>NC_136479.1:10050783-10650783 GCF_902686455.1 Sciurus vulgaris | reverse complement strand
TCAGATGGATCAAAGACGGGGTCTGTCGGTTGACCGTTCCCTTGGGAAATGGATACAGTGCAGCAATTCAAATATAACGCTGTCTTTCTAACAATGAATTAATCTGGTATGTCTTTTAAAATTAGATATATAAATACCATTTACCCTTGAATCCAAATTGAGGAATCTGTTCTGTAAAAATTAAAGTCCTAATACATAAACAGGCTAGCATGCTTATTGCAGTATTATTGAGAATAGCTAAAAACGGTAGAAGCAAGCTCAAGGCTGTCCTCTGATTGGAGTTGCTGAATTAATGGAGACTTTTGCTTATTCCATGGAGTATTATGCAGCTTCTATAGAAATGAATTGCACTCTCTCAGCTAAGGAGTTTGCATGTATTATATATTAAACCTGAGCAAGGGGCATGCTGCACAAGACTAGTCTGACCCAGTTGTTAAAGTAGAAAAAACCCTTTCTGCATGTGACTGTATCTGTTTCCATGAGGTTTAGATACAGAGCAAGAGGAGAGGCTCACGTAACACATGTAGCTTTCTTTCTTTCTTTCTTTCTTTCTTTCTTTCTTTCTTTCTTTCTTTCTTTCTTTCTTTTTCTTTTCTTTCTTTCTTTCTTTTCTTTTTTTTGGCACTGGGGATTGAACTCAGGGTGCTTAACCACTGAGCCACATCCCCAGCCCTTTTTATTATTTTATTTTGAGAATGGGCTTCTCTAAGTTGCTAGAGGTCTTGCTAAATTGCTGAGGCTGGCCTCAAACTTGCGCTCCTCCTGCCTCGACCTCCCAAGCCGCTGGGATTGCAGACGTGCCCCACCGTGTGGGGCGTAGCCTAGTTTCTTTGGTGGAAGAGCGATGGATGGAGCGGGGAGACAGAAACCGTGGTCTTTTTCTGTGTAAACCTCAGTGTTGGACTTGTTGCCACAAGTATGCATTATGTAACTGGAAAGGAAAATCCAATAAAGTACATATAAAAATGTGCTTACCCGCTGCACGGGAATACAGTGAAAGGAAGCTAGAGGGAAATTGAAGAAAATTGTGGGAGCCATAAGCTTAGAAGGGAGAATGACAGCTTTCGTTTGCTTGTGTGCTGGGTTGGCTGACAACCTGCTTAGGGGCGTTTCCCCCTTCTGCCTGAACAGAAGCTCTGAAGGCCATGCACGCTCCTAGCTGGCATAGCAACCCCTTGCTCGGGTGGCCTCTGCTCCCCATCCAGCCTCATCCCTTACTTGATCCTTATTCCTTGGCAACAGGGAGTTGATGGCCCATCAGAGCTACCCCCCAGGACTTGTGACACACGCACACACGCGCACACACAAGCACACGCGTGCACACACACGCACACACACTTGTGCGCTTCGCGGTCCTCAGTTCTGTGTCGCTCCTTCAGCCCAGAACACTCTCTGGCTTCTCATCACCAGGCGAGTGCCTCTCCCCTGCGGTGGAACTCGGGAGCCCTCCTCCCCCAGGACTGGGGGAGCACCCCTCACGCTCTGCCCTTGGCCCCAGGGGGCGCTGCTGGCTCAGTGCTGCTCTGTGGCTTCCATATAACTTGCATATGGACTATCTGGCCTTGAAATGAATTTTATTTCTCCTTCTTGCTTAAGCCATTTCATTGGGTGTCTGTCCCTCAAAAGCAAGGGTCGTCACGCTGGTCCCCAAACACTGTGAATTAGGTGGATTTTACTTGGTTTATATTTCAGATGAGGAAACAGGCTCAGAACTGTTGAACTGCTCAAGGCTACACTGTGAAGTAGGGATAGAGCTGAACCTCCACCCTGTGCCTCCAGCCTCCTTCCTTAGGACTTTGCCTGGGCTGTCAGTGGCAGAAATACACAGCCTCCTGGTGAAATTCACTAGTGCCTCTGTTACTATGTTCTGGGTGTGCTTTGTGTTCCAGCCTGGGTTGTCTCAGAAACCCGCCTGCTGTGCATCCTGATGCATTTCTATCTGCCTGATTGTAATGCTGTAGTGACCAGCTGAACAGGTTGGGAAGTTTTCAGTAACAATTAACAAGGAATTGTTACTTAAATCATTTAGTCATCAAGGAGATACACATCTGACTTATGGAAAAGTTTGTCTCAGGGAATTAGCAAGAACTGAGGGCTCCTCATCTTTCCTCTGCACGTTCCACATTTGATTTTTACAGTCTGGAAGGTTACCTCATGGTGTCAGCGTGATTGCTGTGGTTCCAGCACTAATTTCTTTAACACAAAAACAGCTAAGTGGAGGAGATGGGTAATTCCTACCCAAATTCATTTTAAAGACAGAAAGAAAAATATTTCCTAAACTATTCTCCATGAGTCTGTGCAGTAATGAAGTTCACCAAAGGTTTACCTTCACTCCTCAGTCTTGAGAGGTCACCTCTAAGTCCTTGAATTGTCCTTTCTGATAAGAGTGTCTTTGTTTACTTGGGAGCCTTGGACACACCAAACAGTCCATGCTCATGATGTGATTTTAGGTGGGACCTTGGGCTATGTGATATCCGTGCAGCTTCTGGAAGTGCTAGAGACTACGGTCAACATGCCTCTGTGACCGAGCCTCAATAAAAGCTTTGGACACCAAGGTCTGGGTCTTCATCCTTGGATGGTAATATTCCACACATTTCATCAGGCACCATTCTTGGGAGAAGCAAGCAGGACCCGCAGGACTCCCCTCAGAGAGGACAACAGAGTCCAGGAGTGTTGTCTGCGGACCCCTGCCCAGGGTGCCTGTTCCTCTGTTGCTTCCTGTCTGTCTCCATTTCCTATCCTGAGCCAAGAGCTGAGGAGAACAATTTTCTGAGCTCTGTGTGTCCTGGTGGGTTATTGGGGCAGATGGTGGTCCAGACCTCCGGTTGGCATCAAAGGTGAGGATGGTCTTGTAGTTTCCGGAGCCCTGCAGTGTCCTCCTCACACCTGGCGGGTCACGGATGTATTATATGCTCACTTGTCAGATGCGGCAAGTGGGACAGCCATGGGTGGCGTGGACTCCTCAAGATGTCGCTTCTGGGCTGGAGCAGGAGGCCAGCCTTCCTGGGAACACTCTGCACATCACCCTTGATCCTTCCATTAGGAAGAAAGAAGGGGACCATCATAATTGGTGGGGAAGAAATTAATGGCATCTGCCACAAGTTATTGTAGCTCTTTTCCTTCCTAAAATAAGTGAACGGCACAAAGGGGCTTCTTATTCTGACCTCGCCTTTTCTCTTTGGATCCGTCTAAGATGCCTATAGGGAAGGACAATTTTTATTGCAGAGAGCATAACCATTTTAATTCGGCTTCTGCCTCTCGAATTCAAGAGTTGTCATATAATTCCCAAAGAACCATCCCTTTGATGTGCTTTACCTCTTGGGTTCCGTTTAACATCACGTTTGAAGGAATGAAAGCTTTCGCCATTTTGAGAAAAAATTAGAAAGCCATTATTGCAGATCGGGTTTGGAAAGGCTGGTGGGCCAGATCCCTGCAGTTGTCTGTGTTTGTAAACATGAACCTACTGAAACGCAGCCAGGCTGTCCGCCTGTGCATGGTCTAGGGTTGATTTTGCTGTCAACAACACAGGCAGAGATATTTACACTCTGACCATTGCCAGAAAATGTTTGCTGACCTCTGACCTAGACCAGGGTGTCTCAATCTTGTACAAGTGACACCTTGGCCTGGATAGTTCTTTGGCATTGGAGTCGAATTGTGGGAGGTTCACACTGCCCCTCTGCCCCCACGCTGTCGGCCAGCGCCCAGTGAGGAACGCTGACCTAGATATTCCTGCGCTTTCCAGAGATGATGCTGTAGACACTCATCACTTTTTGGACTCATTTTAATGAGAGTGGTCAGCAGATTTTTAAAATAGCGTGTGCTCATTAGCTTTTATCATACACCTGTAGTGTTCTATTGTGACATCGGGTTTCCTGGGACCTCAATCCAATGATTAGAGAGAAAATGAAACCTTTCCTCTGGATAGGTCATTTCTGAGTTCTCAACAATCCCAAATACATCATTTCATCAGTGTGTTTTGAAACCAACCCCTTTCTTATTTCTAAAGCAATCTGTGCTTATTGTGAAACAGTTTTCGTTAAGCCTGGTAGAAGGAGGTGGGTGGGGGCCTGGGGCCTGGGAAAGCAGGGAGATTCCCGTTCAGCCGCTCCCGTAACCAGGCTTCCCATGAACAAGCCCATTCCATTTCTCTGAACTTCTGTTTTCTCATCTCTGAGAAAACAGTAGCTAAATGAATGGTCTTGAGGGTCAAGCTGAGAAGACTTGAAACAACAGCAATTTAGAACATCATATGGATGTGATTTTCACCTGTGTTCTTGTAGTGTTCGCCGGCCTTTGAGCCCAAACATCATCCAGGTACAGATTTGAATCTCAGTGCAGCCTAGGAGTGCCTTTCTGAAGCACCGACGTCTTGAGAATGTTTCTGAAATAAATGACAAGGTTTTGCAAGCCTCTTTTGCTGGCAAAGAAATATCATTATGTGACTAATACAGGAACATGATGTAAAAGGCAGTTGAAAATGTGCTGCCTGTTTCGCTCTGCTAGTTTTGAACTCTTGGGAGCTAGAAACTCACTGTAGGGTTAGACAAGAAAATGATGCTTGATTATGATATTTCCAGGCCTGCAGTGTCAGTACAATAATTAAGGGAAAAAGCAAGTTGAGATTGTGACACTTCCCACAATTCTTCCCACTTTTGCAAGTTTTGAGACTTCAGAGGTCTTCTGTACCTGTACCATTATCCAGTACTGAAACCCTTGTCTCCAATCCGTTTCATTATACTAAGAGCTATGGTGTCGTCTGCCGTTTAGACACTTCCTTGCCGCCAAAAGATTACACAATGGTGTAATCAGGGAGGCATGGAAGTTAATTATCTGTGGTTGAGTTTTGATTCAGAGAGGGCTTCCTAATAAGAGTTTTTACAATTAGGCTTTGTAACACCATTTGGGTGGATATTTTTGTCGAGTATCTAGGTACACGCATGTGTATGTGGAACTGCGAAGGATGTTACTTGCGTCAAACTGTCCAGGAAAATTGTGAAAGGTCTCTCACAGTCCCCCAAAAGCTCCTGTGTTAATGCAGGAGGTGAGATGATTCGGTTATGAGAGTTGTAACCTGGTCAGTAAATCAATCCATTTGATGGGTTAAAAATTTGGATGGATTCCTGGGTGGTGCCTGTAGGCAGGTGGAGCAGGGCTGCAGGAAGTGGTTACTGGGAGTGTGACTTGGGGATTGTATATTTTGTTCCCGGCTCCTCTCTCTCTGCTTCCCAGCTACCATGGGGTGAGCTGCTTTCCTCTACCAGGCTCTTCCACCATGACGTTCTGCCTTACCTCAGGCCCAGAGCAATGGAATCATCCAACCATGGACTGAAACTGTGAGCCAGAATGAGCCTTTCCTCCTCTAAGTTGTTCTTTTCAGGTATTTTGGTCCCAGAAATGTGAAGTTGACTAACGCAGCCTCCATTCCAGTGCTGAAGCTGTTGAAAAATCTTTCCAAACAGACTGTGGATCATGGGCTATGAATCAAAAAGTCTGGGTTGTGTTCTGCTTCTGATCGCTCACCGTGGCCTGGGCGGGGTTTCCCCTCTCTGGGCCTGTTTTCCTACCTTCTGATGAGCACTTTGAATGGAGCAGAGCCTTCCGTGCTGGAAGGACTCCTCCGAGTCCTTGCTTCTCCTCAGACCTCCAGTTGAGTTGAGGCCAACTCAACATGGTAATTGCAAACCCTTCTCCCATCCTAACCCATCAATTCATAGCATCATAAATGCTATAAGAAAAATTTCCAAAGGAGATAAAATCATGACCCCTATACTGATATAAAATAAATGTGTGTGTATTGGGTTTCCCCATGTGGGTACCCGAAATGCAAGCCGATGTGGAACTTGTGAGTGTTGCCTTGTTTGGAGATGGGGGCTTGCAAACTAGGATGAGAACATACTGGATCAGAGTGGGACTGAAAGGCAGGGACTAGTGTCCTTGTAAGAGGGAAGCTGGGAGACAGACACAGAGGGCGAATGTCGTATGAAGACGGAGGTGGAGATGAGGGTGGTATGTCTACAAGCCAAGAATGACAGGCAACCACGAGGACCTAAATTAACAAGGCGAATTTTCAGAGAATGATACATCACAAACCAGACTGTTCTCAGACTCGTGAAGCCCATCCAAGGACTGGATTCTTTGTTTTTCCAACTTGAACTTCAACAGGCTGATTCCCTGTACCTTGTATCAGTTGGAGTGGAAGGGATTCTCTCTGGTATTGCCTATAGACAAATTTCAACATAAATAATGTTAAACTCACTTCAAAAACTATTTTTTGTGGGTCTGCTCTCAAAGGAAAAAGGACTGTATAAGGACCCTGAAAAGATCAGGTATTATAAGTGCCATTCATTTGGATAAAGTGAAACCTTCATTTGGGCCCTGTTCTGACCATAAATGCCTAGATCCACATCACCTAGGATTTGAATTACTTCCTTTTTATTGAATAAAAGTAACTTCCCCAGACAAGGAGTGAACATTTTAGTGCATCAGATTCAATGCACAAAAAAGTAATAACGCACGTCTGTTCTCATGTGGGCTATTCCTGATTAAATAAGACCAAGGTTATAGCTACTTAACACCAAATGAACTGTTTGGGAGTTTCTTTTCAGTTGTTCAACAAGGTCATTAAAATAGCTGTGGGCCAAATAATTAATTCATTGACCAAATTAATTTATCTAATTTGATCATTATTATACTAGAGAAAGCAATCCATATGCAAGCTGGAGAATTCTGGATAACAGCTGTTCTCAGGACTTTGGTGTGTTTGAATCTCTTTGAGATCCAGATTTTTAAAAAAAATTTGGGGGGTGTAAAACTCCTGAAAGAAAAAATTGGAGAAAAACTTCATGCCATTGATTTTCAATGAATTCATGGGTTTGGTATTAATTGCAAAAGGAGACAAATAGGACTACATCAAACTAAAAAGCAACAGAAATAATTGATGGAATGGAAAAAGCAATGTAAGAAATGTGAGTATTTGCAAATTTGTGAGTATAAAGAGTTAATTTCTGAAATGTGTGAGGAATTCTCACAATTTAAGAGTAACTCCCCCTAATAATCCCATTAGAAATTGACTAAATATATGAGTAGATGTTTCTCCAAAGAAGACATACAAATGGCCAACAGGTCCACATTAAGATGCTCAAAGTCACTAATCAGGAGGGAAATGAAAATCAAAAGCACAATGAGATTACACCTCAAATCTATTGGGGTGGTGATTATAAAAAAAAAAAAAAGAAAAAAGAAAGGTATTGGCAAGGAACCAATGATTTCTCCTCTCAACAATATGACCTGAAGATGTTTCTATACTCTTCCATAAAGGTTGACTTTGTTCTTTTTAATTGTTGCATAGTATTCCCCATTATAAAGTTTCCAAAGTTTATTAGGTCACTTTCATGTTGATGGCCATTCAGGATGTTTTCATTATTGAGAGCAATCTAATTTCATTTTGTGTCTTCTAGAACACCTCTTAATGGATACTCCCCCACAAAACCACTTGCACCATAAAGTCCAAATGGCATTTAGTGGGGTGTCTCTGTCTGGTTCTCATCCTCTCTGTTGTTACTTCTCACTGCTCCTTGACCTGTGCCTGTCACACCACACACCCCACACCACCTCCCAGCTGGTGTTCCTCTCGCTTAAACATTCCTTCTGTTCTGGCTCATTCTGCTTGATTCTCAACCTCTAAACATCATGACCAGATCCTGGCTGCCATCTCTCTCACGCTCTAGGATCGTCTCCATTTTCACAGATCAAATAAATAAATAAATAAATACATAAATACATAAATAAATAAAAGCAGAAAGCAAAAAAGCACAACAAAAACAACAAAACCCCACTAAGGCACAGAGAGGTTCAGTACTTGCCCAAAGTCACTGAAGGAGTCACCCCAAAATATGAAGCCCTGGCACGCTGATTATTTTAAATCATAGGAATGTAGAAGAAGATGCTGGAGGAGGTTTTAACCCAATTCTCTTTATCAGCATAAAGTCTAGCCTTGCTAAAGAAGAAAAAAAATGGCTTCTAGACCCTTCCCTGAGTTTCCATTCATCTATTGTATCACAGGAGGAAAGACTGAAGGCTGTCACGCACTTGGGCAGAATCTTGTCACTCATCATTGTCTTCTATTGCCAAAGAGAATCATTTGCAAACCATCGTCTGTCTTACCGACGAAGCAGACTTTGGTGCAGGCCATTGTATGTCCTCCAAGCCCAGTGACTTCCCCTAAAAATCATTTAGTCTCACTCCAGGCAGAATGGCAGTTATCAAGAATGCCAATACTGATGAATGCTGGTGAGGATGTGGGGGAAGGAACACGCGGACGTTGTTGGTGGGACTGCGCATTCGTACCACCGCTCTGGGAAGCGGTGTGGAGCCTCCTCAAGAGGCTAGAAATGGAAGCGCCCGTGACCCCACCCGCCCACTCCTCCGCATTATTCCCGAAGAACTAAGATCCGCAGGCAGTAGCGATACAGGCACATCAATGTTTACAGCAGCACAGTCACAATAGCCAAGCCCAGATCATGCACTAGCCCCCTAAAAAGTGCCCCATCCCCTTTCCTCCTCTCTATGGGGAAGGGTGTGGAAGTTTCGGAGGCATGCTGAGTGTGCGATGACATTTGCCATGACCTCTGTGCCTGTTAAGAATTTAGTAAGTCTTTTTATTCTCCCGTTAACTTCTAGCTGTTTTTGTTCATTTCATGAATCTTCAGACCGTGAAGGGAAAGCTGCCCAGTACCACCATCTCCTCACCTGTGAGAGGCCCTGGCAGGGGTGAAATCCAGGCAGCCCGGCTGCAGGGTCAGCTCTTAACTGCGCAGCTGCACCTTCTCTCTTCTAAACACCAGGTGCCCGCCTTTATAGCCGGGCACAGGGGCACATGCCAGGAATCCCAGAGGCTCCCAGAGGCTGATGCGGGAGGATTGCGAGTTCAAGGCCCACCTCAGCATCTTAGCAAAATCCTAAGCAACTTAGGGGGACCCTGTCTCCAAATTAAAAAAAAAAAAAAAGGCTGGGGGTGTGGTTCAGTGGTAAAGTACCCCTGGGTTTAATCTCCACTACCAAAAAAACAAAACAGAACAAAAAAGAAAAACTCTACTTTCATTCTCTTTTTCAACAAGCCTTTGGGGGCCCCTACACAGTGTCCCACCCCATGCTGGCTTCTGGGGATGGATGGGTGAACAAAAAGTACAGTCTGGTTACAGGGTGGTGAAGATCCCTCCCATGATGTCTTCTGCTCCTGCTCCAGAGGTATTCAGGGTCAAATGGGTAGGAAAGACGATTTTCTTGAAAGCTAGCTTTGAGGGAAGGTGGAAGAAACTTCATTATTTTGAATGTTCTATCTCCAAAAGCTCTGGGATGGGGAGGGGTGGTTAGGACAAGAGGGCGATCTGGCCTTGCACGCGAGGAGTTTGACAGGTGTTTCCCTGGCGCCTCCTTACAGAAAGGTGCTGGGACTTCCCAGGCCAGCATCAGGACCCCCGTTTAGATGACCATGCTATCTTTGTAGCTGAGGGGAGGTAACGCTCTCACAGAGGGCTTTCTTTAGAACCTAGAACACGACGAGAGCGGACGTTAGAGAGGGCTATAAATGTGACCCTCAGGTGCGTCCTGCGCACACCCTCAGAGGTGCCGGACGTCTGCTGCCCTTGATCCACGATAGTGAGTCTTCCATTCTCACACGGACGTGTGTTCTGTTAGGGGAAGGGCTGTGAGTTTTTGCTGTTGGATCGCTCTCTTTACCTTGGTTCCTCATAGTGGCCCGATGACCACTTCATGATGCAGATACGTACCAGACACCGCTGCAGAGACTGTGTGAGCCCACTCGCCACAGCATCTGCGATGTGGTGCCAGCGAAGCTGGAGACTTGCTAAGGAGTCTGACTCCACCATTGTGTCCCGAGGACCCCTCCATGTCTGCTGGAACCACTTTTTGAGGCTGTGGTTGTCCCTATGAGGAAGGAGGCCTTCCGTTTCCACAGATCACTAGAGGGTGCTCATCTAAGGCTTCTGAGTGAACCCGGGCCCCTGGGCTGATGTGGCTTTAGGAAGAATGGGGATCCAGAGAAGCGTGCAGGCCAGTCCGAGCTCTTGTGCCTGGAGCATTTCACACCGAAGGAGAGGAAGAATAAAGGGGGCCTGATCATCGGAGTGGTCGCGGACCTGTCCACTTCACCTCCTATGTGACGTTCCCGTGGAACTCAGGCCCAACAGAGACTGCCAATGCCTAATATTCAATACTTCACTTGCCAAAGTGGAAATAAAATATCGGTAAGCACAGATGCTCTTTGACTTACGAAGGGTTATATTGGGATATCACCAAGGGGTGTGGTGGGATCCTTCTCTTCCCTCCAACTGTCACTTCTTCTGGGGAGCCGTCCATGCTGTCCTTGGTCACCCTAGCTTCTGGAGCTGACTCCTTCCTTTCATATCCATCTAAAAGGTACAGATTTTCTAGAAGAGGGAATTCTAGCTGCTCTCACTGCATGCACAAAAGGCCCTTAGGTGAGATGAAGAATTTATTTGTTGGTTTAACCATGGTAAACATTCTGCTACGTATATGCATATCAAAAACGGTACAGCACGGGCCCTAAACAGACAACGAAAGTGAAAATGAAAAGCAGTGTTTTTAGAAAGAAAAACGTGTATTGAACCCCAGCCCAACAGGAGGCAGGAGGTCTGCTGTCTTTGCCCTGTAACTAGAGGGGTTCTTGGCAGAACCTGGGTGAGGATCCACTCTCCTCGTCTGCTGAGTCTCAACCTCTGGGGAACCCCTCACCTCCTGCTTCTTCCCTCCTGAAACTGTTCCCTTTGCTCTCCTGGGTCCACACTGACCAGAGAACTACTTCAGAGAACTATTGACTTAGGCTGCCCTGAGTAGCAGATGTTTATCTAGCTGAAGTGTTTTTTTTTTTGTTGTTGTTGTTGTTCGTTTTGGTTTTTTTGCTAATGGTTGGAGATGACAGCCTGATAGAAAATAAACAATAACCTGAGATGAAATGTCACACGTCATGATCCCAACAACTCATCAAACATTTCCCAGCACTGGGAAATTCCCACTGGTTATAACATTTTTTTAAAATTGAATATTTTTTATTGAAGTTTTTGTTGTGACGATGCTTATAGAACTTCAACTGCTTTTGATTACAGCTGGATTTATTTATTCATTATTTATTTCTTCACATTTTTATTGGGGCATGGTATTTGCACATAATGGAGAGATGTCATGTTACATATTGGCATATGCACACCATGTCACAATATAATTTGGCCACTGTCATTCCTCAGTACTTACCCTTTCCCTCTCCTCCCTCCCCCTGATTCCTTTTCCCCTAGTTTATGGATCTCCCTTCATTTTTCATGAGATCCTCCCACGTCTTTTCCTTTTTTCTAACTTCCACATATGGGAGAAGACATGTGACCCACAACCTTCTGAGTCTGACTTATTTCACTTCACATAATGGTCTTTAGTTTCATCCATTTTCCTGCAAATGACATAACTTCATTCCTCTTCATAGCTGAATAAAACTCCACTGTGTACATACACCACATTCTCTTATCCATTCATCCATTAATGGACACCCTGTCTGGTTCCATAGTTTGGCCGTTGTGAACTGTGCTGCTCTGAACATGGTGTACATGTGTCGCTGTACTACGATGGCTGATTCTCTAGGACCAGTACCAAGGAGGGGTGCAGCTGGGTCAGACGGTGGTTCCGGCCTCGTCTTTGGAGGAGCCTCCCTCCTGACTTCCAGAGCGTTGCACTAATTTACACCCCACCCTCAGTGTAGAAGCCTTCCTTTCTCCCCACATCCTCTCCAGCATTATTATTATTCTTGATGGCTGCCGTTTTGACCGGAGTGAGATGAGATCTCAGTGTAGTTTTGACTTGCATTTCCCTGGTGACTGACGATACTGAACACTCACTTTTTTCATGTACTTGTTGGTCACTAGCCTGTCTTACTTATCTGTCTGGCTTGTGGACATTGTCATTCTTCCTAGCAGCACTCCCAGTGAGTGAGAAAACGGGGTTTGTAGAAGGAACACAGTCAGCGATACATTTTCCTTTCCCCCCTGTATATTTCTTTATGGTTTGCATTTTATTTTTATGAGTGTGTATTGGTTTATTAATTTGTAATAAAACTGCTAGAGCAAAAAAGTTTAAAGTGCCCTTTAAAAGCAAATTATAGCTCTGTTTCCCCAGCTCTTTGGAGAAGACCCAATTCTTATGTAGGAGTCTCATTCACAGTGGCCTTATAAACAGAAGAGGAGAGAGAAGGACTTATTCTTCTCCTGTTCACAGTGAAGGGCGCCCTCTGTTTGTGTCAGTTTTCCCAGTGACGACATGAGAGTCAGAGACCATATCTTAATTATCTTTCTAGCACAAGGAAAAGCTGTGCTTCAGTAGAAAATTGCTCATTGTCTACAGGTGACCTTCCAGTTTAGCAGCGGCTAGCCTCTTGCTGCATGGACTCAGGTGACAACTCCCTGAGTTGCAGGTTGGTGGTACAATAGGGACTTAGAAGCTGCTTTTGCAAAAAGCGCTGACTCATCACTTGGGCCTGTGGGTGCCCTCTGGGTAAGGAAAGCAAGACAAAGCCTGGCATCTCCGCCTTCCTTTCATGTCTCCTTTTCTGTTACCTTAAACTTTCAGTCGGATCCCTGCTCACCTCCACTTGTACACTGTTCATCATTTAAGGAGTGTCTATTTAAAAACCGGTAGTAGAAGGTTGGTTAGCTCTAAACTGACGCAGCCCCTCCTGTCCCCCTTCAGGACCGAGAGAAGAGTTACCAAGGTATTTCCCCGATCTGCAGGGTCATCATAATCAACAGACTGCCCACTGCCAGCCTTTAGGATGTCCTGTTCCAGACGCCCTGGGCGGCTCCTAGAAGTCTCCACTGTCCTAAGCCCACCAGGAACAGTGAATCTCGCAGGAAGATGACCCCCTGTTGAGACCCCCGCACATGGTAGCAACACCCCATGAGGGGATCGGAGGCTGGTGTCCTAAGAAGGAGCAACCGTCTCATGATGAAACCAAAGTGCCCCTCAAGCAAGAATGGCTTCTCCGGGCCTCACGGAACCAGAGCTGAGGTCACCTGCCCACGACTGCTTAACTAGGCACAGCACTTGTCCCCTGCCCCCATTCTTCTCCTGTTTAAGCCTGAAGCTCGTGTCAGCCCCCTGAGGACAGGGTGGTCTCCATACCTGGTCCTCCGGTGTGGCTATACTGAATATGGAATTCCTTAACTACTTCACCATTCCTTTTCCCATTTGGTGTTTGGGGCAAGTGACCAAACTGGCATATTGGGACACTCCAAATTCAGTCCCCTCGCCAGGATTCTAGGAATTGTAGCAATGCAAAATAACTCCTTCCTGGATATATGCAAAAACTGTGGGGTTCGCTCTGTACAATGGAGGTTCCCCACTGCGGAAGAGGCCAGTTTTGGCCCCTCCTGTGTTCATCTCAATGTCCCTGATACATATGTCTAGTCTTGCATTATCCTTTGAACTGGTAGCAATGAAGAACAGGTTCCCTCATTAATGAGTTAAATCAATTCTTCAACATGTTTTCACTTTATATCTTCAGGAGAGTCATGATGACACCTTTTCTGAAAATATGAAAATTATCCTTTATCCGTTTCTCTGTTGCCTGGGACAAGGACTGACGCGTGGTGGCATGCAATAAATGTTGTGGAGTGAACAATCGAATGAGAGAAACAACAGGAAACGGGAATGCATAACCTCGTTAAAAGACCATGAGCTCAAGTGTGCGTTATTAACAAACTTGAACTTGACTGCTACTTCTCAGCTGATGGCAAGAGATAACCTGGATTTTACTCAAACTATACTCATTCCATTTTTTTCTAATTAGAAAAATATTATCTACACAAAGTGGCAAAAGTAAAAATGTGTAATGAACGATAATGGGTAAAATGTCATCTCATGAGCTCTCTGCAGAGTAACTTCGTTCATTTTTGGTTTACAGCCCTCTGTGTTTTCTTAGCATCTATTTGCTTAGTGAGAATTAATTCTGTGCTTACACGTGCCGAGCACAGCAGCCGGAGCGGGAAGGGGCAGACAGGCCCCTGCCCCGTTGGGGCTTCCATTCTACTTGTTTGCCAGACAAGCAAACAAGAGAATCCCGGGCAGAGACCGATTCAGGCTTCTCAAGGCCGACTTTCAATCAGTTGGCGTCAGATGCAAACTTAGTTTTCGGTGCTGGACCGTTTGGAAACCTTAGTGTGGGCTTTGGTGGTCGGCACCTGACTCACCCCTCGCTGCCCCTTCTCTCTCTGCCCCACAACTTGTCCAAGTAGGTGTGTGAAATTGAAGGTGCTCGCCCTGCAAACGTCCTGGCTCTGGTGCTCTGCACTGCCTCTGCCCCCAAGCTTTGGCTTCAGCGTCCTCCCAAGGGAGCACAAAGTAATTTTTCCTGTAGAATAGCAAACAAGAAAGGCATTCCCAAAGCACGGGCTCTTGAAGGTCACTTTGATCTGTCCTTTCAGGATGGTCTCACTGCTGTTATGCTCACCCTCTATAGCCTGTCCTTCACAGAGCAGCCAGAATGATTTTTTAAAAAACATAAATCACGCCACATTATCCCCTTGCTTAAAACACTCCAAGGACTTTCTATGTCCCTTAGAATAAAATGAAGACTCAGCTCCCACAGCTTTCAAGGCAAACCTCTACCCATTTTTTTTTAACTGAGTTTCTAAAACCCAGGGTCCACCTCAGGACCTTTGCATGAGCTTATTCTCTCTTCCTGGGATGCTTTCAGATTTTCAGGTAGCTTTTTTTTTCTTTATTCAGATTAAATTTCACTTCCTTATCCAACACTAAGTAACTATCCTCTTATTCTTTATTACTTCGCTCCACTTTATTTGAAAAAGGATGTATTCAAACCCAGGGTAGCAAGTGCCTCAACATACCATTTACTGATCCCAAAGAATGGATGGGGAGGACTCCATGGTCAGGGCCTGGACTCTCCATTGCTCACACCTCCTCCTTGTCAGCAGCAGGCTGGGGCACAGTGGAAGGCCACACGGCATAACAGGGGGGTAGGCCGCATGCCCACCACACAGGTGCATTCTCCAGGTGTTTTTATGAGCACATACTCTTTACGACCAAGGTCACTCTGTCTGATTCTCACCTAACTATTGGAGGCGAGGGGAGTGGCCAGCTCCCCGCTCCGTTTTCTTCCTTACCTCATTCTTTAGGGTCCTGCTTGTCTCATGGAAAGCTCTTTTCTGCACTGGTCAGTGTCGACCCCACCAGCACTCGCTCTCCGTGAGGGATTTCTTTGTTTTCTCCTTTTTCCATGTTTGTCTTCTCTCCGTCCCCCATACCCCAAGAAGATGTAATGAGCTCCTTGAGGGCTGGCATCTCCTCTCTCGCTCGCTCACTGCCACATCGTTGCTTAGTGCCTAGCACAGAGCTCACCACGTAGTAGGCAGTCAGGAAATGTGTGTGGATCCAACGCAACTCCGCCCCAGATAGGAAGCTAGGTGTGCCGCGTGTGTTATGTGTCAACTGGACGGGATCCTGGGATGTCCAGAGATCTGGTTACACCTCTTGTCTGGGTGTGTTGGTGAGGGTGTTTCTGGGAGAGATTAGCATTTGAATCAGTAGAGAATGGTCCTCTCCAACATGGTGCATGGCATCCAATCCCTTGAGGGCCTGAAGAGGGGAAAAAATGGAGGAAGGGAGGTTAGTTCTCTGTCTGGGGCTGCTTGAGTCGGGGCTTTGATCTTCTCCTGCCCTTGGTACTTCTGACTCTCGGGCCATTGGACTCAGACTGGACTCTCTGCCACTGGCTCACTGGCTCTCAGGCCTTGGAACCACACCACCAATTTTCCTGGGTTTCCAACTCGCAGACAGCAGTAGATGGTGGGACTTCTCCACTTCTGCATTCCAGATCCAATACCTTATAATAAATTCCTTTATATCTCTATGTTATATAGACAGGGTATATATTTACATATTATATTTATTATACATATTTGTATGTTCTATTATATATAATAGGAGATTTAATAACATATATTCCTAATATATACATATTATTTCTGTTTCTCTGGAGAACTGTAACTCATATACCAGGTTTTCTTTGGGAAAACACAGGCTGTGTTTGCACTGACTATTGTTTGTATAAGCTATTAGAAGTGGAAGGTGGGGTGAGACCACCTTCTTGGAGAGACACTGGTTCCTGGGGTTGCTGGCATTCAGCTCTTCCTGCCTGAGTGACACTTCTTCCTCCCAGTCTAGTCAAAGCTATTGATCTGAGCCTGGCTCAGGTTCCACAGCCCCACAGGCAGCTATAATTAACTGCTTGAACCTTGAAAAGGTTTTCTGAGCTAAACCGGAGCAACCAACATTTGTAAACAGTAGTTAGCTGGAAGAAAAGGTAAAATTGCCTGTGTCATCCCGCTTTCTGTGATATGCATTTTGAGGTTCAAAGGGATTATATTAAAATGCATATTCCAGTGCATCTCATCTCCACCTGCCTTCAAAAGAGCAAAGAAAAAGCTGGTAAGGAGAGTGGGGCAGAGGGTACCTCTCTCTGTCAACAAAATAACCGATGTGGTGAAGGACGTTTCTCATCTGTCAACCATGTCCAGGGAGCTGCCCAGGAAGACACTCTACGGGAGCTGGTAAAACCGATGCTCAAGCCATTTTGAGGGTAGACATGACCAATTCTGCATTCTAGATGAGCGGAAACTGAGGTTCAGAGGTAAGTGAAGTCAATCACTTATTCAGTCAAGAAATTTTTATTAGATACACAGCAGGGGCTGTGGTAGGCACTGAGTTTTTAATGATGAACTAAGTGGATGTCTTTCAAACATTTATTTTGAACTATCTCAGACAAACTAATGAAGCATTAATGAAAATGAATAATGAATACCCAGGCACACGGCCCTTAGCCAAAGGAAGAAATAGTCCCCAAATAACTGAAGATTCCTGTGTCCCTTTCTCATTCCACCCCTTTTCCCATTCCTTAGGGGTAAATGCTACTCTAACTTGGGTGTCAATCATCCTTTGGCCTCTCTGGAACTAGTTAGTTTTGGCCTTCTTTTTGTATGCTTATATTTTGAAGCATCCTATGGTGAACATGTATGCCTTTGAAGAAAAATAAAACAGTTTAAAAGTTATCATTTTTCTAAACCCAATAAAGATGGTGGAAATATGGCCCTCAGGGGCTTTCAGCCAGTGGTCGTCCTTTGTCCTGGTGGTTCCTCTGGCCGCAGGCATCCCCGCTGTCCTTCCTGGCCTCTCACCCCAGATCTAGATCACCCTTGGCCAGAAAGGACTCCCTTTCACATCCTTTTGTTTCCTAAAAATATTTAAAACTCAGTGTTTGTTAATGCCTGGAGCCGGGACCGTGGTCTCCTGATGGGAACTTGTCCTTGATCTCTGGCTGCACCGTGGATACCCATATTCTTCTGGAGGACACTGACCAAGGGCAAAGAAGATCAAATGTCCAACCCCGGCAGCAGGGAAGAAAGTCATTCAGATCCATTTCCAATGCAGAAACTGAAATTAGAGTGAGACTTTACCTTGCATTTTTTATAATGTATGTTTCAGTCAACTTCTGAATTTGCCAAGACAAAGGAAGTTAATATTTAATATGGGTACAGTGAACAGAGAGGGGGAAGAATCCTTTCTCTGCTGAAGTTTTTTGAATCTTCAATAGTCTTAAAATATCAGCCTTTAATCTCTTGATTATGAGATAGACATGTCCCTGTTCTGTTTCTCATTGACTTTGGGCAAGAACTGTTTTGTCCTTGGACTCAGACAGACCTGGGCTGTAGCTCCAGCTCTGTCTTCTATGTACTATGTGACATTATGTGACATGGGCTTCAGTTTCCATTCTGGAAAATGGGATAATAATGCCAACCTCACGGGAACACAAAGTAGGATGTAGAAAAATAATCTAGTGTACCGTACCAGATAAAAATGTGTCCTAAGTGGACTATTTGCTGTCAATTTGCCTCCTGGAGGAAGGGGATTAGTTGGTTACCATGTCATGGGAAGCATCAAAGAAATCTCTTTCATTTAGGTGGACTGGGGAAGCAGGCAGGGAGGAGTCAGAAATCTTGAAACTTTTCCTCCATCTTTTGTGTTGCTTGGAGGCAGAATCTCTGAATAGTTGACATTTGGTTTTAACAGTAAGATTTTTTTTCACATTTCTGATTATGAAGATAATTCCAAGGTCAAATTGCTCTGCAAAATAGAAGAGGATCTGAGGATGAAGGAACCTAAGAAAAGAGAGAAGAGAGGAGATGGTCTTGCAGGGAAGAGATGGCTGGTTAACCAGAGGATGTTGGCGCCCAGTCAAAGGGAAGCTGAGCTGAGCTGGGATTTTAATCCCAGGCCATCAAACCTCTGGGTACCTGCTTTTTTCATTACTGGCTTTTTACCAGAGACACATGTGTGCACACACCCGGTCTCTGTCCTGCTGCTTGCATTTCTCCTGAATGCAATCGGAATTTTCTATCCTGCATTTGCTGATCCTCCTATCCGGACAGGTCGCCTCTCTTTCTTGCAGGTCTCCCTGTGTGGAGATTTCAATCCTCCCCATGCCCAGCTCAGATGCCGGTGCCCTCTGCAGCTCTCCCTGGCTCGGGGGCTGCCTTTCTCCCTCTCTCATCTGCTCCTGCACACGTGTGCCTTCAAGGGAGCGTGCACCTGCCTAGAGCACACCTTGGCGTGGTTGACTTTGGACCTCCCAGCTCTGCTTATTTGTGCCTTGGTTGCTTTTTCACGGTGGGTCTTACTCATTTCTGTGCTATTAGAGTCTAGCACGGGACCTGGAACTCACAGTTCATTGAATGAACGAACGAACACACACTCATCCAACAAACACGTATGGAGTATCCACTCTGCGCCAGGCCCTGTGCTTGCTGTTGCAGGCTGCAGGAGCTGGGCGAAAGTCGTCACCCAGTAGGGCTTACACTCTAGTGCCAGGTGATGGGCAAGCACAATAACTGGGTTAAAACGGCTTAGTGGGTGAGAAGACAGCACTGTGAGGAAAATAATAGTTGAGAGGGAGGGGGGATTGTGGGGGCCAGGGGTGTGGCCTCATTTTAAAATAGGGTGGTCTGGAAAGCCCTCATTAGGGGGAGGCCATTTTGAACAAAGACTTGAAGGAGGGACATGGATGTGTGGGGATCAGTGTTCCAGTCAGAGGGACAAGCCAGGGGTAAAGCCCTGAGGCAGGAGCTTGGTGCTACTGAGGGACAGCAAGAGAACCAGTGGCTGTGACAAAGTGGGCAAAGGTGAAATTATTCTAGCTGAAGAGGCCAGAGGAGCCCGGGGGGAGGGGCGGGAGCAGGGACACAGACTTAGGTGATTAGGAGGGCCCACGCTACTACCCTGCGTGAAATGAAGAGGCCTGGGGGGCTTTGGGGAGGAGGTGTGGCACTTTCTGACCTGCAGTTTTCCAGGACCCCATTCTGACTTCTTTATGGAGAATGGACTTCCAGGGACAGCGACAAAAGGGCAAATGAACCAGATGCCGTGAGGCATGCCTTTAATCCCAGCGACTCAGGAGGCTGAGGGGAGAGGATCACAAGTTTGAGGCCAGCCTCAGTAACTTAGCAAGGCCCTGCCTAAAATTTAGAAATTAAAAAGGACTGGGATGCAGCTCAGTGGCAAAGGACTTGCCTACTTGCCTAGCATGTGTATGGAAGGCCCTGGGTTCCCACCCCAGTACACACACACACACACACACACACACACACACACACACACACACAGGGTGAATGCCCAGATGGGGGACAGGTGAATGAATACCTCAATAGTGGTGGGATCAGGTTGCTTTCTTTTCTTTTTGACATAAAGAGGCAAGATTTTAAAAATAGTCTAGACTTGATACCAACGAGGAAGTCTCTTCTGATGGTCAAGGTGGTTTCTGAGAAATGCAAAGGCTCCCCTCCCCTGAAGTTGGGGTGAGATGGAGGAAGTTTTTCCCTCTTGGTGGCCTCTGTCTGTCTGTCTGTCTGTCTCTCTCTCTTTCTCATCATGGTGTCTGAGGGTTGATCCCAGTCTGGTGACATACTTCAGGCATGCCAGGCAAGTGCTCTTCCACCAAGATATGCTGCCAGCCCTGGAGTATGGATGCTTAGCGAGGTCCCCAGGTAGGGGTGACGGCCACCATATGCAAGATGGCAGCAGGTGCATCTCAGAGGCTGACCGCATGCTGCTGTCGCTGTTCTCACTGGCCTCGCACACTCGGCCAGGCTGATTTCCAGTCCGCTGATGTAAGCAGGGCCAACTCCCTGAGTGTGTGACATGTCCACAAGACCCCTTGCTTACAAGGGGCACTCTTGGTCTAATGCTCTGCTGTCACCATCTTTAAGAGGAGCCCCAAGTTTCCCTTGTACACTGGACCCTGCAAATAATTTAATTGGTCCTTGGCATAAGTAAGGAGACATCAGAACTCACCTGCGTGTAGCAGCATGTCACTGTAGATTAACTGGCCAGCATTTCACTCTATCAAGCTTGTGAAGCGGACGTTTGTATACCTAGTGTTCAGATGGAGAAATTAAGCCTGAGAGTTCTTGAGGGACACACTCAAGGGGCACAAAACTAGGTAATGGTGAAGCTCAGAGCTTTTCTCTTGCAGGAGGTCATGGCTGGTTCAAGGGCTTCCTGATTCCTCTGTGTCAGACTCTCCAGGAGATGAGCCTGGAAATTAGCAGTTTAAACAAGTATTCTGTGTGATTTTTTAAAAATAATCAATTATATTTGAAAATTCTGGTTTGTAGTAATTACCAAACTCATTCGTTTCCAATCTGAGGCAGAATTACTTGAAAAAAATTTTCAGAATCCCAATCTAACAAAAGAAGTGAAAGATCTCTACAGTGAAAACTACAGAGCACTAAACAAAGAAATTGAAGAAGACCTTAGAAGATGTTATGACCTCCACACTCCTGGAGAGGCAGAGTTAACATCGTCGAAATGGCCATACTACCAAAAGCTTATACACATTTAGGATATTCCTATTAAGATCCCAATGACATTTTTCATAGAAATAGGAAAAGCAGAAAAATTTGAGAAAAATAAGAGACCCAGAATAGCCAAAGCAATCCTTAGCAAGAAGAGTGAAGCAGGGGGCATCACAATACCAGACCTGAAACTAGTTTGTTACATAGCCTTAGTAGCAAAAATGGCATGGTATTGGCACCAAAACAGAAATACAGACCAATCTTTCAGAATAGAAGACACAGAGACAAACTCATAAAAATACAGTTATCTTATATTAGACAAAGGCACCAAAAACATTCACTGGAGGAAAGATAGCCTCTTCAACAAATGGTGCTGGGAAAACTGGAAATCCATATGTAGCAAAATGAAATTAAACCTCTCTCTTTCACCCTGCACAAAAATCAACTCAAAGTGGCTCAAAGACTTAGGCACTAGAACAGAGACCCTGTGCCTAATAGAAGAAAAAGTAGGCTCAACTCTCCACCATGACTTCCTTAAAAATACTCATAAAGTGCAAAAAATAAAATCAAAAACCAAAAAATGGGATGGAATCAAACTGAAAAGCTTCTTCACAGCAAAGGAAACAATCAAGAATGTGTATGATCAATCAAAATGTATAAATGCATTCTACTGTCATATACAACAAATTAGAACAAATAAGAAAAATTTTTAAGAGAATGTGAGAAGAGAGCCTATAGAATGTGAAAAAAATCTTTACCACATGCACCTCAGATGGAGCATTAATCTCCAGGATATATAAAGAACTCAATATGCACAATCAGAAAAATGAGAAATTATACTCCATTTATGTATGATTTATCAAAATGCATAAATGCATTCTACTGTCATGTATAACTAATTAGAACAAATAAAAAATTTAAAAAAGATTTTTGAAAGTGCAGTTACGAGAAATATTTTGTAAACTTTTATAGTAAGCATAGGTCTAACTAGAATTCGGTAGTTCTAAAGAAAAAAAGAATGGTGTTAAAAAAAACTTTAAAAAACAAACAAACAAACAAAATACCAACAACGAATAACTCAATCACTAAATGGACAAAGGAACTGAACAGACACTTCACAGAAGGCATACAGTTGATCAACAAATCTATGAAAAAGTGTTCAACATCCCTAGAAATGCAAATCAAAACTACACTGAGATTTCATCTCACTCCAGTCAGAATGGCAATCATTAAGAATACAAGCAACAATAGGTGTTGGCGAGGATGTGGGGGAAAAGGCATACTCATACACTGCTGGTGGGACTGCAAATTGGTGCAACCACTCTGGAAAGCAGTATGGAGAGTCCTCAGAAAACTTGGGATGCAACTACCATTTGACCCAGTCATCCCACTCCTAGGGCTATACCCAAAGGACTTAAGATCAGCACACTACAGTGATGCAGCCACATCAATGTTTATAGCAGCTCAATTCACAATAGCTAAACTATGGAACAAATCTAGGTGTCCTTCAACAGATGAATGGATAAATAAAATGTGGTAAATATACACAATGGAATATTACTCAGCCTTAAAAAAGAATGAAATTATATCATTTGCCAGTAAATGGATGGAACTATAGAATATTATCCTAAGCAAAATAAGTCAATCCCAAAGAACCAAAGGCCAAATGTTTTCTCTGATATGAAGATGCTAATTCACAATGGGGGAGGGGAGAAGAATAGAGGTATTTTGGACTAGACAGAGGTGAGTGAAGGGAGGGGAGGGAGCATAGGGGTAGGAATGATAGTAGAATGAATCCGACATTATTACCTATGTGCATATATGTAACTACATCATGTACAACAAGAAGACCGAGAAGTTATATTCCTTTTATGTATGGTGTGTCAAAATGCATTCTAGTGCCATGTATACCAATTAGAACAAATTAAAAAATATATGAAAGAAATTTCTGATTCCAAGGCTTCAGGATTTGAATCAGCATCCCCCAGGAGGAAAAAACTTTCAAATTCATTGCACAGGTCAACGAACAGGTCATTTGGATGCTCCTGATTTGCAGAGGTCATTTGACTTCGATGATTGATGTGGGCACTGTCCCCTGAGGCATTCAGTGACAGTCACCCCTTTTCTTTCTGATCGTAAGATATACAATTTGCTCCCAGTCCACTGGTCTTTGGAGGGCCACTGCATTACCTGAAAAAGACAAAACAGAATCAAACCACAGACTTGTGAAGTTTCTCTCTCTGAAGTTCAAGAGAAGAGAGAAGATGGAAGTTGAGACATCTGTTGATGCTCATCTTTCTCGAATTAGATATCCTTCATGCTATCCCTTTTAAAAATCTGGATCCAAGACAAGCATATTGGCCCATTTTCCATTGATATAACAAAATACCCGAGGCTGGGTAATGTATATGGAAAAGAGGAGTTTCTTTTGACTCACAGTTGTGGAAGTTCAAGGGCATGGCGCCTACATCGGCTCAGCTCTGGTGCAGACCTCATGGCAGATGGCATCACAGTGGCAGGAAAGTGTGTGGAAGGCAGACCTCACTTGGATAGACAGAAGCAGCACAAGAGCAGAGGCCCGGCTTGTTTCTTTTTAGAGTGTCTCTGCTAATCAGCTACATCTCCAGACTTTTACTTTGAGGTCTCTCTGAATTGCCTCGGCTGGCCTTGAACTTGCAATCCTGCCTCAATCTCCTGAGATCTCTCTGGGATTACAGGTGTGCACTCTCTCCTATCAACCCCTCTGGTAGGACTGCATCAATTCCCTCTGAGGGTAGAGCACCTAATGACCTAAAGACTCCCCTCTGGGCCCTGCCTCCTGAAGTTCCGCCACCTCCCAGGACCACCACACTGAGGACCCAGAGCACAAATTATACCCAAACCATAGCAACAAGAACTTCACTTTCGAAGATCCAAGTCATTGACTTTTATGCATAAGAGGGAGGAGCTAGGTCCCTGTTACAGTCTTCCATGACTCAGGGCCAGAGGGAATGGACAGGAATGTTCTGGAATAACTAACTTCCTCAAAGGAAGAACTACAGGAAAGCATTGGCACAAATGTCCTCAAGCAATGCTTCTCTAACTGGGCCACACAGGAATCACCCAGGGACCAGGTTAAAAGGCAGATTCTCCTGAGCAGCTTTGAGGCAGGGCCCAGACACTGCATTGCTAACAAGTTTCCAGGTGGAACTGGTGCGCCGGGGCACAATGCCTTCTTACAAGTATGACTTCTTAAAGCCCTCTGTGTTAGGACAACCAGCAGATCCTAGCAATGAATGGGGATGAAGAGCTCTCCAAATATTCCTGGTGGACAGGTGATTTACTCCGTGTACTTTTCAATATTCAAATATTATCTGACCCTAATGCATGCTAACTCCTGCTCTCAGCCACACACATACAGCCTGCATTAGCTGTGCTACTGCCAACTAGTGTTTGTTTTTCAAATATTCTTGACATGCATGAAAATAAAATGAAACATCACGGAATACGGGCCTGGCATGGATTCTTTGTGATTCTTTGGCATCCCAGTCTGGGGTTTGGGGAATATTTTGATACACAAAATAGTCTTTCTGTGTGTGTCGCAAGTCATGGGGAATTGGGAGAAGGACTCAAGGTAAAGGCTGTGGTAGTTTTGCCCTTGTGATTTATTTTTATCCAGCCTATCTGGTTAATTGGCTCTCAGATGAACATACTTGGATCTGGGCCTGGGAAGAACTCAAACCTGAATTCCTGCCTCCCAGCGTGAGCGTAAGCATGATGGATGAGCTAGATAGGGAAGTAGTGTCTTAGCTTATTAATTAATTCTTTAAGCATGCCATCAACATTTATTGAGTGCCTATTATGTGCTAAGGAATGCATAAGGCAAATGAAATCTTTGCCCTCACAGAACTTAAAATCCAGCAGAGTACACAGACTGAGTCAGTGGAACTAATCAATGAGATGTTGCAAATTGAGGGTATCCTGCTTAGAGCCTTTTGGCTGGTGGATCCATGCCCCAGATGTTGCTTGCCTGAAAGCTCACACCTACATCCTTGTGCAAAAGCTGGCCATTGGGCAATTAGACTTGTCTCAGAGTTTTTGTGCATCACCCCAGGGCAGCCCTTAGTCAGTGGCCGATGATATCAGGGTTACAAGAGATCAGCTCCTTCATGAAGCACTTGCTACTCACTCTGGGGCTCCTAGAGGGATGAAGGCCTCTAGATGTCATCTGTCATATGAACTACATCTTTCTGTGTCTTTTTTCATGTCCTGTCCTACCCCACTCAGTCCCTTAGCAAGTCAATCAACTGCACAAGAATCCCCAGGTTCTCCCAGGGAAACTGACCTGAGATACAAGAAAATTTTGAGTGGTAATTAGGGCACTGAGGGAACAGCAGGAGAGGTGTGACTCAGAGTGACCAAAGAGGAAGGTCTTATTTAAAATCAGTGCCAAGGACAACGGCATGGCTTGAAGGAGCAGGTGTTTGAGCAAAGATCTGAATGGCGGGAAGAGCTGCCTGTGAGCTGGACCCGGGAGCATTTTAATAGGCAAAATAGTTCACAGGGGGACCTCGGGAGAAAATGAGCTGGTGTGTCTGAAGACCTGGAAGACAGCCAGAGCAGGGACTATTGTGGGTGACAATGGAAGATGTGGCCAGAGAGGCAGTGGCTGTGCCCTTCTCTGTGAGCCTGGAAAAAGATGTGAATCATGTTCCAGAAGTGAAGGGAAGCCATCGGAGAGGGGCAGGACCTGACTCAGGCTCAATAAGATCACTGCGGATGCTCTCTGGGAAATAGATGGTAACTCAGCACTGGAAATAGTAGTTGCTAAATAAATAGCAGCTCCATTAACAGCTCAATTACTACATTTCTGAGATGTCTTAGGAAAGATTCTTGCGTTAGGAGGGACCTTGACATGAGCAGGCTTCAAGGGCTATTTGTAATGGATTATAATCCCTCCATTCAGTGACTCTTTTTTCTTGTACTCTGTGTACCACCTGCCTCACCTGCTAGAACTTTGGGTTATTGCTTCATTTATTGAAAAATTGAAAAGGCATAGTTTCAAGCACATAGACATTTCTGATTGACTTTTTCCTTTACTGACTTTTATTATAGAAAGAGGATACAATGTCTTTCAAAAAGGGGACAAGCTCATGTCCCATGTAGGAGAGGTTACTTTGTGGGCATCTGAAACCACCCAAAGCAATGTACATGTGGAAATGAGATTTGTGGTCCTTGTGGATGCCATTGATGACTTCCTTTGGTTTAAAAGGACCTTGCTGAGAAACTCTGAGGATTGAGAGAAGCAATGTGCCCAACAGATCCTGGTGTGGGTGTTGGCACTGTCTCAAAGGAGGCCCCAAATCTCATGAAACCTGCAATGTCCTGAAGTGATCCAGAGCTGCTGCTGCACAGAACTTTCCATGATAAGGGAAGCGTCCTCCAGTGTGCTTGCCACAAGCCACGTGTGGCTATTGAGCCCTCTGATATGATTGGTGCAAATCAAGAACTAAAATGGAAGGTTAATGAGTTTTGATGTCCATAGGTGCATTTATTTCAAGATTTAAAAAAAGGCAGGAAGAATCCTTGGAGAAAAGACAGAAGGTCAAAAATTGTGCCTGAGGGTGGTGGTGTACCAGGGAGCAAGGTAGGAAGGTGCTCTTTCCTCATGACACTCTCGACCTGAGGAAAAGGGGACACATGAATCAATAGACAACAGATGATTAGCTCTACTCTGACTAGTGCCTCAGGGAAAGTAAAGCTCACTACCAGGACCCCTGGTAAGGGGACTTGAAGGGGCAGCATCGACCCTGGGATTTGAGGGATGAGAAGTGGCTGGCCAGGGGAAGGGGTGTGTGGAAACGCCTCCCACCCGGAGGAAGTGGGAGGTTGGCACCTGGCAGGAGCTGGCCCTGTTCTAGAAGCCAAAGCTGGCTGGTGTGGCCCGGCGGAGAGGCCGGATAGGGGTGGGCAGGGGCAGGTGGAAGTGCGGCGTGAAGCCGTGCTGCCAAAGCTGGCCTGGGAGTCTGGCCCTGGGTGACTCACAGGGGCACTGGCGTCCATGGCGAGCAGCAGCCACCTCTCCGAAAGTGCTCTCTGGCACCATTCCAGGAGCCCTCTGAATGCGCTCTTTCACACTCATCCTCGGGACCCCGGCATGATGGCACGTCGACCATTCTAATTGCATAGACGAGGGATGAGTAGCTTGGCCGACTCCGAAGTTTCAGAAGGTCCTGCCACTGGTTGGTTTTGGAGCACTTGAACTTAGGTTGGTGTGGCTCCAAACCTCCAGCTTTTTGCCATGACAAATTTATACTGCCTGCCTTGACATCAAGGGTCCCCACCACCCTGCTACTGACGTCACCTCTGTTAGGGCCTATTCCCTGCCTCCTCCGTTTCCACGGCTCCCCTTGAGGCCCCACTACGCACCTCCTGCCTTCTATCATTTGCGTCACATCTACTGCTCCGGTTCTTGTGTTTCTACTTCTTTTACCTCTATCCCTACTTACAAGCGCTGTCTCTTCTATTTTCTTGATTGACATATGGTCATTTATCTATTTATCTATTTTGGGCAGTGCTGGGATGGAAGCTGGGGTCTCACCCATGCTAGGCAAAGACTCTGCCACTGAGCTACACCCTCACAGTGATCATAGAAGGGGACTGTTTAGCCACTGACCGTGAATGTAGGCCTGGTTTCCCTGGGAAAGATCTAGGTAAAGCACAAGGCATTCTCAAATGGATCTGCATGGGCCTGGACAACAGTGGGTTCCATGAGGGACATTGTTTTGATGTGGGATCTTGGATTTTCATTGCTAAGGTGAGGAGGATGGCCATTTGGGGTTTGTTTTACAAAGTCTTGTCCTAACTGCGTCCCATTCAGCTGCTGTGATAAGAGAATGTTCCCTGCGTCTGTGGAGAGCAGGGTGTTCCTGGGCCTGCAACTTTCTCCCTCCTTTCCCTTCCTCTCTCCAGGTAGCTAACAGAGCTTTTTACACTGCATTTCAGAATAGGGATAGAAACTCCATGGTGTGTTTCTTTCTTCAAAAGCCTGTGCTGGGGACAGGACCTGGGGCAGGAAAATGTCATCCTGATGCACTGATCTCTGGGGTTGGCAGGTGGGGCAGTACTATGGCTGGATCTGAGCTCCAGGTCCGAGTCCTACCCTGGAGCCCTCTGGAAGATTCATGCATGTGATTAGGCTAATAAGCAGCATCACGAAGTCCTCTCTGTGGTGAAGAACCTGTGACCCAGGGTGTATAATTAGCAATACTCAATGTATATGTTGGGGGAATGTTTTTTTTTTTTTAATAATTTTTTTACTAAAAATACAAATATATAAAACATTCAAATATTTTGGAAACATAAATGAGACAGATTGTCCCTTCCACTCACATTACCCATTGCCCTTCCCAGAGACAACCACTGCTAATGGTTTCTTGAGTATTTTTTAAAATAAAATTTTTGTGCATGTATTAGCATATGTTTATAAGTATATCCCCCTCTTCACACAAAGGGGCTAAACCAAGCACATGGTACTGCATCTTGCATTTTTCACTATTTCCATATGAACAATTCAGATCCATTTTCATCTCTTTTTTTCCCCTCCAATAGGTATATACTGTCACCTACAAAAGGGAATCGTCCTGGCACACTTAAAAAGTATAAGAACTTACTTATTGAAGGATATTTTGGTCATTGTAGTCATTTGCTTTTATGACCAATGTTGCTATGGTGCCTGTATCTTTCTGTGCATTTCTAGAAGGATGAAGACAGGATGGACTCTCCCTGGTCACGGGCTGCGGTAGGAATGTCTGCATTGCCCTGCCAGCGGCTTCCCTGACTTGGACACTCACCATTTCCTCATGGTCTCACCAACATTGCGTTATAAATTTCTTTATATTTTCCAGGCTGTTGGGTGAAAATTAGTATCTAGTTGTTTTAATTTGCATTTCTTTATAGTTATTTATTACCGCATCCTGTGAACGGCTTGTCTGTGTCCTCTGCAGATTTTTCTACCAGGATATTGACCATCTTCTTATTTCTTTGAAAAAACAATTATTCAGCAAAGAAAAATAAAAGCCTCTATTTTCTGTTTTTAGTATTGCAAATATAATTTTCTTCCTAGCTTATTATTTTTTTTCTTTTGACTTTCTTTTGTCTGGGCAGAAGTGCATTTATTGTAATTGCTCCACATTTCCATTACAGCTCCTAAAGGACTGCAAACCCTTTTGATCTTTTACCTTATATCCTCTCTGTTCTTTGATTCATTTGTTGAACACATTTATTGAACACTTACTATGCCAGTCACTGTTTTAGGTGCTGGGAATTAGGAAGAGGGAGGGGGAAACCTTTGTCTTTTAAGAGCTAGTGAGAAGAGGGAGAATGGTAAACTATACTGAATGTCATGTTACCAATGATTCAACAGCCCCTCTCCCGAGAGGGACCCAGCCAAAGGGATATGTTGTTCTCTTTGGAGTTGCAAATTCAGAGGAAGCCCAGGCCTGGCGCCAATAGCACACGCTCAGCCATCGAAGGATGGAGAGGTGGGAACCTGGCTTCAAATCGATCATGAATCACAAATCAACCTTGACAGTTGGGGAATCACAGACAGACGGAGAGAGAAGTGCTAATGGAGGGCTGGGGCTAGGCTAATGGAGGGCAGGGGAGACTCCAGGAACTCTGGTTTTTCTCTCCTTCTCTCTGGCCATGCTCATGGCACCTGCCAACTGTCACGGCACTGGGCTTGGGTGTCACCAAGCATGCAGATGGGATCATAATGGAGCTTGGCGTCATGGATGCGGTGGTCACGTGGGATCAGAGGTTTCAGCTGGTCTGGTGACAGAGGACTCGGCAGGGAGACAGGCTGTTCTTAAAGAGCAGCAGCTGGCGATGGGCCTGTCCTTACTGTACTGGGTAACAGAGAGAGGATGAGGAGGCTGAGGGAAAGCAGCAAGAGGAGGAAGAGGACCGTCAGGGAAGGAATGGGGATGGTGGCAGGCAGGGGACAGCTGGGTGGCCCTACTGTGGAGGTGACATCAGAGCAAAGGCCTGAATAGGGCAAGGGAAGGAGCCATAGGACAAGGGGGAGGAAGAGCATTCTGGAGAAAACAACGAAAGAGTGAGGACACGAGGCAGCCGGCGGGAGTGGAGACCAGAGGGCCCTGGGAGCAGGAGCTCCGGGATATCTGGAAGTGTGGCTTCTCTCCAGGACAAAACGGGGACCACAGCGAAGTGTTGAGCAGAGGCGTGTCAACTCCGTTTTGCAGGATCTGTCTGGCTGCTGTGTGGACGTTGTCTGCAGAGGAGCCGGAGTCGCAGCCAGGAGCAGCAGTTGCTCCCATCGGGGGTCCAGTGGTGGGGGTGGACCGACAGTCGCGAAGGGCTGGACCCTGATGCACCGCGAAGGAGGAGCCGGTGGGATCCACTGAGTATCCAGAAGGAAGGAGAGGCTCCAGGGTGGCTCTGGGACCTGGCGGAGTGGTGTCACCAGGCACTGCGACAGGGAGCAGGAGTCGGAGGCTGGTCTAGAGATGGCGCGCGAGGCCCGGGGAGCCTCATGGGCCTCTAACGGGCCTCGTGTGGCTCCCGCAGGTGCTTGTTTTGTTTCACTTTTTAAGTGAAATTCATTGCCAATGTTTGAAATTAGGGAGATTTTGTACTTTAAAATAGTTCAGAAGTTTCCGTCTCTCCAGCAAACAGCGTATCGCTAACGCGGGGCTGGCATCCCCCAGAGCAGCCGGTGGCCCTGCTGCCACCATTTAGGAAGTACAGAGGGCACCGTAGGAGTGCTCTGGTCTGCCACAGTCACTCACAGCAGCAGTTTCAACAAAACTATGTCCCAAAGCTTGTGTGTTGGCGCTCCTGTGAGTACGTGCCCCTGCTGGGCCCACCCCAGCACAAGGTCGTGATGTGCTGGGGATATCTCTGGCCGGGTGTCAGGAGACTGGGGGTCACATCTTGGTCCTGGACTCCCTGTGTATCTGGAATCAGTCCTGTAATGGAAGGTGACCAATGGTCTGGTTGACCAGGAGGTAGGACATTCTGTTCCCAAACTGGGAAAAACTCAGGCCAGCTGGGATGTGGTTCAGTGAAAGCTCCCAGGAGACAATACAAGACCGTTCTGAAGTGAAGCGGCCAGATTGTAAGGGTTGTACCCCGATTGGGGGGTTAATCCACACAGGGGGGTTAACTGCGCCGCAGCTCAGGCAGGCCGGGTGCAGCTGGAGGAGGTGGAGGAGCTGGTGTGGCTGGGGCCATGCCTTTGGTGAGTGTCTGCTCCCTGGTTGGCATGTCCTGAGCTGCCTTCCTCCTCCACACCCTTCTGCCATGATGTTCTGCCTCACCTCAGGCCTAGAGAAACAGAGTCAGCCATCTATGAACTTAGATCTCTGAAACCATGAGCGCCAAAAAAACCGTTTCCTCCCGCGAAATCGTTCTTGTCAGGTGTTTTGGTCACAGTGGCCAAAAAGCTGACTCAAACACGAAGACGGACGACCATCCACCCTGTCCTCTCTTGGCTTCAAAAGCACTGGTGCTTAGGTTCTCAAAGTTGAATGGAAGATGCCAAAACTCAGTGTGTTTTCTCTAGGTTACTGACATGCTCTTTCAAACTGGTTGAAGATGAAATTTCAATAGGAAGAAAAAAAAAAAACTTGGAATTTGAAATCAAAACTTGGCAATAGTAAGAAATTGCAGACAAGTGGTGGTGATCTTCTGATCATTATTATAATATGGATAGATAACATCATTGAGTGCTTGCTATATGCCATGCCCTAGGCTAAGCACTTTGCATGCATTATTTTAGTTAATGCTCAGAGTAGCCCCATGTAGGCTGTATTAGTTAGCTTGGGAAGCTATAACAAAACACCATTACCTGGGTGACTTAAAACAGCAGACATTTACTTCTCACAGTTCCAGAGGGTAAGAGTTCGAGACCAGTGTGCTGTGCCTGTCTTCTCCCTGCGCCCCGCATGATAGAAAGCAGAGAGGAAGCCAGCTCTCCTTACAAGGAGCTAATCCTGTTTCCAAGGGTTGCCCCCTGATGACCCCATCTGATCCTACTCACTTCCCAGAGCCCCCACCTCTTAATACCATCACCTTGGGGCGACAGGCATTTGACCTATGAATTTGGGAAGCAGGCACTAGCATTCAGTCCACAATAGGTAGGGACACAGATGAAGTTGTCTATTTGTGAAATGTCACAAAGCTTCAAAGAGCAGAGGCAGAATTCAGACCCAGCTCTGAGTCTCTGGAGCCCATGTTGTTTTTCACGATTCTGACTTTTTCTCCTTCCACTTGTGTCAAAAACCCAGACTTTTTTTAATACAGCTGAACTGACAGAATTGATTGCAGGGACCAAGTGCTTTGCCGGCAATCCTCCAGGCCCAAACTCCCAAACGAAGCCAACCTCTTCCAGTGCTTTCTAGTTATCTTGTTTTATGAGGAGTGGCTTAATTTCCTGGCAACACCAGCCCTAGTTTTTTGTTTGTTTGTTTTGTTTTTTAATTTCCCCTTTGCCTTCTGAAATTTGCAACTAAATGAGAAGCGGTCTGGGCTCATTATCTCAACCCCCTCCGATGCAGAGCAAAGTCAGGGATCAGAGTGGGCCCGCATGCATCCAATCCCTTTAATGGATGCAGATTTAATTAGGCCCCTGTGTGACACAGGCCGTGGGGAGCTGTCTCTTCTGTCAGGCTTATGGAAAGTGCTTCTCTTCCTGTGGTCCCCAGATCCGGGACACGGAAACTGTTTCCTGCTCTCTGAAACTGAGCTGCGAGAACGCTCAAAGTGTGCTGAGGCCCAGGAACGAGCCTCTCAGATGTTTCTTTCATGGGAGTCATTTGACGACTTCGGTAGAAGCCAGAGCCACACGCGAGGCTGATTAGAGATGCTGCGTTACGGGCTTCCCTTCCTTTCTCCTTCCGGGGAGGCTGGCACCTCTGGAGCACCAGGAGGTCTGAATGGGACCCCTCTGTGAAGAGTAGGCTCTTGTGGCTTCTGCCCAGGGATGCTCCCCACCCCTGTCCCCTCTTTTGTGCCTATGATGAAGGATCTTTGCTGCAACTCCTCCCTGACAGACCCCCAAACTTCCCTTCCTTTACCTGGTTCTCGTTCTTGCTTCAAGAAATACTACATTTTGGGGGGGAGGGAAGGGTTAATGTTAGGGTTAGAGTTAGGGTTAGGGAGGGGGCAAGAATGGAGGAAGAAAGTACTGTATAGAGGGTAAAGAGGGGTGGGAGGGGTGGGGGGAAGGGAAGAAATAACAGAATGAATCAAACAACATTACTCTATGTAAATTTATGATTACACAAATGGTATGCCTTTACGCCATGTACAAACATGTATCCCATTTGTTTACAATAAAAAAAAAAAAAAAGAAAAGAAATACTACATTTTCAGGAAGATCACCATCCTTTACACCAGGTTCAATCCTGTTGATATAAGATCCCATTGTGCACTACAGTTACTGTTTCTTTCTGTTTAAAAAAATTTTTGTTGTGTATGTTTGTGATCTTGTAAGATACACACACACATACACACACACAGTTACTGTAAGTGGATCAAATAAACATATTCGCTATGTCACATAGTTACCTTTTTTCCCCCATAGTAAGAACAGCTATAATCTACTTATTTAGCACAATTTTTAAATAAAATATACTATTATTAACTATAGTCACCATGTTGTACATTAGATCTTTTTAAAACTATTTTTATTAGGTATCGATGAACCTTCATTTATTTATTTGTATGTGGTGCTGAGAATAGAACCCAGTGACTCACACATGCTAGACAAGCCCTCTACCACTGAGCCACAATCCTAGCCATACATTAGATCTTTTGACTTGTTCATCCTACATATTTGCTCCATCATAAACTTTGACTATATCTCCCTATTTTATAGTTACCTTTTCCTAATACCTTTCCAATTGTAATTTGATTAACTTATCTTTCCAGGCAGTCTAGAAAGCTCTATCAAAGCATACTTCTCAAGAAAGTTAAAAACATGACTGTATTACTCAGTTTTTACTACTATAATGAAATATCAGAGGCAGTCTACTTTATAAAGAAAAGAGTTTTAGTTTGATTCATGGTTCTGGAGGTTCAAAGTTCAAGGTTGGGCTTGTTGGGGGTTCAGCCTCTGGTGATGGCCTTGCTGGCAAAGCCTCAAGTTAGCTCAGGGCATCGCTTGGCAAAAGACAGAGAGCGTGCATGTGTGTATGTGAGCATCTGGTCTCCTTATTCTTATCAAGCCACCAAGATCAAGCATGGTTACACTCTAATGACCTTTTCTAGTCCTCATTATTCCCCAAATGCCCAACATTAAGTCTCTGCCCTCTTAATATCTCAAAACGGGGATTAAATTTCAACACATGAAGCCTCAGGGGACACTTGAATTATATCTAAACCACAGCGATGACTTTCATGCAAATATGAATTGAACCTAGGTCAAGATTTATTTCACTTTTTAATGAAGGAATTGGTAAAATAGTAAAAATTGTTCAGAGATCATTTGGAAGAACTACATGTGTATAGACATTTTGAAAAAAATCTGATGTTAGAATAAATTGCTAGATTAGATACAGAACTGGGTGATGTTTTACAAGGCCATAAAAATGTCACCTCTGAGGTTCCCTCTCCTACTGCATAAGACTCCACAAGAGGACTTGTGACCTCAGAGTATTCGGTTTCTAATCAAAGAATAAAGAGCAACGCCAATGCAGAAACGTTCTCCGAGAAAAGTCGAAGTCCCTGAGTGAGCAGTAGTGCTAAGTAATGCCCTGACATGATATTGACAGTCATGGTGTAGTTTTTCTTTTTTGCGGGGTGGGTGGGTGTTATTTCTAATGTTAGGATAATTTTTCTTAATAGCTCATGTGGTTGGGGACCCTTTTGTGAAGTAGCTGGTGCTTGGCATAGGATTTTGGCTAGGGTCAGGAATTGCTGGAGAAGTTGTCAAATACTTACTGAAATCAGAATTATTTTGCAGTAAATTAAGGTCATCTCTTTTTTTTTTTTTTTTTTTTTTTTTTGACCAAATTAAATGAATCGGTTGTGGGTTAGGTTTGTTTCCTCTGTACATGGTGGATGTTTTTACTCTCCTGACACCAATACATGGTGGTGTTTCCAAGGTCACCTCTCTAACTCCCCAATGCAAACTGGGTGTCCTTCAATTCAGTTTAATTCTGGCACAAATTAGTTGTGGAAGACTCCACGGGGGTAAGGGCTCACTCCCACAAGACTGCCCCATTTCTGATACCAACCACAAGGATCAGGTCTCCAGTTATACACACTTTTGTTCAACCATAAATTTGAGGGTTTCCATGAACTCCACATCAGGTTGATTATTGGCCAGAACAACTCATAGAACTCGGGAAAATACCCGAGTTCTTACTGGTTTCTTACAATGGGGAAAACTCAAGAATAGCCAAGTTAAAAAGATGCACAGGGCCAGGCACGGCAGGGGCACAGGACTTCCATGCCCTCTGCGGACCTCGCCTTTCTAGCATTGGGATCCACTGGTCAACCCAGAAGCCGTCTGAACACTGTTTAAGGGGCTTTAACACTGTTAGTAGGTGTGATGACTGAATCATCCTCCACTGGTGATTAATTCTATCTCTGGTCCGTGTCCCCTCCTCCCTGGAGGTTGAGGAATGGCTCTGAGCATTCCTAGCTTCTAATCAAGATTTGACTGTGGTGACCAGCCTCATCCTGAAGTTATCTGGGGACCCACCAATTGTCACTTCATTAGGATGAAAGATACTCTATCACCCTTATCACTCAGGAAATTCCAAAGGTTTTAGAAGTTCTGAGCCAGGAACCAGGAACAAAGATCAAATGTCTTCGGGATAAACACTGAAGGCCTCCCTATTTAATCGGGTCCCGTCCCTGAAATGATCATTCTCTCCTGGATATATAATAGATAGAGATCAATATGAAGCAGAGCGAGGAAGCTTTCCTCCTCTTATTTTGGATCCAGTAGCACTCTGATATGATAGACTGAGGCAACTAGCAAACATCTCTCAATTTTATCCATCCACTTGCCATTTATCCGTCTGGTATCAAATGCCATGTTTTCTTCTTGGAAACACATCTCCCCTGCTCTCAGTCTATGTGATTTGGAAGAGGTTGTTCTACTCTCCCCTCCATCAGAGGCCAAGAGAAGCAGCTATGAGCAATCAGAACACAGGATTCCCCTGGATTGAGGGTTGGACATGCCCTCTGACTTGAGCCTATTGAGCCTTACTTAGGATGTTTGCTGGAAATACCAAGAAACAGGTTTCACTTTTTCTTTCAGGGATACTCATCTTTTGTAATAGAAACCTGAAGGGTATGTAAATTTATGATTATACAAGTGGTATGCCTTTAACCCATGTACAAACAGACAAACAACATGTATCCCATTTGTTTACAATAAAAAAAATAAAATAAAGTAAAATTAAAAAAAAGAAAGCATGACTTGAAAAAAAAGAAAGAAAGAAAGAAAGAAACCTGAAGGGTCTGGTGGCCATTTTTGCTGTGTAGTACTAATATCCTGAGAATGAGGTTATGGAATGCCAGCCCCTCAGAATATCATGGAAATAACTTGCTGGTCAGATGCATTTGAGTTGATTTTTATCACGATAAGGGAAGCACTACTTTGATAGACTCTTAGTAGGGTCTCAGAGGAGGGAAGATAAAATTGAGACATTTATTGAGATCTTGAAGTCAGATTTGAGATTAGTCTGTAATGTGGTAACTTGGAGAGATTTGGTAAGGATGACAGGGTAATGGTTTGGGATTGGTAGACACGCTGAAATGAGGGATTTGATCTGAGAGGATGGAACAGACTTTGGTATAAACTCATATTCAATGCTCTTGATTGAAGAAGTGATGGATCCTCCACAAAAATAATTGAATGAACAATGAAATTCTTTACAGCTTCCATCTTGCCAGGCAAGAGCTTCCTGGAGTGGTAAGATTATGAAATTTGAATACCATAAAATTTGAATAGTAAGATTATGAAATTTTAAGATCATGTCAATGAAGATGGTGGAATAGTAAGTTGATATCAACGTAGATAGTAAGCTATGCGGGTGTGTAGATGATTCCAGAACTTGAAGCCCACATAGTGGAAAGCAGACAGAAGAGAGATTCCTGTTGCCATCCTGTGAGTTTCTGAGTCCCAACCCGCTGAAGTCACCATGTGAGGCTGATTCACTCCTTCCCTGCGGTAGAACCATGCCCCATGTCCTTTTCATTCAGCCACAGTCCCTTTCAACGGGCAGACTGGGCTGTGGGTCCTGCTCCCTTGTCGTCTTAGTAACACGACCGGTATGGCCAACAGCATGTGGACAGGAGCGATGGCTGCCGTTTCCAAGCAGACTCCAAAGCTATTGTATTTCCACTCACCCCTTTGCCTCCTGTGGTCAGCCATGAAGTGGTCCTGCCCAGGTTGCTGTTGTCTGCTCAGGTGGACACTGAACAGAAGACCTTTGGAGCCCTGAGAACAACCAGAAGTTCTGAGTCCACCTGGCCCGGCCCAGCCAAGTTGCCCAGGCACCTGTGCAGCAGAAATAATAATTGTTTATTGAAAACTACTGAGATTTGGAGGGTGATTTTCACGTATTTAAAAAACAACTAATATTCAAATTTCATTCTTGCACTTTAAGGTATATGATGTAATAAATTCTCCATATCGTTATTGTCAATTTGAGTTGGATTCTTGTTGTTTGTGAACCACAGCGGTTTCTCGACTAGAGTCTTTTGAAGAGGTTGTGTCACTCTTGGCTCCTGGGAGCCCCCGAGACATCCCAGACTCTCCCCTGAATGATGACCAAGCCGCCTCCTTGAGCATCGATTTTCTTAAAGCGATATTTATCCCTGTTGTGCTCATCTTTCGGTTTGTGCCCAGTGTTCTAGTCTAGTGAGAGCTTTTTCAATTTGATTCTCTCATTCTGAGGATCAGCTGTTTATTCATCATCTTGTCAAACATGAATTGGATCCGCGTGACCGTCAGCGCCTCCCTGCAGCCCTGATGACAGTGAAATGATCTTGTGGCATTGCCTTGGCGGATGGCCTTCAGGTTGACCCCCCCAAAACACAAGCCATCGTTATTTAGGTCAGATCTTCTAGATGAGTGTTCACAGGCATAAATATCTCTCAGCCCATATTTTGCCATCACCATGATCTCAGGGGAGTTGTTGAAATTAGGAGAAATTACACAGCAGTGACCAAAACCAAAATCTTCTCTAACAACAGTTTCCAAGTCTATCTGCAATGAAGCGACCACTTTTTAAGCCAGCGTGTGGGAATTAGTATCTCTCCTGCCAAAATCACACACACACATACACACACACACATACATGTGGATTTAAATTGCACAGCTCTTGAGTTTTAGTGCTGTGTATAATGTAAGTTCCGTGACCTTGAGTGGGGACATTTACACACTTACAGCCTTCCTCAGATTCTCTGTTACCATCTCTGAAGACTTCCAAATCTAAAAGAGATAGGCTGGTCTAAATTTTAAGTACCCCACCTCTGCTTCCTAGACTGACTCTGTACGTTTTAAAAATCTGGGGAGGCCAAGCACAAAGATCCCAGTGACTCAGGAGGCTGAGGCAGGAGGATCACAAGTTTGAGGACAGCCTTAGCAACTTAGCAAGGCCTAGCTCAAAATAAAACATATAAAGGGCTAGGGATGTGACTCAGTAGTTAAGTGCCTCTGGGTTCAATCCTGGTACTAAAAGAAAAAACAATTTGGGGAAAATACTTCACATCAAAATTTCTGTAATGCACCCCCGAGTCCAGTGATTATTTCATTACTGTACAATTTCCTATTTAGTTGTGTGTTTGTCCCTCATGTGTATGGGCCTTTTGACAGTAAGTCCTTGCTATGAAAACATGTGACATTATTTCTGGCACATAGTAGGTACTCAGCAAATATTTATTTGAATAAATAGAACTCCTTGTAAAGAGAGGTGTGTGTGTATGTGTGTGTGTGTGTGTGTGTGTGTGTCTTAGAACAGATGGATAATGTTCACCATTAGCCTGAAGCATTGGCTAATGTTAAATTTAAATTAAAATACACTCTTGGGTGACTACATCTTCAATTTCATGGTTGATTCCTTTGTGATTGACTTATTAAGCTAAACCAGGAATTGCAAACTAAAATACCTCAAGGGGCCGTGAAGGAAACATAATAAACAGGGATGGTTAGGCATGACTGGAAAATATCCCAGAACCTTCCTGAGAATGTCTGCTCAGTGTTGCTAGATCTACTTCTTCAGGTTTTAAAAATTATTATTTTGAAATGCACTTTAAGAAAGGGTAAGTCTTCATAATTTTTAGATTTTTTTTAGAGTTCGGGAACTCTAAAACAATAACTTCTAAAATATTATGTGGGCTAAATAAAACATCTCTCTTACACCTGAAATAGTACTTCAGTTTGAATGGATATTTAATTTGCAATGAACAACCCCGAGTAATAGCAAAGACCATGTTTATCGGTGAACACTACAAACCATGTAACATTGATGGGGATTCAGTGAAGGCCCCATTTTAAGGCTGGAGGTGAAATTTTAGTGGGCACACAGTATTTTACTAAATAAAATGGGCATTTTGAGTTGTGCTTATTTCTAGGTAATCGATCTCCATTATGGCTGGAATAATGGAATTGGGGTTATCGATGCTAAAAATTTCCCTGTCATACCCCCTGACCTTGTCCCAGTGAGTTGCCAATGGATAGACATTAATATTCATAGGAAGAGATGGACCCCATAATTGCTTATAGCTTTGGGCCCATCAATCACTTTTCCTGGTTCATCCCACTCAGCTTAGTAACTGTTAGTCAAGCATTTGGGATTCTCTGATGTATTTCCCAAGACGGAAACTTGAATCTCTCCTTGGAAAAATGACCATGTTAATCAAACTCTACAACTTCCAACAAGCAGAAATTTATTTGAGGGTTTTATTTTATTAAACATTAATTGAAAAGCCTATTTAATATTTGTGCCTAATTAACCCTAGACATCAAACTGATAAAACATCATAAAGCATTTTTAAAAAGCACCATTAAATTAAGAATCATTGAGTCTAGGATTTTGGTCTCTCTTTGGGAATATGGAAATGTAGAATTCCAGAATCTCACAAGTGAGAGAGTGGGAGAATAATGATGGAGGGGAACAAAGTAGAATGCAAGAAGTGGGGTGCTCGACCAAAGAGGGACTCTGACCTCTTCTGCCAATGCTCATCAATTTTTAGAGAAGGGTAGGGATGCTCTGTTGAGGACAGTTTTAAGAACACACACTAGTTTAGAGGGAAAATATCAGTAATCAATTAGTAATGTCTGCTACAGGCATAGGAAGAACATGGTGTCATGCATGCCATGGATATGCTACTCATACACATGGGTGGAATGAATAAACAGGTAGAATGTATTAAACTAAATATTTTCATAGGATTATTATTAGTTCCAATTTGTCTGGGACAGTCCCAGTTGATACCTGTTATAGATTAATTAACTCCTGTAAATTATGCACAGGATTCCCCTTTTTTTTTAGTGTCCCAATTTGGGTAATAAATTTTATATAGCCACCGAGAGAGCACTCTGGCATAATTATCATTAGTTCATTTGTTTGTTCCAGAAAGCCCTAACGTCAGGCACTGATCACCTATTATTAGCCATAATTTTTCTTCCTTGGGGCCAGGGTTTCCTCAATACTCCACTCAAAACCATAAAGCATGTCCTTTGCTTCTCTGGGGACAGGCACGATTCACACTTGCTACCTAAACACTTGGAACTGTTTCGGAACATGGGTGTGAGATCACACCCGGGGCCACTCCTACGTCTCTGGTAATTCTCCCTTCCTCCTCTGCACGCGGAACAGCACTTACAACAGCTCCTGCAATGAGAAGAGGAACTCATCTCCCTTCTGAGTGGGCTGCCTCTGTGTATTCTGCCGCATGGGGTCCAGTCTGTGTCAGTAAGTGTTCCTCAAAAGCCCAGGTGAGCAAACCACAGGGGGCTCAGCTTGCCTCCACAGTGCCTCTGGGCACGTTAACATCTTTGGTTCTATTTGGATTTTTCAGGTGGCTTCCCAACAGTGGAGCTGGGGTCTTCTAACACAAGCTCTGACGGCACACCAGTCCGTTCTCTTGGATCAGTGAGACTCTGGGATAAGCCAGTTTCTCAGTCTCCTCAGTGTTGACCTTTCGACTAGATGGTTGCGTGCTGCGGGTTCTCCTGGGCACTGCTGGACATTCAGCAGCATCCCTGGGCTCTACAACTCCTCCCTTTCCCCTCAGTCCTGTCAACAACAAAAAAGCCTCCAAACATGGCCAAGTATCCCCTGGGGAGGGAGGCAAGTGCAATGGCTGCAGGTTCAGAGTTACTAGAACAGACACTCTGGATGTCGGGACAGATCAACCACTCTGTCCTCCACCAAATCCATCGGGGGTCTTATTAATGAGTAATTGTGGTGTAATGTTCGAATCACCTTGGGAAGCCGGGGCCGGGGGGCAAAAGTTCTATGGAGCCCAAGAAGGAGGAGGCTGTGTTTCCACCTGGATGGTCACATTAAGCTTGCAAAGGACACATCTCTGGGACTTCGGATGATGACTCACCTTTCTTTCCCCAGGGGGAAGGAAAGGGAAGGACATTCCAAACAGAGGGAACAGCAAATGCAAAGGGGCTGAAATAGGAGGGAGAAGAGTGAGTGGAGAGGGGGATGGGGCCATGGGTGCCTTGGAGCGAGTGTCAGGGAGCCGGGATAGAATGGAGAGCGGGCCTGGAGCCCAAGGTCCTTGCTAGGATATGAAGCAGGACTTCATCCCCTGGGTGTTAGAGAAACGCAGAAAGCTCATCAGTGGGGTGCAGACTCCCACCAGCCAGAGAACTGACTCTCCAAAGAGATGTGCCACGCTTTCGTCTTCCAACCTGTCCATCTCTGGGCTGTCCCACACGGGGCGTTTCCACCATCTCCCACCGCCCCGACGGTAAGGCCCTGCCATCGAAGAGCGCTTGGCTCAGAGGAATCAATTAAGCCAGGAGACGCCATTGGGGAGGTGTCTCAGACTCACTCTCCCTCCTGTTTTCCCGTTCCTTTCCACAACTGGCCTTTGGTTCCGAGGAAGAGGGGCTACAAATGACCTGCTTCGGGACAAAGGAGCAGTTTAATAGAGTGGAGGTTCATTAACCGAGTGCTCACTTGTGGCAACTGAAGTCTCCAGAAGAGAGAAACAGCCCAGAGGATTCCAATCCTCTACCAGTCTTCTGACCTCACTTTACAAGGCAGAATGAAGTTCTGGAAACCCCAGAAAAGAACAAAATAATGGAACCATTGGTTTTTAATCACTGGTAGAACCACGAGGAGTTGGTGGACCTCTAACCTTCTCATTTAATTCTCTTTCAAAGGGAACTTTCTATATCAAGAACACACAGCCTGATGTGCATGCCAGATCCTTGCAGTTAAAAACTTCCGGAGACACTTCTAAAGCACAAGGTATGTGCCATGTCAGTGCCAGGAACTGGGGGTAGAGTAATAAGCAAGACAGATGTAGCCCTTGTTTTCAGGGAGTTAAGACAATAGCACAATCCAGAAAACAAGGAAACTATCAGGAAAATTGTAGGGATTACTCAAAGCATAAGCCAACTCCTTTTTACTTATCTGAAGAAAATGAACCTCAATTTAAAACACTTTTTAAAAAATTTTTTTTGCTGGGTACACTGGCACAAGCCTGTCATCACAGCAACTGGGGAGGCTGAGGAAGGAGGATTGCAAATTTGAGGTCAGCCTGAGCGACTTAGTAAACTCTGTCTCAAAATAAAACATTAAAAAGGGGGCTGGGGAGTAGCTTCAGTGGTAGAATACCCCTGGGTTCAATCCCCAGCACTGCCAAAAAAATTTTAAACACCATTTCAGGTTCTTTTTGCCCTGAGATCATAAACACATAAAGTGCATAGACGATTTCATATCCACCTCTGGCAACTCGTAGAATTGACTTAAGTTGATCAAGAGCCATGGGTTAATGACTCTGGCTTATTATTGCTTTCTTACATATCTAGGAAGTCAGGGTTCCAGAGAAGAAGAGGAAGCTTTGTTTTGGTTTTGCTACGTTTGCATGCAGTTGGGTTTCTTAGGACCTTTTGGAAGAACTTCAGTAATAGTGTTAAGGCAGAAGTTAGGGGTACGGGCACCGAAGCCTGATGTCACAGCCCCAAATTGTCATGTGCCACTTGCCAGCACACTCTTCAGCTTTTTAACCTGCCCACGTCTCCATTTGTGACATGGGATGACAGTAGCCACTCCTTAGGGTCGTTGTGGGAATTGAATGAGGTGACGCATCTAAAGTCTTGGCAATGTGTCTGATGCGTATCGTGGATTTTTAAAACGTAACTTTTCAAGGAGGTGCTGTGTGGCCAGGGGAGTGGAGATAATTGCATTGGTCTCTGAGCAGCAGCAGCTGGGATCAAAGGAGAGGGGTTGATAGGCAGCTTTGCCATCTCCTGACAGAAAGAGCTTGGACGATTTGCTTCCCTTTTCCAAGCCCCAGGTTCCTCTGTGCAAAGGAGTAATGACCGTCTTGTCTTCTGAATCAGTAGAGGGAATATGAAAAAAATGTTGTGGGATGTCTAGCACCATGGCCAGCAGGAATTGTGGGCCTGGACACGGGGTAAATGCCACCATCCCTTCCTTAGGGACAACTGCTTTTCCTGTGCGGCATGCTTTCACCATTTTGATCTGCCTTCGGTGGCACTGCCTAGGAGCAGAGCTTGCAATAGAGATTCTCATGCACATGGCTTCTTGAGGGAGCGCTCACTGGACACAGCTGTAATGGAGTAGGAGAAGGAGGAGAGGTCGGGACAGGGAGGGACAGAAGGAAGTGGTTCCTGCTGAGGTCTCGTCTAGGCCTGACCTGCAGCAAGCTTTGGACCGTGAAGTGTCGGGCAGAGTTTGTCCCCCCCGGAGGACAGGGAGCGGAGCAAGGCTACTTTGCCCCACATCAGTCAGTCGTCAGCTTCTAGGAGAAGCAGGTCATTCCCCAGATACGTCCAGGGGAGAAGTCTCCGGCAACAGCAAGGAGTTCTCCAGCAGGGATGCAGACGTGCCAGCCCCCCCCAGGCAGCTGGGAGGTGGGCACACAGGCCTGGCACTGGGGCTCCAGGTGGGGTACCAGCAGCCAATTCTCTGGGTAGGATCGGGATCCGGGACCTGGCCAAAGAGGGAATCGGATTTGCCTGCTCGTGATCCTTGTCCTAGGGGTGACTGTGGGACCTGGTGAGGGCCAATGGATCGCAAGGAAGTTTTTGCTCAGAGGATAGGGAGAGAGCTGAAAGGTCTTTCCTGCAGTTATGGATTCTAAGCTGGAGCAGCCAGGGGATGGCAGAGTCAGGAAACAGAAATTGCCAAGACCCCAGAGCAGCCCTGGACCAGGCGTGCCTGAGGATCACTCTACGACCGCACGTTCAATTTACACGAGCCCATTTTCCCTCGGGTTTGCTTAGTTCTTTGAGCTAAGGGTCTGGGTACCTGCAACACGGATTCCAAGGGATGTTATTGCTGTAATAGACCCAGACACACTAGGCAAAAGAAAAGCAGTCAATCAATTTGCAGGATTATTGTTGTTATGTAAATAAAGTTTCCTTTTGACTGAGCGAGCAGAAGCTTCCCAGCCAAGGCAGATTTCCCAGTTGGGCTTTTGTTGTCTCAGACAGAGGTGAGCAGTGGGGGCTCTGATTACACCGTGCTGCTCCCTGCTCCGAGAAGGGGCTTCCAGACAGCTTTTCTGGGCAGCAGAGGATCAGGTGCTGGCTGGCTAAGTGGCCATTGCTAGGCTGGCAGCCAAAAGCAGGCCAGAGGAGGGGATGAAATCCCTTCAGAAAGAGTGGCAGGCCAGGGGGTGTGTGGCAGGTGAGCTGACAGTGTCTTGCCATGGACAGAAGCGGTCCACTAGCAGAAAACCCTTCCCACGCACACAAGGATTAAAAGGCAAAATCCATTACAGGCAAGACGTGCTGACCTCACTTGTGGTTATTAGCATTTAAAAAGAGCTCTCAGATTTCCATTTGTTTTTCTTGCTCCTTTCCTCCCCTCACCCCTTAGCTTCGTTTTCTATTCTCGTGTAATGTGTCCTATATGGCCCGCAGGCCTCCAATCACAGACATCAAAGCTACACACAGGCGGTCAGAAAAAGAGACACGTGGGAAGACTTGGGGAGGAAAAGATAGAGGGATTTAGAGGAAGCTATTCCATTCCAAGTTAAACATATTTCCATTGGGCTGAACTTCCTTTCTATGAATGAATCTTGGGAACTGTGTAAGGTTTTCCGAGAATTTTGGCTGCTCAAGGGTGGGGAGGCTACAGGCAGTTTGGGGATGTTTAGGGGCATAAGAAGTCAAAAGCCATAGGGGTAGGCTTGGGAGAAGGGCCAACCGAAGCCCATGGACTGACAGATAGGAGCCCCAGACAAAAGCGAAAGGAAAGGAAAAGGAGCCAGTGGGTGAACCAGCGTAGAGAGGCGCAGAGGGAAGAAAGTTCCAGGTTCTAGTGATGAGGGCCCTGCCCACCTGACCAACTGGCGCCCTGGCCAGGGCTAGTGTGGCCAGGATGAATATTTTCTTTTCAAGCAATGCTTTCCAAAGTGCAGTTCAGGGTCCACCTGCGTGAGCAGGTCCTGAGAGGCCTGGCTACAAATGCTGAATCTTGGGCTGTGCCTACCACTGCTACGTCAGCATCTGTGGGCAGGGACTTCGTACGCTTTATTGACATATCATATGCATGTAATAACTTGACCTATATGAAGTATATAATTTGCTGAATTCAATTATTATTTTGTCCCGCAAAGTCATCAGCACAATGGAGATCATGAACACATCCGACATGCTCAACAGCTTCCTTATGGCCCTTGGTAATGCTGCCCTATCTCCACACCTTTCCCCGTCCCATCTCGGGACCATCATGGATCTGCTGCAGTGTTCTAGAACTTTATGTAAACGATGCATACTCTCCATCTGGTTCTTTCTTTTAGCATAAGCACATGTTGAGACTCACATACATTGTCATAGGTAACCAAAGTTGATAACATTTTTATTGCCCAATAGTACCCTGCTATATGGGTACACCATCATTTACTTGTCAACCTAAAGGTGGATTTTTGGAGTGTTTCTAATTCTTGACTATTAAAAATAAAGTTGACAAATGGATGGAACTAGAGAATATCAGGCTAAGTAAAATTACCCAGACTCAGAAAGTCAAGAGCCAAATGTTTTCTCTTGCATGCAGAAGCTAGAGAGAAAAGAGGAATAAAAAAAGGATTTCTTGAAAATAGAAGAGAGACCAATAGAGTAGAAGAAGGGTATTGAGAGGGAGGAGAAAATGGGGGACAGGGAAGGTACTGGGGAAGAAAATCGATCAAATTATAGTATGTGCATGCATGGGTATGTTGCAATGAGTCCAACTCTTGTGTATAATTATAATGCACCAGTAAAAATGTTAAAAATATAAAAATTGCAAACAAGCAAATGAAATAAAGCAAAAAATAAGTAAAGGTGCTTTATTATGCTATGGTTTGAATGTCCCCTCCAAAACTCATCTTGAAATTTAATGACCATCGTAACAGTGTAAAGAGGCAGAACCTTTAAGAGGTCCTGAGGGTTCTGCCCCCAAGGATGGAGTCACGCTGTTGGGGGAGAGTGCATGGTTATTGCACAATCAGATGTCTGATAAAAAGGATTCAGCCTGATTTTTCTCCCTGTTTTACACAGGCTCCCTGACCCACCACCTCATGATGCAGCATCTTTGCAAATGCTGGCACATGTTCTTAGACTTCTCAGCCTCCAGCACCATGAGACAAATAAACTTCTATCATTTATAAATTACCTAATCTGTGCTACACTGTTGTAGCAGCAGAAAACAGACTATATGTGTACAAGTCTTGGTCTGGACATTTGCTTCCATTTCTCTTAATAAATAAGGGAAAGTGGAATGCTTAAATCTTTAAGAAACTGCCAGACTAAGTTCCAAAGTAGTTGTAACTTAATACACTCTCACCTGTTGTGTATGAGATTTTTAATACTTTACTTCACAAAAACTTGGTATGGCCTGTCTTTATAGTTTTAACCACACTAGTCTGAGGGTACTGGTAACTTTGTGAGGTTATTCCATATGGAATGATTTTTCATGTGCTTATTTACCTTCTGTATATCTTCTTTGATGAATTGTTTGTTCAGATATTTATAGTGGGTTGTTTGTCTTCTTATAGAGTGGTAGGAATTCTTTATATATTCTAGATAGTAGTCCTTCTTGTGTATATGTTTTGCAGACATTTTCTCATTTGGTGGATTCCTTTTCATTTCCATTGACTTGCTTTGGCATCTTTGTCAAAAATAAATAGTCCATATATATGTAGTTCTTTTGATCCTCTTGGAAAATGACTTATATCTGCTAAACTTAACAATTGAACCTCATGGATCTAACTTCCAACCCTTCATTTAGCCACCAAGCTCAGATCTCATTCTAGAAAAGTCCTTCTTTCCCCATTACCCTACTATTTGCACATATCTTAAGCCCACAGAGATAACAATTGGCAAGGCATTCACTCTTATCCGAATGTGATAAGCAATATATTGGATTTTTATTTGAACTTATTAAAACGTTAACTAGAATGTAAGCTCCATGAAGATAAGTATTTTTTCTGTTTCCTCTGCTATTTCTTTGAAGCTAGGGTAGTGCCTGGCACATAGTAAAGGCCTGGATAATTTTCGTTGAATGATTAATTTGATATATAGGACCTGATGGTTCTGCTAACCACTACAAGTCAAACGAGATCAACTTCTGCCTCTGGTGATATCTTATGTCCAGCATTGTTATAGCGACTTGGGTTTTCTTTTGGTTGTCTTAATCTTTTGTATCTTTTCATCCTTTCACTTTTATCCCACTTGAGTATTTATCTTTAAAGTGATTTTGTATGGGAGCCTTAGGAATATAGAAAGAAATACATAATATATGAAAAAATAGAGAGTAATATATGAAGAAACTAACCTTCTTGAACTCCAAATTCTACTGCCTCCAAATGAGACAACCAAAATGTTTTTTGGCATTATTTACTTTGTTTAAATTTTTCATAATGCTCAGAAATATTCAAAACACACATTTGCACGGCTTGTCTCATTTATTCATTTCTTCTTTTATTTTCTTTTTCCTTCCTCCCTTACTTCCTCCCTCCCTCCCTCCCTTGTTCTTTCACTTAACATATCATGGATTGTGACGGGTTGACATATGTAACTCCATGGATATGTTGTAGGCCAGACTCTATGGGCAATGACCAAACAGACTCCATTTTTCCCTGAGACTCCATATCATGTAGGAAATGCTTCTCCTGTTGGAACACCCCACCTCTGTCCCCATCAACAGTTGCTTAGCATGACATTTGACAACACAAAATGGCAATTCTTATATAATGTAAAATTGCTCTCAGTTTGGTTCCTACTTTTCTTGGACAATGTACCCTGTCAGAAAACAACTGTCTAGATGTTAGTAACCATTCTTTCACTTGTACCCAACCGAGGTCATTTTGACCCACTTTTCCTTCTGCTTATGATTTTAGATCTCACGATGTTAGTTTGTAGTTTTGAATCATAGCAATAGACACTAATGACTGATATACTGACTTATGGTATAAAAACGCCTGCTACCCTATTGTCGGGCTGTTCTCCTAATAGCCATTTGGGGTGGGTTGTGAGACAGTCAGCCAGCCGGCTAATAAAGACTCTTGAATTTGAACTTCTCAGTGGCAATCGGTTTGTTCTTAAGTTGTGTCCCACACCCACAACAGGACGTCCCTCTGAGCTGATGTCTCATCCCTGTTTGTACATTAGAATCACCTGGGGAGTTTTAGAAGTTTCCAAGGATGGAGCCCAACCAGAACCAGTGGGATCTCTTTGGGCGCTGGCAACCCTACTTGCAGCCGGGGTTGAGACCCCTGCTGTAGTCCAACACCTGCATGGAAACTGTCCATTTTAATATCTGCATAGTATTTCATAGTGAGGATACATCCACGTATTCCCCTGTTTGCACATTTATGTTCATCCATATTGTGCCTGATTTCTTTCTTTCCTTTGTGCTTTGAAATTTAGGGCAGAAAATTTCATTCTTATGCTACTTTTGCTAGTGGTGATACCTCTTATCATTCTGTGATCTCTTATTTTGGAAATCTTGATGCTCGTGGCCTTGAATTACGATCTGTCTGACGGTACTATTTACCGCTCCCATTTTCAATTGTTGCTTTGCGCTTGCCTAGTTTATCCTCACCTGTTCCTTTATTCAAAAGCATTTGTTATCACTTGTTGTGGGCATGAATAGCACATGGCTGGAATTTTTAAAAAGGCCTCATCTGAAAGTCTTTGTCTTATTTTAGAGAAGTATTAAGGTTTGAAATAAAATCGAAAGGACCAAGAAGTCTTCAAATGAAAGGAGAAATGACAGAACATCGTGGTGGAGTTTCAGGACCCTGCCAGCTTGTGAGGGTGGCAGGATGACCACTTCCTCCCCCAGCCTCCCCCTCCTCTCAAGTCCCTGAAAATGCAACTGTCACATAGGACTCTTCTTCTTGCACGTGCAAATTGCAAATGCACACGGTTTCTTTCTTAATTTTATCACTTTTCCCCTCTTAATTTGCAGGAGGCTTAAATTATTAGCGCTTGTCTAAACAATGCAACTTCTCCTGGGATCTCTGAGGAAGTGTCACCCATAACTTCCAAATGATGTCGCCCTTGAAAGCACCACTTCAAGGCACCCACTCCATCACGGGCATTGTTCAGAAAACGCCTGAATAATTCAGAGTGGCCTGCAGCCCTGACACATTCATAAAAGTGAAAATTGAAAAGTAAATCAGAAACTTCATTCCACATCTGGGACTCTCAAAACTGTGTGTTCCTTTGGTACTTGAGATGTCTGACCAATGGGGGCGAAAACAGGAAGGCAGGAGCAGTCTCCTCTGCGGGCCGAGGGATCGAATTCCCTCCAGGATCTTTTAAAAAATTATAGCCTCAGGGGCCAATTAAGCACAGGGGGAATTATTGACTTCTTGCTCATCTTTCAGGAACTCCCCATGGCCACATTTATTAAATACTTGCTTAGTGCCCGACACAGTGGTAAACACCTGTACAGACGAAGGTTCAGACAGGTGATGTCCGCTTACCCAGGGTCCCCGGGCAAGTCAGACGAGGAGCAGTAACCGACTCCAGGTCTGGTAGCACCAGAGCTTATGACTTACCTGCTTTGATAACCCGGTTCTCATGTGGTGAAGGACCCATTGCATTCTGACCCCACCCACTTCGGCTGTCTAATGGGGACCCCTGGCTCCTCTCACCTGCCCTCAGCCACCCCTCACGTCTCCTCGCCCTTCTGCAGCATCCGGGGCCGCGTACCTCCCCACCCAAACCCGCCTGCAGAGTGTGAGCTCTCTGAGGGCAGGGGCTGCCCAGCTTTCCCAGCATTCCGCTCTGTGTCCTGAGCACCCAGTGCACTGCCTGGCACAGAGCATGCTCACAAAAGCAAGCGATGTTCTCCCAGCGTCTCTTTCTCCCTCCTGTGAAAACTCAGCCACGCCCTCTGCTCTGTCCTCGCCTTCCTCTTCAGACCAGTAGGAGAGGCGCGCTGGCTCCTATCCCCCTATCGGCCTCCCCTGTATTGTTGGCTGAAAACACTGGATTTTCTCGGCCAGCTCTGGGGCCGTGGGCATGCTTGCATTTCATCTCCAGAAATTCAGGAGCCCAGCAGAGTGCTTGTTTCCCTGGAGCCAATCCTATCCGATTGCTCTGCTTCCAGAAAGTCTAACCATATGCCTGTGTCAAGTGGGAGGGTGGCTTCCATCTGCACCATCTTGGGTGAGTTTCTTTTTCTCCTCTTCTCCCCTCTCACACGGTAGCAAGAATCATCATCCACCACTGACTCTGTGTGAAGCTCTGGGACTATGACAGTGGTATGGGCAAAGGGGAATCGGCCCTTTCAAAACTCGCTGCAGGCCTTGGCATTCACGTGTCTGAAGGACCAACAAGGACACTTAATGAGGGGTAGACCAGGTAGAGACGAAATGCAGAGCATCTTTCAGGGAGGAAGTGTTTTCTCCCATCTGCTCTGGAGGTCACATCTGGATGCTTCCAGTCTCACCTGCAGTGAGGTTCTGCCTCTCTCCACTCCTGAAGATGCCGCTGACTGCAGAATGGCCGGCACCAGCTGCCCACCTCTCACCAGGCAGCCAGCTCGGGGCTGCTTTGGCCCAAGGCTAATGAAGCAAGCAGTATTTGCAAACCTGTCTCCAGAGAGGTTGCAAAACTCAGAAGAAATTTAATAGTATCATCAAGTAATCACACAGCGCACTGGACTCTTTAAAATGCTCTCCTTCTCCCCTTTGATCTTGTTCTAATGGATAATGCCTGTGGTATCTGCACGACCTAAATCCCTCAGAAGATGGCTAGAGAGGAGGACTGCACCACCAGAGAAGAGCAGCGCAGAAGAGCAAGTGGAGGCGGCCAGTTACTCCCGCTCCTTGAGATCCCATTCACCGGCTTGCGTATTCATGGATGTCAATGCAGCTGCTGACAGAAATGGGCTCTTCTGTTGCGGGGGAACTTGGAGACCCTGGGGAGGCCTCGTGAGGTTGAGCGGTGGTGGACTGTCCTCTTTGGGGGCTGCTCTGTCCCTCCCAGGGTGGTCTTTTGGAAAAATAAGGAATCCGAATCCTTAGCTTTGAGGAACTCATGCATACCTGTGCCCTCTGGCCAGGTTGGTGGTGGCTGGGGGGAGTCTGGATATGGATTGGGACGGGCAGAACTGATCAGCACCTGCTGCAGAACCGTTCTAGGTAAGATTTCCCCTTTTTCAAGGAGATGGAAATATGGGTAGGTTGGAGATGGGGATCCATGGAAATTTGACTTGAAGGCACGCCAGAGACTTGATGATTTCTGTCTGGAATGGTCTAGGGCATTGCATCTCAAACTAAAGTACAGGGAAAGCACCAGAGTCTTGTCAGTGCAGAGATGGTGTGTGAGTAGGGCTACGGTGGGCACCCAGCCTGCATTTCCTGCAAGCTCCCGGGTGGTGCCGATACCGATAATCTAAAAGGCCACTCCATAAGTACAAGGGTGTCCCCAAACTTAGTGGCATATTAGAATCAACTGGAAAGTTTTAAAGACTCAGGATGCTCAGACCACACCCAGATTAAAACAGAATCTTATTGGTGACACCCAGGAATCAGTATTTTAGTAACAAGTCTCCCGGGTAATTCCTATGTGCACCCAAGCTTGAGAGTGAACCCTAGCTAGTGCACTTTATATCACCTAGGAATCTGGCCCCAGCCCAGCTGAGGCTCTGGAGACCTGTGTGGTGCAGGGAGGGTCCTGAACCTTCCTGTGTTTTATAAGCTTCAGAGCTGATTATCTACAGCCAGGACTGATAACTAGAGGTGAGGAGGGAGTTACCACCCGCTGTTCTTTCAGACCCTGAGCTCTTCTGAATGCCTACTGTTGCTCTCTTTAGGGAAGTTATCACCACTTTTGGACTTAGCTCTGTGTCATGCAAGGCTGATCTGCCTTGGAACCATGACTTCTACGCTCCCATTCACACCCCCACATCTTTCATCTTCCCTTCTGGATAGCTAGAGTAATGTATGTCGATTGTCGGTAACTTGGAATTACAGAAAAACGCACCAGATAAAATGAACTCCACTTCCAACAGTACCCCCGGAATAGAACCGCTGCTTCCATTTTGGCCTCTCTTCTTTTATGTTAGAGATCAGTAGTAAAAATAACATGATATTCACTTTCTTAACAAAAGTGGGGGCGTACAACCCATTTTTTTTACTACAGGTACAATGTCATATGACAGATCTCTAGAGGTTTTTCATCTTGTTTAGCTGAAACTTTATACCTATCATAACTCTCCAGTTGCCCTTTCCCCTAGACCTTGAAAACCTTCATTCAAAACACCATTTCTATAAAATAAACTATTTTACATATCTCAAAAAAGTGGAGTCCTGCTATATTTTTGTTCATTGACTGGCTTATTGCACAGAGCATAATGTCCTCAAAGCCAATCCATGTTGTCACATTCTGCAGAATCTTCTCCTTTTTCAAGGCTGAATAATATTCCATGCTGTGTATGTGCTGTGGTTTCTCTATCCATTCATCTGTTGATCTAAGTTGACTTCCCATCCCTCATAGTGCCAAAATGAACATGGCAGAGCTAATATCTATTCAACTTTTTGGATAAATATCCACATGTGGGATTGCTGGATCAAAGAATCCCATTTTTTTTTTTTTTTTGTTTATATTCTCCTAGTCCTTTTTTGTTTGGCAAGTTGAGAGTTATTTCATAATCTGAGTTTCCATCATTTCAATATATTAAAATCACTTCCCAGTATCATCTTTTTTTCTGTGTTTATTAATTATTACAAATCATCATGATTCATTTAACCATTTTCTGACTTTTGATAAATATTTAGATTGCTCCTAAGTTAAATATAATTTGAGAAAATTTGGATGTGGAATACAGGTTCAGAGGGCAGGAACATCTCTTTAGAAGAACAGACTCCTACTGTAATCCACTTTTCAACACCTCCTTGCACACAGTAGTCATCTAATTGCGGAATGAATGAGTGAATGAATACAATGAGTCATTGCTTTTCCAGCATTTAACAAGGCAACTGGCCCATAAAAGTCATTCAACAAGTGTTTGTAGAATGAATAAACGAGTGATCTCTGAACAAAACATTGAATAGCCAGGGCTGGGATACGTCAGGAGGGTGACTGACACTAGACTGCAATTCACTTTCCTACCCCTGGAAGCAGCCAGGCCCAATTACCTACAAATACTTCCCAAAGTGAGGGTTAACATCATGCTTTGCTCTTGGTAAGGTTTCAGGAAATTAATTGTTCCATTTCTTAGAGACCTTTTCTGTACAATAATTTTTTTTAAAAAAAAAGAAAACCCTCCACCATAGCAATTATCTATAATTACTAATGAAAACAGGTGTCTTAAATGCCTTTTCAAATTGAGACATGAATGGTTCATTATCCTAGCAGGCAACTACCAATATCCAATTTTCAATGGGATGTTGAGATCAAACACAATGTGGAGGACGGAGGGAGCTGCCTGGGCGCTGCTCATTAGAAGAGACTCCGCAGAGGGACAGGGGTTGACAAGCATTCAAATAAGTAGCAGAGCACTCCTTGGGGATAAGGAGAGAGAGGTACAAGACAGCAACAGCATAGCAGGGGTAAAAGTCTGGTTCCAAAGCTCTTTTCCTAGAGTGAAATCGGCTCAGCCAAGCCCGGGTCTGGTTCTGTGGAGTGTGTGTGTGAGTCCGTCTAGGACTATGCAGCTACAGAACCCCCTCCACGTGTAGGACATGAGGTCGTGGTGAGAGATTACTGAAAGAGCAGGTAGAGCGGGGTCAGCCCAGGGACGGGCACGGGCCCAGAAGTCAAAGTGATGATTTCATTCTCCTATTTTGGCCTTAAAATTCTCTTGGACTCTTGGTTTCTGTGGACGTGGGATAATACAGGTGGAGCTGGTGTACCAGGGTGTGTAAGCACAGCAGAAAGTAGAACCCTGCCTACGTCTCCCTGTGCCTCCTGTTGCAAAGCATACTGGGAGCTATCACTTAGGAGCAGGTGCATAAAAGGAGGAGTCAACACACAGAAGTGGGGAGGTGTCAGAACTTGGCCTGGCTGGCTCCAGACACGGTCTCCATGTGTTTGGGAGGTGGTTGCTTTGGGGCATTGCAGTCCCCGGATCTTCCTTTGAGTTGGAAAGAGTGAGGTGGAGTCAGTATTGGCTCTAGTTTTGTTCTTTGTCCTCTGATCATCCAGAAGATGGGGTGTGCGGTGCCCATCGTACTGGCGATATGGCAGTACAGTGCCGGTCCTGGACTTGGGGATTCCCACAAAACACAAGCCCAGGACGCCAATCTGTGAAAAGGTTTCCACGGTCTAATGCACTCAGGGAAAATCACATACTCTCTTTCTCTCTTGGGAAATTTACTTCGAAAATGAGTATATTCCTTTGATGGAAGTCCTAGAGCAGAGAGCCTGATTAATTGGGTTTGCCCAGTCTCCAAACCCGTTTGGCCACAGAACAACTTTTATACGCAAGAACTATTCACACCACCACCCTAGTGTTGTGCAGAGCATATTTGAGAAACATTAGCCTATGTTTCTTTTCTCTGGTTTCCCCATCAAGCTTTGAGCTCTGTGTTGCTGTGTAAGTATGTTCCTGGGAAACCGAGCCAGACAGCAGTTTGGGTTCTGCGCATCCAACAGTCCCGTGGATTTATCCTTCCTCCTTCCTCCTTCCTAGCTGGTGAGCCTAGCAGATTTCTGGTCGCAGAATCCTCATCCTGTCTCCATTGTAATGTACCAAGTAAGGCATAAGATGCCCAGTTGAATCTCAGATATGGAATATTTTTTTAGTCCCATGCTGCTTACACTGAATTTTATTTGCTAAATTGGGCAACCCTCCCATTTGGGTGAATTGGCACCCTAAGACTGGCTAATCACAGGAACCAATTCCTCTGGTCTGCACTGCCTGTGCTAGTCAGATTTTTGTCACTGTGACCAAAATACCTGACAAACAACTTAAAGGAGGAATGATTTATTTGGGGTCATCGTTTCAGAGGTTTTGGTGTATGGTCGGCTGACTCCATTGCTTCTGGGCCCATGTGAGGCAATGCATCATGGTATAGGAAAGTGACTCACCAAATAGCAGCTGAGAGAGAGAGAGAGAGAGAGAGAGAGAGAGAGAGAGAGAGAGAGAGAGAAGAGAAGAGAGAAGAGGAGAGAAGAGAGAAGAGGAGAGGAGAAGAGAGAAGGAAGGGACTGGAGACAAAATACAATCCCCAAGGGCATGTCCCCAGGACCCACTTTCTCCAGCTAGATCCCACCTCCTACAATTTCTGCTATGTTCCAATAGTCCATTCAGCTATGGATTATTAGAACATGGCTGTTAAGTTGGATTAGCTCATTGATAAGATTAGAATCCTCATGACCCATCGCTTCCCCCAAGTCCCCACCTCTGGATTGTTGCAATGGGGACCCAAGTTTTTACATGTGAGTCTTCGGGGGACACTTCCTATCTAAACAATACCGTTACCTAATGCAGAGCTTGGTATTCTACCCAAGCCAGGTCAATCAGAGAACTTCCCGGCACCTGGTTTGGTGCTGGAGGTAAAAGCATTACCTTGCACGTCACAGAGCTGAAAGAGTGGTAGTGTCTGGGGACAACTCCTTCCCCCGCCTGTCTGTGGAAGGTGGAGATAAGGCCACCCTATGGAGAAGCAAGCCAAGAGATGGAGTGAGGCAGAGTTCTTGCTGACTTGACGAGGTCCCTGGATCCACCCCTGCCTGAAAGTAGTCTGCTTTTAACTTGCCAGCTCACCTTGTCCTACAACCAAGGTCACTTCCTCCTTCTCCCAGCTGAATTGCTGGATTCCTGGTGCCTGGATTTGAGAGAGGTCCTGGAGGAGCCTCACACCTCAGCACAGACCCCAAAGAAAATCTCAGCCGTGGTTTGGCTGCACGTGTGCTGCTCCCGGCAGCTCCTACCGCGGCAAGGAGCTGCTGACCAGTGTGCGTTCTCGGAGTAGCAGTCTGACTGCAGCATGCAGGTGTGGGGATCCCTCTGCTGCACGGCAGTGGACGTGAGGCTCCGTCTTCCAAGTTCAAGACCATGCCTGCCACGTAAGGAGAGCGGGGTCGCCGAGGGGAGGAGGCCACGGTTCTCTCAGAAACACTCACTGGGAAAGTCAACCTCTTAATATTTTGGAATAGCAGTGGCCAAAGAGTTCACTTAACATTGCAGATTTCTGTCTCTAGTATGTAGATGATATCCAAAAAGATGTTAAGAAAAATAACAACACGGACACAAGGCTTGGTGCAGGGTCTGGGACAGCCCTGTCTCCTTTCTGCCTCCTCTTCCGTTTTTGTGTGTATTATGTGACACAGCGGTTGTGAATTACCACTGAGCCGCTTCTTGTGGACGGGTCTTTCTTTCATTTTTTTATTTGTTCTAATTGGTTATACATGACAGTAGAATGCACTTTGATACAAATGGAGCATAACTTCCCCTTCCTCTAGCTCTACAAGGTGCAGTCACACCACGTGTGCATATAGGGAAATAATGTCTGTCTCGCTCGCTCTACCATCCTTCCCATCCCCACCTCCCCACTTCCCCTCACTCCCCTCTGCACAATCTAAAGTGCCTTCATTCTTCCCTACCCAGCCCCGAACTATGGATCAGTAACCACTTATGAAAGAAAACATTTGGCCTTTGGTTTTTTGGAATTGGCCTATTTCACTTAGCATGATATTCTCTAATTCCATCCATTTACCTTCAAATGCCATGATTTCATTCTTCCTTAAGATTGAGTAATATTCCACTGTGTATAAGTACCACAATTTCTTTATCCATTCATCTGTTGAAGGGCACCTAGGCTAGTTCCATTGTTTAGCTATTGTGAATTGAGCTGCTGTAAACATTGATGTGGCTGAGTCACTGTAGTATGCTGATTTTAAGTCCTTTGGCTACAAACTGAGGAGTGGGATAGCTGGGTCAAATGGCAGTTCAATTCCAAGATTTCTGAGGAATCTCCATACTGCTTTCCAGAGTGGTTACACCAAATTGTAGTCCCAGCAGCAATGTGAGTGTGCTTTTCCCCAACATCGTTGCCAACACTTATTATTGTTTGTCTTCTTGAAAATTGCCATTCTGACTGGAGTGAGATGAAATCTTAAAGTAGTTTTGATTTGCATTTCTAAAATAGAGAGAGATGATGAACACATTTTCTTTGTTGATCGATGGTATTTCTTCTGTGAAGTGTCTGTTCAGTTCCTTAGCCCACTTATTGATTGGGTTATTTGCTTTTTCGATGTTTAAATTTTTTGAGTTCTTTATATATCCTGGAGATTAGTGCTCTATCTGAGGTACGTGTGCAAACGATCTCCCAATCTCTTCAAGTTATTGATTGTTTCCTTTGCTGAAAAGAAGCTTTTTAGTTTGAGTCCATCCAATTTATTGATTCTTAATTTTACTTCTAGTACTTTAGGAGTCTTGTTAAGGAAGTCAGGTCCTAAGCTGACATGATGAAGATTTGGGTCTACTTTTTCTTCTAGTAGGCACAAGCTCTGTTCTAAGTCTTTAATCCACTTTGAGTTGATTTTTGTGCAGGGTGAGAGGTAGAGGTTTAATTTCATTTTGTTACATATGGATCTCCAGTTTTCCCGGCAACATTTGTTGAATAGGCTATCTTTTCTCCAGTGTATATTTTTGGCATCTTTGTCTAGTATGAGAAAACTGTATTTATGTGGGTATGTCTCTGTGTCTTCTATTGTGTACCATTGGTCTACATGTCTATTTTGGTGCCAATACCATGCTGTTTTTGTTACTATGGCTCTGTAGTATAATTTAAGGTCTGGTATTATGATGTCTCCTGCTTTATTTTTCTTGCTAAGGATTGCTTTGTCTATTCTGGGTCTCTTATTTTTCCAATTGAATTCCATGATTCCTTTTTCTAGTTCTATGAAGAATGTCATTGGGATTTTAATAGGAATTACATTAATGCTTTTGGTAGTATGGCCATTTTGACAATATTAATTCTGCCTACCCAGGAGCATGGGAGAACTTTCCATCTTCTAAGGTCTTCTTCAATTTCTCTCCTTAGTATTCTGTAGTTTTCACTTTAGAGGTCTTTTGCCTCTTTTGTTAGATTGATTTCCAAGCATTTTATTTTTTGAGGTTGTTGTAAAGGGGATATTTTTCCTAATTTCTCTTGCTGCGGATTTAACACTTATGTATAGAAATGCATTTGACTTATGGGTATTGATTTTATATCCTGCTATTTTGCTGAATTCATTTATGAGTTTTAGAAATTTTCTAGTGGAAAAATTTTGATCTTCTAAGTACAGAATCAAGTCATTGGCAAATTTCGATAGTTTGAGCTCTTCTTTTCCTATTCATATCCCTTTAATTTCTTTGGTCTGTCTGATTGCTCTGGCTAGAGTTTCAAAGACTATGTTGAATAGAAGTGGTGAAAGAGTCTCAGTCTTGTTCCAGCTTTTAGAGGGAATGTTTTCAATTTTTCTCCTTTCAGAATGATGTTGACCTTGGGATTAGCATAGATAGCTTTTAAAATGTTAAGGTATGTTCCAACTATCCCTAGTTTTTCTACTTTTTTAAACATGAAGAGGTGCTGTATTTTGTCAAATGCCTTTTCTGTAACTATTGAGATAATCATATGATTCTTGCCTTTAAGTCTATTGATTTGATGTATTATGTCTAATGATTTCTGGATGTTGAACCACCCTTGCATCCCGGGATGAACCCAACTTGATTGTGGTGCACTATCTTTTTAATATGTTTTTGTATGCAATTTTCCAGAATTTTATTGAGAATTTTTGCATCTTTGTTCATCAGGAATATAGGTCTGAAGTTTCTTTCCTTGATGTGTCTTTGTCTGGTTTTGGTATCAGGGTGATTCTAGCTCATAGAATGAGTTTGGAGGGTTCCCTCCTTTTCTATTTCATGGAATAATTTGAGGAGTATTGGTGTTAATGCTTCTATGAAGGTCTTGTAGAACTCGTCAAGAATCCATCTGGTCCTGGGCTTTTCTTGGTTGGTATGCTTCTGATGGCATTTTCTATTTCACTGCTTGAAATTGATCTGTTTACCTCCTGCTTCAGCTGGGGTAGATCGTATGTCTCTAGAAGTTTGTTGATGTCTTTGAGATTTTCTATTTTATTTGACTCTAAATTTTCAAAATAGTTTCTAATTATCAGTCAAGTCTGTTTTGATAGTCCCTTTTCATCACAAATTTTAGTAATTTGAGTTTTCTCTCTCTCTTTGTTAGTGTAGCTAAGGGTTTATCAATTTTATTATTTTTTTAAAGAACCAATTTTTTATTGTGTCAATTTTTTCAATAGTTTCTTTTGTTTGAATTTCATTGATTTCAGCTCTGATTTTAATTATGTCCTGTCTTCTATCACTTTTCATGTTGATATGTTCTTCTTTTTCTAGGTCTTGGAGATGTAATGTTAGGTCATTTGTTCGTTGACTTTTTATTCTTTTAAATGTATGAACTCAATGCAATTAACTTTCCTTTTAGCACTGCCTTCATAGTGTTGCAGAGATTTTGATATGTTGTATCAGTGTTCTCACTTAACTCTAAGTCCTTTTTTTATTTCCTCCCTGATTTCTTAATGGATTAATGGATAGTTCCATTAATCATTAAATAGCATGCTATTTACTCTCCAAGTATTGGATTAGCTTCTGCTTTTTGTTTTATCATTGATTTCTAGTTTTATTCCATTATGATCTGATAGGATGCAGGGTAGTATTTCTGTTTTCTTGTATTTGCTGAGAGTTGCTTTGTGGCATAACATATGGTCTATTTTAGAGTAGGATCCATGCACTGCTGAGAAGAAAGTGTATTTGCTTGAAGATGAATGAAATACTCTGTAGATGTCAGTTAAGTCTAAATTATTGATTGTATTATTTGATTTCATACTTTGTTTAGTTTTGTTTGGAAGGTCTATCCAGTGGTGAAAGAGGTGTGTTGGAGTCACCCAGTATTATTGTGATGTGGTCTATTTGATTCTTGAAATTGAGAAGGGTTTGTTTGATGTATGTAAATGTTCCATTGTGTGGGGCATATATCTTTATATTGTTATCTTATCGATGCATGATTCCCTTAAGCAGTACAAAATGTCCTTCTTTGTCCCTTCTGACTAACTTGGTTTGAAGTTTACTTTATCTGATATGAGGATGGAGACCCCTACTTTTTTACTGAGTCCATGTGCATAATATGTTTTTCCCAACCCTTCACCTTCAGTCTGTGGCTGACATTTCCCAGGAGGTGAGTCTCTTAAAGACAGCATATTGTTGAGTCTTTTTTTTTTTTTTTTAATCCAGTCTTCCAGTTTATGTCTTTTGATTGATGAGTTTAGGCCATTAACATTAATGGTTATTATTGAGATATGATTTGTTTCCCAGTCATTTTTATTTTTGGTTTTAAACTTCACTTTGTTTCTCCTTTAATTAACCTTTCCTTTAATGTGGTTCCTCCCTTTGCTGATTGTCTTTTTTTTTTTTTTTTTTTTCATTTCTTCCTCATGGGATATTTTGCTGAGAATGTTCTGTAGAACAGACTTTCTAGTTGTGGATTCTTTTAACTTTTGTTTGTCATGGAAGGTTTTTATTTCATCTTCAAATCTGAAGTTTAATTTTGCTGGATATAAAATTCTTGGTAGGCATCCATTTTCCTTCAGAGTTTGATATATATTATTCCAGGACTTCTGGCATCGAGGGTCTGGGTTGAGAAATCAGCTGAAATCTGAATTGGTTTCCCCCTTATGTCATTTGATATTTTTCTCTCACAGCCTTTAAAATTCTATCCTTATTCTGTATGTTAGTCATTCTCATTATAATGTGCCTTGGTATGGGTCTACTGTAATTTTGTACATTTGAGGTCCTATAAACCTCTTGTAGTTGATTTTTCATTTCATTCGTAGATTGGGAGGTTTTCTGATGTCATGTAATTGAAAATATTATGCATTCCTTTGGTTTGTAGCTCCATAAGAAGATCTATTCTGATAAATCTTTTCACATTATCCCATATTTCTTGGAAGTTCTGTTCATGGTTTCTTACCATCTTCTCTGTGCAGTCAGTTTTGTTTACAAGAGTATATATTTTGTCTTCATTGTCTGAGGTTCTGTCTTCAAAGTGGTTTAGTCTGTTGGTGATGCTTTCCATTGAATTTTTAATTTGGTTTATTGTTTCCTTCATTTTGAGGATTTCTGCTTGATTCCTTTTTGTAATCTCTGCCTCTTTATTGACGTGATCTTTCACTTCCTGTATTTGCTCTCTGATACCATCCTTTAGTACAAAGATCAATCTAACTTGTATTTTCTAAACTCCTTCTCTGACATTTCTTCTGCTGTGCTGTCTGTGAATCCTATTGTTGGGACAACTTGGTTTGTTTGAGGCACTTTGTTCCCTTGTTTTTTCAAGTTGTTTGTGTGTCTTCCCATCTAGTGGTATGGAGCTGAGGCAGCACAGTTTCTACCCTGTAGCCTTTTAGTGTCCCTGAAGGCCAGTACCTCATCTTTAAGGGGGAGATCAATATTAACAGCACCCAATGCAAACAATATACCACTTTAAACCAAATGGCTCCTATTAAGTCATTTACAGTTTTGTCACAATAAACAGAAATGAAGTGTTCAATTATTGTCTATAATATATATATAGTAAGTTTTCTAAAAGTGTTTACCATGTTAAATGATGGAAGATGAGGGAACAGATGTGGTGTAAGGTGTGATGTTTATGAGGGAGGAGGAGAGAAGATAGAGGTAAAAATTTATAGTAAGAGAAAGGAATGAATTAATAGAGATTGGCTATTAATATGAAAGAAGTAAGAAAGAGAATCCAGGGAGTCAGATAAATGAGAGAAAATGTATATACAGATTTATATAAAAAAGTAAAAATATAAGTATACAAAACAAAACTGTAATATACTATTCAGACATCTCATTCTTCAATAAATTGATGCATGATAAACATTTGGATTCAAAAATGGTAGAGGACTGAGAGAGAGGGCAAAAAAAAATTAGGAATGTCTCAATGGAATTGCATCCATTGGCTTTCAGAAGTTTTTTCGGCTTCCCTTCTCTGCCAGTAGGTGGGCTGGTCTGAAGTTTGATGTTAGCTGCAGTCCAGTGGGTGCCAGACTGGTTAGGTGAGTGAGCTGATAGCAAGATGCCCTCAACCCTCTCCAGTCTTCCCTCTGTTGTAGCTGGCCCAGTTTTCTACAGATTTTCCAACCTGTCCTTGCCCCAGGAAACTGCCCCTAGGCTCTGGCTTTCCACAGGCTTGCCAGACCCAGTCTGGCCCATGCAGTCCCAGCTGCAATCTGTTGGACCTGGGCTTCAGCTTGCCCTGACCCTGCCTTGCTGCTGTCCTAAGATCTCAATGTCCTTCCAACTTGCAGAGAGACCAGGGAGGCACTCACACATAGGAGCAGCCTGCAAAGAGGCAGCCAGATGGTGTCCACTAGCACACGGAGCAGAAAGACCTCATGTGCAACCAGACCTGCAGGCACCTGACTGTATATCCCCAGGCCCTGGCTGGTGTCACCAGACTGAGGCAGCCATGCCCTGAAATGGCAGCGGTAGCAGTGACAAACCTGCAGGCCCTGGCCAGTGTGCTAAGATGGTGGTGACCATGTGTAACCAAACCTGCGTGAACTTGACAATGGAATTTCAGGCTGCAGCAGGCAGCAGGAGCTCCACTGGCAGACTGTGAGTGGTCGGCAGCCTGTGAGTGGTCGGCAGCCTAATGGCCGGCGATCAGCGGGTGGAAGTCCGCGATGGGCAATGGCAGGGGAATGGCAGGGGATGGGCAAGCAAGAGGCAGGCACATGGGCAATTGGTGGGTGAGAGGTGGTGGTCAGCCCGCAATCTGTGCTCAAAAGGTGGTTGGTATGCTGGCAGTTGGTTGGTGATTGCAGTGGCCAAATGGGGGGTAAACAGCCGGGGACCCGTGGACAGCAACAATTGCCTCTCAGAGAAACAGTATTTCCTCTGCTGAATCCTAAGTCTGGAGTGACAAGGAATGTGGTCTTCCTCTAGTTTGCCATCTTGGATTTCCCTCTTTTTGTGGATGTGGATTGCGGGTTTTAAATCTCTGCATTCCCAGAATCTAGCATGAGATGTATAAAAATGCTTATGAAGAAATGGAGTTTTAAAAAATTGCACTATCTCAAATTGCTGTCCCTACTCTGGCAGTTCCGAGAAGGTGTTTGTCCTCATCTGAGTTTACAATGTACTGGAAAACTATTGCTTTCCTAGAATCCATTCCCTCTTCCCTGCTCCCTATCGTCCCTGAATTTTCATTTAAAGAAATTCCTCAAATCAGACACCAACATCTGGCTCTGTTATTAGAGCATATGACTCAGTCCAGCCAATCACCAGCCTCGATCCCCTTAGCTATGGTGACTGGCTCAGGGGTGGCCACATGGCCAAAGTTGAGTCAATCACCCTGAACTCAGGTCGTTGGCGGTCACTCTGGAGGCTGCCTTGGGTGGAGGCTAAGCCTTACATTCTGTGGGCAGTGTGCTGCTCAGTGGGAAGCTGTCCCCAATGCTCAGTTCTGAGAACTGTGGGAAAATGAATCAGTAAAACTGAAAACCCAATGACATTTTCAATCTGGAGCGAGCCACATGGGAAATCCCCTGGAGCTCTGGACTTTGCTGTTGTACAAGTCAGTAAATTCACTCTCCTGCTCATTTTAAAGCCAGTTTGAGTTGAGTTTACTTTTACATTACCTGGAACACAAGGTTCTGACTGATACACAGAGCCCTACTTTCTTCCCCATGAACTTTATTCAGTGAGATCTACTGCTTAAAATCAAGTTGGTCATTTCAATTGGAGTGATTGATTGCAGCTGAAGGCACAGGCGGCATTTTGATCTTCTGGGAATACGTCCTACCTTTTCCGTAATCCAGCTTGTCAGCAATTATTGAATACTCACTTAGTCCTAAGCACTGAGCCAGATGCTCTGAGACATACTAGTAATAGCAAAGATCCCATCTGCAACATGCTGGAAGTATAGTGAGATGGAAGGAACCCTGAACTTAAGAAATTGATGCTTGCTTTGTCTCAAATTTGCTGTGTGATTTCGAGCTAATACTATCCCTCTCTGGTTGTTGGCTTCTCTTTTACAGTGTGTGTGAGTAGTGGTTGATATTCTCTAAAAACTTTTCCAGCATTAACACATCACATCACTTGTACAAATTATTAAAGTTTCTTGCTACGTCTAGCCAAACTTACAACTTTGGGCTTATTAATCCAACTAATATTTGTTAAGGTCTACTATGTGCTAGCTGTTAGAGACCCAGCAGTGAACGCAACAGACAAAATCACTTGCTCTCTTGGAGCTTTCTGTTACGGTGGCGGAAGCAGATAAGAAATGTTACCAGTAAGATGTACAGTCCAACTTCATTATTTGCGGATTTCATATTAGAAAATCGGCTTAGTTGCTAAAATTTATCTGCACCCCAAATGAACATGCATGGCCTTTTACACTCATCGACAGTATGAAGCTGTGGTGCTGAGTCGTGCAGGGCACACATCTCCAGCTGGGGTGGACGCAACTCTCTGCCTTCTTTACCTCAGTTCACATACTGCAAACAAGTGGCCTTTCTGTGGTCTATTTAGAGATTTTTGTTGTTCATTTTTTTTTTTTTTTTTTTTTTTTTTTTTTTTTTTTTTTGCTTTTCTTTTTAACATTTGTGTGCTTGGAGTTGTCCTTTCACTGTTTAAAATTGCCTGCACACATAGTGCTATGGTTCTATCCGATGTTCCTAAGCTCGAGAAGTCTTGCATGTGCCTTCAGGAAGAAAGTGTATGTGTGTTCAATGAGGTTTGTTCAGGCCTGGCTCACAGTACCATTGACCATGAGTTCAATGTTCGTGACTCACTGTGTATTAAATAAAGGGTCTCTAAACACACACACACACACACACACACACACACACACACACACACACACACACGTTATGTGTTGATTGGTTGACACAAATATTGCCAAGAAGCAGGAGGGAACCTAAGTCGGCATCTCCCCCGAGAGCAATGGCTCAGGATTGGCCAATTCAGTTTGCGGTGACTTTACTGAGCAGAACAAGAAGTGACTACACGCTGTGGCCGATGGCCGAAAGAGCTTTGGAGAAAAGCAAAGCAGGAAAGCTCTGGGAATCTGTATTTTGAAAGGTGTCAGGCAAGGATGCAGCTCCAGGCAGAGGAACCCGCACTGTGCGCGCCCTGCAGTGCGCATGCGCCTTTGTGTTGGAGGAGCTGCCCGAGGCTGGCGCGGCTGCAGAGGGGTGACCCGGGGCCAGCGGGAGCAGCTGAGGCTGGGGAAGTGGGGCGGGGGCCGCCCTCTGGGGCCTGGTGGGTTCCCACAAAGACTGGCTTCATTCTGAGCCAAACGGGGAATTTGTGGGGGGTTCTGACAGAGGAAGGACACGACCTGAGTCAGTTCCAGTGGCGCCCTTCTGGCTGCGGCGCTGAGGACAGACCAGCGGGAGCAGGGAGAGGGCGGGCGGGCGCCTGCAGGCCGACGCGGAACCTGCGCGGGCGCGAGCTGGTGGCCCAGCTCCAACAGCAGGCCTGCGAGGTCACATTAGCCTCCTCCCTGTGCAGAGGTTGCTGGGAGTTTGAGAGGCTCTTTCTTGCTGCAGAAGTCCTTGAACTTGAGCAGTAAATTATCCTCAAAGTTCCATTAGTGCACCTTGGCATGCTTCTCTCCTCCGCCGCCCGGTGCCATGATCCTCCTGAGAAGCCGCTATAAATAACCTGAGACTGCTCCCATCAGGGAAGCAGTGCCCAGGGTCGCCTTCCGGACACATTAATAACCACCCTCGCCTCGCCCCCAAATTAATCTTGTTAGGAGGCAGCTTTGCCAGGGGTATTTTCTAATCACCATTTAATCCCAGTGCTCAAATGCCCTCTTATTCACAAAGCTGAGCTTCTCCTTGGTGGTCTCAGAGGGACGTGGGGTTTGCATGAAATTTCAGCCAAATGCCTTTTCTAGACAAATTCATGGCACTGACATATGGTGATTGTATTTTTGATCTAATTATCTAAATTCATCTTCATGGATTGATCCATGATTGCATGTAATTTGGACAAATTTTGTGCAGACTCTTAGATTGAAGGAGAAGGCAAAAGATTTGAAATTGTTTCACTAGTTCCTTAGGGACAACAGGGGAGGAGGATAAAAAAGAATTCGATGAGCACATACTGTTTAGTCATTCATTTATTCATTCATTCGATATTTATTGAACATCTACTACGTGCCAGTTATTGTTTTAGATGCTGGAGATAGAGCTGAGTACCAAATATTACACTCTCAAGACAGACGGGTTAATCCCTTAAGGGAGCAGTGAATTGATGCACTAGTTAAGGCTCTGGAGTCAGACTGTTTAAAATGGAATCCTAGTACCTACTGGTTATGTACCTTTGGGGTAAGTCATTTAATTTTTCTGTCACTCAATTCCTTTATCTATAAAACAGGAGATAATAAAAATACCTGGGTCACAACTTGATAAAATAAGCTAGTATTTAGTGTATTTGACATGAATCTGGATGCTAGTGCTTGGTAAGCGAAGGAATAAACATGTATCCTGAGTGGGATACAGGGAGATGGGGGGGGTTTCAAAGGGGGGCCTGCCTAGCACAGTTAGGCTCAGTACTTTATATAGTTTGCCTCATGTCAATTGCTGCACCATCTCAAGACCAACGATATTTCCCTTTTTTCTTTTCTTTATAGATGAAGAATCTAGGAACCAGTGGTGTTAGGTTGTTTATTACTGAGCACATAGCATGAGATCTGAGTAGCTGAGTGAGAAACCAAATCTAGACAGAGTTGTTCACAAAGCCCTTCTCCAGCTGAACTGCACTGTGGGCCTGAGGAATGGATAGTTTACCCTAAATACAGAGCTCCCTGCTCCTTCTCTCTACCCAAGTAGCACTGGGGACAAAGCTCCTCAGAAAGAGTACAGTGGAATATCAGGCAGACTTATTAATAGTAAATGGCCAGGATGTGTTTTTTGAGTTGGGGGGCTCTGGGGATCCCAGACAATTAATCTCATTGGTGAACATCTTGGTTGTTTGCTCAGAATTGCTTATTCTTATTCAGTTCTCAAGTATCCTTTGTTTTTCTGGGTATAAAGGGCCTACTAAATGTTCTCAGATTTTGGTAGAGGAATTTGTTCTCTTTCCTCCATCAGTTCTTTAAGGAAAACTTTGGGGAAGGTTATACTGCTTTATTCATTATAACTCCCCCACCCGAACCAGAAAAAACAAAGCTGTATTTGGGAGACAGGACTAATGATTTCATACCCAGACCAAGTGCTAGGTTCATGTTACAACTTTCTTACAGGTAAAATATTCTAGGGATGCTTGTAATAACTCAAATTTATTAAGTACTTATAAGCAAACACTACGCGAACTTGTAATATTGAATAGGTGCTCATTTAATTCTTACAATAACTCCAGGAGATTTTTACTTGCCTTGTTTAGAAAATGTGGAAATCGAAGCTCAGAGAAGCTAAGTTACTTGTCTAGTAATACGTAATATGTGGCTGACTAAGTTTTAAATTCAGGATGGCTCCATTGCCTACCTCTTTTTTTTTTTGGTACTGGGGATTGAACCCAGAGGGCTCAACCACTAAGCCACATGCCCAACCGTTTTTAAAAAATCTTATTTCACAACAGTAACTCACTAAGTTGCTTAAGGCCTTGCTAAGCTGCTGAGACTGACCTTGAACTTGTGATCCTCCTGCCTCAGTCTCTGGAGCTGCTGGGATTATAGGCATGTACCACCATACTGAGCGATTGCCTACTTTTTAAACCACTAGACCACAGCTTCGCTGGTTTATACTGTATATGTTCTAGGTTACTCTGTGTCTTTAAGGCTAACAAAAGTTGTTTCATGTGACAACATGTGTTCTGACCTGGGAGTTTTATCTAATATTTTCTCTCTGCTATTGCAGTGATATTGTAGACCTGGTGACTGGTGAGGCCCTGTGTCACATAGACACAACTTCAAATTCCAGCTCTGCCTTTTGCCAGGTGGACCTCTGTTCACTTACTCATGCAATAGAAATGTTAGTGGTGGTCACTGCAGAGAGCAATAGAGACATTAACAAAGATAATGCAAAATAAAGTGTGTGGCACAGAGTGAGAGTAGTAGTAGTAGTTGCTGTTAGTAACTAGTAATAGTGCCTAGTCGTAGTTGCTGTTATGGAAACAGCAGCAGAAGATGGGGAGGATTAGCTGTAACCTTATCAAATAATCTTCCTCTTGGTGCCTCAGTTTCCTCACCTGGAGAATAGGGAGCTTAATGGCACCCAATGTTGTCAGGAAAAGCAAGCGCATTAAAATACATCATTCAATGTCTGGCACATAGTAAGTGTTCAAGAAACTTGTAGCCCCTGGTTTGCAGTCAAACTGATTGGAGACCTTTTGGGTTGTCTCGGTTGATGGAGAAATGTGACCTACGTCTGCTGCGTAGAGACCAGGGTTCAGCTGAACACCCACAATGCGCACAACAGCCCTATCACAAAGGATTGTCGGCCCCAAATATCAACAGTGCCTGAGGCCGAGGAACTGCCATCATCAACAGACTGAACACTGGCCATCTTTTGCTTCTTTTGTGACTTCTGCTTCCCATGGAGAATTGTCCCCTGGGACAGAGTCCAGCCATCAGAAGAGAAGAGAGCCAGTCCGGTTTTGGGAAGTGGGTTTGGTGACACTCACTAAAAAAGGCTGTTAAAAAACTCTCATTATTCTAAAACACCCAGTATCCCAGTAATCTGCCTCCCCTCAGCCTGAGCCTGTCTTTGCAAAGCCAACCAGGGTTCAAATAACAGCCTCACCAGTTGTGAGTGTGAGCAAGTTATTGCTGCTCTTACCCTCATTTTATTCAGTTGCAAAATGGCAATAACAATACGTTTACCCCCTGAGGTTGTTGCTGGGATGATTTGAGTGAAGACACAAAAGCACCTGGCCGGATGCTGGGTGCCTCAGAGGGTGCACGGCCCCCGGCTGCTACACCTTAACGGTTGTCAGCCCTGAAACAGCATCACGTCACCAGCCCTTTCCACCGTGTCAAGGCTTATGAATGTAAAGGAACAGACATCGGAAGCCATCTTCCTCCAAAGTCCAAAAGAATCATCAGCATGAGGATGCCGTCGATATTAATTTGTGGGATGCTGAGGAGCAGCCGGGAGACTCCTCTGGTGGGGATTCATGAATTCCGAGAGCACAGAGCCGTTCCCCATGGAGCCTAATCTCGGGCTCTCCATCTCTTTGCAGAGATAAATACCAGACCTCTAGTTCCAAGGAGTCTGCTTTTTATTTCCAGAAGAAAATACTTTACTTATTCCACTACAATTGATTTTCCATTTCATAGGAGAAAAAACACAAAGTAGAAACAAAATGCACCCCTGACCTTTTACCAGGGGTGTGTGTGTGTGTGTGTGTGTGATTCAGTAAAGCAGCATGAAGCTCCTCAGTGTGAGCGTCTGCATGTCTGTGAGTCCTGCGTGTGGGGTACTGATTCCGTGTGTGTTGTGTGAGTGCCTCTAAGTACTTGTGCACAGGAGATGTGTCCAGGGTGTGCGCACAGTTGCACATGGGACTGTGTGTGAGGGCTTTTTCCTGTTTTTATGTGTATGTGTATCTCAGAATTTATGTGTAAACCCCTATGTATGTAAACTGTAACTTACATGTCAGTAACCTGTCTGTGCATGGCTGCATGTTTGTGTCTGTGCGTGTATATGTGTGTCTCTCTTTGTGTCTGTAAGTGAATAAGCCCATGCATCGGTTTGCTTGTGTGAGTATTATCATAAATGTGTCGGGACGTGGGGGGGTCACTCATGCATAGGCACGTGGGGGTGTGAATGTTTGTGCATGTGCTGAAAGCTGTTGAAAATAACTTCCTGTTGCTGCTTGTGTATATTTTAGTGAATATTCTCCGTGGCTGTGCACCTGACACACCTGTGTGTTTGTAGGGGATGTGTGTGTGTGCCTGCAGGCATGTTTGTGTGTGTGTATGAAAGAGACAAAGAGGTGCAAAGATCTTCAGTGGATTTTTCTCTTAGTGTTATTACCTCTTGGACCGAATGTCTGCTTCCCCAAAACCAATTGGGAGAAGAGACAAGGACAGAGACCCTGTCGACTCAGGGGAAAACATCATTAGTCAATAGCACCTCCTCAGCCTATCACAACGAACACTCACTGATACTTTCAAAACAAGAGTGTTTTTAAAAAGTAGGGAAAGAAGCTATTTTAGAAAGCTTCCTTGTGCATCAGACAGTCTCAGAAGGTCAGAGAGGCCAAACTCTCCCCCAGAGACGCTTGCTTTGTTTCCATACAGACTAACGGCACATCCCAGAGAACATCCTGGAAATCCCTGGCTGAGCCTTGTGTTTGCTGAGCCATGTTTAACGATTGCCATTTGGACAGTTTTAAGAGTGAGGATGTGGACATGTGCTGGTGTGGAAGTGGCCGGTGGATCTGGTCTCTTACTCTTATCCCAGATTTCTGGAATATTCCAGTCATGTTCTCTAAACATCTTTCCTTTATTTCCAGCTTATTTTTTTTTTTCAGGACTATAAATACTTTGTCTTCAGGCCTGAGAATCTGTCTTCTATGTGGTCTAATCTACTGGTGATGCTTTCAACTGAATTTTTAATTTGATTTATTGAGTCTTTCATTTCCAGGATTTCAGGTGGGTTCTTTTTCAGAATCTCCCTTTATTGAAATGATCTTTCATTTCCTCTATTTTCTTAGTTCATTCCATACATCTTCTTTTAGCTCATGGAACATTTTAACTATGAGCTTTCTAAACTCTTTCTCCAACATTCCTCTGCAGTAGTGTCCCCGGGATCCATGACTGTTTGCGGTGGTTGGTTCCCTTGAGTCTCATGTGGTTTGTATGTCTGCCCATCTTCTGGGATGAGTCTCTCCTCTACTTTATGCAAGGGACTACTTAATGAGAGTCTTTTTCTTACGTTCCTGGACTGGTATCCAGGTGTTGATACTCAGGGTGCACCTGCTGCTGTTCCCGATATCAGCACTTCCTTGAGGAGATATTATACTGTATTAACTGGGATCCCTTCAGAGCAAAGCCAAGCACTAAGACACTTATTGAAAGTGTTCTCCACAGTTCTCCTAACCTAGGTGTAAAATTCTGGGATAGGTTGAGAAATTAGTTATTGAAGATAGTAAAGTTGCTACTACATTCTACAGGGGCTGCAAAGGGAAGGAAAGAAAAACTGGGCAAAGGGGAAAAATGTAGAGGAAAAAAGAGAAAAGAATAATGCAAACCAAGGTAAAAAGAAGAAAAAGGTGAGGCGGGATTTGACCCAGAGGCAGGGAATGCAACAGGGAAAAGGGAGATTAAAATGAGGTAAGTAAAAATAAACCAAGTCAAGTTAAGTGTGAACTTGAGCTAGGAAATCAGCAACAGAGAGCTGATTGCCACAAAGACTTTAAAACATTAGAAGACATGCAATGTAATGGGTCAAGAGCAACATTGAATAACAGGGGAACATCTCTCAATTAAAAACGTGTGACATTAATATGTGTAAGACCAAATTTAACATTGCAGCTGTTTAAATAATTGATGCCAAGGTGGAGAGCTTTCTTATTGACTATTTTTTTTAGTTTGAATTAAAATTTTTTTTTATTTTGATCCATTGAACACAATGGGGTACAACTATCATTTCTCTGGTTGTACGTGAAGTAGAGTCATACCATTTGCATAATCATGTACATAGAGTAATGATGTTTGTCTCATTCTATTATCTTTTCTTCCCCTGCCCCCTCCCCACCCCTCATTTCCATCTACACAACCCATCCTTCTTCCATTCTTCCCTTATCTCCCCCCACCACGGTTATGTATCATCAATAGCTAGATTGTGGAACCAACCTAGATGCCCTTTGATAGGTGAATGGATAAAGAAACCGTAGTATATATACACAATGGAATATTATTTAGCCATAAAGAGGAATAAAATTATGGCATTTGCAGGTAAGTGGATGAAGTTGGAGAATATCATGCTAAGTGAAATAAACCAATTCCCAAAAAACAAAGGATGAATGATTCTCTTATTGACTTTGCTGGTTTGGATTCCTTCAGGCCTGGGAACCTTTAGCAGGTGCCCACCACCCTTCAGCTTTACCTCTATGTTCCCTAGGTGTGGAGGTTGTGATCATACGAGCTCAACTCTAACGCAGTTCTAGGAGGCCCCCTCCAATCTTGGGTATGTCTGGGACCTACAAGCTTTCTGTTGGTTTGGAAGAGATGGTCCCTAATAACCTGTGACCTAGCAGCCTGTATTTTCCCTGTTTGGGGGTACAGACATATGTGCTCTCCTAAAAACAACTCTGGTGTCCAGCACTGTCAGCTCCATCATGGGATGCCCTGTATGTATCTCAGAGTGTGCGGGTGTGGCAGTCTAAGGCGGAGGTATTATGGTACATTTGGCGTGGTGCTCCGTGGCTCATGGGGGTGGGGGTGTGTACGCTGCCGCCCTCTCTGGAGAGCGTGGGCTGCAGGTCAGTGGGCTTGCATCTGGACACACGTCTACTGTCTTTGTCTGGGGGGGCTACTCTATAAGTCTCTTTGTGCACCAGGTTCTCTGCTGGCTGCTTGGGCGTCTCCTCAGGAACGCTTCCTGTGGGTCGCTGCTTCGGAGTGAGAACTGGGTCACCTGGCAGCTCTGGGACTCGCAGCTGTGGATGGGCCTCGAGGTGCCGGGCACAGGAGCTAATACTGGTAAGATCAATTTCCATAGGAAGTCAAGGTCCAACACAAAAGGACCTTATGTTCTGCTGGGAAAGACAGGGCACCTGTCAGGATTGTTTCAGTGATAAGTGACAAAGTCTATCTTAAGACTTAAGCAGAAAGAGCAAGCCTTGGGGACACCGAGGCGGAAAGTCCTTGGGCACAGGCGAGAGGGCTGGAGGAGTGGGGTGGTGTTCTCAGGACCCCCTGCCTGCCTCGCTAATCCAGGCTCCATCCACGTGGCAGGCAAGGTCCTCACCAACAGCCTCAAATTTCCATTCTGCCAGTATGGCAAAAAATCTCTCTCTCTGTCTCTCTCTCATCCAAATTAAAGGTCCCAGGAAGAAGCCTGACCAGTCCAGCTATGCCGCATGGTCGTCCCTGAACCGATCATCGCAGCCACTGAGCAGGCTTCTCTGGCTGCTGAGACTTGGATGGAGGGCCATCCTTGAGCCGGGGCAGCTGCCAGGAACTCTCATGATGAGTTTGAGACAAAGGAAGAGGAGGGGATCCTGGGCAGCTCCGAGTCCATCAGCCAGCCCACAGCGTGGAAGCCGTCCCCAGGCTGCTGGCCCCACCCAGGGAGGCGGATGGGAACGTGCAGGGAGAGAGGGGACGGGAGCAGCAGCAATGCTGGAGCAGTGGCTGCTGGCTAGAGCAGCCTTCCCTTCCTCAGGGACAGGAGCAGGGCTTACTCGTCCAGCTGCAGGTCTCTGCTGCCAGGGGTGACAGCTGAGTCCGTGGACCCTCTGGAAAGACCCATTCACTTTTACTCATGTCCCTCTGCTCACCTCCCCTTGATCTCCCATAAAAACATGGTATTTAGTTGGATGCTGGCATTTCCCGCTGCCTCTTTCTTACATTTAAAGGAATCTTTAGCCTGGTCCTCAACACCTGGTGAAACTGGAAGTATTGTGGACTCAAGCCCATTGTCCATCAAATTCCCAGGTGTGCGCTTGTGGTGTGAATTCCTCAGTTTCTCTGTCTCTTTCCTTTCTCAGTGGTAAATGTTGGGTAGGTATCCGTTACATTACCAAATTACCAGGAAGAGGAAGTTGGAAAATGAGTACAAAGCACATGGTACAAGGCCCGGTTTTTTCTAGGTCTTTAACAAAGGATGGTCCTCATGTTTGGGGATGAGGAAGAAGATGAAGATGATGACAGTGATGATTTCAACAGACAGTGACAAATTGTTCACGTGTCCATCTTCTATTCCAAAGGACGCAAAGTCACACCTGAAAAGGTCGTTTCTTAGCTTCTTCACAGCAAAGGAACCAATTAAGAGCATGAAGAGAGAGCCTACAGATTGGAAGAAAATCTTTGCCACCTGCACCTCAGATAGAGCATTAATCTCCAGGATATATAAAGAACTCAAAAAACTTGACACCAAAAAACCCCCAAATAACCCAATAAATAAACGGGAAAAGAAACTGAGCAGACACTTCACAGAAGAAGAAATACAAATGGTCAACAAATATATGAAAAAACATCCAACAGCTCTAGCAATTACAGAAGTGTAAATTAAGAGTACACTGAGATTTCATCACGCTCCGATCAGAATGGCAATTATCAAGAATACAAGCAACAACAGGTGTTGGCGAGGACGTGCGGAAAGCAACACTCATATGTTGCTGGTGGGACTGCAGATTGGTGCAACCACCTGGAAAGCACTGCGGAGCTTCCTCAGAAAACTTGGAATGGAACCACCATTTGACCCAGCTATCCCACTCCTAGGTCTATACTCAAAGGATTTAAAATCAGCATAATACAGTGACACGGCCATATTGATGTTTATAGAAACTCAGTTCACAAAGCTAAACTATGGAACTGACCTAGGTGCCCTTCAACAGATAAATGGATAAAGAAAATGTGGCATATATACACAATGGAATATTACTCAACCATAAAGAAGAATGAAATTATGGCATTTGCCAGTAAATGAATGGTACTGGAGATAATCGTGCTAAGTGAAATAAGCCAATCCCAAAAAATCCAAAGGCCTAATGTTTTCTCTGATATACAGATGCTAACACACAAGGGGAGCGGTCAGGGAAGAACAGAAGTTCATTGGATTAGACAAAGAGGAATAAAGGGAAAGAAGGGGGAGGGGAATAGGAAAGGCAGTAGAATGAATCGGAAATATCTTTCCTGTGTTCATGTATGAATACACAACCAGGTAACTCCACATCATGTACAGCCACAAGAATAGGAAGTTATATCCATGTATGTATAATACGTCAAAATACATTGTACTGTCATGTAGATCTAAAATGAACAAATTACAAAAAAAAAAAAAAGAAATTAAAAAAAAAGGTGGTTTCTCCAAGATTTATTTGTTCCTTTTGCTTAGTGACTGGTGAAAGAAATCCCAGCCAGCGAGGAGGGATATTGGCCAAATTATACTATTATATTGTGTACATATACAAATATGTAACAACAAATCCCATCAATGAATCTACATCGTGTAAAACCATAAAAGTGAAAAACTGTACCCCTTTTGTGTATAATGAATCAAATGCAGTCTGTAAAAACTTTAAAAAGAAGATGAACTAAACCTAACCAATTATGGAGGTATAACAAAATCAGCAAAAATATTTAAGAAATAGAAAACCCCCAGGTTTTAAAAGACAAAAGTTATATTTTCTCTGATTCTAAAGTTTCTCTGGAGTATACTTTTTTATGCACAAAAATCTTATTTTGGAAAAAAAAAGTACAACTGTGGTGGGGGGGGGAGAAATCCCAGTCAGGCTATTAATTAATCAGCCCTGTCTGGCTCCTCCCTGCAAATCACAGAGCATCACTGAGGACAAGAGCACAGTGTGTAGCCATGGTACACACTATGGCAGTGAGCAGGGTCATACTGCTCCAGATCTAGAGCCCTGGGGTCCAATTGCCCTGGTCCACTGACAATCCAGTGGCTTCAGTCAGGGGGTTAACTTCCTTGAAACTCAGTTCATCCATGTGCAACATGAGGATCATGATGAACCTGTGTCATCGGTTGTAAAGTGAAATAAACCAATGCAGACATTTAAACACTTGCTGAATGTCTTCTATGTGCCCATGGTTATTCAAATATAACTCCATAATATTCTTCTTCTTTATGACTGAATAATATTCCATTGTGTATATATACCACAGTTTCTTTATCCATTCATCTGTTGAAGGGCATTTAGATCGGTTCCACAGTCTAGCTATTGTGAATTGAGTTGCTGTAAACATTGATGTGGCTGCATCACTGTATTATGCTGATCTTCAGTCCTTTGGGTATAAACCGAGGTGTGGGATAGCTGGGTCAAAAGGTAGGTCCATTCCAAGTTTCCTGAGGATTCTCCATACTGCTTTCCAGAGTGGGTGCACCAATTTGCAACTCCACCATTAATGTAATATTGTGGCATTTGCAAATAAATGGATGGAATTGGAGGATATCATGCTAAGTGAAGTAAGCCAATCCCCAAAAACCAAAGACCGAATGTTTTCCCTGATAAGTGGATGATGATATGTAATGGGTTTTGGGCTGGAGAGTGAGAAAAGAATGGAGGAACTTTGGATTCTGTAGAAGGAAATGAGAAGGGAAGTATGAAAAATGGTGAAATGAGACAGACATGTATGTACATGTATGATTACAAGAATGGTGTGAATCTACATCGTGCACAACCATAGAAACGAAATGATGTGCCCCATTTGTGGACGATGAATCAAAATGCAGTCTGTAAAAAATAAAAAAAAATTTAAAAGTTGTAACTCGAGTGTCCTGTCTTTGCAGACTCCTTCTGTGACCATCACACTGAGTATCGATTCTCCCCTCCCGTTATGATTTATATCATAAGGTAGCTCCATTTAGTTCAGCACTTATGACCATCTGACATTGCACCATAGTGTATTGTATATAATCATCTCCTGTTTGAAGCTCCCAGCCCACCATTCCCAGAATAGCAGTGCTCTGAGGAGGGCAGAGACCTTACTGTGTGTCTGCCGCGTGTCCCCAGCAACTCACAAAGCAGCTGGCAGAGTGTAGGCACTTAAAAAAATATTTGTAGAATGAATGAATGGGCAAAATGTTGGAAGGCACTATGCTACTGTGAGACATCAAAGGCAGAGACACTGGAACCAGACAGGCCTAGTTTAGAATTGCCACCGGAGTTGCTAAGCTGGCCGATGTAAGTCCTCTGTTGTTAGTGGCTATTTATGCCATCGCTTAAGAGAGGCTGCCTGGCCAGAAAGCTGACTTGGAGGGAAAAGAGAGGGAGGTGTTCTCTGTGACGCCAATTCCAGATCCACCATGCTCGAAACTGGACAGTTGAGTTGTAATTTTTTTCAGCCCCTGAGTTCCTTTTGCGTTCAGGTGGTTATTTTGACGTAAGCAGTTCACTTGTAGACGTGGAGTCCAGAGAGGCCTGGTTGACGCACGTGTGTGTTTTCCTGTCATCGGTGGGGAAGGGAATGGGGAAGAAAGGGCACGGCACTCTGCCTAGAGGAGGGGACATCCTGCCTTGAGTCCCACAATTATACTTCGGCTCGGAGGTGACAGAAACGCAGCAGCTCCGAGCTCCGCTCTCCGCATTGCCGCTGGGGGCTCTGTGATTTGGGGTGCTACTCGCCCTCTCTGAGCCTTAATTTCCTCACCTATGATGAAGCTGATGTTCTGTGTCCTGAAGTGGCTTTGGAGTGATTAAACAGTGGGGTGGCTGCAAAGGCTCAGTGGCTGGCGTGTGGCAAGCCCTCGTTACCTCGTTCCCGGGCAATCTCCTCATGTTGGTTTCCTGAGGCTTCTGTGACCACCTACTGGAAGTCTGGTGGATTCAGACAGGAGTCCCTCCGAGTTCTGGAGGCCTGAAGGAAATGAGGGTATCAGCCAGACTTCTCCCTCCGAAGTCTTGTTTCTTCCAGCTCCTGGTGGCTCCTGCTGTCCCTGGTTTGTGGCAGTGAAATCCAACCTCTGTCTCTGTCTTCGCAGGGCCTTCCTCTTTGTGTCTTTGGGTGTCTTTCTCTGCCTCTCACAAGATAGTCATTGGATTTGGAGTCCATCCTAATCCAGTATGATCTCATCTCAGTTCTAATCTCAATGAAATCTGCAAAGATTTTCAAATAAGGACACATTCCGAGGTCCTGGGTAGACACGGATTCAGGGGTCACCATTTGACTCAGTACACCCCATAACCTGAGAGGCCTATTCTCAGTTCGAGTCCTCGTCTCCTTGCCCTTTATTTTGAGTTTATTGTCCTGTTGAGTGACAGTTGGCCTCGCAGCTTTAATTTCCTCTAAGTCATCCTCACTCTCTTGATCAATCTCCCCTCTTAATGGCAGCTGAGTCCGTGGCAGTTCACCCCTTAACCTTGTGCAAGAGAACCGATCCCCAAGGATCCACCCCAAGCCTGTTGGTGGAGACAACACATCAGACATCCTGTCCCATTTAACTGTGTACTTCTTGGTTTAATGAGTCAGTTAAACTTCGGGATCTTGAATTTCCTGCACTGTAAGGTGGATAGACATATGATAAATTCCTGCTGACCACACAGGATTGTCAAGAGGACCAAATGTTATATCATGAGTGGAAGAACTTCATAAACTGTTAAGTGCTAGGTTTAACGAAAAGCAAGCGTTCACACTTGGTGGGCTACAGAAGTATTGGTAGGCCCTCTGATGGTTTGAAACCCTTTTGGTCGGGTTCCTGTGTTCCAACTTACCATGTATTATATCTCTCCATTTTCCTCATTTATCTTATCTGTTTGGATTCTGGAGCCCCCACAGTTTGTGACCTCTGGAGAGGAAACTTTCACGTCTGGGTCAGAAACCTTTATTTTGTGGGCAGTGTCACTAGAGGCTGAACCCAACAGCCCAAGATGGATCTTGCTTCTTTCTGCTCTACCCAGGAGAGAAAATATAGATGCACAATTACAATAAAGAAAAATAGCACACCGTTTGCATGCTCTGAACCCCTCATTGATTTCACTTCTTAAAGATGCCTGAGAGATCAGGACACCCTCGTGCAAGCGTTGTTTGGAAGTCAAACCTGCCTGGTGGCAATGAGTACTTTTAGTCAGTCCAGATTTTAGTGGTCAGGGTTGAAAACCACAGCAGTGGAAAGAGAGAGGAAATGGGGACTGAGATACTGGTGAGAGTAGAAGAGAGTGAGGAGACACACATTCACTAAAACACGGATGTCAGCAATAATAATGCATGTGAATCCATCGCTTACTAGGACGAGGCGATATAAAGGACACTTTGCACACACTTTCTCAATTATTGTTCTCGTTATCCTCACTTTAAAGGTGAGGAATATCTTTACTTTGGGTTTTTCATAAGGGAGTCTTGAGACAAGGATTCAAGTCAAGCATTTGGGCAATGACTAGGGAAAATCAGTAGGGGGCTGGGGAGTGAGGCAGTAAAGAGGAGGCAGAGATAAAGTGCACATTTAAAGGTGGGTGGAGTAAAGAAAGGGACCAGGGATGGGAAGGCGTAGAGAGAAAGGGCAGGGAATGAAATTGACCAAATTAAGTTATGAGCATGCATACACATGTGACAATGGATTGCACTACTGTGTATAATTATAATGCACAAAAAAGAAAAGAAAGTATATATATTAAAATCAAAACCACCAGGAGAACCTGAAGCTTGATCCCACTGGATGTCTCTGAGAAATAGTGGGGACCGGTGCCTCAGGCTGTCCTGTGCCCTGTGGGGCAGGGAGCTGGGGTACTCACACCCCACTCCGACAGTCTTTGGCTGAGAGCTGCTTCCAGGACACAGTCCTGACCCCTCTTACCTGCCACATGGATGGACAAGTGCTGTAGATACCAGGCCTCGACGTTGGAGTCATAAGCCAGGCTGGCGTGTGCCGGAGAGCGAGGGCACTAGGAGGGTCTGCTGTAAGGGGTTTGCGTGTGTGTGCGTGTGTGTGCGTACGTGTGGTATGGGCAGGTGTATATATGTATGTGAGTATGCTGGATGTAGGGACACGTATGTACTGAGTACCAAGCTGCAGGAAGGATGTGAGCATCGGAGTGACAGGCAGATCAGGCCTGGAGTTCCAGGACACTCCAACATCAACAGGACGCCTTGGTTGCAGGGCCTGCTCCTTCACAGCCAGCTCTTCTAATCCCGAATGACGCCAAAGACCCCGGGGGGCCCTTAGCACCACGTTTTAGCAGGCTCCCAAAGTTCTTCCCCAGATCCATCTCTGCAGTTAACTCATGGAGTCGCCTTCTTTTTTCCTTTTTTTTTTAAATAACTTTTTAGATGTTGATAGGTCTTTATTTTATTCATTTATTTACATGTGGTGTGAGGATGGAACCCAGCGCCTTGCACATGCCAGGCAAGCGCTCGGCCTTGGAGCCCCAGCGGGCCCCGGGAGTGACTCCCTTTCTCAGTGCCACTCAACACCCTTTTCTTGTCATTCCTTTGTATGTTTCTCATCCAGTGGTGTCTTTTTTAATCCAAAAGAGATTGTGTTATTAAGGTTTTGTGTGGAGCCGTGATTGCCATCCTTGGAACCGCAGATGCAATCAGGGGAGGGAATTGATGCCTCATAATTCAATGACTGGATGTGCCTTTGTGGTAATTTCTTCTGTAATTACTTGTGTAAACTGTGTGTTTCTGTAATTGAAACTCTACAGCCTGGGAGTAATTTATCAAAATTTATAATTTATGATAGCGCTTCCATCTTGCTTCTCGGCTTGTCCTCATTAGCACGTGGCCCCCACCTCCACTCCAGTTCATTGAGCCATTTCAACAAGGAGGAAAAACACACCTTGCACTTGGGAAGAAAGGTTCCGATGGACCGAGACAGAAGTTTAAAATCCATTTTCGGAGGACGCCGTTGTTGTTGTTGCTTGCAATGTACATTTTCTGACGGCCTCTAAGATGTGATTTATGAAATGGTTCTGAAGAGATTGTCTACTTCAAGTGTCTGGATAATAATGCTGTTTTTCTCTTGTGGTCACCAAGTATTCTAAGTGTGTCTCACATTTATAAAAGCCCGGAGGAGGCAAGGATTGGAATGCAAGTTTCGCTAGCAGAGGACATTCAGTCACAGAGCCATTTGAGAGAAAAGCTGTGACTCCTGACGGAGGAGTTGCCACAGAAACCTGACAGCCTTTGACTTTTAAGGGCCCATTCCAAGCCCAGGTCCAAGCCACCCACGAATACCTGTGAGCTGCCCATGGTTCTAAGAGTACCCTCCTGTGGACCCTAGATAAGCAAAGCAGCATGCAGGGCTGGAAGGGCCCTAAACGCAAAGATGATGGAAAAGAGCATTAGAGAAACTTCCATTACCTAACAAATTTTAAAACAAAATTTACTTTTTTCATCATCAAGAAGAAAAAAAATATAGAAAACATTTTTTTCACACCAACAAAATCTACTGTTAGTATTTCGACGTGGTTTAAGGTTTCTGTTCTCTATATAGTTTTTGTTGCATGATATTATCATGAATCACACCTATAGTTTCCCCACAGCATTGGAAATAACCAAAAACTTGGTTTCAATTATTTCGGGATTTTTGAAGTAAGATTTACATATGGTCAAATTTGCCCTTTTTGGTGCACAGTCTTGTGAACTTTGACCCACGTGTCCTGCCACTGTAATCAAGATAGAGAATGATTTCGTTGCCACCAAAAATTTCCTAACAAATCTTTGTGATTGGCTGTGTCTCTCTCTAACTTCAGTCCCTGCTGCCACGGATGAGTTTCTGCCCCTCTAGGAAAGCATCAGATCATGACTGCAAAATTCTACAAGTAGATATCCCATCATCTCATGAGCCATTTCATTCCTGTAACATTGAGTTCATTCTGATTTTGCCAATTAAAAATAATATTATAATGAACATTTTTGTGACTTTATCTTTTCCGGGATGTTAGTTAATCACCTTACTAATAATGGGATTCTCAAAGTGGAACCGACGTATAAGAAATCACAAAAAATTTTACGTTTGACTCTAGAACCAGACTAATAAATACACTGGATGCCAAAAGTCTAGAAGAACTATTTATTAAAGGCCTCCTCCGAGTAGAGCAGAATGAATGAGGAATTTGGAGCAGGGTAACACTGGAATAGGATCCTGACGTTTCTGATCATACCACTACTCTGCTTAGACTTCAATAACATCAGGAAACATTTAAACAAAAAAAAAAAAAAAAAAAAGAATTAGCTTGACCTTCACAATCTTTTATGCTCTGTCTCTGTCCTATTCTTATTTCCATCCCCAAATTCTGATCCCATCTGTATCTACACCTAGACACCCATAGCTACTGTATACCCCATGTGCCTAGTGCTTGCACATGGTTCAGATTTCTTCTGTGGCTCCTGCATCTACACGTGTTCAACCCCCTTTCTGAAATGCCCCCTTATCTCTCCACTGTCCCCTCCTCTGCTGTTCTTAACCATTCCTCGATGTGGAGATGGGCTGGTTTGTGTTTCCACAGTGATTGCTGCTGATTTGTGTTTCCACAGTGATTGCTGCCTTTGTCTGCATCGTGACTCTTTCATGCATGCCTTCAGCTATTCCATGCTGAAAGTCCACAGGATTCTAGTGCTATGAACATGGCCATCAAAGAGAAAGGCAAGGTACCTCTCCAATGGGAAGAGGTTCCATGGGAGGAGATGATATTGGAGTAGATAGCAAGGGTTGAAAAGACTCAAGGATGAAAATCTCTATAGGCAGATGGAGAAGCAAAGGCAAAATACCGAAGAGTGAAAGTTCTTGGCATTTTTCAGGACCAAGAGAAAGGCTAAGTGGTGAGCACTGATAAGAGAAATTATAGAAATTGAAGTTGGAGACGGAAGCATTTCCAGACTACTTCAGGCTTATAATAATGATGAGCATGGAATTATTGCAAATATAATGGAACAATCAGAGCTTTTGAAAGAGGAGAGCAATGTATGACTTATGTTTTTTACGGAGGCAGGTACCCGGGATTGAATTCAGGGGCACTCAACCACTGAACCCATCCCCAGCCCTATTTTGTATTTTATTTAGAGACAGGGTCTCAATGAGTTGCTTAGAACCTCACTTTTGCTGAGGCTGGCTTTGAACTCCTGACCCTCCTGCCTCAGCCTCCTGAGTCATTGGGATTACACCCGGCATATGACTTATGTTTTAAGAACATCCTTCTGACTTCTGGATGCAGAAAAAAGAAAATATGGAGGAAAGTCTACCACACAGAAGAGCATAGCAGCCACATAGGTATGAAACAATAGTGGCTTAGACCAGGGTTTGGCAAACCTTTTCTGTAATGAGTCAAATAGCAACAAATTTAAACTTTGGGGACCTATCCTAGCCACTCAGTTCTGCCATTGTAACATGAACACAGCTATAGATAACATGTAAATTCAGGAGGATGACTGTTTTCCAAAGAAACTTTATTTACAAAACCAGGATGCAAACTGGATTTGGCCCAAGGTCTATAGTTTGTGGACCCGTGGCTTATGCCATCAATTTAGGATGAAGTTGGTGATAAGTAACTGGATTGGGATTGTGTTTTCTCAGAAATCAATAGTTCCATTTTTGAACAAAGCCACTTAGGATGCTCATTAGATGTCTCTGTGAAGAACTGCAGTCAGCAACTGGAGAGTTGGGGGGACAATAGAATATTGTGGGAAGGTTGGTTAGTAATGTTAATCCTGAGACCTGTCACATATAGGTGATACTTAATGTAGTAAGAATGAATGTGGCCATCTAGGAAAAGTTTAGCTAGAGAAGAGGAGAAGAGAGGAGAGTCAGCCTAATGACTGACCCTTGGAGCATTCCACATTTAGAAGTTGATATAGGAGGAAGATCCAGCAAAAGACATTGAAGAGGAGCTTTCAGTAGAGAAGAGCATGATAACTTCAAAGTTAGGGGAAGACTGTTTTAACAGAAGGAGGAGTGGCTAAATGTGTCAGGAATTGCCGATAACTCTTGGAAGAGAGAATCAACCATTAATTTCAGCAATGTGGAAGTGATTGGTGATAATTGACAAAAAAGATTTTTGTGAAACGACATGGATAAAAGACATGGAAATGGTTGGAATAATCCTGGAGTGTAGAGTGTTTTACTCTGAAAAGGGAAATGGGGTGTTGGCTGGAAGGAAACGTGGTATCATGGGAAGAGTTTTAGAAGTGAGCGTTACCATAGCCTGTCTGTACGCTTCAGGGAACGAGCTACAAAGAAGGGAGGATTAATTCAGAGGAGATAAGTGGCCCCGAAAGGAGTGATTCTTTTGTGGGAGCAGGAAGGTTTGCATAAGTAGAGGAGCTGGCTTTGGATACATGGCCTGTCCTGAGTAACAGGGAATTCAGAATTAGGACAGATGCTTGAGTATTTAGTGGTGGGGGCCGGAAGATTAGGAGGATCTTCTGAATGCCTTTGTCTTCTCAGAGAAAAAGAGAAAAACTTCAGTTTCACAAGGATAAAAGATGAGTCATTGAAGGTTAGAAGAGAAGATGTTAAATAGTCTCCTTGGAAAAATGGAAAGGCAAAACTTTCAGCAGGACTGTGGTCATAAGGTAAAGAGGTGGGTGGGCTTGGAGTGTGTTTTCCCAAGACAGGTTGAGCTGCCAAGCTGCAGCCCAGAGGAGGCAGAGGACTGGATTTTACCTGAGCTTGGCTTGGGTGGGGAAAACAAACAGGGGTCTAGGGAGCCAGAGAGTCAAGGGTATTCCCAATGGACGCAATGTGGTGCTTGACCATAAATCTTCCCCATGTAGAAGAAAGTAAGAGTGGTCATGGGAGGAGCAGTGTGAGGTAGTGAGGGGGACTGTGATTAGGGGTCTTGCTGGGGGAGACTTGGTGAACTAGGGGTCTCATCAGAGGTGAGCTCTAAGGACAAAAGGGTATACCAGAGAATGCAATGCTTAAGTCGACATCTTGACTGTGGTGCCCTCAAGCCATGTCAAGGAGGGGCTGAGATGGAGCAGAGGGATAGACTGGTGGAGACAGAGTGCTCCTGAGGTCCTAGGGGATGGGCAGGACGACTTAGGTGGATGTCGAAATCACCAGGAAGGACAACAGGGGTGATGGCGGACAGGTAGGCAGAGTCCCAGGTGCTAGAATCTTCGGGGAACGAGATGAGTGACTGGGAAATCAGCGGGAGGCTGAAAAGAAGGGCCCCTGATGGTCAAGGTTGGGCATGGGCTTCAAAGGAGCTGAAATTTTGGAGGCAGAAAGGAAGAAGTGACAGGGAAGCAGTCAGAAGAAGCGAGGAGTGACACTTTCCCACATTTTGTCAAGTGAGAGAAAACAATCATGGCTTTTAGAAGATCGTTATATTTTGGCTAACACAACGCACACACACGCACAGTCATGCACACATACAGTCATGTTCTGCTTAACAACCTTTCATCCCGCAAGGAAAGGCATGTGCCACAGTGATCCTGTAAGAGGGTATCTCTCAGTGACATCGTCACCGTCACGTTTTGCAGAAGTGTACTGTACATTGTTCACAGAATAATGGAATTGACTAACAATATGTTTCTTGGACCTCATCCTGTCATTAGGTGAGTGACACATCACTCTCTACACATGTATGTGTGCACGTAGGTTTACACATACATACACACACAGGCATGTATATATATGGACAATATGGTCTCATGATGTTGGCAAAAAACAGGTGCAGTGAATGAGGCACCATGCTCCAGGTCACAGAGCAGCATCTTGGGTTCAGGCTCAGTTCTGCCTGATTCTGGAAGCTGTGCTCTGGTCCAGCCCAGCTCATGACACTGAACACCACATTCTATTCAGTTCTGCCAGGGGTTAACTTCTCCAGCTGTTCCCTCTCTGCAGAGTGCATAGCGCTTCCTCCCTCAGAGCTCATCACCTGAGGTCACCTGGAGGGGAGCAGGGGCTTACAGCCTCGTCCAGGGCTGGGCTTGTGCCAGAATCTTGCGTCTGGTCTTCAAGGTCACTGACCTCATATAACAGAAATTCACCCTTGACTTCTCCCCCACTCCAGATTCTATTCGGAGCAGGGACAAGTCAGTCAAGACAGCTGTTTTTCTTTCTCTTGGTGCTGACAGGGAGATAACGAGTGAAATTGGCTCTACTTATGAAATGAAGCCCTGGGAGGAAATTATCGTCATTCTCCTTAGTGGGGGTCGCAGAGAAGGGGATGTAAAGTGATAACTGCCGATCTGGTTGACGTTCAGATAATCTCTTTTAGCCTTTCTTCTGCTTGTTGCCATCATTAAATGAGACAAAGCGGGCAACTGGTAAATGGGCAGAAGGTAAAACAAGGCTCCAGGATTGTCAGAATTCATCTGTAGCAGCTCTCCACCTGGCTCTGGGCCATGTACTGAACATGAATGGTTTGCTCAGTCCTCATAGTAGTCCCATAAGCTGGGCATTTCCCTCTTCCACCTCTGTTTGTCCAGGTAGGCAATTTAGTCTGTGTGAGTATGCACTTTGCTTGAGGTCACAAGGACATCCCTGACTCCCCATCATCTCCTCTCCACTTAAGGAGTCCCTAATCTCTTATCCTGTCCATCTGCCTTGACTTTGCTCAGCAGCTGAAGAGATGAAGAGAGCCCACAACCAGAGGTCAAATCAAACATCCTGGGGGTCTTCCTTTCCTCTGTATCATGGACTCCAGGGCTTGGCTGCTGGGTTTAAAATATCAGCTACCTACCAGCTGTGTAACATGGGGAGATAACTTGATCTCTCTGAACCTCACTTCTCCATCTTGGGAAGATTAAATAATTTAAATATGTTAAGCACTTAAAACCGTGTCTGGCACATGGGAAGTGTTCGCTGTTATTTTTATAGCTGCTGCTGTTGTTTTTATTATTGTTCGTAGCGATTTGGCTGGTAATGATGATAATCATTATGATGACATCAATGGTAAGAGCTAATCATTTGTTGTGCCCTTACTGGGGTACCAGGATTGACTGTGACGAGTGATTTACATGTAGTGTCATAATTAACCCTCATCAGCTAGGATACTTTTGGATGCAATAACCGAAATTGCATCTCCAGCTGGTTTAAATGATAGGTCATTTATTACTGCCTGGAACAGGAAATTCAGACTAAGACAGGCTTCAATACGGGCTGATTAAGGGGATCAATGTGATATAAGAATGCAGGGTCTTTTCATCTTTCTGTTTTACTCTGTGTTGGCTTTACCCACAGGCTGGTCACAAAATTTGCCAAGAAGTTCAAGCAAAGAATTAAAGTCACCTTAGTACAGTGATGGGTACACACCCATGTTTACAGCAGCACAATTCACAGCAGCCAAACTATGGAACCAGCACAGGAGACCATCAATGAGTGAATGGACAAAGAAAATGTGGTACATACACAAAATGACATTTTATTCAGCCATGAGGAAAACTGAAATTATGGCATTTATAGAAAAATGTATGGAACTAGAGACCATCATGTTAAGTGAAATAAGCCCAACTCCGAAGGTCAAGGGCGGTATGTGTTATGGGGCACAACTTAAGAAAAGACTAATCACCACTGAGAAGTCCAAATTTGAGTCTTTACTAAGCCGGCTGGCTGACTGTCTCACACAATGCCCAAAAAAATGGCTTTTGGGAGAACAGCCCCGACCACAGGGTTGTAGGGGTTCTTATACCAAAAATCACATTAATCATAAGTGTCTGTTGCTATGATTTGAAATTACACATTAACATCAGGAGATCATAGACAGAGGGGGAAGTGGGTCAAAATGACCCTTACCTAGGAACAAACTAAAGAATGGTTACTAACACCCACACAATCACTGTTCACATGATACATTGTTTAGGAGCAATAGGGATCAAAAGAGAGCAATGTTTCTTTACATAGAAATTATCATTCTGTATTGTTAAACATGTCACATTAAGTAAATGATGATGGGCACAGAGGCGGGGGGCGAGGGGTGTTCCCATGAGAGAAGCTTATTTCCTACATAACATGGAGTCTCGAGCAAAATGGAGTCTGTGTAGTCATGTAGAGTCTGGCTTAGAACATTCTCATGGAGCCAGATCTGTCAGCCCATCACAGTATGTTTTTTTCCTATATGTGGAAGCTAGCGAAGAAAAAAGTAAAGAAAGGTGAGGGAAGGAGGTGGGATCTCATGAAAATCAAAGGGAGATCAGGAGAGGAAAGGGACCAGGGGGAGGGAGGACAGAAGAAAGGGGAAAGGGTTGGGAATGACGGTGACAAAATAATAGTGTTATATTGTGTACATGTATGAATATGTAACAATCCCATCTTTATGTACAACATCAATAAAAAATGTGGAAACAGAATGAAGGAAAGAAAAAACAAACAAACAAACAAACAAAAACAGCAGTTCAAGCATCACATGCAGATCAGACCACCTCCAGAAATGGAAAAGAGGTTCAGAAAGAGGAAACACTTCTCGAAAGTACCAGCAAGCTTTTGCTCTTTTCCCATTGGATGAAGCAGGGTCACATGGCCCTTCCTGAACCAATCAACTAAGTGGGATTTCTGCCCCACCAATGAGGTGGCCCTTGGAGCTCAGGGTGGGATCAGTCTACCTGGGAAGGGTGCTACCTGAAACATTTCCTGAAGAAGAAAGGGAAGTGGATCCATGTGCAAAAAAATTGGGGTCTGGTTTGTGTAGAGGCTGTCATTCCTTTTTTTTTTTTTTTTAATTTATTTTTATTGTAAACAAATGGGATACATGGTGTTTCAATTTGTACATGGAGTAACAGCATACCATTTGCTTATTCATATATTTCATATATTTACATAGAGTAATGATGTTTGATTCATTCCGTTATTTTTTTTCCTTCCTCCCCACCCCTCCCACCTCTCTTTTGCCTCTATACGGTCCCTCCTTCCTCCAATCTTGTCTCCCTCCCACCCCCCATTAAGTGTCGTCATCCGCTTATCAGTGAGATCATTCCTCTTTTGGATTTTTGAGATTGGCTTACCTCACTTAACATGATATTCTCCAATTTCATCCATTTGCCTGCAAATGCCATAATTTTATTATTCTTTATAGCTGAGTAATATTCCATTGTATATATATACCACAGTTTCTTTATCCATTCATCAATTGAAGGGCATCTAGGTGCATACCATAGTCTGGCTATTGTGAATTGAGCCGCTATGAACATTGATGTGGCTGTATCTCTGTAGTGTGCTGATTTTAAGTCCATTGGGTATAGGCCGAGGAGTGGGATAGCTGGGTCAAATGGTAGGTCCATTCCAAGTTTTCTAAGGAATCTCCACACTGCTTTCCAGAGTGGCTGCACTAATTTGCAACCCCACCAGCAATGTATGAGTGTACCTTTTTCCCCACATCCTCTCCAACACCTATTGTTGCTTGTATTCTTGATAATCACCATTCTAATTGGGGTGAGATGGAATATTAGTGTAGTTTTGATTTGCATTTCTCTTATTACTAAAGATGTTGAACATTTTTTTCATATATCTGTTGATTGCTTGTACATCTTCTTCTGTGAAGTGTCTTAGCCCATTTGTTGATTGGGTTATTTGTATTCTTGGTGTAGAGTTTTTTGAGTTCTTTATATATTCTGGAAATTAGTGTTCTATCTGAAGTATGAGTGGCAAAATTTTCTCCCACTCTGTAGGCTCTCTCTTCGCATTGCTGATAGTTTCCTTTGCTGAGAGAAAGCTATTTAGTTTGAATCTATCCCACTTATTGATTCTTGCTTTTATTTCTTGTGCTATGGGAGTCCTGTTAAGGAAGTCTAATCCTAAGCCAACAAGGTGAAGATTTGGACCTACTTTTTGTTCTATAAGATGCAGGGTCTCTGGTCTGATTTCAAGGTCCTTGATCCATTTTGAATTGAGTTTTGTGCAGGGTGAGAGATAGGCGTTTAATTTCATTGTGTTGCATATGGATTTCCAGTTTTCCCAGCACCATTTGTTGAAAAGGCTATCTTTTCTCCATTGCATATTTTTGGCACCTTTGTCTAGTATAAGAAAATTGTATTTATTTGGGTTTGTGTCCGTGTCCTCTATTCTGTACTATTGATCTACCTGTCTATTTTGGTACCAATACCATGCTGTTTTTGTTACTATTGCTTTGTAGTATAGTTGAAGTTCTGATATTGCGATACCCCCTGTTTCATTCTTCCTGCGAAGGATTGCTTTAGCTATTCTGGGTTTCTTATTCTTCCAGATGAATTTCATGATTGCTTGCTCTATTTCTGTGAGGTACATCATTGGAATTTTAATTGGAATTGCATTGAATCTGTATAGCACTTTAGGTAGTATGGCCATTTTGACAATATTAATTCTGCCTATCCAAGAACATGGGAGATCTTTCCATCTTCTAAGGTCTTCCTTAATTTCTTTCTTCAGTGTTTTGTAGTTTTCATTGTAGAGATCTTTTACCTCTTTGGTTAGATTGATACCCAAGTATTTTATTTTTTTTTGAGGCTATTGCAAATGGAGTTGTTTTCCTCATTTCCCTTTCAGCTGTCTCATCACTTGTGTATAAAAATGCTGTAGATTTATGCATATTGATTTTATAGCCTGCTATTTTGCTGAATTCGTTGATGAGGTCTAGAAGTTTTCTGGAGGAGGTTTTTGGATCCTCTAAATATAGAATCATGTCATCCACAAATAGTGACAGCTTAAATTCCTTTTTACCTATTCGTATCCCTTTAATTTCTTTAGTCTGCCTAATTGCTCTGGCTAGAGTTTCGAGGACAATGTTGAATACAAGTGGTGAAAGAGGACATCCCTGTCTTGTTCCCGTTTTTAAAGGGAATGGTTTCAGTTTTTCTCCATTAAGAATGATGTTGACCATGGGCTTAGCATAAATAGCCTTTACAATGTTCAGGTATGTTCCTACTATCCCTATTTTTTCTAGTGTTTTGAGCATGAAGGGATGTTGTATATTGTCAAATGCTTTTTCTGTGTCAATTGAAATAACCATATGATTCTTATCCTTAAGTCTATTGATATGATGGATTATGTTTATTGATTTACGAATGTTGAACCATCCTTGCATTCCAGGAATGAACCCCACTTGATCGTGGTGCACAATTTTCTTAATATGTTTTTGGATACGGTTTGCCAATATTTAGTTAAGGATCTTTGCATCTATATTCATCAAGGATATTGGTCTAAAATTTTCTTTCCTTGATGTGTCTTTTCCTTCTTTGGGTATGAGGGTGATATTAGCTTCATAGAATGAGTTTGGTAGGGTACCCTCCTTTTCTATTTCCTGGAATACTTTGAGAAGTATTGGAATGAGTTCTTCTTTGAAGGTCTTGTAGAACTCGGCTGAGAATCCATCTGGTCCTGGGCTTTTCTTGAATGGTAGATTTTTAATGGCTTCTTCTATTTCATTGCTTGATATTAATCTGTTTAAATCATGTATGTCCTCCTGGTTCAGTTTGGGAGGAGCATACGTCTCTAGAAATTTGTCAATGTCTTCGGTACTTTCTATTTTGTTGGAATACAGATTTTCAAAGTAGCTTCTCATTATGTTCTGTATCTCAGTGGTGTCTGTTGTGATATTTCCTTTTGCATCATGTATTTTAGTAATTTGAGTCTTCTCTCTCCTTCTCTTTGTTAATGTGGCTAAGGGTTTATCTATTTTGTTTACTTTCTCAAAGAACCAACTTTTTGTTATGTCAATTTTTTGAATAGTTTCTTTTGTTTCAATTTCATTGATTTCAGCTCTGATTTTAATTATTTCCTGTCTTCTACTACTTTTGCTGTTATTCTGTTCTTCTTTTTCTAGGGCTTTGAGCTCTAATGTTAGGTCATTTAATTGTTGACTTTTCATTCTTTTCTGGAATGCGCTCCATGCAATGAATTTTCCTCTTAGTACCGCTTTCATAGTGTCCCAGAGATTTTGATATGTTGTATCATCATTCTCATTGACCTCTAAGAATTTTTTAATCTCCTCCCTGATGTTTTTTGTTATCCATGTTTCATTCAATAGCATATTATTTAGTCTCCAAGTGTTGGAGTAATTTCCTTTTTTTACTTTGTCATTGGTTTCTACTCTCAGTCCATTATGATCTGATAGAACACAAGGCAGTATCTCTATTTTTTTGCATTTCCTAAGGGCTGCTTTGTGGCATAACATATGGTCTATTTTCGAGAAGGTTCCATGTGCTGCTGAGAAGAAAGTGTATCCACTCATTGATGGATGGAATATTCTATATATGTCTATTAAGTCTAGGTTATTGATTGTGTTATTGAGTTCTATGGTTTCTTTGGTTGGATTTTGTTTGAAAGATCTATCTTGTGGTGACAGCGGTGCATTAAAGTCGCCCAGAATTATTGTGTTGTGGTCTATGTGATTCTTGAAATTGAGAAGGATTTGTTTGATGTACAGGGATGCACCATTGTTTGGGGCATAAATATTTACTATCATTATGTCTTCCTGATTTATGGTTCCCTTAAGCAGTATGAAATGTCCTTCTTTATCCCTTCTGACTAACTTTGGCTTAAAGTCTACTTTATCTGATATAAGGATGGAAACCCCCGCTTTTTTACTGAGTCCATATGCGTGGTAGGTTTTTTCCCATCCTTTCACCTTTAGTCTGTGGATGTCTTTTTCTATGAGATGAGTCTCTTGCAGGCAGCATATTGTTGGGTCTTTCTTTTTAATCTATTCTGCCAGTCTATGTCTTTTGATTGATGTTTTTAGGCCATTAACGTTCAGGGTTATTATTGAGAAATATTCTATATATGTCTATTAAGTCGAGGTTATTTATTGTGTTATTGAGTTCTATGGTTTCTTTGGTTGGATTTTGTTTGGAAGATCTATCTAGTGGTGACAGCGGTGCGTTAAAGTTGCCCAGAATTATTGTGTTTGTATTCCCAGTCATTTGGCTTATTTTTGGTTTTTAAGTTGGCTTGGTTTCTCCTTTGAGTGGTTTTTCTCTAAGGTAGTTCTTCCCTTTGTTGACCTCCATTGTTGTTTTTCATTTCCTCCTCATGGAATATTTTGTTGAGAACATTCTGTAGTGCAGGCTTTCTATTTGTAAATTCTTTTAACTTTTGTTTATCATGGAAGGATTTTATTTCATCTTCAAATCTGAAGGTTAGTTTTGCTGGGTATAGGATTCTTGGTTGGCAACCATGTTCTTTCAGAGCTTGAAATATGTTGGCCCAGGCCCTTCTAGCTTTTAGAGTCTGGGTTGAGAAGTCTGCTGCTATCCGTGTTGGTCTCTCCCTATATGTAATCAGATGCTTTTCTCTCGTGGCCTCCAAAATCCTATCTTTATTTTGAATGTTAGGCATTTTCATTATAATGTGCCTTGGTGTGGATCTGTTGTGATTTTGTGCATTTGGTGTTCTGTAAGTCTCCTGTATTTGATTTTCCATTTCATTCTTCAGGTTTGGGAAATTTTCTGATATTATTTCATTGAATAGGTTGTTCATTCCTTTGGTTTGTATCTCTGTGCCTTCCTCAATCCCAAAAATTCTTAAATTTGGTCTTTTCATGATGTCCCATGGTTCTTGGAGATTCTGTTCATGATTTCTTACCATCTTCTCTGTTTGGGCAACTTTATTTTCAAGATTAAATATTTTGTCTTCATTGTCTGAGGTTCTGTCTTCCAAGTGGTCTAGTCTGTTGGTGATGCTTTCCATTGAATTTTTTATTTGGTTTATTGTCTCCTTCATTTCAAGGATTTCCTTTTGGTTTTTTTTTTTTTTTTTTGAGAATCTCTATCTCTTTGTTGAAATGATCTTTTGCTTCCTGCAGGTGCTCTTTCAGCTTATTGGTATTAACATTCATTGCCTGCATTTGCTCTCTTATCTCATCCTTTGCTTCGCGAATCATCTTAATCATGTATAATCTGAAGTCCTTTTCTGACATTTCTTCTACCATAGTGTCATTGGATTCTATTACTATAGAATCTAGATTTGTTTGGATCATTTTCTTCCCTTGTTTTTTCAGGTTGTTCATGTATCTTCCCCTCTAGCGCTGCAGATCTGGGGTATTGCAGATTTCCCCCTATAGGCTTATAGTGGCCCTATAGGTTTCCAAAACCCTTTCTTTAAGGGGAGATCAATATTAGTAGTGCCCAAATCAGACACTATGCAATCCTAGACCAAATAGCCCCTATGGGGACAATAACAAAATTGTCGTAATAAACAAAATGTGTTCAAATGTTATCTTTGGTAAAACAAACAGGTTTACAATAATGTCTGCAGTTTCTAATGGAGGACAAAGAGGATGCAGAGGGATGAAGAATATGGCTGTTAATGGGATAAGAAAAGAATATACAGAAGTTCTAGAAAATAGAAAGGGTGAGAGTGTAATCAAAAGAAATCGGATGTTAGCATGCAAAAAAAGGAGAAAGTGACTCTGAGGGAACAGGTAAACAGAAGGAAAAGAAAGCAAGAAACATAAAGAAATAAAAACTTAAATATTTTTTTAAAAAAGGAGAAAAAAGAAAATCTACTGTATAACAGTCATATACTAATGAAACCTCCCAGTGTTCAGTAGCCTGATGCATGAGAGGTACCTGACAATGAGCTTCAAGCCTCCAGCAGGTGTCTCAGCATGGGATTTGTTCCACCCGAAGATGGGAGCTACGGCTTCCAGGATTATCCAAGTTGGCTGCTCTGGCTTCCAAATGTGTTGGCCAATGGGGAGCTGCAGCTCAGGGGTGGACACGGTCAGCTGGAGGTCCTGGAGATAGGATGCAGGTGGTCCGGCAGTGGTCCTGGAGGTCGGGTGTGTTTGGTGTGGTTTTGGGATCCAGGAGGCCAGGTGCAATCAGTCGGTCTGGGGTCCCGGTGATAGGGCACAGTCAGTTGGTCTGGGGGTCCTGGCGGCAGGGAGCAGTCAGTTGATGTGAGGGCCCCAGAGGCAGGGAGTGATCGGTCGGGCTGAGGGATCCTGGAGATGAGGCTCAGTCAGTCCGATCAGGGGTCCTACAGGGCCTGGCTGTTGTCTCAAAATGGCCTGTCATTCCTTTTCAACGGGGAAGGAAACTGAGGTCCAAAAGGTCATGTAATTTCACAGGGTCATAAAATCCAGAGTAGAACTCAAGTCAATGGTGTCCGATCGGAAAAGACATGTTCTTTAGGATCGTACTGGAACCTTCTGGGTCATGAAGATGTTTTTACTGAGCATCTATGCGTGTTAGGCACTATTTAGACACCTTGCTGGCATCTTATTCGATTCCTTTAAACTCGTAAATTAGGTATTTTGGGTTCATTTAAGAATGTGAAGGTAAAGTGAGGTTCAGACAGGGAATGTGGTTGACTGGAGACCATTAATATAATGAGTGGCAGAGTCAAAATTTAAACCCAGGTTTGTCTGGATCCAGAGCTTTTTTTCTGATCTCCCTGAAAGCAAATGTCATTCTCATATTCCTATGATTTGAGGATTCATATGAAGAAAAGTCCAGCTTTTAATGAGGATCCTGATTCATTTCAATTCAATGACCCAGTTTTTAAAAATCGTTTTTATTTTAGAAGGAGACACTTTCAAAGCACATGCCCCAGTGAACTTTCTTCTTTTTTGCACTCATAGCTACATGACCTCCTCCTCCCACCTGCCTTCACTGAGAACTTTGAGGATGATATGTCTTAATTGGCAGCTCTGGTGCCCCCCTGGGCTGTGTGGAGTTGGGAGTGTGATGTGGCCTCTTTGGGGCATATGCTGGCCTGCCCCTCTTCCCCCTTAGCCACCAGCAAGAGGAGGGATGAGGAGATTGTGATCACAGGAGACCCAGGCCATGCCCTGATCTTGGGTGGCATGCCCTCAGAAGTCTGTCCCTTGTGTTTCCTAAGATCTTCTCTACTTCTAAAAGAAAGGAATTATGATCAGTGGACACTTCCAACGAAGTTCCAGGCAACATACCAGTGTTTAATTTTTACAGATGAGAGAAATGAGGTCACAGAGGTAAAATAACTAAGATAACACAGCCATCAAGTGACAGTTTGGAGCTGACCTGTGTCTGGCTCCAAGTCCTGGAATTTTTTTTTTTTTCTTTTGTGTTTTCTGAATTTTAAATTCCTAGAGGGAAACTTCCAGAGTCTTAGACTTCCTTGCACTCCTTCCCTATCCTACACATCATTATATTAATTTAAGTTCTTTCAGTTGCTAGTAACAGAAACCCACTCAGATTAGCATAAGCAAAAGGGAGAATTTATTATAAGACTCAGGTTTCTCACCAAGGCCAAGGGAAGATCTGAGTGTCAGAAGCAAACAGTAATAACCAGGAACTTGAATTCCATGGGGACTTTCCATCTATTACATAAGCTCCTCTCTGTGTGTTTGCTTCATTCTTATTGCTCACTGCAGACTGGCTTCCTTTACTTCCCAAATGCACAAGAAACACTGACTGCTGCTGCCTCTGCTTTATATTTAAAAAGACTAGTCACATAACTATGCATATCTTTCCCTTCCCCTCTCTCTTTTCTCCCACCTCTTTCCCTTCCCTTCTGAATTCCAGGTTCTTGGGGAAGAGATTAATTAGCCTGACCAAATCTGCTGTAGCCCTCGCCCAAAGGCTGAGTGTAAAATTGTACCAAAATGGCAGACTTCCACTAGCACCCTGTGGATGGGTTGGGGGTGTGTCCCTCCAAATGAGGGAATATTCCAGAAACAGATGTGCTAGATAGGCAGCCTAATAGCTCTCCTTTATTAAAAAAAAAAAAAGTTTATAATAATATCTACTTTTCATGAGAATCCAGTGAACATCTTTTAAAACAGAATAGTGTTTTTTGACAAAGATGCTCAAAAATATACAGCTAGTTGTAGTATTGGGTACTCAACATTGTCCATTTGTTCCCTTCTGTTTCAGTCAGTTTTTTTTTACCACTGTGACAAAAAGACCCAACAAGAACAACTTTAGAGGAAAAGTTCATTTTGTGCTCACGGTTTCAGAGGGCCCAGTCCATAGATGGACAACTCCATTGCTCTGGGCCTGAGGTGAGGTGGAACATGATGTCCAACGAGTTTGGCAGAGAATATGGGCACAAGGAAGCAGAGAGACTAAACTCAACTCACCAGGGATAAAATACATACCCCAAAGGCAAGCCCCCAGTGACCACCTCCTCCAGCCACACTGCACCTGCCTACAGTTACCACATAGTTCATACCAGTGGATTAATGTGCTGATTAGGTTAAGGTTCTCATAATTCAATCATTTCACTCCTGAACTTTCTTGTATTGTCTCACAGATGAGATTTTTTGGGATACCTCATATAGAAATCATAACCCTTTCATAGAGGCCTCAGGTGGGAAAAAGAATAGGTTAACTAGCAAGTACAAAATGTCAGTTCATGAGCTCAGAGAAGAACGCATCAAAGGCCATGGATCCTTAGAGCTGAAGAAGGTGCATGTTTCTCTCCAAGGGTTATGAGAAGGGTTGCAAGAAGACTGAATTACTTGGGGACTGTTTTTTCTTGTTTATTTAAACCAGTGTGCTTAACCATGGATTAACCAGGCACATGTGGATCCCTGAGGTGCTTGGGAACTGCTGCTGCTTGGGTCTCCCCTCCAGGGATTCTGGTTCACTCAGTCAGGGGTGGGGCCCAGGCATCAATTTTCCAAAAAGCTTCTGAGGTGAGACTAATATGCATGTGATTTCGAGTGAGAAGCAGTTGCCTGGGGACCTACCCCTGTTCCAAGATCACACTTGGACCCGCAGCCTCAGGCTCATCATCAGGCAGGGGAAGCACACTCAGCCACAGGCAGACTTTGGCAAGGCTCTGTCCTCCTTGGGAGATGCAGTGCTGCCCTTACTGAAGCCCCTGGAGGGGGTCTTTTCTGGAGTAAGGACTGTTCTTGGTAATTAGAAGCTAAATTGCTGGAACTTGGATAGATCCTGTGGTGTCGAGCACAAGATCTTCAATTTTCTGTCCTTTTACTTGATCATCTCCCACTGGAAGTGGTGGTGTTAGAGCATATTAGGAACAACTCCCGAGGTCCTGCAGTGACGGAATAACAGGTTCCAGTGGCTCTTCCTGATTCACAGCCACACTTCAAGAGCAGAGGAAGAATCTTCACCTTGCTCCAAGAGGGTACACCAGAAAAGGCCACTTGGGTCTCAGCATTCACTACTTTCTAGGCAGTCAAAGTTGATGACAGAACCTGGAATCTGTATAACACTTTATAACTTATAACCTCTCTTACAGATATCTCAGCGTTCATTCAAGTGTGATGACATAAACCCAGAGGGTGTAAAAGGTGTTTCCATGGTACATGGAGATTTTCAATAGTTAGCAAGTGAAAATCATGTTCCCACCAATCTTACTTCTTATGATAAAGTAGACGATTAAGGTCTCCCCTCCTTTCAGTGAGTTGGTTTAAAGAGAAATATTAGTTTCAGGTGGCGAGTGGTTATGGTAAGAAATTGTAATGTGTTCTCAGGATGGACAAAGTCTGAGAAATACTGTGTTATGTCACTGAGTCACCAACAATGTAGAGTAAGTAAATTGTTGCTTGCTCTTAACTCCATTTTATAGTGTGATGGGCTGACAGATCTGACTCCATGAGAATGTTACAGGCCAGACTCTAAGGGAAATGACTAAACAGACTCCATTTTGCTCTGAGACTCCATGTTATGTAGGAAATAAGCTTCTCCCGTGGGAACACCCCGCCTCTGTGCCCATCATCAGTTACTTGGTGTGACGTGTTTAATAATATACAATGGCAACTCCTCTGTAGTAAAGAATTGCTCTCTTTTGATTCCTATTGCTCCTAAACGATGTACCATGTGAACAGTGATTGTGTAGATGTTAGCAACAATTCTTTAGTTTGTACCTAGGTAAGGGTCATTTTGACCCACTTCCCCCTCTGTCTATGATCTCCTGATGTTAACGTGTAATTTCGAATCATAGCAACAGACACTTATGATTAATGTGATTTTTGGTATAAGAACCCCTACAAGCCCATGATCAGGGCTGTTCTTCCAAAAGCCATTTTTTGGGGCATTGTGTGAGACAGTCAGCCGGCCAGCTTAATAAAGACTCTCAAATATGGACTTCTCAGTGGTGATCGGTCTGTTCTTAAGTTGCACCCCATAACAATAGGATGGTAAGTTGAAGATTTGAGAATTTAAACAAATCATCCAGCTTTTAATTTTTTTCTTGTTTTATAGGCTTGAATTTATGTCATATGAATGCAACTCCTGGTTCCTTTCTACTACCTGACTCTTCCTCAAAGAGTCCGTTTTTGAGCCACAGCCTGTTTTCCCAGCAGGTAAGGGAGGGCTTCCCAGAGTCATCCACAATCTCTCTACCATGCCTTTTGGGGATTAAAGGTATGTGCTGCTGAATGCATAACAGAATGAACTGATTCAGTGGTTCTCAAATGATGGTTCCAAGCCAGCAGAGTCAGCACCACCTGGGATTTATTAGAAATGCAAATTCTTTGAGTTATTCTAGAACTACTGAATTAGGAACTCTGGGGATAAGGTCCACAAATCTGCTTTATCAAACTGATAGTCTTATTCTATTGAATATGAAAGTTTGAGAACTATTGTGTTATTCTCTACTGGTAGGGATTGACTCCACATGAGACACTTAGCAATATCTCTAGACAATGTTGGTTGTCCCAACTGGGTGGAGGGTGCTAGTGGTTAGATCAGGGACACTACTAAACAACCTGCACCACCACAAAGAATTATCCAGCCAAAAATATCAGAAGTGCTGAGGCTGAGAAGTACTATGCTACTGGTCAGTACTCAGATCCATGGCCAGTGGGCATGGATCTTGTGGCCATATTCACAGTACCTGAAATGGATATCAAATTGTAGTCAGAGTTGGTTGGTGGATTTAGCCCCAGAAACCAGGGAAAACCAATGAGACTGTGTGGGGCTTTGTACTTGGTGCACCTTGTGTCTCTTAGCTTAACTCTCTCAGCCTTCTGGACACTGAAATGCCTCCTGGATGCTTAGATTCCCCCTATTCAGAAAAGAATGCATATCCCCATCACTGTTGATGAAGCAATATTGCATAATAGTAAGCAGCACTGTTTGGTGGGTCTAATTCTTTATAGGAACCCTAGTTTTGTAATCTCTCTCTGTGTAATTCTAGGCAGCATTCGTTATTTTTCTGAGCATTATGGTTTAGATGTGAGACATCCCCCCCACCAAAACTCATGTGTGAGATAATGCAAGAAAGTTTAGAGGTAAAATGTTTGGGTTATGAGAACCTTAATCTAATCAATGTATTCATCCTCTGATAGGGATCAACTGAATGATAACCATAAGCAGGTAAGATGTGGCTGGAGGAGGTGGGTCCCTGGGGGCATGCCTTGAGGTATATATTTTGTCCTTGTTGAGCAGAGCTCTCTCTGCTTCCTGGTGCCACGTCCTGAGCTACTTTCCTCCACCACACTCTTCCGCCATGTTGTTCTGCCTCACCTCCAGCACTGAGGCATGGAGTTGGATTTCTATGGACTGAGACCTCTGAAAATGCGAGCCCCCAAATAAATGTTTTCTTCTTTAATTGTTCTTGTCCAGTCTTTTGGTCATAGCAGTGAGAAAGCTAGCTAACACTCCAATCCACATTTCTCTAAAATCAGGGTCGTAGCGATAGTAGTACAATATGAGGAGGATCAAAGGGGACATGTAATGCTCTGAAAGAAGTGTCAGACCCATAGAAAGTGCTAGACATCTGCTAAATACAATAATTACCATTCCTCCATACTGTCCTTTCAGATCTTCTGTCCTTTAAAGAGGGAGTCTATTCCCCTCATGCTCAGTAAGAATGCCTGATGCTCACCTCTCTGGGTCTGGAGCAAACCTGTCCTCCCTCCTTACCTCTGATATGCCAGGTGACACACCGCATTATGTTGCCCTGCTTCTAGGTCTTCACCCTAGCCCTGGAAGTTCAGAGTTGTTGGCAGGGGGAATGCTACGGGTGTCTGGCATGACAATAGCTGTCCTGAATACTAAAGAATCAATTTTAAATGATGAGCATCAGAGAAGATCATTTCAAGCGAGGAATGGCTTCGCCTCACAGAGCCAGACTCTCCCTAAGTCTTGATGAGGTCAGCCTCACCCGGGTTAATACGACTTTCAGACTCATAAAGGGAAGGAATCAGAGTCTGCCTGCTCTCATTAAGCTCATCCCTTGTGTGCATATTAGAATACTAGAACTTACCGCGTAGAAGGAAGGCTGGCTTCCACTTACCATGTGGAGGCAAGGCTGGCTTGCAGGTCAAACTAGGCTACAGGGAACGGGGCTGAGAATTCTTAGTAATGGTCCAGGAAGCAAGTGGGGTCTACCTGATGAACAGCAGAGCTTCCCCACTTTGTCTGCAGATGATCACCCTACCGAGGGAGGGACTGACAGGTTTGCTCTGAACATGTCACAAGGACAAGAACTGTCCAAGGTCCTTTCCTTGAGCGTAACCTCGGAGATATGCCCAAGGTCTCCCCAAAGGCTCCCATCTCCTCATCTTCCTATGCCAGTGTCTCTTTCTGCCTTTGCACACAGGCATCGCCATGGGGAATCTGCTCCACATGAAACCAGACAATGCCTGTGCAGCCCTCTGGGTGACAGCCCTCTCCTCTGAAGTGGGATCGTAGGGAAGCAGCTAGAACAGTCTTCGGATCCCAAGGCTGGGGAGGACAGAGTGTGGGGGTTCAGGCATTCAGGGGAGCTCCAGGCAGATTTGTTGTGGTGGTGGTTGTTTCAGAGTTCTGTTTCTGGGCCGCAGAACATCTTTCAGGGTGTGTGTGGGCTTCATGCAAAAACGATCAAGTTAACAGCCAGCCTCTGACTCCAGAAGGGGAAGGCCTGTCTGGAGTGTTTTCATGAGCTGTCCTACAAGGACTGCGCTGGTGGTGGAGGCTTCAATGCCTTCTTTCATTTTACAGGGACAAGTGATATTTTGGTGACTGGTCCTAACAACTGACATAGGGGACAATCTGCTAAAGGTCAAGAGCAATTAACATAAGAAACCCAAAACAATTAAATGCACAGAGTCTAATACACCAAACCCTGTAGCAGCAACAGAAGCAGTGACTCTCAACCTTGGCTGTGCTTTGACATTCAAAACTTCCCATGTGAAATGTCCAAGCTAGTGCCAAACCCCCCACTAATGAAACCAGAACCCCTGAGAACTCTCCTGAGTATCCAGTAGTTTTTAAACCTTCCCAGATGATTTTACTGAAAAGTCAGGGTGGTGAGCCACCAGCCCAGAATGACAGAACTGAATGGGACATAACTGAATCAATCTCCTAAGTAAATACACAGGAGCCACAGTACAGATGCATCCATGCTGAGAACGGAAGGATTGCTTTCTCCTGGGTGGGCGTGGGGGTATTTCATGGAAGAGATGGAAGAGATGATGTCAGAATAATTTTGAAGAAGATAGAGGATGTGACCAACATGGCAAGCGGGGAAGAGGATTTGAGGAAGAAGGAAGTTTTGCATGCTGTGGACCAAGGGAAGAAAGGTCAAGGTGTTGGGAATTCCCCACACAGGAGCTATCAGATGTGGAACGATATGTACAGAGTGGCAACTGGTAACTGTTCTTGGCTAATAATAGATCAGTGGCCAGGAAAATATCCCCTTTTCCCTTCAGTAGAGCTGAGAAGTTGGACCTGAGAGGTGAAGGGAGCCGCTGTACAGAGATGACCTTCCTGGGTTAGGAGGTGACAGAGAGGACAGCCAACCTCTTGTGTGGTTAATATTTTTAAAAATGTTTCTTAGCACTTAATGGATTCCTGTGGCTTCAAGTCACCAGGACCCTGCGTATGCTCCCCACCCTCGCATCCCTAATTGTCTCCTGAGCTCCGCTGCTGAGGAACTTGAACTTTATTATGACAGGCTGCTTTAGGAGGTTTCCCTTCCCCAGAACTTTCTAGTAGCCCAGTCGTACCACCTTAATGGTGGGGCAGCTCCAATCTGGTTTGGGGAAGCATTTATTCATGTCTGCTCACTAAGGAAGGTCCAGAAGATTGGCAGTGGGGCAGAATCTCAGCCTCCTTGTGAAGTGGGAATAGCTTATACCAACCTTCCCACAAAACCTGAGCAACACTTGTTGAAGTTGTCACTTCTGCCACCATGATTACGGTGGTACCAGCACTGGCCCCAATTCCAGTTACTCTTGGTGCTTGCCAGGGGTGTTGTTGCTAGGGTTCTTGTGGCCCTGAAGTTTCAGGTCTTCCTCCATCTGGATGGTTTACCAGTGACTGATGCAGGAGATGCTACTCTTCTTTTAAATCACAGCATCTTCATGAATGGGTGTTGCCACTAATAGGAACAAAGACAACAGAGGCTGCAGAAATGGAATTTATGGAGACTTGGTATGGATTCTGAAGATGTGGTGTGAATTTTGGCTGTGGCATTCGTGTGTGCAAATACTGTCTGAGCCTAACACCAGTCAAGCCACCTACCCGTAGCCAGGGAGTTGTGAGCAGGCTCATTCATTGCCTGACAACCCATCAGTTACTGCCATTCACAGTTGAATTACCCAGAACCATGCAACCCCTAATGCCACACTACAATGCGTAAACAGAATTACTGAGGGCTGATAAGCTAAATGTCCTGGATGTGTTTAAGAAATCCCTGAAGATTTTCTGCCACTTAGACCCTATTTATTCTTACTACTCATCAAATGTTTAACTTTCATCTTTGATTACTCATGCAATGAGGATGAGTTGAAACATTTAAACATTTTTTTTTTCATTGTTTTGTGGTGTATCTTATCTACTTTGGTTTAAATGTATTGCCCAAAAAACTTATAGAAGAACATCGGTGCCCAGTGGGCTGAGAAGTGGGGCTTAGTTAAAGGTTGTTAGTCTGTGAGGATTCCGCTGGGAGGGGGAATTGATGCTTTTATCACAGGAGTGGGCTCATCATGTCAGGAACGGGTTTCTTATAATAGGATGACTTCAGCTGCCTTTTCTCTCCCTCTCTGGTCCTTCTACCTTCTGGCACTAGATGATGCCAGGTTCTGGACCCTGAGTCCTGGACCACCCAGTCTCCCAAAGGGTGAGAAATAAATTTATGCTAATTTAAATTAGTCTTTGCTTTTCTGTTATAACAGCACAAAATTGATGAAGACAATATTATTTAATAGTTTCAGTGGAAGAAGAAGTAATAACCAAACTATGGAACCAGCCTGGGTGTCCGTCAAGGGATGAGTGCCTAAAGAAAATGTAGTGTAGATACATAATGGGGTTTTAGTCAGTTCTAAAGAAAAATAAGATGATGTCATTTGAGGGAAAAATGGATGGAATATTATGTTAAAGGAAATAAGCCAAACTCAGAATAAGTCGAGAGTAGTATATTTTCTCTCATGTGAAAGTCAGAGAGGAAAAAGGAAAAGGAGTCAGGGGGACCTCATGAAAATCAAAGGGAGATCAATAGAGTAGGGAAAGACCCGAGGCAGGGTCGGGGAGGAAATGGGGAAATCCTGGGGAGTGGTATCGACCAGATTATATTGTTACATTGTGTGCAGGTACAAACACGTACCGATGAATCTCACCATTATGTACAACTATGGTGCACCAATAAAAAAATGGGGGAAGAAAGGAAGAAGCAACTGAAGCCCCACTTCCGCCATTTCCGGTGGGTGTGGATGGAATGCCTTAGCAGCTTGGGGGAGCCCCTGGTGGGACTCGCAGGGTGATCAACCTGGAGTGCTGGGAGGGGAGACCAGCTGGATGGCGTGAGGGGGAAGAGGGAAGCAGAAGAGGGCTCTTCTTTTCCTGGGAGGAGAGGGACTTGTGTGATGTCCTCCGCATCGACGTGGGGGCTGCATCAGAGCCAAGGCAGAGGCGCCGTGGGTAGGTCGAGTTAGTCAGACAGCATCTTGAGCCTCCCTGAGGAACAGAAAGAGCTGGAATTTTTCTGAGTCACTGAAGAGATTTGGATGTTATCTGAGAATGACTAGGGCACTTTCTGCACCAGAGGCACAGTGACCTGTGGGGGTGTGATGCAGGGCGGCCACATGACCTGGGAGAGGAGGGAGGGAGCACTCAATCCCTGAGGGATGTGCACCTTGAGGAGGAGCAGAGAGCAGCTAGTCACAGGTCCTGCCAGGGCGGGAGTGCACAGAGCTCAAGTTCATCTGCAAAGGGCCCCTCCTTGACAACCAGGCAACCAGACAGTAAGGGGTATCTCCATGGAGACCAGAGGAGCAAGGATTCAGTGATGGGGCCTGACTGGATGGATCCAAGGCCCCTCTTCTCTCTGCCAGCAAATAGCCACATGCATCCACCTCCAGAGCCCCATCCAAGTATCCAACGAAGAGGTGTAAGGAGAGGCCAGGGATCTCAGAAATAGTGGGAAGAAGCCGAGTTCCCTTAAGAGATGGGTTAAAGGAACTCACCAGACTCAGTTAACTTGATTAAACTCAATTTGAGCTCTTGCCACTACCCTTGGGGTGAAGATTTATGAGGATTATCATGCTAATTCAGAAAATACAAATGGTGCATTTTCTTTGAAATCTGGATATAATGTGCAAATTTGGGACCCAGTCATATTAATTTCTTAGAACTAACACAGCAAATCGCCACAAACCAGGTGGCTTAGAGTAACAGAAATGTATTGCCTCATGGTTCAGGAGACCAGAAGACTGAACTCAAGGCATCAGCAGGCTTGGTTGCTTCTAAAAGATTGGATAAACATCCATTCCGTGCCTCTCTCCTAGTGTCTTCATCCTCTCATCTTCTTAAATAATTCCAGTTATTTGATTTAGGGTCGACCTGAATCCAGTATGACCTCACCTTAACTAATTCCATGTTCAGAGACCCTGTTTCCAAACATTTTACAATTACATGTGGACATCAACACACCTTACACCAATGTGTTCATTTCCCCTCATTACCCTGGAAATTATGAGGACAGTGAGCAGGTCAATTTTATGGACTATAGTTGGCATTTCATACAGATGTGTCCCAGTGTGTGTTTGGTGACTAATTGAAAGAACAAATGTGGATGATCAGTTATGACCTTGGCTCCTTACCTATAATGCTTCCACCCATGCAAGTACTGCCTCTTCATTCCATTTTGGGTGAAGTAGACTGTCCATTATCCAGAACCTGCATCCTCAACTTCCTCCCCTCCTCTGGAGGAGGTTTTTACAAATATATGAGCAAACTCCAAAAACATGTTTCTTCTGCTTCTGAGCCTCACCTGACCTTCATTCTGCCTGCCATAGCTTGCGTAGAGGAAGCTGTGGTGCAAACTGAGAGCACACTTACTCCTGGGTGGGAGATGCCACAGCCCTCTCCCACCTGTGTATCTTCCTTTTTCCCTGATGTTTATCTGGTTGGAGGATAGCTTTGGATGCCTCCTCTGCATGAGGGAGTGTTTCCATGCAGAACTGTAGAAGGTTCTGGATCAGCCTGCCATGTAATTAGGAGATAAAATAGGTCATAGGCAACTGGTGGAAAATGGAAAAACGTGGGTTATTCACCCAATTAAAGGTATGTGTCTTACATATATTATAAGGATAATTTTCTTATGACTTACTTTCCTTATGTTTGCAACAAGAGACATGATCCAGGCAAGCATTGATCACATATTTAGAATCACATTTTTAGGATAAATTCAGTATAGTGATAGGTACCAAAACTGCTTTCAAAGCCCAGAAAACTTACATTTTCCCTTTATTTGTTGTATTTTAGGCTTAGATCTCAATATGGTCTGAGATAGATCCCTCTTCCCACAGCTCTACCAGCCTTCTCTAAGTCGTTCCTCCTCAAAACGCTACCACCTTTGCTTATGGGAGGAGCATTTCCAAAGTTAGAGCCCGGTGTGTGAAATCAGCCAGACTCAGCTGTACCTTGAGCTGTGTGTCCCCAGTTGGGATACTTGGAAAGAATTTTCAGAGAAAGTAGACTGTGAATTAAGGGGACTTTGTTGATTGTGTCCGAAATGAACAACTCATGTCCAGGAAAGAACATGCAGGAGAAAGAATGGCTTTTACAGACAAAGGGAATGAAGAAGACTGGTTTAAAAAAAATTCCCCCCAGGAAAACAATCATTCCATGTGTCTAAAGAGTACATTCTGAAAGCCATCTCCTGGCAGAAAAGAACATCAAGGCAAGTAGAGGCAATTTATGGAGAATCTAAAGTAGAGTGTGGACTTTTTTGTATCTCCTGAGCTAGGAGAATAGGTTGTGGTGTTATGACCTGCCTTTCTTCTTGGGGTTGAGTTATAAGAAGAAAGGACAGTCCTGCTTAGAACCTCTCATGGGACCTTGGTGATCCCCCTGAGGTCCTTTCACATCCGAACCATCAGCATCTTGCATCTTGCATCTTCTCATTCATGAGCTTTTGGGGGAACCTTATATGTAAACCATAACACCATTCCAGACTTACTAAATCTGAATCTGAATTATAACAAGATCCCGGTGGCTTATATGTCACTGACATGTGAGAATCTCCTTTCCTTGAAGCATCTTTCTGAATTTCCATTCAGTTGAATATGTGTCTCTTCACCATAACAACTTGTATCTCATAATAATCCATGAGGGTGTTAACAAGAAGAACACAAGGATCAAGCATGCAGATAGTGTTTACCTACAATTTATAAATGTTTGGTTTCCAAGAGTCTTCTTGTGGTGCTATTATTTTCTACATTTGAGCACTTCTCACTTTTTAAAGTACAATATTTACTTATTAATACTGAAAAAATCAACAGTAGAGCTGGGTATTTCTAACCTTTAGCTACTAGTGACCTCATTCAGATGCATGCCTGAATTACCCAAAGTTAAGAAAAAATGCTAAGATTATAAGAATCTTGAGAATCGTGTCCTGCTCTGATGACCTGATACCTTGATTGCCAACAGAGACTAAGTTATGTCCTACCCATAGGAGTTGTACAAATATGTTGCCTTGGGTGAAATTAGTATGGAAAATACCATATATTTTCCCTTCTTTCTTAGAGATTTATCATGTATGCCAATGTATTTAAGATTCCATGGCATCCTACTGAAAATGAGCTTGTTTAATTTACTGTTCCCACTAAGTTACACCATGAAACACATTTAATAGATACATTCATCTCTCATGGAGCGCAGTTGGAGAAATTCTGCTGTGGGAAAGAAAAAGATGAACAATGCCAGGTGGCATAAAATGAACCTTGAGAAATGCAGTATCGATATAGAAATAAAAGGGGAGAGGAAATCGTGCTGAGAGACTTGAAATTATCTCTCGACCTCAGACTTCTGTCCCGAAAGAAGGTTCTCAATTCAGATCAATTCTAGTTGACTGGATACCTTTCTAAGCCTCCTTAAATTTCTGAACACATCGTTGTAAATGAAAAACATATTAAGCAATCTTATCGTTAGGGTCAATATTGTTTTGTGAGAGAGTCAAGAGCTTTGGTGTTGGATATCCCTGCAACCCTGGGCAAGGTTTTACCTTGTGTGAGTCTTAGTTTTTCTAGTTATAAAGTGGAATGTGAATAGTGTTCACATACCAGATGTTTGCAAGTAGTAGTATTTTGCTATAAGAAGTCAATTATATTTCAAAGAAATATAAAGAAAATATGTATATCATATATATCATGTGTATGTGTAGTGTATATTATATACAAAATATATCCCCCATCTAGTTAGCATTTCTGGGGTTCTTCATGATTTCATGCAGCTCAAATTTCCATCTGAGATCATTTGTTCTTCTGCTGAGGATGTCTACATTTGTGTAAATCTATTTCTCCTGAATTATTTGGACGTTTTTTATTTCTGAAAATTTATATCACCTTTTTTGTTATAAAAAAAAGAATGAACTTTATTTTTTAGGAAAGTTTTAGGCTCATAGCAACATTGAGCAAGAGGCCCCATCACCTTCACTTTTGAAAGATATTCTCACTGGGTATAGAATTCTAGGTTGACAGGTTCTTTCTTTCAGTGCCTTAAAAATGCTGCTCCACTAAGCCTTCTTGTTTGCTTCTTTTCTGACAACATTACTGTCATTCTTTGTCCCCTTGCACATGATGTATCTTTTTTCTCCTTTATCTGATCCTGTGATAGTTACCACTGATTTGAAAGCAGTTTGGCATCTCTGGGTCTTGGTGCAGTTTTCTTTATGTTTCTTCTGCTTCTTGGATCAATGGGTTTATAGTTTGCATGACACTTACATGATTTTTGATCATTACTTTTTCAAATATTTGTACTGTTCTCCTCTTCAGTTATATATACATACTATAATACATATCAAAAGATATTGATATACTGTATATCTTCAATTATACATATACACATACATTAGATTAACTAAATTTGATCACAGCTCATTGATGTGCTATTCCATTCATTTTGGTTTTATTTCTTTTTCCTCTCTCTCCATTTCTCTTTGGAAGGTTTTGATTGCTGTCTGGTTTTCTGTTGCTCCCTTCCAGTGGAGTTTTTAATCCCTGGAAAATTCAACTTGGGGCTTTTATACTTCTTCCATGTCTCAACCTAATGTGCTCAATTTTTCTTCTACATTCTTGAACATATGGGATAGACTTACATTACTATTTTAATCTCCTAATCTAATTAGCTCTGTCATATTTGCCCTTTCTGTATCTGTTTTGATTGATGTGTTGTTCTCATGATGGATTGTGCCTTCTTGCTTCTCTGTTTAAAACAATGTTTTGAGTATCACAATTAAGTGTGAATTCCCATGTCTAGCAATAGGGTCTCATCTCAGTGACTAATTTACCCCAAATGTTTTATAGAAAAGTACAGGGTATCATTTCAGCATCCAAATGGTTTTGTTTAGTACAGCTAAGATCTGGGCTTCGTTGACTATTTATTAGTAGTTATTGTTAATTTATAAACATTAGCCAAAGGTTAATCTTTAGTTAAGATACCTGGCCAATGTAGTGAAGCACCCTCGATTGCTCTGTGCTCAGTTTTGCACTCCCCGGGTGTCCATGCCTGGAGAAAACCTATTTGGCAGGCACAGACATATGCCACCTACAGGCTCAGGCACAAATTGCAAGCACGGTTCTAGTGTATGAACCACACCTCAGGTAGTATTTCCCAGGATACAGTATACACGTGACAAACACCCTAATTGCAGAGTTGGTAACTCCTAACCTAATTTTCTCCTACAAAAAAAAAAAAAAAAAAAAGCAAACAAAACAAAATAAACTCAACAGAAAATTTACATTTTTCAATAGTAAATATATACAGAGTAACATGTCACTCATCATTTCTTTGAGCTGGAATTATAAAATAAAAAAAATAATGGTTACTTCTTAATAAGGTTATGTTCAACTAATTATTTCTCAGTCCCAAAACAAGTGTGTAAGGAAATCAATATTGTTATGGCTTCGATGTGAGTTATCCCTCAAAAGCTCAAGCATGAGACAATACAAGAATGTTCAGAGGTGAAGCGATGAGATTACAGGAGCTGTTACTTAATCTGTGGGTTAATCCACTTGAATGGATTGGCTGGGTAGGCAGGTAGGGTGTGGCTGAAGGAAGTAGGTCACTGGGTAGTGTGCCTTTGGGGTTTGTATTTTGTCCCTGAAGAGTGGAGCTCTCTCTGCTTCCTGGTTGCTGTGTTTCTCACTGCTTTTCTCCTCCATGACCCTCCACTATGATGTTCTGCCTCACCTTGGGCCCAGAGCAATGGACTTAGCTGACCTCTGAAACTGTGAACCAAAATAAACTTTTCCTTCTCTAAGTTGTTCTTGTCTTGTAATTTGGTCACAGAGATGAAAAACTGATTTACACAATACATTATCTTTCTGAGGGAGAAAACTGATGCCCTGTTTTCAATTCACTGTGGACACACTGCTGGTCATGGCACTTACTGGTAAGGAAGCATATTGAGCAGTTATGATTTCATTTGTCATAAAAGATTGAGAATGAATGAATGATAACCTCAACAGTGCAGAGAGCCACCATGATGTCTTAGAATGGGTATGGTATTCAGAATCTGACAGATATGGATTCAAATCTCAGCTCAGCCAGTAATGGTTTTTGTGATCTTGGGAAAATAACTTACCTGAATGAGCCTCGGAAGTTTTATTAATAAAGAATAATGAACCAGCATTACTTGAGCACTTATCATGTGCCAGTGGTAATAGTGAGGTGAAATAGAGACTGTCCCCATCTTCCTGGTGAGGTCAAGGAGGCTTAGAGGGGTCAGTTGCCCTAAATCACATGGACTACAAATGGAGAACCAGGATTTGAATCTTGTCTCACAATGGTATCATGAAAAAATAGACAAAGTGTCCCCCATCCTAAAAGTAGTTGATAGGGATTAAAGTGACATGTGTTCCTGATACATTATGGGTCTCAATAAATGGCATTCCCAGTTTCTCACTTTAATCTCCATGAAGGGGGATCTAATCATTTAAAAATAGAGCTCTTTATGGTGAAAATACTTGATGGAGGTCAACGAGCAGATTCAAATTTAGCAAATGAAAGAAACTTTCAAGATATCTTAGGAATGATACTACTTTGCTCTGTGTGGGCTCCATGCCTGAGGCTTTACAAGGAGAGTCTAAGGTAATCTTTGGTGAAATTATGTGAGACAGGCGCTATTAGCAACATTGTTCCCACTGAGATCTGTGGAGGTCATGGACACCTGAATCAGGTTCGCCTGGTTAGGATGGGGACGGGAGGCAGGCTGGGAGTCCAGGGAGTCAGAATCCAGAGTTCTAAACTTCAGTTACTAAAATCACTTCCTTCTCATGACTCCTACTGCAGATATTTTTCCCAGCATTCTTTGCATTTCCTTTTGTGTGTGTGTGTGTGTATGTGTGTGTGCTAGGGAGGGAACCCAGGGCATTCTGCATACTGAGCAAAAGCTCTACCACCAAGCTACACCCCCAGTCCATCTTTTGCATTTCTGACTGATGCCAGCCGTGGGTTCACTGCCAGGATTATCATAATCAACCAAGAAGATTCTGCCCTACTCCTGGATGCAGCATCCCCGTTTAAAGGTAACATCACAAGTTCGAGACAGGTTATGCAAATATTTCCACTGCACATTCCATTGTGTACTTAGGCTCCTGCCCCAGTCTGATTTCAAATTCTGGTTCATGAAAACTAATTTGGAGCCAAGGAGGGTTGAACGCACAAAATCCTGGAAATCGTACCAGAAACCCCTTTTCCTCCCAGGTTTACGGCAATTACATCCTTGATAATGAATTGCTCATCAGTTCTGCAGGAGATGGCAGTGATTGCCTCTACAGGTAGCAATCATTTTGCGCAATTGCCACAATTATCAATCCCCTTCAGGATGATTGGAATTCAGCAATAGGGACCAGGAGAGTGGAAGGTTTTTCAAGATATGGACTAATATTAGAAACTTGCCAATGAGAAATGATGTCTTTCCCCTGATGAAAGTTTCTCAGCAAGTAAGCAGCTGTTAGAAAATGCATCAACATTTCTCAGTTCCTTCCTTTAAGGAATTTAATGCACTGTGTACACTCCAAAGACTTCACGGTTTTTGAAATTTATCATAGATTTTTATCTTTACCCTTCACTATTCCCATCCATGAATATGCTAACATGCATACATCTCCTGACGCAGGTGTTCAATTCTAAATAACTTTAATGCCAGTGATGGTATTGGAAGTATACATTTCCCCAACTTCTAGAAAATAATTTGGCATCACGCATAAAAATTCTTAAAAACGTTTCAACGCTTCGTCCTTGTCATCTTTGTTGAAAGTCTATCCTAAGGTAAAGAGCAAAGAAGTAGAAAAGACCAAAGCACTCTGAGTTATTTCTAGTAGCAAAAATATTAGAAAACACTTCAAAGCTCAATAAGAGCAGAATAGTTAAATAAATTATGGTTCGTTAAATGAGGGCATATTATGCAGCCATTAAAAGTCATATTTCAGAAGAGTAGTTAATGACACATGGAGAATTGTTCATTATAGAATGTCAAGTGGAAAAATAAACACAATCAAAGTTGAATGATGGTAGTGTAATTTATTAAACACTTGTTATGTAACCCTGAAAGGTATTTTTAACTCCATAGTATACAGAAAAAGAAACAAAGGTTCAGAGGTGTGTGTGCACGTTTGTGTGTGAGTGTGTATGTGTGTGTAGAGACAGAGAGATGAAAACTGTGGGATGGAAAGATGCAAAACTTATTGGTGATAACCATGAAAGAATGGGAACCAAAACCATTTTTTTCTTTTATGCATGGTGGTAACTTTCACCATTAAGCATGCATCACATTTGCAATTAAAAAGGAATAAATGTCATTAAAATTTTCTGGATGCTTAAGAAACAAACAGCTTTGGGAAAGAGTGTTTTCATACCTGAAAAGAAGCCAACCCTGCATCAGGGCTGGTCATCGCCCTCTAGCTGTCTTCTCTCACTATGGGTGACAGCTGGTCCCAGGATGAAGCGGCTGGGACCCTCGACCACACTCAGGGTTTTAACTTTAAGAGCAGCACTGCTCAGAAGCAGAGTCCAGGAGTCCCTGGCATAGGAATCGCCTGGGAGTTTCATTAAAATCCTGGACCCCTGGACCTCTCAGACCTCCTGAGTGGGGTTGGGGCTGGGGACTCTGCGTATGTCAGACAACCTCTGCTCTAGGACGCCTACCAGTAAAAGAACAAAACTAGAGGCACGAGCTTAACCCAGTGACAGTTTCAGGAGGGCGGATCCCTGGGTCACAAAATCCCTCTCATCACAACAGGCCAGCAGCTTCCTACTGGGGCCCTGGCTTTGTTCTTTCCCATTCTGCTGACCTTGACCTGGGAAAATTGGTTCCCCTGTCTGAGTCTCACCGTGCTCCTGTCTGAAATGGGGATAAGAGCAAGAGTAGGACGGACGATAAATACTATCGTGGCTGCACCTACCTGGTGGTGGTGTGCCTGAGAAGGGCACAGAGATCCCTCGGGTCAGACCCTGGACGTGGCTAGGTCCTGTGATCCCCTCTCCCCACCCCCCGAGAAGCTTTCTGTTCCTCCTTTCCTCGTTTCACTTGGGCACCGTCCTCTTTGGATTTGCTTACCCAGGCCAGGCACGCTGCCAGCATGGGGACTGTGAACCAGCTGCCCCCTTGGCCTGGGTATCCATGTCCCGTTCCGTCACGCCTTTGGCTCAGTTACCTTTTCCCACGGGACTGTCCTATTGGAAACGTCAGCCTCTCCTCCTCATCCCACTCCCGACCTCCCCACCCTTGCTTTCTTGTTTTATTTTATTGTGCACACTCACCTTTAAATGGACTGTCTAACTTACCTTTGGGTTATCTTTTTTGTTTTTGCCTGTCTCTGTTGGAATGTAAACCACACCAAGCCAGAGATCCTTTGTCTTTTCTTGTGGTTATTATTCACTGAGGCCCCCAAGCACCTTGGGCAATGCCTGGCACATAACAGGTGCTCCGTGGATGGTTGTGGCAGGAAGGTGCAGGTGAATGAATGGATGAGGAAAGAACCCGAAGAAGCTCTTCTATTCTCCCATCTGCTATGGGGACTGATGGCTTACTTGAGGTGGAAGGGCTTGAATGTTCAGGTACTTCTGTATTTGTCTCTCATTCTACCTGGGGTTCAGCTAATTCTTTAGAAATCACTGTTATTCTTCCGTATCCTTCTTGCCAGAAGCCTTGGCTGTTCTGAGAAGGACCAAAATATATATTCTGTTCAACGACCAGCCGGTGCGCAAGCACCTGGAGCTGCTGTTTGCTGCAGATGTCATTACGGGAGAAAAGGTTGTATGTTTCTGGGAAAGATGGGCTGAATGTCTCCCTTCTCAAGGACACAGGGGACAAAGCTTTCTGTGATGGATGCGGACCCAGGCGGTGGAGTGAGCGTTCCAGTAGAATGAGCCATAAGAGCCTCTTAGTTTCATGAGTCTAATAAAATTTCCCAAATAAGTAAAACCAGTTCTGGGCTCTCTGCCTTTTCTAGGTTTCTCCCAAAGAAACTCATAAAATGGGACAACTGGCCCAGAAATCCAAATATAATTAGTAGGTTCCTATTGTGAACCAGAAAGTGCCCTGCGTGTCAGGGGTGGGAGTCATTGGTATGGTAATTATTGCTGTTGTTATTATTTATTTTCCCTCAGCCATCACATGAAAAGTCTAGGTAACTGTTCTTGTTCTAAAAGCCTTCAAATTTGCCCCAAATTGGACTGAGTAATAAGATTTGCCCAGAATAGCCACTCATTCTCTTGACAGAAGCAAGATGATGCCCCAGGCCAGCTTGCTTCCTCCATCACTTTCTTTTTAGGTCTCCCCAAAGGGGGTCAATAGGGACATATCAAACACCCAGAAGGGCATCATTCCCGGGAGGGGGACCGAGGACAGAACCAGAGAGAGCTTCTTAATGCTGTTTGGGCTTCCGATGCCAGGCCCACTTGACTTCAAGAAGTGTCTTAGTCATTATGCACAGCCAGCGAGATGCCATTTATCTCCTCTGAGATTTTTGAGGAGTATGCTCCTCTCTTGTGCTTTTTCAGAAACCACAATGGGGTTCTCCAGCTAGCCCTTGCAGTGGCCCAAACCAGAAAGCAGGAGAGAAAATGAGCAGATCAAGGGATGTTCAAACCATAGAGTAGCTTTTTTCTAACTTTTGGCACAGAGTCACAGATCAGGAGGAAGTTGGGGGAATCACATCGTCTTCTGAGACGGTGACGTAGCAAAGATGGGCTAGTTGGGTGGTGGTAGGGTCTCAGCTGAGGAAGACCTTGATTCAAATCTGGATCTGAGATTTTCCATCCATGTGAACTTGGGTAATTTATTTAACCTTTCTGTGACTCAATTTCCTGAAGCACAGAAGTGAAAGATACCTCTTCTAGAGCTGATGTGGTGATCAGGGTGATTATTCGTCAGTAGGTACAGGATGCATTATTATTGCACAGAGAAATGCCCCTGTGTGATTCCCTGAGGGCAGGTGGTCCACGTGCTGTGAATAGTGGGCTTCTTCATTCCACCATTCAAACCCTTCTGTTGCTCAGTCCCTCTGTATTAAGGGTTATTTTTTTCCCCTTAGGCAAAGATCTCCGGTGATGGTGATGATTTCCATAATCTTGTCACCTTAATTGCTGCTGTCACTGGAAGTATTGAAATTAATTTTGATTTCTTTTTGTTTCTACTTAGCAGTTCAAATGTGACTAATGGGATTATTTTTGGCTTTGGCTTGGAGCAGTGTTCCCAGGGGCCTGAAGAGCAATCCTGGTCCGAGATTTCCATGAGGGGCCACTTTCCGTCTGGAGACTGCATGGGTGTTGGAAGTCTCAGGGAAGAGAATCATTTGGTTGTGCTTATTTCCTCCAAATGACTTATAAACGCTGTGTGCTTCCCCTCTTGTACATTTCAATGAAATCCTACATGTTGCTCTTACTGAAATTTGGGTACTGGAAGAAGGGAAGGAAAATAAAATTTGTTGAGTGCTCAGGCATTATATTGCTTTACGTGAATTATGTGACTACCCATGAAAACTTCAAGAGCTAAATACAAAGATATCCATCTTACAAATCAGGAAACTAACTAGTAAGTGGTAAAACTCGGATTCATGTGAATATGTTGGATTCTCAAGCCAACGTTCATTCTGATAAACTCAGCTGCCTCTGCAAATTCACTTACAGGATTTTGCAGACCTCTTTCTAACATGTACAGATGTATACCTGATTCCATTCTTGCTCCTTTGCAATTCTTTATTTCCATAGAAAATTTAGTATAACCCTTAAAAAATTAGATATCATTATATTAATGTCTATGTTTTAGAACTTTAATGACTTTCCATTGTTTGGGAATAAAAAGAAAATCTGTGGTAGATTAAGCATGGACATTTTTCATGGCCCTATGACTTATTTTGATCCACCCAATGTGACAATAGTGGCCCTCTATAATGGCCAGAGCTGGGCCTTCAGAGACCTGCAGTTCCCAGTTTTGCCTCTTGGAATGCTCACTCTTACAGCCCAGCAGCCATGCTGCAAGGAAGCCCAAGCTAGCCGTGTCTGAAAACAGCCCAGTTCAATTCAACATCCAGGGGAATGCCCCTGCACGAGTGAGCCCAGGAAATACTGGCGAAACAACTCCCCAGGCAACTTATAGAATCCCGAGAAATAATAAGTCATTATTTTAGGCCATTAAGTTTTGATGCACTTAATTCAGCAGCAGATAATCCAAACAAAATCCAGATGCTTACCATGGTTCAGAGGACCTTATGCCACCTGAGAATTGACTATGCCCCCTTTCTGGTTTTCCATATTATTCACTCTGTGTCAACCAAACTGACCTTCCTTAAGATTCTCAAACCCAGTAAGCCCTTTCCTGGTTGGTGACTTTTGCTTTACCAGTCCCTCTACCTGAGACATTCCACATGGTGGGCTTCTATTCACCCTTTAGTCCTGGTTGTACATCATTCCTTTAAGAAATCCTGTGTAGCTGCTATGAAGTTGGTCATCCCACCCTGTTTTTTTGATTTATTTATATTTTGATTGTCTTATTCATATAGCTTGCTACTGTTTAGAATTTCATATTTCTTTGTTGACTCATTTGATGTCTATCTCTACCAATAGATTTTAAATGCCACAGGGGTAAAGACTGGGTCTGTCTTTTGAACCAGTGGATATTCTGTCTCTAGTACTGTCCTTGGACATATAATAGGTAGGCTGAATATATTTGTTGACTAAATGGTTGATATAATGTGCTTTCCAGCCCCTGATGATGTCTTACCTTGATATTATTCTGGTGTTTTAGCTCTGACCACCTGGGTGGAAGCCTCCCCTGGCCCCTGGTTATTTTCTCTCCTTGCACAATGTGCAGCATGAACTCAGCCAGAGCTCCTAAAATGCAGGAATCATGGGCCTAAATTATCTGGTCCTTTTTCTTTTTGCTCAAATGCTTGCTTTTTTTTTTTTTTTTTTTTTTTTTGTAGGCAAGAATCTGACAGCTACATAGGCAATCTATAAAAATATAATCTAAAAATATATGACTCCGTTCTATTCAAAGTATTATAGATATGTCTTTTTGTTCCATACACCAATTCATTCATTCATTAATCACCTACCTATTCTTCCATCCATTCACTTACCTATTTATTCACTTATTTGTTTATTCTTTTAACAAATAGAACCTCTACTATGTGCCAGACACTATTCTGGGCTCTGGAAAGCAAGGGTAAATAAAACTGGTGTGGTCCTGTCCGTCATGAAGATTACTGACAGTAGCAGTAATGCATAAACAGATAAAATGTTTGAAAATATATGAATGCAAATAGAGAAATTCGCTCTGAACTTGGTAAAGAGGGCATTGCCATATACACCTGAACACCCAGCTTTGCGGCTGTATGGCATCTCTTCCTGGCTTACACCCCTTCCAATAACCCTGTGTCCTCAATGACCTTCCTCACCTTCAACACCAAGTTCATGCTCCTTACAGGTCATTCCGCAGCTCCATCCTCCCTCTACCCCTCTTTTCTTATGGGCTTCTGCTGCTTGTCTCATGCACATTTGCACCTCCAAGTCAGGGCCTGGATAATGGTTTGCTTTGGCGCTATCTTGAGCACTGAAGGATGTTTAGGATATCCTGCCCTCTACCTACTAGATCACAGTAGCAACTCACCCCACCCTCAATTTGTGAAGAGAAAAAATATCTATAGACATTTCCAAATGTTTCCTGGGAGGCAATTGCCCTTCTGGTTGAAAACCACCCTTCTGGATTAAGGGAATCAGGTTTGGCTCTGGCAATCTTGTCCCAGTTGAACACTCTCCTCTGTCAATCAAAGTGCGCCCCTTCCTCCAGGCAAGGGGTGGCTACGTGAGTACGTGTCTTCTAAAATACTCCCTCCCTGGACTTGAGTGAATTTGATTCTTGAGTGAATTGTAGACTGGGAGTGAGTGATCCACCCTGCTACAGCTTCCGGGGTGGGGTGGGGGATCAGTGTTGCTTCCGAAAGGTTCCAAGCTTTGCGCTTTCTCAGCCTCCCTCTTCCACTTCCTTGGTGGTGCTTTTTAAAGCTGCCCTACATTCTTCTGGAAAGCTCCCTTTTTCCCTTAGTTAGTCAATTTCTGTGATTTATGACCAAAGAATCCTAACTGGTACATCCTCCTACACACTTGCCAAGTTTTAGGATACCCGTATTAAGTATTAGCATATTCTTCTCTCTTGCTTCCCCACGGCCCCCTCTTCCAATGCTGTGCCTGCAATATCCTACCCACCTGGTCCACCCACCTGGCCTTTCATCTTCAAGAACAAGATCAAATGCCATCGCCCGCCATGAATATTCCAGAGAGACTTCACACTGGTTCCTCCACTCCACCGGAGGGCTGCCTGCATGCCTGGAGCGAGCTGCTGGATTTGTTTGCATATCTCTGGGCCACCCTTCTGCGCTGGTGGGAGTCCTGCCTCCCTCCCAGGGCTGCTTGTGTGGTACTGAGCACACTGCCAGGCACGTGGCCTTTTTCAGTCCCTGGTTTTGGTACAGGTAGATAGATGGATGGATGACCCTGTGCAAGGACACAGGGTCTGAGAGCCGGCAGATTCCATTGCTGAGAGCAATCGTGCTGAATTGTCCCAGAATAAACCTGTCGTAGGTTTGTACTCATATGTTCAAAGTGCCCTGGGCCAAAATCAAAGAGTATTTCTCCAGATGCACAGAGGACAGATAGCACAAAGTCAATGTGACCTCTGAGATTCTGCTTTCTTCAAAAATAACATGATTTTTTTTCCCAATTATAAAAGCAGTACAAACATATTGGAGAGAATTTATATAATATAAAAAGGCCGAAAGGAGAAATAAAAATCACTCATAACCCCAGCACCCAGAGATAAATGCTAGCCCTTTGAAGTACTTTCTTTTCATCCTGTTCCCTCATGTGCCCAGGTGGTAGAGATATTTATTTACATACTATTTTTGTTACATGCCTTTTCCCATTTGATCTTATAATGCTTGCTTTCCTTTATGTGTTTTTAAAGAGCACCACTTTCAGATTCTGCCCAAATATTTGGTCCTGTAGATAAACTACTATTGATTTAATCAATCCTTTTATTTACCATGACTGCTGTTTTTCTATTTTACTTCTTGATTTTCAGTAACACTGAGGTGCCGCCTGGGAAGGAACAATCAGCAGCTTCCTGCCAAACTCCAGAGAGGACAGAGGGGGATGGGAGTCAGGTGGGGAGCACACGGTCAATTCAATTACTGATTGTAGGAAGTAGTGTAGGTGAGGGAAGCAGAGTTCCTTGACGGCACTCCCCAGAATTTGACAGGTGCACCCACCCAGGTGCAGGTAGGACCCACTAACCGCAGCCTCCTGCTGGGGTCAGACCTCTCCCTGTGTCTGGGGCACAGGCCTCAAGGCACCCACCCTGAAGCAAGGCAGGGCCTTTCCAAAAGAAGGAAGGAGAAGAAGGCAGTTGACTGATCAGATCTGTGTCTTTTCCCAATGCCCCCATCCCTTGGAGTGACCAAGGAGCCACCAGCTAGTGATCTTCCCCAGTGATGGGTCTCTTGAACCCAAATCCAGTGCTGCATTCTGAAAGTAAATTCCTAGAAGAATGATTGGTTCAGGGAGATTAAATATTTTTGACTTTCAAAACTTATCTCCAACTTCTTTACTGGGACGTTTCTTCCAATTTGCCTCGCTGCCAGCTCTGCATGTCGCTGCTTCTACTCCAGAATCCAGTGGTATCACATTAAAGTCTGGCTCCTTTTTCTTTGATAGGAAAAAAAAAAAAAAAAAAAAAGCAGCTGCCCCTCCATTTTTGTTTATCTCCCGCAGTAATGAGACTGACCATTTCTGATATCCAGTTGTCATTGGGGGTTCTTTACCGCTGAGTTCCCTGTCAGGTCCTTTGTCCATTATTTCCTACTGAATTTTAATATTTTCATAGGGATTCATATGCTAGCTACATCAAACTCTTTTAGCTTGCTGTTTTACTTGTTTTGTTTGTAGGTCTAGAAGGTTATGTGTTGTCAAATTCGTTTGGCATTAACTTTCTGATTTCTTCAGTTGCTTACAGATTTCTTCCTCTTCAGACACAAAACACTTATCTACATGTTTTTATCATTTTATTTACATATTTGCATTATTATTTTAATTAGGTTGAATTCTTTGGGGTGTATGCATAATGTTAGGTTTATCTTTCTCTATAGCAGAGGCAAAATCAATCCAGCATCATTCATTCATCTTTTAACGGCTAATTTGTACATATTTTGTATTTTATTTATCTGTCTGCCATCTTGCCTTATAGGATCCCATTTTATGTGATGTTATTAAAATTTTAATATCCAGCAGGACAAGAAATTCCTCTCACTTCTGTTTTTTTATCAAATCTCTTGGTCAGTCTTATTTGTATTTTTGAATGAGCTTTAGAATCATTTTACTACCTCCTGAATAATCCCTTTTAGAATTCTGATTGGCATTGGATTTAAATGCACTAATTTTGGAAGAAGTGAAATTTTAATAATACTTACTTTTCTTATTCATAAAAACAAAGATTTTTGTTCAAATCTTCATGTATCTCCCAAGTCCAAGGTGACCTCTGTGTATATGCATGAGTACCCATTAGTTCTGGAGACTTTATTTGCATTTTTCATTATTACTACTGCAAGTAAAATTAAAAGAATATTTCCCAATTGTTTTATTTCCGATACATAGGAAAAATGTAGATACTTTGGTAACTCAGATCATACTAATTATTTCCAATTTTTTCCAGCTTACTTCTTTTCTAAGCAATCATACCTTAGAAAAGTAATGATGGCTTTCCTTATTCCTTTATTTCTCATGATCTGTTGCATTGACTAGAATATCCATAGTTATTAAAAATAGTGAGCTTCTTCATCTTCATATTAATATCAGGGAAACATCTCTGTATCAGGTGTTGACTTTAGAGGATTGCAAAGTTCCATTAGCCTCTTTTACTCAAGTTACATCAAGTTTTAAATAGTAGCGAGTGTTGATTTTGTTGGTGGTGAAAAAGACTATCCTTACCTCACACGCTGATAAAAACTCGGCGAATTGGTCGATACTATTGGGTCACAGTCTTTCCTCCCTGAAACCTGAAGTGACAGAAGGAAAGATTAAGGATAGTTTGATACCTAATCTTTCTAGGTAAACCATTTTTTGAGTCGTTTTGTTTTGTTCTGTGTTACGCCTGTCTCTGTGTAGAAATTTTTTCGAATTAATTTTGAAATCCTAAAACCCTAGGAGATTAGTTCTAGCTAATGGCACGTGGTGTGTCCATGCTACTCACTAATTGAGGGCATCAGTGAATCGAGAGGGTATTTGGCTGTTTGATCTCTCTGATTGTTGTGTGGTCCTATTTTGGGTGATTACTTTATAGATAACAGTTTGCTGAATATTTGATTCTTCACATCTTTGCTTTCATTTCTTATTATTTCAAGGCTTCCTTCTTTGACTCTATTCTGGGCAAGATTTATGTGTTTGTTCTGCATATCATGTGTTTTCAGTCTCTATAGTATTCTACCGTATTTCCTAAGTATAATTTAACTTGCTCTTACATTTTACATTTTCTTACCACATTTCTATAACTTATCAGGACACTTTCTTCTCTGCTCTTTAAATATTTTTCACTCAGTCCCTTTTTATAATAACATTATATACTTTTTCCCTTAAATAATTCATCAACTATTTTCTTTCAATCAGAATTCACAAATTCCTTTCGGATTCTGAAGGTAACATGTATTTACTGTAGAAACATTAGGAAATACAGAAAAATACATAGAAGAATGTAAAAAAGATCATTATCCCATTAACTAGGAAAAAACCCATCATCATACCGAGACCCTCAGCCCCATCCTGATGCCTCGGCAGCCACCGATCTGCTTCTTCCGTATAGTGTTGCCATTTGATAGAAAGTACAAAGGCTCAGAGAGAAGAAATTAGTTCGATTTTTTTAGATCTCTTGTACAGTGTATGAAATAGCTAATATTTGAGACGAGTACACTTCAAAATCACTAAGAGTACATTTCAAATGTTCTCTTTGCAAAACAAATGTTAAATATTTAAGGCGATGGATAGGTCAATCACTTGATTTTATCATCCAACACTGTATTTAAAAGTTCTAGCATCTCTTTGTATCCCCATTGATGTATAGAACTATTACTTGTCAATATGTAACTTTAAAACAAATAACAGATGAATGGATTTTATAATAGGTAACCTTGTAAGATTTGGCTTGTTTTGCTAAATATAATATCCTTGAGATCCCTGGGCTGCTGTGTGAATCACGGTAAGAATGGACCAGAGTCTGTACCACCATTCACCTGTCCCAGGAAGTGTGAGTTGTTTTCATTGTTTGCTATTAAAGAATAAAGCTGCTATGAACATTCATGCACAGATTGAGATTTTGTGGTATACATTATTTTAAAATCCCACTTTTAAAATACAGCATCCTGTTGTAAACATTTCTCTGTGTCATTATTTAGTTTCTGAAAGCAGTTTTTAATGACTGTATAATATTCTGCCATATGGAAGTAACTCAATTATTTAACCACATCCCTAGAAGTTCATGTTTCCTTGAATTTTATCAGCAACATACCAGATGCTTTTTAGAATTTTCTTCTCCTTCTTATAGCAAATCTTTTTAAAATGTGTGCACTTTCTATGCATTTTGAGTATCGTGTTCCATTTCATTTACGATTTGAAGTTGTTACCTATATCCCAGGTGGTCGGATCTTCATTCCTCTTCATTTCATCAAAAATAAAGGAAGGTTTTTGACAGACAATGTCTGCTGATGGAAGGGGCGGTGGATTTTCCCGGTGTCCCTGACTGTCCACCTGGGATACTGTTCCATCTCCAGTCTCAGACCTTTTGATGGATGGCTGATTAACCTGTCCTGCTGCTGGTCAGATTTCTAAAGTTGGCGGCTGTATACCAAGTTGGGATGAGCAGAGATCTTTGCTGCACTGATAGCACAGTGGGAATTTTTTCATGGATTGTTTAACACGGTGCCTGTTTCTTTCGTCAGGAGCAGTGCATTAAACATTACCCCGAGCAGGCTGTTCCTACGGTTCCTTCCCACGCCCTCTTCCCCGTTCTCTTTTGTTGCTATCATTGCAGTGGTGGGGATAAAACCCAGGGCCTGGTACATGCAAACCCTGTGCTCTACCACCCAGACATGCCCCAGTCCTTTCCCTCCACATTCACTCTCGAATCTTCCATCACATAATCTTACACTGTTTCCTCCTTCCCCTTGATCCTCCACCACGTCACACCCCCGGACATCAGGGTCTCTAAGTGACAGTAATAAGCAAGGGGATTGGGTGGGGGTCAATACTGAAGCCATGACTCCACCAGAGTCTATTTCCTCCATAGCAGAGCCCCAGACGACTCAGCTCTCAGGGGCCATCAAAACTGACTACCATTTCCCTTCCTGATCCTGCTGCTCTGCCTCAGGTGAACGAGAAAAGAGACTTCCGGCTGGAAATTCCTTCTGAAAGTTGGCCAGTGCTATGGCCATCATGCATCCTGGTGTAGTTTGAGATAATTTGAGCAGAAATGAGGTACTGTGAAAAACCAGATGCCTCTAGAGTTCCACCCTCATTACCCAGAAGTCTGTAATAGCTTTGTGATCTAAAAGAATGGCATCGGGGCAGTGTCTTATTCTCCTCCAAATGACAATGACTGTCATTTCTGAAATACTTCATTGTTTAAAAAGCACTTTGTATGCATTATCTCAGCTCATTCATCCAGTCTTCGAGCACCTGTTATATGCCAAGCACTGAACACAGAGCGACACATCCCCCGTCCTTTTTCCTTAAAATTCTCCAATGACTTCCCATAACACTCGGAATCGAAATTCAGTTCCATCCCTTCCTGAAAGGAGCTGGCGCTTCCTGTCTCTCTGACCCCATCTCCCCTCATTCTGTCCTGACTTCCCTCTAGTCACAGAGGCCTCTGCTCAAAGGCCCTAAGCACCTTCACTCCCAGAACTTGAGATTACCTTTGTCTAGAATAATCTTTCTCCATGTACATGGGACACGTGGCTTGATGTCATCTAAATCTCAGTTTAATGCTACCTCCTAGAGAGGTCAAAAAGCTTTGCTGTGAATTATCAAACATTGGGAATAAGAGCATTTGACCCCAACCAAATCATGGCTTGGTTTAGCTGTGATGGGTCAGTTGACTGATAATTCATAAGCCCCGCTCTGGAAGCCGGGCACTGGGCTGGACACTGGGCACGGGGGTGAAAGGCTTCCCATGCCCCTGACTTCCTGCAGTTTGCATTTCTTTGGTATTTGACTTTGACAAAGGATGGGCAGTAGAGGCGAGACGGGATGATGTCAGCCTAAAAGGAGGCCAGGATGCTCTGAGACCCCTGCCGGGAACTCCCATTTATTTCTCCTCTTTGATTTCTAATCTGCTCATTTATAAGCTCAGATTCTGGAGGAAAAAGGATCAATTTTCAAAGTGACCCAAAGTCTCTCTGAGAGCACCATTAACCTAAATAGGTAATATTTAGGAACCTGGCCCGCCTCCTGGCCCCAATGCCAGGAGTGAGTCACCCTATTTAAGTGAGGACACAGACACAAATGTGCTGGTCCCCGTGTTTGCCCACGGAATGTTGCAGAGAAGCATCTATTTGACTTTTGCTTTTCCCCTCCTTGCAAGGAGATGGACTGGGGCCAGTTGTCATGGTGACACAGGATGCTGAAATCCTCCTCTTGTGCTCCAAGGGAGGGAAGGTTTCTTCGTCCTTCCTGGTGGAGGAAGGGTGAGGCAGGTATGGCAGGCAGGAACCTCTCTACCCCAGAGGCCACTAGCACTAGTTTAAAACCCTGTCGTGATTAAGCTACGTCATCCCAACAGGCCATTTGACCCTTGTTAGCCTCTGTTTCCCCATCATAAAAGCGGTGGGAGTCAACAACCTTGCTTCAGGAAGACTCTGAAAAGAAAATGAAGTTATTCCTTGAAATGCTTAGGGAGCACCTGGCACGTAGCCAAGTCAGCGACCCTCGCTTTTGTGATGAGTGCCATCGTGATCATCGCTACCACCACCAGCACCACCAACAAATTCCAGAGGCTTCTTTATAGAGGAAAGAGCCCAGGCACCAGAGAAGAAGTTCAAATCCTGGCTCTGCCATTCATGACAAGTGTATTAATGTACATACCTCAGGGTCACTGTCAATAAGATGGGGACAATAGAATCTCTTTCTTAAGGTTATTTTGAAAATTCAGCAAACTTAGTTAAATAAAAATGTCTGGTACATAATAAGTGCTGGACACGGGTTAGTGGAGCCTGAATTTGAAAAGGATCTGGCGACAATACAACCTTTGATTTTAGGAGGCTGCTGCTAAAACTTGAAAAGGATCTTAGTAATTAATAAAAAAAATAATAATAAAACATTTTCCTTTCCCAAAGAAAGACACTGAGGAGAATATCTTACAACCTATTTGGAATAAACTTGATTCTCTGCAAATTTCTCTGACAATCGAATATGTTCATTGCCACAACTCAGTGTTGTTGGTCAAGAGAAGGATGTTACGCACTTTCTATGTGTTCAGTGTTTTGCCTGGTACTCTACAGAGGGAAGAAGATGCAGAAGGTCCTAAGGAGCCTGAGTAAGTCCATGCATATGTGGCACCAAGAAGAGGACTGGGCAGGGAATGAGAAAAGCCGTAGCTCCCAGATGTCAGGTTCAGACTCAGTTTACCCAAGGACCCTTCAGGTTCTGGCCTCTCTGTGTCACCGTAGCATTTTTTCCCACTGTTCTTGGACAAACAGCCAAAGCCCAGCCAGCATGATTGTGAGATATTCTTTCATGCCCCAGTGACTGTGCTTTCCCTTGTTTTGCCCCACATCACCCTTTCCAAATCTGTTTTTGCCTCTTCATCTTTCCAAACTCAGCTGAAGCTCAACACACTGCAGGGATGCCCTCTGTGGACCACCATGTGTGTCTACCATCTTTCTACCAAGTGAAATTGCAGGCTAACGGGGCCCAATGCTGTCCATTTCATTTGGTTTTCTCAAATCCCCTGACAAACCATGCATGACAGTGTACCCTGGAAACACAAGGTGAGGGTGGAGACATGCGGGCTCTACAGTCTGAGCATCTCCACATCTCTGGCTCTGCACTTTCTTGCACTGAGAGCTAGGGAAAGTGACTTAGCTGCTCTGTGCCTTGGTTTCCCCATATGGCGGATGGAGGTAGCATAATGTGTTTCTTGACATTCATGGGGAGATTGAATGAGAAGAGAATATGCACTCATTAATCATGCCTAGAAATCTATCATATATATGTGTGCGTGTGTGCATGCGTGTGTCTCCTCATTATATATATTTTATATAAGAATGTATACTTTATAATATGATATGTGTGATATATAACATATTATATATTCTCATCATGTGTGTGCATACACACACACACACACACACACACACATTTTTGTATCAGAATTCCAGGCATATAATTAGTGATAAATCATGGTAAATAAGGGTTAATTATTATGTTGTCAACATTGTTTTAACTCCTCTTTTAGACGGTAAGCTCATCGAGAACATGTACTGAATATTATTTGACTTTATTACCCCAGTGCCAAAGCATCAATGGTAAGTGGCCAATAGAGATTTTTCAAGTAAGTCAAGACCTAGGTTTGAGTTCCAGTTCTGCCATGAACTGGCTGTGTGAGCTTGGACAAGCCATTCAACCTCTCTGATTCTTTTTTCTTCCATCTGCAAAACAAGAATGATAATTTTAAAATTGAGCTATCATTGCCAAACATTTCTAGCTAATGTTGTAGCACCCATTTTATTCATTCCACAGGTATTTTTAGTGCCTTCTGTGTATGTGCCTGGGAGTACGCACACTGCCAGAACATTCTGGAGGTGAAGGTACTGTGTCACTTATGCTGCTTCTGCTCATATGTATACGGTATTGTTTATAGAAAGGATCAGTATTGGCCATGGGAATAAAGAAGTCTTACTATGAACACTTCCCAGATGATAGAGAAAATGAAGCATTTATATTGATTCTGAGACCTGGGATCAGACAGCAGGTCAATAACAGTCCATAATTAGATTTTAAAATATTGTTCTCAAGTATATGGTTCACATTATTTGATGTGAGATTAGAAACAATTCCCTTTTCCACAGTCTCAGGAAGGCTGATAGCCTTAGGCCATGCAAGCTCGATGCAGAGGGAGGAAGGGCAGGGTGGGAAGATCCATGAGGGGCTTAGGTGGGAACTAGTGGAAGAACGGTGGGTGGGGCCAAGTTCATGGACTAATGAACCTCCCTAGCAGCCCATCCTCTTTCCAAAACATCAGGTGGAATGGTTTGAATGGACACTGTAGTTGGTTGCTTTGGATGGGAGCCAAGGTCAAGTGCTGATCTTGTTAGAAATTCTCTTTGGTCCATTGAGTGAGATCACTTGCTTTAAAGGAGATTCTGCTCCCTGATTCCAAACCATTTATACCACCCCAATCTCCCCCAAATAACTCCCTTGTCCCCACCCAAATGGTCTCATCCCAAATGCACATATTGCAATAAGGAAGGAGCAAGAAACCATTCCTTGGGAGAGGGACCAGGAAGATGGGCAAGCGACCCTTTGTCTGATGCAGAATGTGGAGACCATTAGTGCAAGTACATGATAGAGAAAATGAAGCATTTATATTGATTCTGAGACCTGGGATTAGACAGCAGGTCAATAGCAGTCCATAATTAGATTTTAAAATATTGTTTTACTATGTGCAGGGCACCAGAGTACATGATTTTACCACACCATCCTAAAAAAGAATTGGTCCAGAAAAATCATTCTTCTCATTTTATAAATGGACAAAGTCAAAGCAGATATGTTATGGAATGAAAATGGGTTGGGCCGGGCACTGTGGTGCATACCTGTAATCCTAGCGACTTGGCAGGTTGAGGCAGGAGGATTGCAAGTCCGGGACATCTAGGCAATTTAGTGAGAACCTGTCTCAAAATAAAACAAAATTGGGCTCAGGATGTAGCTCAGGGGTACAGCATCACTGGTTAAATCCCCAGTACCCACCCCACACACAATGTGTTATCAGTCATCCAAAATTATTTCAAATTTCAAAAAGTTGATAGGGGTTAATTTGCTACCTGGGTGTTGACTTTTTGTTGCAAGTGAAAGGAACCAAATACATTTCAGAAAAATGACATCCTGGGAAGACTCATGGGACCCAAGATACAGCTTGACTGGCCCTACACCCAGTTGCAACCCGGGTCTTTTGGATGTTGTCCTGATGGTCTCTTCTTTCTTTCCATTTCATCTCTGAATGGCTGGTTCACTTCTAATCCTTCTACCTAGACTGGCTTTCTCCTTTTCTCTGGTCCATGCAAAAGAAGACACAGACACCAAGCTTTACATCTTGATGGTCCTGAATACAGAAGGAGTCACTACCTAAACTCCAGACCTCCAAATCTTACAGAAGGACTCTGATGGGATCAGATGCCCATCCATGGACCATCAGCAGAGAGGTAACATTCTTCTATTATGGCAGCTTCTAAGGTAAGCATCTGGATAGAGTGGAGAAGAGTAATAAAAGATAACCAGGCAGATACTCAATATGGGGTAGGCATAAGAAGCTATGATATAATAACAAAAGTTTGAGTTTGTTACTGCAGCATAACTTGACTGATACACATGCTAGCATGCTAGTAGGAGCTTTCTATACAACCAAAGAGGCAACATTTACCAAGTGGAAATTGCTAACCTTGTTTGAAGTGTGAGAGGTGCTCAGATTTGGCTGTGGTCTGGAACAATATGAGAAGAAGGAGGGAGAGCAGCAGTTATGAACAGATAGTCTAGGTCCTAAACCGTTGCTTCCTATGCATACACTTCCTTAAGTGCTTACCCCATTTTGCTGACTTGCAGACTGAGGTTCAAAGAGGTGAGGTGACTTATTCAAAAGCACATTTGTAGTAAGTAGTGAAAATGAATTCTAGAATCGGCACAATTTCCATAATCTTTATCACTCTGAATAAAGATCATCTGTGACTAGTTTTCTCTCCTCTCCAATGTCTTTTTAAACTTAGAAAAAAGTTTGAGACCAAAGTTAGGCCGTAAATATCTTGTTTTCTTCCAATTTCTGTGAAGACTTTGGTCCCGCTCTGGTCCTGGGGGTGCTTGCCAACATCTCTGAGTCAGTCGAACCATCCCTTAAAAAATGAAAAAAAAAAAAAAAAAAAAAAAAGAAACCAATCCAGCCCTAAATGATTCATGACACCCAACATACATATTTATAGGCTCTTTCTTTCCAAGAGTGAGATCCACTCAAGGCTCTTGTTCACACCCCCATGCATCTGCAAGCTTGTACCAGGCACTTAGAAGAACCAAAGACTATACCACTTACTCACCCACACGTGTCTGTGATGGCGTTTGAACTCTCAGTGAACCACCGCCACACTGCAGAGCCAAACTCTTAAGTGCCCATCTGTGGAAGCAGAGTTCCAAAATGAGATTCTGCTCTTGGGCCCACTAGACACCCTTCCAGTTAGTTTTTTTCTGTGAGTTACATCTCAAGCTTGGGGTACCAGACATATAAATCTAGCAAAAGGGACCTTTGGCATTAGGTTAGATCTAGGTATGCAGATCTGCTCCTATTGACTCTGTGACCTATGAATGTCCCCTCATCTCTTTAAGACTTAATGCTTTCTCTTTAAATTGGAGCTATTTGTGACCTGCACTATGGAACTTTTGTTGTAATGAGTGCGAGGACAGGGTTTAAGGAAATGCACAGGGCATTATAAATGCTCTTGGGATAGTAAGAGAGGGTAACTGATACCATCTCTAAGCCAGGAGAAGAGGAAGAACAGATTCCTGGCATGGCACCAGAGAAGACTGCGACAGGGGATGTGGTCCTTAGGACAATGCAGCCAACCCACCTACAGTGAGTTTGTAGGGAGAGAACCACAAGACCAAATACCCCGGCCACATTCTCCTCTTCCTCTGGTTCCATTGGTTGAATCCATCTAGAGGTGGAGGGCAAGAGGACCCTTGTTATCTACACAGGTTAGCATCCCAGCACTAGATCAGGGTGGACAGGCATGGAGGGCAGATGGGACTCCCAGCTCAAGTTCCCAGGTGAAGGGTGGGGGACATGAGGAGTGCTACAATACAGTGCTTGGCATGTGATAGGTGCATAAAAAGATTGGCCCTCATTTTTTAGTAAGTATGGATCTTCTATCTTGTGATTCATTTCCACTTCAAATTTGACGTTTGCTTTAGTCAGCTTTTTGTGCTGTGACCAAAAATACCTGACAAGAATAACTTGGGAGAGGAAAAGTTTAATTGGGGGCCATGTTTTCAGAGGTCTCAGTTCATAGATGACCAACTCCATTACTCTGGGCCCAAGGTGTGGCAGAACATCATCATGGAGGGTATGGTTGGAGGTGGCAGGGCACTGGGGTGTGCCTTTGGGGAATAAATTTTCATCCCTGGTGAGCAGAGCTCTCTCTGCTTCCCGGTTACCATGTCCTGAGCTGCTTTTCTCCTTCAGATCCTCCCCTTCCACCATGATGTTCTGCCTCAGCCCAGACCCAGAGCTACAGAGTCAGCTGACCATGAGCTGAACCTCTGAGACTATGATCCAAAATAAACGTTTCCTCCTCTAAATTGTTCTTGCCAGGTATTTTGGTCACAGTGAGTAAAAGTCAACTAAAACAAGGTTTAATTTTATTACAAATGTGGGAGAAGATGGTGTCCACTCCTAGTGATACTTGCTTTGCAGATCCGCAGATCCTCATCATCTCAGTAATGACCTCTAGCACTTTCTACCTTCCCTCTCAAGAGGAGCGTTTATTGGTCGATTGGTTGATTAATTGAACAATGACTCACTCGCTCAGTACCTTCTGTGTGCTGGACCTGATGCAAGACGCCGAGGACACAGTGGTGGCTACACAACTGGTCTCACAGTGCTCATTGACGGCAAGGGGCAGAGACGCATCAACCATCAACTGAGGAAGAGCAAGTGGGTGTGATTCGGGAAAGGACCAGAGGCGTCCGTGAAAGCAGGGCTCTTCCTCAGCATGCGTGGGGCTCCAGCCTAACTCCATCTCTGCTGAACATTTGGAAATGTTCAGGAATATGCAAAGAGAAGAAGCTTTGCAGAAAAGAAAATGAGTCTTTAATTGCAAAGGTTTTAGGATTAGCAAAGGCAGTTGTTCTGCTACAACTTTGGTGTCTTTCCAACTTTGGGGTGGGGTGTCTGTTTAAGTGAATAAGATTAGGGTCGTTCCAAATTGCTTATAGAAAAGAGACTCTTGTTTATGGGCTAAGCACATTCTTTTCCAACTAATTAACTTGACAAAGCTGAACAGAGAGTTGTTTCTGACCCTCCCTGGGCAATTAAACCTAATTGTTTTATCTTGTCTTCCACCCTTTCTCTGCCTTCTTGAGTTTCTTCTGCCAAGGAATGGTGTGCAAGGGAAGGACACATGTATCACTCTTTTTCTAGTGAAAGAATCGCTGTGGTGTCAGAAGTTCCTGTCTTGCTGGTTCCCTTGCACCATTCTTAGGCTCTTATTTCTGTCTCTCTACAAAAGAAAGCTTTCACAGTAGCTGGGAGGGGATCAGACGCAATTTACTCCAGCAGAGGAGTACGGTGTGGTACTAAGAGCACTATTCAAAAACAGTCGTTAAACTCGGTGATGGATATGTTAGTCAGCTTAATTTAATCATGCCACATTGTACCCCTGAAGGTACACAATGTGATTTATCCATTAAAAATGATATTTTTAATGTGACGAGGCCCTAGAACACCCCCTCTCACATCATCTGAGAAAAGCAGAGGATAAATAAAAGGGGGTACACTTCTGGTCTTCGTCCTAGGTAGATGACCCAAGAATCCTGAGGTTCTGAATGAGGAGCAAGGGGCAGAGGGCAGAGGAATACAGACATGCGGCAGGTGCCCTGGGCATCCTTCCCGCCCTGTTCTCTGAGCCCCGAGAAAGAGCGACCAAGTCTTCCAACTTGACCAGACGAGATAATGCAGTTCTCAAGTGGGGATGGGGCTGACCCAGAGAGCTGTTGACAGCAAAGCAGAGCATCCTCTGCCACCACATGTCACTCTAAAGCCCAGCCCTAAGCCACAGCCCCTTGAGCACAGGGAAGAGGAGGATCCTGGACAGTCCACAATTTGGTTTTCTGTGCTTGGTAGTACTGAGGCTCAAATAATAATAATAAAATTTATTTTTAATAAAACCCAGCGTCCTCTTTCTCACACACAACAAGCAAAGCACTGATTCCGCACTCAGAAGCACTAGGCATAGGGCTCCAGTCTGAAGTGCTGGTTAATAACCATGAGAGCTCATTTTTGCCAGTTTGGAAACAGAGGCACAGAGAGGTTTGGTAATATACCAAATCTAATGGGACTTGCAGGTGACCAAGACAGGATGCAAATTCAGGTCTACCTGGCCCCTAAACCATCGTCTTGATAGACGATATTCTATGCTCTGAAAAGAACATCTTTGCATTAAAGAAGTGGAGACTTCTAAGTGACCTGTGATACAGGTGATTGCTGATTATTCAACAGGATACAGAGCATTTTTAGCAAGTATTTCAATGCATCTTCCAGAAAAAGTTCATTGGATTTTAAGAAAATTTGTAGCAACGAATTCTGAGACCCTAGGATCAGCTGCAGCAAAACCAAGGGGACATTAATATGGGCTGAATCATGGTACCCAAAGATGTTCACATCCTAAGGCTTTAATCCAGTGGATATGCCACTTTATATGGACTTATGTGGCCAGAAGGGCTTTGCAGATGTGAGTGAGTCACAGACCTTGAGATGGGGAGATAGTCTCGAATTATCTGAGAGGACCAAATGTAACAACAAGGCCGTTCAAAAGGAGAGGCAAGAGAGCTAGAGTCAGAGTTAGAGAAGGGTGGTGACAAAGGAAGCAGCTCAGAGCGATGCTGGGCCACAAACCCAGGAATCCGAGCAGCTGTCAGAAGCCAGAAAGTCAAGGAACTGAATTCTTTCAGAGAAGGCCCTGCCGCCATCTTGATTTTATCCCACTAAAACTGGTTTAGGATTGCTATTCCCCTTTGGCATTGTCTTTTCCTGCCCGTCTGATTAGACGGTGCCCACACACATGAGGGTGGATCTTCCCCACCCGTCCACTCAGACTCACTTCCTCATCTCTCCTGAAAACATCCTCCCAGATATACCCGAAATAACCATAAACGTAATAATGCTGAGTTTCTGGCAATTTGTTCCCAGAAACTGCTATCCTGTGTTCAATGGAAAACATGCTGTTCCTTTCCCCAGAATCTTTCTATCCCTCTTACACAGCCTTTTATTTCCAATGGGAATTGGGGTTTGGGAGAATTTCAAATTTTAGGATTTCAACATTTCAGATTTGTAATCTTTTAAGATTTTGGGTGTGGAGAATTTTAAAATTTGGAGGTCTTAGTACTTCAAGATGTCAATATTTGGGGTCACAGTGCTCTGGATGGTGTCTTTTGGGAGGATGACTGACACCATTGAATGCATATCCCCAGGCGCCAACCCGGACATCAGCGTTCATTCAGAGGCCAGCCAGTGAGGCCATGTTTTCATCACACTGCCTCACATCTCCCAGTGGTTCCCACCCCAGAAGACTGAGAAATACTCAAGGAGGGAAATGTGATCTGAAAGCCTCTAGCTTGTTCAAAAGCTGGGGGGAAGTTCTGGAGATGTGTCTGGCACATCCGAATCATAAGCAAGTTATAGAATCCTCACGTACTGGAACCGAAATGGGCCTCGTAAGACACGCTCTTCCAACACCTGCATCTCACAGAAGTAGGAACCCAGGCAGCGACCCGTGCAGAGCTTCCAGGTGGCAAATGATGGGGAACGAATTAGGCTCAGAATTCAGAGGTCAGGACCAAAGCAAGAGGAAAGCCTGGCCCCTCTTAGGGTGTGATTTTTTTGTGGGTGCGGGGTAAGGGACAATAGTGTTTTAAAACTGTGTGTTTTTGTTTAGATTTGTAGACAGCTCAAAACCAAATTTAAAACTCAGTTTTCATTCAATCTTATGCAATGTGTAATTTTATGAACAATGTGTAGATTTGCATATTATCTTTTCCTTTGGTCTTTCTATTCTCTCTCTGTCTGGAGTTCACTGCGGTATGTTTATGCATGCACATAGCATAATCTGGTCAATTTCATTCAGCCTTTCCTCCCCTTTTTAAATTTATTTTTTACAGACTACATTTTGATTCGTTGTACACAAATGGAGTACAAGTTTTCATTTCTGTGGTTGTACACGATGTAGATTCACACCATTTGTGCAATCACACATGCACATAGAGTAATGATGTCTGTCTCCTTCCACCATTTTTCCTTCCTCAGCCCCCTCCCATCCTCATTTCCCTCTACACAATCCAAAGTTCCTCCATTCTTCTCTTACCCGCCCCCTGCCTCCCGTTATGTATCATTATCCACTTGTCAGAGAAAACATTCTGCTTTTGGTTTTGGGGGATTGGCTTATCTCGCTTAGCATGATATCATTTCCTCCCTTTTCCTGTCTCTCCCCTTTCAATCTCCTTCCTCTACTTCACAGATTGCCCCTATATTTTCATGATCTCTCTCTTTACCCTCACATTTTAAGAAGTTTCCCATTGTTTTATAAATTGTTATGTCATCTTGAGAATGTAAAGAAGGATTTACTTATTTTTTTTTTTTACTCTTGGTGCAATTTCTAAAAAAAAAAAAAAAAAAAAAAAGGATAAAAGACATTAAGATCAGTCATGAACATAACACAGCTGCAGGGAGTCCTCCCTGGACAGCTGGGGCAGTAGCATCAGGGCAGGCCAGGTTCTCACTCATTCTGCAGTTCAATCCCTACCAGACAAGAACTGTGAATTGGACACTGTTGTCAGAGATCCCTGAATGAGTTTCAATTTCTGCAAAAATAAATGGATTAATGAACATAATCTGGGAGAGTGTGCCTGCATATGCATCCATGTTGTATGTACATGCTTGTATGTCCTGGAGATTTACCCTCAGGAGAAGAATTAAATATATTTTTCCCCTGTGGCAAAAGTTTTCAAGGGACTGATTCAGAAATGTCCCCTAAACATGACTCTGTAACTCTATGAAGAAGCTCCAAAACTAGCAGTGAGAGCAACAGCCCCTGGAACAGGAGCAAGCCTGAGACACAGGGAACGCCCCTCACTGGTTCTGAATCTCTTTTATGTGTCTAAAATAAACAGGCAGTAGATGCTGTCAAGGCCCTGATGTGTTCCCCCTGACAGGTTTCCTTTTTAGTCAAAGAAATAACCGGATAGAGGAGGGACAGAAAGAATTTCAGATGAAGACGCTAAGATCTTCTTCAGTGGAAGAAGATACATGATCAGAATCTAGCAGGTGCCCAGAAAATATGATGGGGAGGAAACCAATGCACCTAACTTTCAAATTCAGATTTCAGTCACATTAGGAAATCCTTTCTTTCTTCCTTTTTCTTTTTTGGAAGGAGGAGTGGGAAAGAGGAAGGGAGGAAGAGTATGGGGAACGAGGCTTTGCAATGACCGGCAAAGGGAGGGCCAAGGACTTGGGATCAGGCTGGGTCTTGCTCCAGACTCATCCCCTTTTACCTCTTCCTTCACTTCATGACCCAAGCACACCAGAGTCCCAGAATTTGCCATGTTAACTCAAGCCTGTGACTTTGTTTTGATAGTTCTATCCACCTAAGAAATCTTTCTCTTCTTTTGCCTGACAAAATCCTCCTTTTCCTTCTCCATCACTTACTCTAAAAGAACTTTTTAATTGCTTTTTCCCACCTGCAGGTACTCTTCTGGGTGACCCAAGAGTGCCTGGTGCTTCTGCCCATCATGATCCTGGTTATGCTGCATTGAAACAATTGTTTATCCTTCTGTTTTCCAACAAGGCTCCTTGAGCAAAGGAAGGTCTATTACTTTTGCTTCTTCATTGACTACCTGATACCTGACTTACAATAAGTATTCAGTAGGTGTTTTCTGAGACTCCTGAAGTGGCCACCAGAGGACCATGTGGACAGAAACATGAAAGGGAATTATCCAGGGGTGCTTGTGGCTGAGTGACTAGAACCCAAGCGAAGAATGAAGTAGGCCAAGTGGGGTGGGAGGAAGGCTCTCTACCATCCTTACTCCTGGGTTCCTCCTAACAAACTCTGGGAAAGCCAACCAGCCATGACATGAGGTCGGGCATGAGCTTTGGCCAACCCAGACCAAGTTCAAATTTTAGATTCTTTTCATAATAGAGCAGAATGTTCTGGATGTATCCCAACATGGCTGTGCCATTATTTATCTTTTTTATCCTGTACACTGCAAATTCTATGAGGATCATGATTGTCTCAATGACTCCTGATTCTGCTCTACCTGATACATACTTGTTGAAGAAATAAATAAGTACGTGATAAACGAATATGAAAACGTTCCTCCAAAACAATCCAAATTTATCTCCATGTTTCCATCTTTCTTAGCACCCTCTCTGAGCCAGGACCCTTCATCCTCTGGACCGCTGCAAAGTTTCCTCATCCATTTCCTCATTTCCATTCTTTCCCCCATAATCTATTCACAAAGATGAACTAGGCCGTTTTTATAAGACAGAAGACAGCTCACTGCACTCCCTTGCTGACAATCCTCCAGTGACCTTGGACTGGAAGAAAGCCCTGCCCTAGGCTCAGTCAGTCTTTCTTTCCTGACTTGCTCCTGCCAACACAGTTCATCTCCCTTTGTCTTCATTCTCCACACATGCTGGCCTGTTGTATTTTGTTCTTGTTTTTTAAAATTTATTTTATTTTATTTTTGCCATTCCTTCAACCCACCAGGTTGGTCTGAACTCAAAACCTTAGCACTAGCTACAACTTCCATCTGAAATGTTTTGTTTGTCACATGGCTGTCCCATTCTTGTCTTTCGGATTTTCGCCTTATTTGTCATGGCTTCTCCAGTGACCTTACCCAAATAAACACTATCTTCATGGCATCAGATGTTTTAATACTCTTCAGAGATTTCTTCATAAGCCCAAGTTCTTATTGTATGTATTTATTTGATCTTGCTTGTCTCCCTCTCCAGAATGTAACTGCATGGATGGAAAGAGCCCTATATGATGTATGATCACTCCAAGTGCTTCAAAGAGTTCTGATAATCACAAATATTTGTTCAATAAATATATAAATGCCTACATTTTAGTGTCATTTTTAAGATTAAATGAAATGATTTATCTAAAGCTCAGTATCTGATACATAAATAAAATGTAATGGATATAGTTGTTTCATTTATTTTCTTGCTTTATGTATAAAATTCCCACCTCTAAGTAGCTATTTCTATACCTGTTCAATCGAAACTCACTGGGAGCTGGGGTGGGGTGGGGCCTTCAGCAGGACTGGCTTGTTTCTTCTCCCTATGTCTCAGGTAATGACCACACCTATACTCTTACCTGTGCAGGAAAGGAGCAGAGGTGTAAGTCAAGACTGAGCTCAGCCACAAGTACCAAAAACCAAAACAACAACTTGAACAGATAGGGGGTCGGTTTCTTCTCACACAGCCAGAACCAGGATACAGACTGTCCAGGGCTCATGCTCAGAGTCCTCCTGTCTTCCTGCTCTTTGTCCACCTCTTCGGGCTTCTGAGTGCACAGTTCCAGTGCATCACATGGTCCCTTGTGTGAGTCGCAGCATCTGGGACTTCTCAGCTCATGTCTGCAGCAGGATCTGAGAGCAACCCTTGGATCCTTTTACTTTTCAGAAGAGCTGAATTCATATACATTCCCATACAACCGAACCCCCACCCCCACTTGATCTCCTTCAGAATCAGGATATTTCCATGCAGTGCTTGCGTCTGCCACCTGACCCCTTCACCTGTCTGTGACTTGCTGTAAGTTACACTAAGAAGCACAAACAATTCAGTCTTTCTTTGCCCGTTCCCAGTAGCACCAGCTGACCCATATTGGACATTCTGTGTAAGGAATAGCCTAGATTCCAGTGATTTTTACTTATGAATGGCTATATTTTATAAGGCTTCCTTCCATGTTATTCAGGGTAGGCTAGGCTTTGCTATGCTTAAAAACAAAGACTTAAATTCCAACATAAATGAGGTTTTCTTTCATTCAAGATCTATTGCTGAATCAAAAGCACACTAAGATTGTATTTCACTCCAGTTAGAATGGCAGTTATAAATCTAATCAAGAAGATGAAATAATTCTACAATGAAAACTATAGAACACTGAAAAAGGAAATTGAAGAGGATCTTTGAAGAAGGGAAGACTTCCCACGTTCTTGGGTAGGCAGAATTAATATTGTCAAAATGGCTATGCTACCAAAAGCATTATACAGATTCAATGCAATCTCCATCAAAATACCAGTGGCATTCTTCGCATAACTAGAAAAAGTAGTCCTAAAATCCATTTTGAAGAATAATAGACCCAGAATAGCCAAAGTAATCCTGAGCAAGAACAATGCTGGAGACATCTTAATACCTGATCTCAAATTATATTACAAAGTTCTAGTGATAAAAGCAGCATGGCATTGGCATCAAAACAGACATGAAGACCAGGGGATAGAACAGAAGATACAGATTGAGCCACCTAGATACAGTCATTTTATACTTGACAAAGATGGACCAAGAGGCTCAAAAGACGGTGGAGAAAAGACAGCCCTTGTAACCAGTGTTGCTGGGAAAACGGGATGTCCACATGCAGAAAAATGAAACTGGATCCACATCTCTCACCCTACACAAAAGCCAACTCAAAGTGGACTGAAGATCAAAATAAGACCAGCAATTCTGCAACTTCTAGAAGAAAGCATAGGGTCCAGCCTCCAACATTCTGGCATAAGCACTCACTTCCTTAACAAGACCCCTAAAGCTCAGGAATCAAAATCAAAAGTCAGTAGGTGGGATGGCATCTGATTGAAAAGCTTTTGTGCAGCAAAAGTAATGAGACCATGAAGAGAAAGCCTACAGATTGGGAGAGTTTTTCCAGCTACTCCTCTGACAGGGATTAATGTACAGAATTAACACCAAATTAAACTTAATTAATTCTGGTGTTAATTAAACTTAACACCAAAAAAATGAAGTAATCCAATTAATAAATGGGCCATTCGTATTTCCTCAAAAGAGGAAATACAACAAATATATGAAAATGTTCAACCTCCCTGGCAATCGGGGAAATGCAAACCAGAACTACATCAAGATTTCATCTCCCTCCAGTTAGAGTGACAATCATCAAGAATACAAATAATAATAAATGCTGGTGAGGATGTGGGGGAAAGGTACACTCATACACTGTTGGTGGGACTGCAAATTAGTACAACCACTCTGGAAAGCAGTATATAAAAACAATAATTACAGAATATATATGGTACGTATTACCAATTTAAAAAACAAAAACAAATAGAAGGAAGGAGTACAAAGGGAGGGAGGAGGGAAAGGAAGAGGGGAGGAAACAGGGAAGTACTGGTGCTGGGGACAGAAAAGGAAAAATTATATTCCATGCATGAATGATTCTGTTACAATGAACCCAGATATTGTATATAACTATAATGCACTAATAGGAACATTTAAAATTAAGACACAAATAATAAATGTTGGAGAGGATTTTGGCAGACAGGAACACTTTGGCACTTTTGATGGGGTTGTAACGTAGCACAACCACCATGGAAATCAGGATGGGGGTTCCTCAAAAGACTAGGCCTGGAACCACCATGTGACCCAGCTGTACCCCTCCTCAGTATTGATCCTGAGGAATTAAAGTCATCATACCATAGTGATCCCTGCACACCCAGGTTTATAGCAGCACAATTCACAGAAGCCAAACTATGGAACCAGCCTGGGCTTCCACCAATGGATGAATGGATAAAGAAAAGATGACATGTGTATATATATATATATATATATATATATATATACACACATGGTGGAGTTTTATTCAGTCATAAAGAGAATGAAATCATTTCATTTGCCGGAAAAATGAATGGAACTTGAGATCATCTTGTTAAGTAAAATAAGCCAAACTCAGAAAGTCAAGGGTCACATATTTTCTTTTGTATGTAGAAACTAAAGAGAAAAAAATGAAAAAGAGAAGCGGGGTGGGGTCTCATGAAAATTTAAGGGAGACCCAGTGGAACAGAGGAAGAGGAGGAGGGGGGGACCGGGGAGGTCGGGGGACAAAGTTGACCAAATTACGTTGTGCGCATGACATGATGAACACGTCACCCTGAATCCCACTATTATGTATAATTATGATACACTGAGCATCTTTTTAGTAAGGGGCTTCACATTAGGCAGCACACTGAGACCGTCTCTCCAAGTTCATTCAGGGATGCAGTCGGCTGTGACCCTCTCAACAGATGCATTCCGGTGTTGTCGCTGCAGGGCAGCCAAACGAAGATGCACAGGATTGTCAAATGTATCACAAGGTAAGTGCCACCTTCTGCTCCACCGAAAGGAAAGGACTGGCGACAGTGTCAGTGCCTTGCCCTGAGAAGGAAATGCTGAGTGGCAGATCTTCAGAGGGCACGTTAAATGGCCAAACGTCCCCTGGAGAACCAGGCACTTCCCTTGGAGAAAGGTGGCACGGGCTCTTGAGCTGAAGAGGGCAGACTCTCGCCCTCTCCTGACTGCTGTGCAGGATGGTGAGGGTACACCCAGCAGGCAAGGCCCTCCGATGCAGATCTCTGGAGCGAGCTCCTGCTCTGGTTAATCGCGTCGCTTGCAGAGCTGATGAGCATAATTGATCTTACCCGGAGATTACTCGGAGGGGGGAGAGGCTTCGAATGCCCAGGTGGGATGTGGTGAATGAGTGACTGTGTCTGTCTCCAGGTGGCCAGAAAGCAGGGACTGGAGAAGATCTGACAACTCGAGCCAAAGTCAGGCGGGTGAGCACGGACTGAGAGCTTTCTGAGACCCAGAGCGGAGGAGATGAGAGGTGGCTGGCACGGAGGAGGCTCTGTTCACGTCCCACTGTAGAGTCAGGTCTCCCCTGTGGAGGACTGAGTCTGTGTCGATTCCTAGAGTTCTCCGCCTCTGGATGCAGAGGTGGGCCTCTCTTACTTTATTTAGGATAAGATGGGAAAGGCAGATACAAGGGGAGATAGGATGGGGTGAAAGGAAGAAATCAAAGTGCTACATTTATGAAGTGAGAGGCAGGCAGGTGTTTGGGAAGAGGAACAGATAAGTAAACAGAAGGGTAGAGAGAATGATGGGTGGACGGACCACGTGCCAGGCTCTGCTCTCTGCATAGCGTCTTCCCTAATCATCGCAGAAACTCACTACACCCATTGGTCTTCAACTAGAAGGTGCATAAGAATAACCACTAATGCTCATTCAAATGTAGACAGATGAGTTGTCCAAAAAATACCTTCATCTAGTTCCAGAGTCTCCAAATAGGAAGTAGGAATCTGCATCATTAATAAGTAGGCTGTGTGGTCCCCACGGAGTTGATCCTGGAACCTCACTCTGAGACACACTCTCTCTACAGAATGAATGAACCAACCCTGTGAGGAAGTTACTCTAAAAATCCTGGGAAAGGTATAAATTGAGGAAGAGGACAGAGAAATAGATGATTCAAACTCACACAGATGAAACTGAGGCTCTATATGCCACAGGTTTGACCTCCCCACCATAGGGGACTTCGAGGGACAGTCATAAGAGAGATCCTCCATGTTTTGACCACCACATCCTGAGAGTAGAAAGGCAAGCAGAGGGTCGGGAGGGTCTCGAATTTGAAAAACTTTCCATTCTTCATTCAACCAATATTTTAAGTACTTACCCTGTGTCAGACATGGACGTTATAATAATGAACGAAACAGATGTGTTCTGTTTTTATGAATTGTATTTTCTCACAAATAGAGTCATAGAAACTGCTTCAAATATGTAAATTTTATATATATATATTTTTTTTCTTTTTTTTAAAATAGTGTTCAGAAAAGTTGTAACACAGGACTAACCTGGCCGTGGTACCAAGGAAGGCTTCCTATTTGAGCTGGCATCCCAAGTATGAATGGAGTTATCCACATGAACAGGGCAGGAAGACACGTCCAGACGGTGGGACATCATGTCCAATACCTGGAGGGGCATGTTGGGAGGGGCCTCAGAGCTGGGGCAACTGAAAGGGTACAAGTGAGGCTGGGGTACCCTCAGAGCAGCATTTCTTTGGAAGCAGGTACACAGTGTGATGAGACATGGATGAGACATGTCTTCAGCTCAGAAAGACGGACAGGGCCCCATCATGGCCCGGGGCTGGGTAAAGGCAAACAATCCCCAGACAGGTCTGTGTGCTGGAGAAATGGCCTAGAAGAAGACCATTATGTGGTCAGAAGTTTGTTTGGAACATGAAGAGGGTCTAGGAGGAGAGGTTCAGGAATAGCCTGTGCTCAAAGTGAGGGTCTGGAGGCCTTATGTGATGTCACTGCAAAACCCAGGGGCTTCAAAGAGACCTGTGGGCTTTAACAAGGTTTTTGAAGGCACATCATAAGCAGGACAGAATGACAATTCCCACCAGCCCTGCTTTTCCACCTGATGGGGACTTTTTCTCCCCACACCAGAGCCCAGAGGCCATCTTGGCCAGTGGTCAACATGCCTGAGCACCAGGACTGCTCACTGGACATCGGGCAACAAACAGAAGGACTCACTCCTCCCACCTTCCCCCAAGGGAATGAAAGTACCCAAGAGTCAAAAGAAGAAAGGACAAAGGTGACCTGATGCTTCCTCAGCTGTGCAACTTTGAGCAAATTAGGTCCCTCTCTGAACCTTGCCTCCCCTGGGCACTAAGAATTGGGGTCCAGAACTCAGTAAATATGCATTGAATCATTGGAGATAAATATACTTGGTTTCTGGCCATGAGCTTTCTCTGGAGTGGAGCTAACCCCCTCCCTTTAACAGGCTCTTGAAATATAAGAAGATCCTTTTAAAATAATACCTTGCTATAGATTGATATGTTCCAACATTAGATGGGAAGTGGAATAAAACCACATCCATTTAAAATCCGACAGAGGTACCGGGAGGATACGACCCTCTCAGTCTAATGGAGGGACGGAGATGGATTTGGTTGAGATGTTAGTTGCTGTTAAGTTTCTCAGCTCTTTTCAAGGGAGATAAAATGCCATCGAGCACAGCGATTTGGACGACAGGTGAATTTCAGGAGCGTTCACACACGCAATTCATGTCACCAGCCTTCCTTCCTGAATTGTTTTCACTCTTCAGTCACAAGAGTCTTCCCAGGGAAACAAGTGAACCTGGCGCTGGTTGAAGAAAGCAAGGAGCCTCCCAGGAAGCCAGACTGGTGTCCCGAGACTCCACGCGGCATGAAGGGACAAGGTGACATCTTGCTGCCCTCTGGTTCCACCCAGCAGGCACCCCTGGAGAGTGTCAGCAGAGATCTGTTTCCTAAGTCATGGATTGGCAGATTTTTTTTCAGCAAAGGATCAGATTGTAAGTCACTGGACCTCTGGGCCATGCAGTCTCTGTTGCTAGGCGCCTACTCTGCGCTTGGAGCACGAAGGCGATTTCAAGCGGCAGGCGCATGAGCAGGTGCACCGCTTTACCATAAAACTCCTAAAATGAGGCAGAGGGCCCCCTCTGAGCCTGAGCCTGCAGTTTGCTCACCCCTGTGTTAATCATATTAGGAGCTCCTTTTCAGAAAGGCAGAGGAGAAAGGGCTGGGTCAGACCTCGCGGGCTTGAATCTGGCTTTGCCTTCACGGGTGTATGATCTTGACTCGCCTTCCTGAGACCCTGGGGAAGGGAGATGCTTAGCACCCCTTTCTCCTTCCTGAGCAGGCTACCTGCCTTCTTGGGGCATCCACCTCTCCTCCACTCTCTTCCAAATGGTTCTGGTGAAGGGTTCGCTATCCCTCCATCCAGACACAGATATGTAACCTGGGCCATGATGACCGAGTCACATCGTCCTCTTCCTTCCGTAAAGGCTGCTAGCATCTAGTGGGTAGAAGCCAAGGTTGCTGCCCAACGCTCTACAGGGCACAGGACAACCCTTCATATCAGATGGTCAGCTGTCTGTCTCCAAGCATGGACGGAAGCAAGGACCCTGCTCTAAAGTTAACAGCAAACAGCAGCATCGTTCTTGATAAAGTATATGTTCTGGAACAGGGTCTTCATTAACCTTTACAACAAAATCTTTGATCACTCAAGATCACTAATTATCAACATCAGGAGACTCACCACCTGTTCAAGGGTTTCTGAAAGTCTTTAAACGTTAAAATTCCTAGAGTTAATGAATTATTTGTGGCCTTATTTTTCTCAACCATAATGTGAGGATAGAAATAGGGTTTATCTTATGAATTTTAAGAGGACTAAAGTAAATCAGACATATGGGCTGGGGGTGTAGTACAGTGGTACATACCTGTTTAGCATGTGCAAAGTCCTCAGTTTGATCCCCTGCATCAAATAAAAAAAAAAAAAAAAAGTGGAGCGGGGGGAGGAAAGAAGAACAGGTGGATAGTGCAGAGCAGGGCAAGGAAGGTAAAAACAGAAGAAAGAAAGAATTAATGAAAGAAAGAAAGAAAGAAAGAAAGAAAGAAAGAAAGAAAGAAAGAAAGAAAGAAAGAAAGGGCATTATACACGTGAATCGCTTATCAGAGTTCTCAGGCCCAGTACCTGGTAAGCACTCAATTTCAGCCACCATTATTACTTTACTATGTATAATTAAAATAATTATTATCCATCAGTGAGAACATTTTCCAGTTGCTCTATTCAGGTAAAATGAATCAGCGGTTTGGGGACTAAGAGGGGTTGACTTTGCCCCAGTGAAATGGAAATGAAGCCCCAAGGAGACTTCAGTTCTAGATCGGGAGGCCTGATTCAGGCTCAAGTTACCAAATGGTAATACATGTTCCCAGCATCTGAGAGCCCGGCAGAGGTGGGGACCACCAGCCTTATGGGTTCTGGACTGATCATGGATGAAGCGCAGCAGCCATGCGTGAGAAAGCAGTGATGAGATCGGCCCACCAGGAAGGAGAAACTTAATGAGGGCAATTCTAAGACTTTGGACCCTCCACTCATCAGGGAAGTCTTGGAAGCATCTTCCTGAAAGCAGATTGATTACTATCCACACCTTTATTAAGCCCTAAGTGCCAGACAAGACACTTACCTGGGAAGCTCCCTGTAAGCCTCACACTTACTCTATAGTGGAAATAACAGACTTATAGAATGATGCCTATTTTAAAGATAAGGTAACTGAGACCCAGAAAGTTGAAGTGATGAGCCTTCTAGGTAATTCTCACCATACACACAGGAGGTGGGCTGAAGGGAAAGGAGTATGTGCTTTGAATCTGGGAGAGCCCGGACCTTTCTATTAATTAGTATTCCCTTTGGGCAGAAGGTAACTAGGAAAAAAATATTAAAAAGAACAACTCTGCCAACTAAATAGTGAAGTAATTAGATGAAAGTCAATATTAACAAGCTTGTGTGATTCCAGAGCGCCAACAGCGTAGATTCAGAACCCTCTGCCACTTAGCAATTTTGTAGGCTTGTGGCCCTAAGGGCAAGAAATGTGACAGAAGAATCGATTCTTTGCCAGCTGATTAGGTGTTCGATATTTCCTGAGCAGCCAATGGCTCTGTCCCAGCCACAAGCAGGAAGATGTGGCCGACTGTAACCGCTTAAATAAAGAATCTGCTGGGGAAGCGTTTTCTTTAAGGAAACAGCTCCCTACCCTGGACCTGCACACAATTTGCAAAAGATGTTTTTTCCTTCTTCAGAAGCTGGGCTACTCAAAGCACCAAACCAAGAACAGGAAATCGCCATTCATATACTGGAATTCAGCTCTTCCGTTCTGGGACCAGAATTCCCTGTCCACTCTCAGGAGACCAGACCAAGCCCTTCAGCCATAACAAGCCCAGGAATCTTTCCAGACTCTTCCCTCTGCTCCAGGACATGGAAAGAGTCTTTCCCCAAGCACCGTTGATTCCACCTCCTGCTCCTGCTCCTGCCCACAGGGTCCCCTCCCTCTGCACACCGCCATTGTTAGTTTCCACTGCAGTTTCCTGCCACTACAGCAGCGGCCTGTCACCCAGCTCCACGCGCCTTCTTCCCAGTGCCAGCTGTAGCGAACTTTCTACACTTTGGTCTTGGTCATGCCACTGCCTTGCCTTAGCTGGTGGTAATATTAAGATAAAACTAAGTTCATGAACGTGACCTGATTACAGCCTCTGAAATCAGGCCTTACCTGCTGCTGCCCCGACCCCATCTCTCACCCCACTTCCTTCGGCAATTTACAACTCCCCAAATCTCTTTCGCTTCTTACATGCTATTTCTCTTGCCTGAATTACTTTTCCTTCTTTATCCAAGCTTAGTAGATTTAAACCCTTAAAGACTCAAATCAGGTGCTGAAATTTCTTGAATTGAATGAGGCACTTGTTCGTTTGTGTTTAGGTAACCTCCCGTTCTTACCTCTTGTGGGGATTTAAAACTACATCCACAAATTCTTTGACTCTCTTCCCTTTGAAATGTGGAGCACATTTAAAAACTTGCTTATAACAAATGCAATGTGGCAGGATTTTTGGAGTGTGACTTTTGAGGTCAGGGCATTAGGATATTTCTGTTCCTCTTGCTCCTTGGATCACCTACTCTAGGGGAGGCAGCTGCCATGTTGTGAGGACACTCAAGCAGCCTGAGGAGAGGAACTAAGGACCCCAGTCACCAATTGCTTATCATTTCATGCCATTGTAATATGCATTGTCATATGCATTCAGTAGAAACCATGGTTCAATTTTTGAATTTTGATGTTTTCCTAGGTTAGTGATATGCAGGACAATATTTTTGTGTGTGTGATTCTGGGCAACACCAGTGAATCACAATTCCTGGTCAGCTACATGAACACAAAGGCAAACTGCCTGTACTCTACAGTGTACCATGTTGCTAAGCTATGATGGTTGGTAGGTGCAATAAGTGCACGTCGGCTGTACAATATTTCCAACATACAATGGATTTACTTGGAGTAAACACCTCGTAAGCCAAAGAGCACCTGGACACAGCAACCTTAAAGAATGGACATTGGCATCCTGGAATCGCCTCAGTGAATCTCCCACTCCTTCTTTCTCTGTACAAAACACTGCATTAGGCACTGCAAGGGAAGAAGTGGTAAAAAGAAAGTTACTGAGCTGACTTAGACGGGAGTGATAATGGGGCACACAGAGAATGCAGGAGATGGAAGAGCGATGTAGCTAATCAGAGAGGGTGGGAACAGGAGAGTTAGGTGCACAGTCCAGTGTGGCACAGGGTTCCCTGTTATTATCCTGAAGGACGAGATAAATCTGTGTGAACAGGATGTGGGGACAAGTTATCCAGATCCTCAGGAAAAAAACAAAGAGGATTCACTAGTCAAATTCCATGCCCCCATTTTATTTTTTTTCTTAGTACTTTTTACATCTGAGATGATCTTGTTCACTTGTTTGTTTAGCCTTTGCCTCTCCCAGGAGAACAGGGGAAGACATCCACCTTTCTTGCCACCATATCAACTGTCAGAAGAATCCCCAGTCCAACACTCATTATTTCAGCATTAAATGAATCAAATTCCAAAGGCATGCCACATTAAGGATCTCTGAATGTTCTTCTCACAGGGCTTAGGTTTCTCTGGCTAAACCAAAGGGAGACTGCAGCTGCTTATCAACTCCATCCTTCCTTCCAGCAGGAGAGTCATGCATTGTCAGAGGGGCTGGGGGAGCTGACAGTGTGGCTCAGTCGCCCTTTCCCATCCACTCAAAAGCTGGTGTGATTGCAGGTGCACGCCTGCTGCTTTGAACTGTGAGACTCCACATCGACTTCATAAAGAGTCAGGAGCTTAGCTTCCTGTTTTTGCATCTTAACACACGAAGGCACTTTGTAAAGGGTTGAATGAACTTAATTATCAATCTCCACGTGCACATTACGATTCAGTCAGGGTCAGGCAGATGCTTCCTAGACGCAGGCTGCTGACAATGGCAATGAGGCTCTCCCATCGCGGCTCTCCACTCTGTGTGGACTTGAGCCACGTTTTGGGGTCCATTTTATTTATTGATTTCCACATAAATCCTGAGAAAGGCAAAACACCAACATCATGTCTAAAGTCAAACATTGGAGGTGAGGAACAAGATAGAATTGGACTTTGCTTCTTGTGGAGGAAACAGGACGTGCATTCTCTTTGGGGGAGTAGAGATTGGCAGAGAAGGAGTTGGGGCAGTGCGGACGTGGGGTTCTGTCACCTACTGGAATATAAATTCAGATTGGGGGGACAGCACAAAACGTTGACGAGAAGGGGATCTTTTGTTCTGCAGAAGGTGTGTATTCTGAGTTATGTATGTAAAATGAATTTGGATAAATGAATGACAAAGGTATAATTATGTGGTTATATATATTTGGAAATATTCTGCTGCAGAAATTGAATGGTTTAAAATAGAAGAATAAGAACAGGATTTGGGCAGGATGTTAAAAATGATAGTTAATGATGCTTCTGGGGCGGGAATAGTGAGGTAGCCAAGTGTGGCGTGTCCCACGGAGATGAATGTGCGGGCGAATCTCCAAATTGCCTGGCTCCGAGATGCCCCTTCCCCCAGGCAGATGCATTGAGGAAACCTACGTGCCTAGAGGTCCGTGCTAGGGAAGAACAGTGCAGGCCTGGCAGCCCCAGTTTGGAAGAAGACCTGGGTGGGGTACAGAAGAGGCAATCTCCTCCCTTCTGTCCGTTCCAGCTGGTCCACCTCCTAATGCCATCACAGACGACGAGGCTCAGTGCGGTTTCCGTCCTCCAGCCAGGTGAAGCGTGGGTGCAAGAGCACATTGGCCTGGGTTTGAGTGCCCATTCCGTCATCGACTAGCTATGAGATTTCGAGCAAGTTCCTGTCTGATTCTCTTATGGTTCCTTGTCTGTCAAATGAAGAAGGCAGCAATGTCCACCTGTACAGCTCTCGAGAGGGGTCACTGGCATGTAGCAGGCACTCATCAGGTAGTCCCGTGAAGATCTCCAATACTCTGAAGAGAAGACCCCTGGGTGTGCGTCTGGAGGGAAGTGGAGGCCCCGGAGGAAGGGCCGCCTCCTGTAAAGTGCCTCTCCTGCTCTGCCAGCTTCTCTTGGCTCCCTTTCCTCTCCCCACCCGCTAGTGAATTGCCTTGAAATGGTCTGTCCTCCATTTCCCAAGACAAACACACACATACAGGGAAACAGGGTGCCCAGTGGTTCTGGAAAAGTCGGCCCTTTACAACCCTGTGGTTGGTCAAATACGGCCTGTAGGGGGAGCCAGCCCCTTTCCCTCTCGTCTTCTTACAACCGGCCGTGAAAAAGAGCTTCCTGTCCTCTCAGAGGATCCAGGGGATAGGCTGGCTTTCTTCCTCCCTCTCACGGGTACTCCTTGAAGAAGGAGGTATGAGATGAGGGCCTGGTAACCTGAGTGGGCTGCTCTTCTCTGCTGGAAAGGATTAACATGCTAAAGGCCTTGGACCTGACCTTCTCCCACCTCCCTGCTCCTCACTGGGAGTGAGGTGAGCCACGGGCTCTCATGCTTTGGTGGACAAGAAACCAGGTCTAAACCTTCTACTCTGAGGGTTCCTATATTTCTGACAACAAACATAAAGCGAGGTGCTTTAAAATTTAGTAGTTTAAAACAACCACCACCCCTGACAATGTTTTACAAGTTCATGGGCCTTCTGGGTGGTTTTACCAAGTTGGGAGAACTTATCTGTGCATCTTCAGTGAGTGGGAGGGTGGTTGGGGGCCGGCTGGTCCAGGACAACCTGCCTGGGACACCTGGGCTCTGTTTTGTGTCCCTTTCACCCTCCAGCAAGCTGGCCCAGGCTGGCCCTGGTGATGGTGGCAGGGATCCTAGGCGAGCGAACCCAGGCGTGTAAGAGGGCAGGAAACCACACACGCTTTCAAGTCACACGTACGAGCCAAGGAACTGCAGAATTACAGGCCAAGAGCGTGGATAAAGGCAAGTCACTCCTTAGGGCTCCGAATGCCATCAGTCTACCCCAGTTCCAAAGTCTGCCGTATGGAGGTGGATGTACGGCATATATTATAAGGGTGAGAGCAAACTGTTTACCTGGGAGGCTGGCACATCTTTGTACTGGAGGGATTCTTGAGACCAACTTTGGAAGGTGAGCGTGTTATTCCTGAAGAGGAGGCAGGACAACAGGAGGAGAGCACAGCTCAAGCAGAAGCTCAGAGACCCCACACAGCTTGCTGTTTATCAGAGGGACTGGAAATAGCTGAGTGGACGTAGCCCACCACGAGAGCTAAGGTTTTTGTCTCGCCAGCAGCGGAAGCCACTGAAGGTTTTCATGCTATTGAAGGATGTGATCAGCCTTTCTTTCCAGAGATAACCCCAGTTCAAAGAGTCAGGAGAGGAGGGAGACCCTTACACCTGCCTGATCTATAGGTCAGGACACTTTTGTTGGCAAATAATGCTCCTTCCTCCACCCTCCGGCTTTGTTTGACTCGATTGTTCTCTCAGGAACACAGTTAAGTGGTTGGAATTCATAAACCGGAAGCCAACTCTTTTCAGACTTGTCAGACAATAATGTAACCGGGGCTCTGGCCACACGCTGAAAAGGAACACCAGAAATAATGGCTGAAATAAGAAGCAAGGACCTGTGCGAGGCTCTCTCTTGCTTTTGCATCCTGAAGCTTCTATAATTAGCCTGGAGAGAAATGATTTACTTAATTCATGTTATTTCATGCAAAATCATTAGCGGTGCTCAGTCATACCTTTACTACCCCTGTGCACGCTCCTCTGTAACGTGTGAGCGACTTATCTCACACAATGGGGCTTTACTTATCTTCAGGAAGCCAGCCCATTCTTTCTATGAAGCAAAAATGGCCCCGGCCCCAGGTTGCCATAGACACTGGGGACGGCTGTCACAGATCTGCAGCACACCTATTTCTCGGTGACATGCAGAATTAGAGGTATTGGTGGAATCCAAGGGAAGCTAACTGGATGAAACAAAGGGTCCCTTCAGCCTCTCCTGACACACTTTTCTGCAGAAGCCGCCTCTCTGTGCCCCTTTTCCCTCCTCCCTGAAGCCAGGGGACAGGATCTGAATCCCAAAGTCCTTAGAAAAATGAAAGCAGCAACCTCCATGCAGGCATGGCTCAAATTCATGTCCAAAGCAAAACCTTCCCCTAGACCAAGTCGGTGGCTTCCCAGGGCTACAGGCTTCACGACATGCCACAGTCACCTGCTCGTATCTCCAAATCTCTCAGTCACTCTGTTGCTGTCACACTGTCTTCCTTTGAGTTTATAAATATGCATTTTCCCAAGGAGATGCCTTTTGTCCTTTATGGTCCCCTTGCCTAGAATTCTCTCCCCCTTGCCCTTTGTGTGGCCGGCTCCCTGGGTCTCCGTTTGAAGGTCACTTTTCACAGAGACCATGCCTGCCTGTTAAATCTAGAAATAATTCCTCTCCCCCAGTTATTCCATAGCACATCATCTTGGCTCTTTCCTGGTGATCGTTATACTCTATAATTATCTTTTATTTACTGTTTGCTTATTTATGGCTGATCTCCCCCACTAGGGTGCGAGCTGCTTACAGGCAGGTGCTTAATAGACGGTGCTCCGCTTGGCTTGGTTTCCTCCGCAAGCAGAGGCTTGTCTGCAAGGGAGGGTAGTGTAGTAAGCGATGGGGATCAATAGGGAACACAGCCGCCACAGGGCAGGTCAGCAAGACAAGTCACCATCCTGGCAACTGGAGGGTAACCTGCTGGGGCGCTGTAGGAGCCGAAGGGCACGCACAGCTCAGAATGGCCGCAGGTGGCAGCGGGAGGGCGGGGTCCTTCCAGACCCCGCCCACCAACCCCACCCCCACCCCGGGCTAGCCCCCAGGGAATGGAATGCTGCAGCACTTTTTAGCTTCTGTGTTCATGGGCGGAGTAGGCTCTGGTGGCCAGAGAAGGGCTTTAACTGAAGAGTTTGGGTGGTAGCATTGGAAGTGGGGTTTTGTGCACTATTGATAATGCCCGAAGGAAAAAACGGGGACACCATAGTATCCGTTCGGGTGTTCTGTCGCTCTCTGGTGCATGAAGGAGCCAGCGTGCTGCCTGTTGCTGCAGATGTCTGACCCTCAAGAAATTTTCAAGCCTCATAGGCAGACAACTAGCTGGCAGGAAAAAAAAGAAAAGGCACAGATTTAAGTCTCAGGAAGAGCCGGGTTCAAATCCAGCTGTGTGACGTAGGCAAATTCCATGACCTTTCTGTATCTTTAACAGATGAGTTCATCTCCTCCCTGTAAAATGGAGATAATGATTTCTACCTCCTAAGATTAATGTAAAATGATTAGAGATACTACACGCCGTGTTCATGATTGTGTTCGTATAGGCAGGTGACCAATAAATGTCACTTCTCTGTCCTTTGACAGAGCAGCACATTCTATATTGCAAATGTGTGATTAAGGGCTAAGGTTTTTATGTCACTCAACAAACCTTTATGGAAAGTTTATCATATTTGAGGCGCTGGACCTAGAGAAGGAGATAGCAGAGAACAAGACAGAGAAGGAAGCTGCCCCTGCAGATCTCACGTTCCAGAAGGGGTAACTGGAAATAATAGAAAAGATAAATAAAAGAATGGAGGAAGTTGAGGGAGAGGGGAAGGAGAGGAAGAGAGGGTGGGGAGGCAGGGTGGGAAAAGGAAAGGAAATGACATAAGACATGAAAACACACACTCATACCTCGAAGTCCCGCCTGTGGGTGGCCCATGGCTGTTCAGAGGAGCACCTGACCACAGGAGCTAGGGTAGAGCTTGCATGGCTCAGCCCGGGCAGGACTGCCTGGGTGCTCTTCAGACACTTCCGATGCCATCCTCGGAACAGATAAAACGTAAGTATACACAAAATATGCACATGCCTAATATCACAGGGCAGTCCACAAAAACATACAGTTTTTATATACAAATTAAAATTAAATAATTTTTCAGTACTGGGAATTGAACCCAGGGGTGCTCTACCACAGAGATATATCCCCCGATTAGTTTATTTTTACTTTGAGACAGGGTTTCCTGGGCCGTGCTCAAATTTGGGATCCTCCTGCCTCAGCCTCCTGAGCAGCTGGGATTACAGGCATGTGTCACTATAGGTTGGGGCTTGAGGTGAGGCCGAGCATGGTGGTAGAAGAGTGTGGCAGAGGAAGCAGCTCACATGATTTCAGGAAGTAGAGAGAGAGTCCACTCTTGAGCCACAGAATATATACCCATAGCCACACCCCACTTCTCACCTCCTCTAGCCACATCCTACCATTTCCCTTTCCACCCAGCCAATCCCTATCAGGGGATTGAGTCACAGTTGTGTTAAGACTCTTACAATCCAATCATTTCTCCTCTGAACCTTCTTGTACTATCTCACCATATGAGCTTCTGGGGGCCCCCTCGCATCCAAACCATAACAAAGGGCTTACACAGAAATGGATGGAAGGACCCTTTTTTTTTTTTTAATTGAGCACCTCACTTTTGCCGAGGCTGGCTTTGAATATGAGATCCTGCCTCAGCCTCCCAAGCCACTGGGATTATAGGTATGTGCCTCTGTGCTGGGCAGGAGTGTGCACATATGGATGGCACAGCCCAGTGGAATTTGACCTCTGTGTATGGCCAGCCATATAACCATGACAGCAATTAAGACACAGAATATGTCCACCACTCCAGAAAGTTCTGTGTTCTCCCTTCCAGGCAGTAGCTGCCTCTTACTCTCAAGAAATCCTTCTTCTGACATGGACCCTCAAAGAGGAAGTGTTTAAAATAACATATTCCTTGTATATCAAAGGAATATGAGCATGTGATAGAAAATTGAGATATTAACAGAAAGATCGAAGGGAACGTTGGATCACTCCTGATCCTACGGCCCAGAGGAAACCTCCTAGAACGTCTGGGTCTATTCCTTGCTGTCTTTAATTGCACATTTTCTTTGTTTACATTTTCACTTGAGACCAGAGGGCCCATACACTTTACTTTCTGGTTTTTCGTAACGCCTCATTACGACGTAAACATTTTCCCTGTGTAAATCCTTTCTAAACTTCATTTTACGTGGCCTTGGATATTCCGTGGAGGAAACGCTTACCAATTCCCTAAATGTTAGTTCCGTTGGTTGGTTTCCAGGGTTTCAGAGTCATGAATATCTATTCCCATGAAGCTCTATCTGAATTTCAGATTTTATTAGAATGGAAGCAGAAAGTGTGGATTAAAATAATACATCTTCTCCAAACTCATGGCTGTTGCTAAATGGTTTCCCAGGAAGTATCAATGTGGGTTCCCATTGCCTATACCCACAAAAACGTGCCGGGGCCAGGCACCCCCACCCCCAGCACTGAGCTGTTTGTTTGGTTTTGTTTCCAGACCTGGAAGACTCCCCAGGGAAGCTGAGGAAAGCTCTAGAGCTGAGCGCTCTGCCTGGGTCTGCTCTGAGGAACAATGATGCTTAATTTTTTCCTCTCCTACTCGGTTCTGCTTCAATATTCTGAATAGGTGACCTCGGAAATCACTTTGGCTCAACATCTGGAACCATCAATGAGCAATGAGTACAGAGGACAGTGGAGAGGCCTGGTGGCCTGCCCGGGAGCTGGGTCACAGATGGCTCCCTTATGTAACCCTTCAGAGGAGAACGTTCTGTGGCCTCTCATCTCATCGCAGACATGGAGGAGGAAGAAGTTGACAGGTCAGCCTGGGACTTGGGCAGCTTCAGAGGGTGCCTCTGCGAGGACCCGAGCAGCCTGAGAGCTGATAATTACAGCGTAGGGCACAGTGGAGAGGGATAATGATCAGGGCCAACCTAACATTTAGGTCAGACTCAATAATGGCCTTTGAAGGCGTGTTCTGCTATTTAAAACTACCCTCCCATCTCCAGGAAATCTGGCCTTTTGCACTGGAATAAAAGGCCAGGCTACGTGTGCCTCTTCTCTGTGGAACACTTCCAAACTTGGCTTCCAGGAAGAGCACTCCAGTGGAAATTTTTTTCCAAATGAGCAGGAAAACTCACTTCTCTACAGTCTTTTGAAAATCTTAGGAGCAAGTCCAGGGTGGTTGTGTCTGGTAGCAGAGGTTTGGTGAATAGGAGACCTTGTCCTATACCAAGGGCCACTTCCTCACCTAAAGCTAGTCACCCCAGGGTCTGTGTCTGTTGAATATTCTTCTCCTTTGCAGGCTCTTCCCTAAGTGACCAATGGGTCACACTATGGCCTCCGTCACCTAACTCCTTCTGTGTCTCTTTTCAAAAATATGTCAAAAATGAGAATGATGTTTACACAATGATCTTCGTTGTGAATGGGTGTAGGGATTTTTCCTGAGACACAATATGAGATGCTGCAATGTTTATCTAGAACAGTATTCACATTTCTGTGACAATTTTTCAATAAATGGGACAGGAAAAGTAAAAGGAGAGAAAGAAAGGTAGAAAGAAAGAATGGGAGGGAAAAGAAGAGACATCCAGAAGTTTGGCGTATGTAAGCAGCTGGTGGGTTCCCAATCCCACAGTCCTGACATTCTTGGTCCCTTTGGGTTTATTCTCTGACTTGCCCTTTAGCGTGCATGTCTACCCCTAAAGAAAATGATTTCCATTTCCGTGGAGATGAGACTGAGACACGTCCCAGGTCTCCTGGATTCATGCAGCACTGGTGGTGGGCATGGCAGGCGCTCTTCTTTCCCCACCTGGGCCATGTTTCCAGGTGAGCTGTGCCATCTTTCAGCTGTGCAGTGAGGCCAGAGACTGGGCGACAAGTGGCCGACCTTTCTACACGCTTCTGAATCATTCCTGAGTTCCACCACCTCCTGGGGACGTGCCAAGCATGCAGGTACAGAGGCAGCACTCACAGACCGAGCAAAGAGCCCGCTGTACCTACTTGCTTGATGGACTCCTACTTGCCCTCCCAGCCCCGAGCTCAGGCCCCGGCTCCCTGGGGCACCTTCTTTGTACCACTCGGTCAATTAAAAGCAAATCACTTCCCTCTTCTGCTGACCTTATATTTGCCCCATTGAGCTCATCAAAACAAATGCGATTTTTGGTTTTATAGATTACAAACATCTTGTAGGAAAAGACCAAGTTGTGCTCCCATACTTTCCTTCCTGGGACTTAACCCAGCACCAAGTACATCCTGGGCACTCAGTTAATATTTTTAGATATATCGAATGTTACAGTAAACTTGCCTCCTAATTTATATGAGTAATAATTCAGCAAACACTTACTGTGTGCTAAGCACTATTCTAAGTACCCCTTTTGTACTGACTCCTTAGTAGTCTGGGAGGTGATATTATCCCATTTTACCCAGGAAGGTTCAACAGTGTGCCTGAAGCCACACAGCTGGTAAGTGTGGAGTCTGGCCCTGAGTCCAGGTGATTCAGTTTTCAGTAGAATATGTGAGTTTAACCTACAACTATAGTATAATGTTCCTTGAATAATCTCATAGCTCTATGAATTAAGACCGAAAGTTTCAGCAGAAGGAAAAATGGTGAACAAAGATTCCAAATGACCTGAGAATAATACCCACCCTTATTATCAATAGTACTTAGGCCAATCTATGTTCATTTATTGATTTCTTCCTTCATTCTTTCTACAAGGTTTATTGACCATCACATTCTAGGGGCTATGACAGAAATTGGCTTTCAGTAATGTCCAGAACAGGACGCGGCCTTTATCTTCACAGAGTTCAGCATCTAAATTCATTCCAGTTTAATTCTCTTTCAACAAGCATCTTCTAAGAAACCCTCTGCGCTGAGATTGTGCTAGGTGGTAGAGACGCAGAAATGAAGAGTCTCATAAATGGTCGGGGAGAGAAACCCATAGCAACAATTAAGATATAAACAGAGCTGGGAGTGTAGTCGGTGGTGGAAGTTTGCCTAGCATGTGTGAGGCCCTGGGTTTGATCCCCAGCACTTCAAAATAATAATGAATACATGTGACTCTGTGTTTATGGGTTTCACATGGGTGAAAATGAATAAGACTTTTCCCAACTGTGGAAGGTCTCTGGAGGAGATGCGGCAGCCCCTGAGCCTTGAGGGATCCATCAATCTGCAAATGTTAACCAGGTGAAGGATACTGTGGAGGCTGGAGTAAAGGCACCGGGGTGAGGAGGACGTCCTGTTTGTCACCTACACAGTTTGGTGCCGCTGGAAGAGAACACAGGGCAAGTCAATCCACAACAGGAAAGGGAATCAGAGAAGGCGAAGACTGTGGACAACAGAACCTGCGGGAGAGACCGAGAACAGTCCACAAGGTTTTCTGTTTTCTACTAATACTTATCAGAGATACAGAGGAAGCAAACCCGACCTGGTGCAGGGGAGCAGAGGGTAGCGTCCTGCGAGGAGGGCTGTGGGAGACCTCGGTTACTGCCCCACCAGACCAAGGAGCACGTTGGAAAGAGGTCACCGGACTTCCAGTCTGCGCTCCTACTTTGTGCTAGAAAGAACCTCTGCATAAACATGATTAATGTCCAGATTATTCCATAAGTGACAGAAAATAATGTCAAGAGGGAGGAGAAATGAATCAAGACAAGACCAAGGGGAATAACGAAGGGGCATTTGTGGGTGGTTTATGATGTGTGGCATTTTGTTAATGCTGAGATTTCCCAGGCGTGTCATATAAGTCACGGAACAAGGCATTAAATGGAAGTTTTATTTTCTTATTTAAAACAACGAGTCCCTGTGAACTAAATAAAAATATCGGGGCCAGGAAACACGGGGAGTTGATTACGAGGATATAAAACTGATCGTTGGGGTTTTGTTCCACCATGTAGTCATAAAGAGCAAAGCCATTATTTATGTTTCATGCGACTTTAAAGATTATCAAGTGCGTACATGTTCCGCTATTTCATGAATGTGGTGGACGGGTCTTGCCCGAGGTCTTTCCGCCTGCAAAGAGGCAAAGTGGAATCCAAAATCAGGGGCACTGACTGTAAAATGAACTCATTGGGTCTGCATAGCTCATGTCCTCCAAGATGGTGAGTCAGGAGTCCTCGCCTCTCTGGTCCCAATGTCACACTAAACCACCCACTTTATGAGATCTCTTCCATACAGATGAAATTCATTCTATTAGGAACAACTGGAATTCCAGAAACATTTCTCCTTTTCTCCAGTGAACTTCCCCAGGAGAAAAGGGTTATTGCCTCAGAAGGAAAGAAATGTAATGAAAAGCCCTCTCCTGGGCATCCTGGCTGCTGCTGTCTGCTCTTTCCTCCAGTTAGGAGCCCAGGGGAGCCGGGGCACCTATGGAGCCCAAGGAGGGTGGGGTGCATTCAGCTGCCAACCTAGTTTTATTTGGTCTGCAGAGTGTTTTGTTTTGAGTGGTTTTCTCTCTTTAAAATTTTTTTTTTTTGTTTTGAAACATATCTAGATTCACTGAAAGTGACAAAAATCCCTATTGGGATTTAGTGATTCCGGTAACCTCCTGAAAGTTTGGGAAACTTGAGTGTCCCTCTGATTCTAGAAGGTTTCAGCATTTTTGTTTTAAAGGAATAATTTATTATTGCTTATGTTTTTTTCCCTCTACGGTTCAGCTTGCTCCTCGCTGCTATAGGTGGCAATGGAGATCCAAGCACAACTCACATTCATTTTTCTTCAACTGCTTTAATCTTTCCTTAGGTCCCTGTGGAGTAAGTTTATTTCTTCTCTGCCATTCATGGTCCTCTCCACTGGCCCCCACTACCCATTCCCTATCTCCTGATCTAATTATTGCTGTTGTGAGCTAGATTTTTCTCCATCCCCTTATGATCCCACCCAGGATTGGGAACATGCTCATTCCCCCTCTTTAAACAAAACACAGGCAGATATTAGGCTAATGGAAAAGACACTGGAAAGGAAACTCACGGGGAAAAGGAGAGACTGTTAACAGACGAATTAGGGCACAGTCAATCTTCACATTTCAAAATCCCGATGTCATGTATTCACTATGTTTTAAAGCCAGATAATGGCGAAGACTTCCTTTTTCCTCCCTCCTTCAATAAAGCAGCTTAAACTCCATCCCTGATCCGCAACCCAGCAGGAAACAGGACAGATGGAATCGATTGACTGACAACTCTCTCCTAAAGCCAAAGAAAAGAAGAGAGGAGCCTGCTGGGAGAGCAAAGGCTCTAACTAGATCAGCGTCCTGTGGATTAGGATGGGGATCCGACAGCATGCAAAGGGGAGACAGGGAGCCCCAGGTATCTTCGATGACTGCCCCTGTGCTAGGTATCTCAACGTCCTAGGTTTTGTGGCGCATGTGAGTGGGAGACAGCGACTGATCACTGCCAGCCTCGCGCTCCCGCTGACATGGAGGAGGCAGCCTTACCAAGGCAAGAGTGAGCCTCCAGCCCTCCCGCCGTGAGCCTGCCCAAGTGTTCCAGAGACCTGCGCAGCACTGCGTCTCTGGGGAAGCCCACGCTGGCAAATGGCTGAGATCGCTGCCCTTCTAATGGGCCGTCTGGAAGGTCAAAAGAAGCAGAGTGGGCGCCCAGCCGGGCTTTTGAGAGCTGACCTTTTATTTCCTATGTGGCTCTGTGGCAAAAGACAGTTCTTATTTCCCAGGAAGGTCCTTGTAATTGGGTTTAACCCAATGGCAGCAACAGAGACCTTGGCAAGGTGGAAACCCAGAGTCGACTGTGAGGAATACAAGATCTGAGGACTCGAGAGGCCACCAGAGCCTTGTCTCCTTCTTTCAGTTTCTGCCAGTTTTTAGTTAAGATGTGCTGAACAGGCCTTCCTGGATAGACAATGAAGGAACCACCTCGTGTAACACATCCATCGCTTCACCTAGTTACCTTGGTGTACAGGTGCATGACCTGGACTCAGGAGGCTGAGGTGGGAGGATGGCTTGAGCACAGGAGGTCAAGACCAGTCTGGGAAACACAGGGAGATTTGGTCTTGGGGGGAAAAAAAAAATATATATATATATATATGTAAGGTTCCATATGCAGTCCGATCCACACCAAAGATGGCCCCTGAGCGGCTTCTTCTTCCCATAAGTCTCGGCTTCCCGCCACCTATTTTCCCGCCGGCGGCAAGCTGGACCAATCAGAAACCCACACGTCACTTTCTCCCTTAACCCGGAAGCCCCAAGAGTATATATGTAAGCCTCATCTTGTAATAAAGCGGACTTCTCCGGTGACTTGCCAACCGTCTCCATCTTTTAATATATATATATATATATATATATATATATATATAAGATATACACACACACTCTCTCTCTAAGCAAATTTCAAGTATCATTAACAATATTATTAACTATACTCACCATGCTGTACATTAATCTGCACAATTATTCATCTTACAACTGAAAGTTTGCACCCTTGGGGAAAAAAAGAACATCTCTTCCTTTCCGCCACCCCAGCCCCAGGCACCCCAGTCTGTCCTGTTCTCCAGTTCAGTGGATAGACCTTTCTAGATTCCACGTGCAGGTGAGATCATGCCGATCCTATTTGTCTTTCTGTGCTGGGCTCCCTTCACTTAGCAGAATGCCTTCCAGGCGCGGCCATGTCACAGATGGCAGAAGTTTTAGAGTTGGCTCTCAAGTGAACAGGTCCCAAGAATGACCTATATTGTCTTTGCTTTTTTTCTTTTTAAGGTCATTTTTCTCTGGTTTTCTCATTAGCAGTGAGAGGAGCGATGGAGAGATGGTGTGGGCACCTCATTTTGCCAAGGAATGAAGACAGTAATTAAGCTGCCGTTTAGTCTTTTCTTTCCCGGGCTAACTAATCCCAATTATTTTTAACCTTTTCACGTGGACCCTTTTTTTTCCCCTGACCTTTTAATGCATTTTCACTGCTTGTCTCCAGTCCTTTTCTAGAGGTTATAAATTCTTCACAGTTTGCCAAAGCTTTTCAATATAATAATGAAATGATTATTATTTTTCCCTGGGTTATAATAGCAAACTCCCATACATCCTCGGGAAACATCTAGTAACCATGATAGACCTAATTTTAAGCTACATTTCTGCAACGAGATTTCCACCAAAAAGCATCAGTAAGGTGTTTTTTTTTTTTTCTTTCATAACTTAATGTGTTATCTACAAAATAAAATGATTGTTTAAGATTTATTAAAATAGCTATAATGGCTCTACCAAGCATGTAAGTGTGCTGTGTACTTTGATAGGAAATCAGTAGATCTGTTAGTTCCTTGTGATATAAACACCATATGATTAGCGTGGGGAATTGACTGACTCTCTTCAGGCACCTCCTTTGGGCCCAAGACATATGAAAGCTCTTTGAGTCATCCCAGAGTTCTTGAAAAATGGATTATATCATTGTCACCTTCCAGATGAGCAAGTTAAAGCCCACCCAGAGAACTTGAAGAAATTCTTACAGTTAATTAAATGTAGAAAAAGTGCTATTTAGCCGTGTGGGCAGGGAGTACATGCCTGTAATCCCAGCTACTCTGGAGGCTGAGGCAGGAGGATCACAAGTCGAAGGCCAACCTCAGTAACTTAGTGAAACCCTGTTTCAAAATAAAATAAAAATGGCCAGGGATACAGCTTTGTAGGAGAGCGCTTGCTTAGCATGTGCAAGGCCCTGGGTTCTATCCTCAGTGCTGTAAACAAACAAACAAACAAAAAACTATTACCCCAGACTTATCCTGCCTTAAAAGCCAAATAGAGTCACCCTTCACTCAGTGTCCATGGAGATTGCCCACGGAAAGCAAAATCTGCAGAAGCTCAAATCCCTTATATAAAATAGTGTAATATCTGCATGTAACCTTTACACATTGTCTCATATGCTTTCAATCATCTCTGGTACTGATAATACCTCATACATGCAAATGTTATAGCAATAGTTGTTCTGCTGTATTGTAGGGGAAATGGAAAAGGAAAAAGTCTATATAATTTATTTTCTCAAACAGTGTTGATTCCAGCCTGCTTGAATCCATAGATGTGGAAACTGTGGATACTGATGTGCTTGGAATTTGGGGGGATTTATTTTTGCTCACTGAGATGACCTTGGATCCCTTCCCTGGCAAGTCAAGGACCACTTGGAAAAGACAGAGCTGATATTAGGAGTAACTGCAGAAATCCCGTATCTCCCGGAAGCCAGTGCAGAAGTCACAGGAGACAGTGAGACAGGATGAAAAGCTGTCAGCATCCTGTTAGTGAAATTGCTGTGACCTTATTCTTTGGGCTCTTGAGGCAATACAGACTGAAAGTAGGCACAGGGACCCGGGCTGGGCTGGTTTCATCCCACACTGTGCAGCCTTGGGCAAGATCATTGCCTCTCTGTTTCCAGTTTCTTAGCTGCAAAATGGAAATATTGATAGTGTCTGCCTCCTTGTGTTGTTGGAGACTGGACCAGACAAACACTGAGTAATTAGGAACCCTCATTATCACAGGAGTCTCTTCTCCCCTGGGCGTAGTGAGAGGGAGTCCTCCTGTCCATCGTCTCTGCGGCCCTGTCATTCTTACCGTAACCATGGCAAACAGCCCCTCCAGATGGCATTTCCATGGCATTTTTTTTTTTCTCTTCTTGAACAAAAACTTGAAAATCTCTTTTGAGAACCAAAGATATCTAATTTTTTCCAGACCAAAGGGAATCTAGATTTCTATCAGAGCCATAAAAGGCTTCAAGCAAGGATACAGGGGATTAGCCAGGATGTCCTGAAGCAATTAACTGCACAAATGGGTGAGACAAAAAAGCCAATCTACATGAAATTCAAGGTCATTATTTTTTAAGGGGACGGTGGAAACTGAAGCAGGAAAGGGAAGTGGGAGAGAATTCTAAAGTGACCTTGCTTATCTGAGTAGCTCATTCCTTTCTGGTTTTTTAACATAAAATTTATATTGAAGCATAACATAATGTGGCAAAACACATCAATGCATTTTTTTGAATAAGCCCACAGGGGTGAGCAGCCATCAGATCAGGAGACAGAGCAGTGCCAGAGTCTTATCCACCTGGTTTTTATTTTATTTTATTTTTTAATTTGTTCTTTTTAGATATACATGACAGTAGAGTGTACTTTGACGTATCACATACATACTTGGTTTCAACCTCCATTTTTCTCATGAAGAGTGACAATATCCAAATGTTTATGGAATAGACCATTTTCCTTGGAACTGTCAGAGACTCTGGGATGTCTTATTCCCCACCCCTTCAGAATTTTGATCAAGATGGAACCCAATAGAAACACTTTTCAAAGGATCAGGAGTATTTCAAAGGATTTTCATATTAATTGGTCCATGAAAATACCTTTCCCAGTTAGATGGCCCAAGAACATCAAATTTTGAAAATAAAATGTCTCATTGGATTTGGGCTCCATGGCACACAGCTTTCTCTCGCTCCTTGCAACCGGGTTTTGCTATCGCTGGCTGGATGGTTTGCTAGTTTTGTTGTGGGAGCCTATCTTATCTTCTTAACCACATTTCAGATTCCTTCAGGGAGAGCTCTTGCATAATCTCTTCAAAGTGTTTGCATTTCTGTGTGCTCAGGACATACAGTTATCTCGATGATTGATTCAAAGAATGGGTACAGCTATCTTCTCAGGCAATAAATAGTGTTAGAATAAGAGAAGTTTCACTACAAAAACAAAAACAAAAACAAAACCTTGATATGTTCCTGGAAGCTGGTGTTTTCATTAATTAGCATGTGGATCCAGTAAATAAGGAAGAAATGTTTGAAAACAAGGACAGAAAACCTAAAGGGTTGAAATCTTGTCAGACTACACGTTTGCAGTTTTAGTGTATTTTTAATTTTAAGAGGGATTATTAATTAAACCCCAAAGGAACTTTGTGCTGATAGTGCATTCTTAAAAGCACCAATCTCTTCCTGAATAAAGGAGAATCCAACTGCTTTGTAATCAGAAGATGGCCTGGTTGAATGCTACTTAGGTACTTAGGTAATGTTCTGCTAAAAACCTCGAATGCCAACCCTTTATTCATCAGTTCATTAATTTATTCCTCATTCCACTGAAATTGTTGAGCACTTATTATATGCCAAAGCATGCCTTGTTTAATACAGCAACGTCACCAAGTCAACAAAAATCAGGAAATATGTATTCTAGAATCAAAGAAAACCAGACTGTTCAGGCTGGAAAGGCAAAGATAAGTCAGGTGGGAAATTCTTCCCATGAATCCATCCATTGTCTCCCCCCCCATTGCCAAGGTTTTTACCCAACGCTTCCCTTTTCACCCATTTCCTTTTTGTGCTATATTATCATTGTCTTGGATGTAATGAAATGCATGGTAAAAACCATGTGTCTTGGAATGAGATTGAGATGTGTGGCCTGCCTTTAATTTTGCCAAGTAAACATTACAGGATGCCTTTGTTTTGGACTAGGCCCCTGCACTGAGCCCCAACCGGCCAGACTAAATCAATATGGAGTCACCCTTGATAAAGTCCCATTTCACCAAACTGAAAGTTGTAATCAGATCTTCAGAGCAGTCAGGAGAGAGAGGTAACAGTCTTGTTTCCCAAACAGGCCAGTTTCACTGACATGATGATGGAGCTCCATCTGCCTTAACCCTCATACAAAAAAGTAACCTTAAATAACCTGAGTTAACCTATCAGTTATTCTTCTGTCATCTTCTCTCCCTGTTGCTGCCTTCCGAGGAGGGTAATTTGGAAAGGGCTGTTGTAGGGCATCAGCCAACCCTGAGATGAGGCAGCCACGGCTTATGCTGTATCACCCGGGCTCTTGTGATCATGCCAGAAAGATTTCAGACGTCTTGCTCAGGCATGAGTTTGTTGAAGGGGTAGGAAAAGGGAAAAGGAGACACTTCCAAGGGAGAGAGGGAATTCTCTTGGAAGAGAAGAAGAGTGTGTCCCTTCTGCCTTCCAGTTTTATTGAGGGGTCCTAGAGAAGTTTCCAGAGAGTCCTGCCCAGGTCCACCTCTTGACTTTTGACTGACAGCAGGGTGACATCAGACTTTCAAGTTCCCACAAAACATGACAATTCTATGCTCCCAGGCACATAGAATTCTAGTTGCAACCTGTTCTTACAGATTTTATGACAAGTGGGATTATCCCTGAGTTCTGGGGTCTGTCCTGTGTATGGCTCACATGCCCCACCCCACCCATCCCCCTTTTAGGACCTGCATTTCTCCTGCAGATAATTGGTTGCTTGCTAAGAAATGTAGCATACCCTGTTGACTTACAGGCAGAACTGCAGGTAAATTGATTTGCTTTTTTTTTTTTTTTTTTTTTTTTTAAACCATGTGGGGGTCAGCACAGAGTGTTCAGATTGCAGTATTATTCACCCCATATTCCCACCGCTCATGTCTGCCTGTCCTCTCTCAGGACCAACGGGCTCTGAGGTCTGTTTCTTCTTTCTCTGACATTCCTCTGTCTATGAAACCAGACTTCTAATCAGCTCACAGGAGCATCTGTCTTATGGAAGGAAGTGTTGCCCAGTTCTAGATTCGCAAATAAAGCCAATTAAGTTCCTCAAACGAAATCGTTGAAATCTTCGTCCTTTGGCAAAGCTTACCTGCTCGGTGTCCTTGAACACATTAACTGTCCTCTCTGGTCCTCAGTTTCTTCACCTGTGAAGTAGGGATGATGCAAGATCGCCACGACATACCATCTATGTAACGTATTTCACGCGTGTGGAGATGATAGCCATTGTAAGCCACACACTGGCGACTGCATGTCTGTGTAGTTACACATATTCACCATGGCCCTGGGAGTGGGGTGGTGACTTCAGTTTCACAGATAATTGAAATGCAGAGAGATTGAGGAGGTCTTTCAATGCCACAGGGTGAGCTAAATGCTAGATCTGGATTTTGAATCAAGGTTCATTGCTTCCTGTGTTGGTGATCTTACCATTCTGCTACTTCAACATCCTTTTTTCTAGAAAAACATGACAGGGATTAATAGGTGGGTATCATTACTATCCTTAAAATAACCCCAATTTGAATTGTCTTTCCCCACTACTATGCTAATAATATCTGGAAACAAAACTTTGTCATATTCTCCTTTGGGCTCCTGAACTTTGCACATAGTAGGTCCACAATATTTGTTGAATTGAATCGAATAGGCTTTCTTTCCTAAAAGCAAAACAAAGCAGAAGAAAAGAAACAAAAAACTAAGGCACATACTATGTTAGATTTTTAATTCTGCCTATTTTGGAGGACAGGTATCTTTTGCATAACCCTAAGACCTTGTGTAAAATGCAAACCCTTGAATGCTTTGGAATGTCATCCTCCATTTCAAACATTTCACAGCTCATCTGCCTCCAATTTCCTTCTTCCTCTCTCTACCCCTCACTATAAGCCATTCTTAGAAAATAATTCTCACCTTCATTCTGGATTTGCAACTTCTATTTATTTACAACTTTGCAGATAGTCATCTGCCCACTGGCCCACGGGAACTGGCATCTATGCTACAAAGTTCAATGAGAATACACGTGTCCTACCTCTTCCTAGCTTGGAAATAGGCACAAGACTGACAAGCTGTTTCATTTGGTTGTTCAACTTTTCATCATTCAGAGACCCCAGAACAGAAATTCATAACCTGAGACATTACACACTGGGTGCAAAAGAAAGACAAGTTATTTTTATTTTGGTATTTGAGTTAAGTGCATATTTCCTTACAAGTCTTCATTTCCAGACAGGCTTTAGTCTACAGACTCAAGTACAAGACCTTCTCTATTAATAAAATTGCTTGCCTGTCTTGAGAAGCCTCAATTTAATTTTTAGATCTCCTAAATTTCTTCATAGGGGCCAGAATTCTTAGGGGCATGAACTGGAAAGAATGTCCCCATCTGAGGTAGAGAGCAACCAGGAGATTTTATGTCTATGTTCAGGGTTAGAATTCAGCAGAATTCTCTCTCCACCGAGAGTTTGTATGTTTGTGGATAAGGATCCCTGATTATTCTGAGCTCTTGGTCAATGAATTTGACAATCCAGCCCCTGCCAACTTCCTGGTGGCCCCTCCAGGAGGGTCCCTGCTGATAGAATCAAGTCACTTGAGCTTAGCTCAAGCGTTTCATAACTAAATCTCTCTCTGTCTCTTCTTGCTGATGATTCTATGCATGAACAATCGGCTTCGTCACGCTAGGTTAGGAGGACGCTCTTTCGCGAAAATTACTCACATCAAATAAACACAATTCCATATGGCAGCCCTGTTCACGGCAAGAGTTGCTGAACCCCATCCACGCGGTTTCTGCCAGCGTTTCATCTTTCTTATTCTCTTGGCTGTTTGCCAGCGCGTTGTTGTTCTGGGTCCTCAGTGACAAATTCAATCTAGAAGATTCTTTGCAGGGTTTTCTTGTCCTCAGATTTCAAGTGGTTCTTCCTGCATTGTCCTCAGGGTAAGCTGTAAACCTCATGCACACTTCCCCTGGAAGTCATTCAGTGTGCAGTAAATATTTATTAAACACCTACAACATGCCGAGCTCTCTATGAAACCCCAGAAATGCTATCGTTCTATAAAAGATGAACCTTTGAATCATTACTGAGTGGGTTTATGCCTTCGATGACTTTTCCAGTTGTGGGTATGAGTGATTCTACAGTAATGCCCTGTTTGCATCCCCTTGTGGCTGGTAGACTCGAACGTGCAATTTGCAGCCCGTCTGCTGCTTCCTCTTCTTCTGGGGCATCCTTACATCCCCACCTCCTTCCCACAAGTTGCCCCTTCTCTAGCCACACTGCCTTACATGGCCAACATATCTTCCTTCCCAATGCCTTAACTTCCCCTCTACCCTTCGAATGTTTTTCCTGTCTTTCAAGATTCAAGTCATATCTTAACTGTACTCAGTGTTTTTTTTTTTTTTCCTTTTGAAGATCTTCTGTCTCAGTAGGGCTTGGTGATGCACACCCAGCGACTCAGGAGGCTCAGGCAGGAGGATCACAAGTTTGAGGCCAGTCTCAGCAACTTAGGAAGACCCTATCTCAAATAAAACAATAAAGTCGTAAAGGGCTAGGGATGTAATTCAGTGGTAAAGCACTCCTGGGTTCAATCTCCAGTATTGAGAAAAAACTCTACCTCCTCATTTTATTCATTTGAGCTTTTTGGTGTCATGGTGGTTGTTTAAAATGCAATTGCAACTTAATCTATTTTGTATTTTAGCAGCTTGTTCACAGTTCTATCAGAAAGTCAAATCTTGGCTCAACCCTTTATCTAACTATATAACATTGATAAGCTCCTTAGTTTGTTTTTACTCTTTTGTGAAAGGAAAAATAATGACATTTGCCTTTGAGAAAATATTTCTTTTCTGTTAGCATGTGACTCTGGCTAAGTTTGTTTAAAAGAAATTTGTGACATTTCTTGGCTTGGACATTTAATTGGTGAAGTAAAATACTCCAGTACTCCTTTCCTTTTGCAATACTAACCAGACATGTCACAGGCAGAATATTCCAAAAAGTTCCAGAATATTCTGCCATCCTGGTCTCAGAATAGTAGTCTCCAACTGACTGTAATAGACATGTACAATCAATAAACCATTGTTATGTTAAGTCTCCAACATTTGGGGGTTGCTCATTGTTGCAACAGAGCCTTGGTTATTCTGACTACTGCAGATGTGATAATGGTAACGTAAGTAGGGTGCTTGGAGCTGTTTGGCAGATAGGAAGTGTTTAACCATTGTTAACATCATTCATAAAGCACACGGTGAGGTAGGGGTGAAGTCCATTCAATCTTAGCTATGCAGGCCATTCAATTTTAGTGCTGCATTTTGACATGGTTGGAAAGGTCCCATGAGTGAAGAGACTTTATTAAGTTACCTATGTGGCACTTGCTTCCTCCTAACATTGTTCTGTCTGAAATTAAGCCCTCTAGCCTGTCATGAACTTATTTACCAGGAGCGATCAATAGAACTACTTTATTAAGTGGCCTCCGTCTTGAGAGAATGTCAAGACTCTCCACGGGGTCCTTTATGGAGGAGGCTGTGTCCTTCCCCCACTTTGGGGGCAGAGGCAGTGTGCACAGCTGGCGTGTCCCAGGAGGACTCCCAGATGCAGAGGCTCCTTGCTGTTATGTTTAGGAGGACTCCTTTTGAGTCAGAGAGACCTGCGTTCACAATTGACTCCCCTGCTCTCTGGCTCTGTGAACCTGGGGGGAGCAGATTAACCTCTTGACCCCGCCGTTTCCCAGGCATACAAGGGAAAAGGGATAATGCCGATCTCCTCCAATTGTCGTAAGAATTAAATGAGATAACACATATAAAACACTTGGCGAAGTGCCTGGCATGTAGTAAGTTCCCAATAAATGGTGGTTATTATTATTACAGCAAGTTGCAGCCCAAACTACATTTTCTGCCAAATACTCCACAGAATTCATTGGACTGTGAAGTTCCTATTATAAAAAAGAAAGGAAAAAAGAGAAAGAAAGAAAACAAGGACCTGCAGCGTTGGCATGGGAAAGGAGAGATAACTCTTCTGTGTTATCTGCTCCCTGCCCATTAGCTTTTCCTATAGAATGGTTGGTAGAAGGGAAGCACAAATAACTTGACCTTGGACAGGTCCTATGACCTCCATCTAAACCCCAGACCAGTCCAGCAACAATGACGACCATCGGGTCAAAGTTTCTTTTGTGTTTTGGGGTTGCTTAAAGAGTTCTTTAGGAAGACACAAATCAGCAAACAAACAAGGAAAACGGTCAAGTTAGCTTTTCCATGGAAATGTGAAAAATCCAGACTGACAAACTTCAGGGCAAGGGAAAGCTCAATGTTTCACGTTAATGTGACTGGGTGGTTCTTTTCGAATGGGAAGTTGATCTGGTTGCTATAATGTTCTCACTTTCCTCTCTGGTGTGGGACAGGAGCTTCCTTCATCTTGGATGGATAAAGGATCAGAGACTTAGTTTGCAATAGTGGGGTTCTAACCCAGGGGTCCTCAAGCAATGGTCCCAAGGCTAACTCTGGTCCATGCCTGACGTTTTAAGTAAATTTTAATTGGGACATAGCCAAATGCTTTTATTTACATATTACCATTGCCTACTTTTGCATTGTCCAATCAAAGTTGAATAGATGCAATGGACACATTATGGTCCGCAAAATCTCTCATGTTTATTGTCTGCACTTTTAGTTTTCCGAGCCCTGGTCTAAGGTGAGAGACTACCACTAAGGGACTTTTGATGGAAGATGACTTGGTGATTTCTGGTTTTGCACGATTTCATTATATCCTATTTTGCATTTGTCTCCATTGACCCTTTCCTCTATCTTATTGGATCAACGTATTGGCCTTCTGCTAGTGCTAGCTTGCAGGGCTGGGATTTATGGGATTGAAGCAGAAGAGACAGAGAAGCATGGAAAGATAATATGGCCAGAGACAACCAATAAAGGAACAACATCAAAACAGCAAGTCAGAGGGGGCTGGTTCCAAAAAGCTCATTCCATTTAGAAGCATTAGTTTATTTAACACACATTTCTTGTATTTCTTGAGAACTTAGGGATGATGTGGGTAAGTGACACATTTTACTCGGAGATCTTGAAAACCAGGTCTGGCAGTTATAAATTGAAATTTAACTGTGGATATCTTGGGGAGATAGGGTAGATTCTAGGTGTTACTTCTTCATTTTGCTTTTTTCTTCCTTTGAACTTGTCTCACTTTAGTAATAAGACAAAAATGAAGAAAATAATTACCTGGTAAACACAAGGCAGATATCAGATGAAAGGTTAATGTGGTCTTCTTATAAAATGAATAGACAACTGTTTCCACACCGACCATCGAAGGCTTTGACCTTCTTAGATATTTGGGTACCTGACTCTCATGAGCTCATGATGCTCTTCAGAGACGTCCACGACAATCACATCTTTATGTCATCAGTGCCTGAAACTTAGAGCTGCCAACTGATTACTTGTAAAGTTAGGATAGCAATCCTAATTTTATAGTCAGATTTGTTGCCGCTGTGACCAAAAGAACTGAAAAGAACAATTTTTAGAGGAGGACAACTTTATTTGGCTCAAGATTTCAGAGATCTCAGCCCCTAGACAGCCAACTCCATGGCTCCACCCACGAGTGAGGCAGAACATCATGGCGGAAGAGTTGGAGGAGGAAAGCAGCTCAGAACATGATAATCAGGAAGCAGAAGACAGCCTGGCTGTCCAGGGGCAAACTATAAATACCCCCAGAACACACCTTCATTGACCTACATCCTTCAGCCATACCCTGCCTGCACTTACCACCCTGTTAATCCATTCAAGGGGATTAATGCACTGATTAGGTTAAGACTCTCATAACCCAATCAGGTCACCTCTGAACATTCTTTCATCATCTCACACCTGAGCTTTTGGGGGACACTTTATGTCTAAACATAATACAAGCACTCTACCTACTAATCCTGTTCTCTTTCTGTCTCACTCCAAAATTCCAAGAGGAATTTTAGTTTTAGAATTAGAAGGAACTTTTGCTCTCACCTGGAGTTAAGACCCTCACTAGACAGGTGAGAGAATGGAGACCCAACATTGGTGAATTCATCTAAGATTGCTCACCAGGTAGTGGACATCACAGTTTCACCCAGTGGTCTTATACTCACCTTTGGTTTTCAGCCAGAAGGCACAAGGTACGTCCCCACACCTCTGGCCTCTCATTGCCCCAAGAGGAGTACTCTCACACAATGCACGGGAGCCTGACATCAGTGGGTGAGTCCTTGAGAGTGATCCATGGTCACAAGAGTGCTCTCCGTGTAGCCAGAGGTAAGCGAAGGCACCAGCTCCAGGGTAAAACCCTGGGGCTCACTCAATGCAACCCTGGCATGGCCAGCCATTTGTATTAGGGGACACAGGGAGTACAAGGAGTTCAGATTCCCACACAGGCATCCCTGTGCTCATCACCAGGACTTTAGCTTTGCCCTGTATTGCATTGACTTTTCTTTTAGTGTGACTGGAAAGGATTTGCTCCAATATGAGATTTGTTCATGTAGATGCCCTCAGAGCAAACCATGGCCCATGAGAGATTTGATGAGATTTCAGCAGAGAGTGGAACAGCAAAATGGCCCCAAAGAAAGGGAAGAGAACTAATATCTGCTGATACCCACCGTGTGTCAAGTATTGCATTGGGTCCTTTCCCATATAACAAAATCATACAAATTAAAATTCACTGAGTGTTCACTGTGTTCTATTGGATGAAGTCAGTCTCTCAGTTTATTGGAGCCCAAGGACAGTATGTTGGAATTACAGGGAACACAGAAGTGCTTGCTATTAGTAATGGCACAGAAGCAGCCACCTGGCCTCCAGGAGACGCGGATGCAGTGCGTCCTCTCGTGTCTGACACAGGCATACAAAGGGTTCCAGCCAGTCACATGTGCTTGTTGAAGGGAAGGGACGAAGGCTCAAATCCAAGTGCTCCCTGGTTTGCCTTAATTGGTGCCAGTTTAATCAGTGTTGAAAATGATGTGGAAATGGACCTTCTTTATGCACAGTGGATGGGAAGAGAAGAAGCTGGACCACTGCCTTTCCCTGATGCAAAATTTAACTGATTCAGTTGGAGCAGTTGTCAGGCCATGATCTCCTGAGTAGAATCAATGTATGCATGAGAGGGTGCCACAGGGTTTGTCATCTGCAGAATCTCAGCTGTTTGCAAACAAACCTGATTATGAAATGCCCTGAGGAATGTACTGAAGAAGACGTGAACCTCTGTTGAAGGTCAGGTTCACTTCAGCATCTGTGCACTTCTTGGGATACTAGTGGGCTTCTGGTCAGACCACCAATTCCATCTTTCACCCAGTCCTTCCTCAATGTCTCTGGGGCCGCCACACTGAGCTTTATTGTTTAATAAATGCATTCTGTTTTACCTCTGTGTTTTAGAAGCAGGTGTTTCAGCTCCATGGAATGCTTTTCCTGCCCTCACCCTCCTACCTCCACACACCACCTGTGCTAGGAATGAGGATCTTTCCATCTCTGATTGAACTTCACTTTCTCAAGAAAGCCATTGCTGATTCCTTCATCTCCCAAGATTGGGTTAAATCCTGTGATGGCTTCCCTTCCCACTTTCATGTATTTTTTCCCCAAGACTGGAAGCTCTGTGTGAATGTAAAGGGAAGGTCAAATTTACATAGTCAGCATTATCTTCTACCCATCCAGCACCAAACACTCAATGACCCTACAGTGAATAGCTGCTGAGTAAAGAAATTTGCATCATGGTCTGAGCCCCAGTGGTGAACTTCGTGTAGATTTCAATTAACATTCACAGAATCAATTTGAACATCCAGACAGGAGTAGGGAAACTGTAGATCACAGGACCAATCTATCCTGACACTGGTTTTGTAAATAAAGTTTTACAGGAACACAGTTATAGCCACACTTATTTGCTTATTGCTCTTATCACAGATGTTGGAACACAGAAGTTGAGTTGAGTAATTGTATGACTCACAATGCCAAAAAGGATTTACCATCTAACCAACCCTTGTCCTAGATTTCCAAGAAGATATGTTTAAAAAAATTGTCCCTCTAAAATACCTCTTCTACTTTTGATTTTTCAATCTCCTTTTATATCCACAGTTAGTCTTCCCTTGAATCTTCAAACCCTAGAGTTCCATGCATTACACACTAAAAATGACTGAAGCTTAAAATTTTTTAAATGTTTAGGAGAAAAGAATAGTGTCTTAGGCCAAAAGTCATTAAAAATATTTCTAGTTTTGAGGTTTCTTCCATTTTCTGCCCAATTAAATTGTACCAACTTCCAAAGCAGAGATTGATTTCCCTCTTCCACGAGGCCCCCTGTTCATTTGCTCTCAGAATGTCTTCCTTCTCGGAGGTGATTCCTATAAAACTGAATGTGCAAACCATTTATTCAGGGCTCCCTGGTGATAGTTCTTATGTTGTCTTATACCATTATTTAATGTATATTAATTTCATTTTCCCAATTAGATGCTAAACCCTGAGGGGTGAGGTCATTAAGTACAAAGCTGAGTTAAAAATATTATAAAATGTAATTCTCTTCTCAATCTTGTTTGTACAAACGAGCTTATGTAAGACTGAAAATCCACAGTTCACCAATTCTACTTCCTCTGCTTAGAGAGAACCTACCTGCAGGTCACATTAGCGTGTCCCCAGTTTGCATCTGGGAATCAGGCTGTGCTCATTAATCAGGCTGTTAGCCATGGTCACTGTGCAGTGAGCAGGGTATTCTTTCTGTCCTGTTCTGGAGGTCTGTGTTGTTTATGTTGCATCTTGAGTTGGCTGAGGTGTCTCAGTGTGATCCTGTCAAGCGTGTTATCTCCTGTGTTCTCAAGGTTAGATTGTTCCTTGCAGTTCGTATGGTGACAGAGCACATTCACACAGGGGAATAAAATCACACCAAACCAGTGTGCTGCTTTGCCCTGTGAGCCCCAGAGCACCCCAGTTTAGCCCACACCACCAGAATTTCTGTTCCCAGGAAAGAGTCTCTGATTTGAGAATCACAGGACTTCCATATTGCGAGGAAGTCAAAGTAGTCATGTGGAGGGAAAGCAATGCCAGTCATCCCCCACAAGTTCCAGTCACTGCAGCTCAGGCACCAGGCACAAGATCCTCTTGGGCTTTCCAGTTTCAACAGATTCCACATGATGAAGAGTCAGAGCTGTAGAACTAAAATCCTGGTTGAACCCTGACCCCACCATTCCAGCTGTATCCAGCTATTTACTATCCCAGACATTGTGGAACCTGGCCATGGATGGAAGAACAAGTGATTCTTCCTTGTACTTCCAAACTCCTGATCCTCAGAAACACAAACACATTAAAATGGTCATTCTTTGGGAGAAGTCTTTGCCTCCTGCACCTCAGATAGAGTATTAATTTCCAGGATATATAAAGAACTCAAAAAACTTACTATAAAAAAAACCCAATCAATAAATGGGCAGAGGAACTGAACAGACATTTCACAGAAGAAATATGAATGGTTGACAAATATATGAAAAAATGTTCAACTTCTCTAGCAATTAGAAAAATGCAAATTAAAATTATACTGAGATTTCATCTCACTCCAGTCAGAATGGCAATTATCAAGAATACAAGTAACAATAAATATTGGTGAGGATGTGGGGGGAAAGGTACACTCATACACTGCTGGTGCAACTGCAAATTGGTGCAAACACTCCTGGAAGCAGTACAGAGATTCCTCAGAAAACTTGGAATGGAACCACTATTTGATCCAGTTTTCCTACTCCTTGACATATACCCAAAGGACTGAAAATCAGCATACTATAATGATTCTGCCACATCAATATTTATAGCAGCTCAATTCACAATAGTGAAACTATGGAACCAACCTAGATGCCCTTCAACAGATGAATGGATAAAGAAAATGTGGTATGTATACACAATGGAATATTACTCAGTCATAAAGAAGAATGAAATTATGGCATTTGCTGGTAAGGGATGAAAGAGGAGACTATCATGCTAAGTGAAATAAGCCAATCCCCAAAAGCCAAAGGTTGAATGTTCTCTCTGATATGTGGATGCTAACACACAATAGGTGTGGGGGGAGCAGGGAGGAAGGAGTGGAGATTCACCAGATTGGGCTTAGACAGGGGGAAGTGGGGGAAAGGGATGGGGATTTATCTCCATTCAGGAGTAAATCATAACGGGCATCGATGGGGCCACCCGCTAAGCTCACCTTGCTCGGTTCATTGCAATTAATCTTCCCAATGTTCACTCTCTTTGCATGTGGCACCTACTGAGGTGGCCTGTGATGGGGAGGGCTGCCCAGTGCTGCAGAGCCCACTGCTGTGCCATTCAGTCAAGTGACCGCTGGTTTAGGAATGGGGGACACAGTGGTGGTTGGCAGTTCTAAGGCTCTGACGATGGAGACTTGCAGAAAGAAGCAAAGTCACTGGCAGAAACCCATTAGCTAACGAAAGAGAAAGCAAATAAATGGAGCCAGCAGCTGTCCCCACTTTGCCTCTGCCTCTGACTACTTCCCGAATCCGATCCACTTCTTAGCACATGACTCCCTTTCTCACTTAGGGGACAGATTCAGTATTTGCACTTGGTTTTTCTTCTTTAACTTAAAACATCCCAAAGAACAAAAGCAACAAGAAAAGAAATGTGGCTTGCATTATTTCTTTCTTTCTCTTTCTCTTTCATTCTCTCTCTTCTTCCTGATCACCATGATGTGAGCTGCTTCCCTCCACCACCCTCCACCTCTAAATTCTCCCAAGTGACAAAGCAAATCATAAACACATGAAGCCCACGCCCCTCTCTCCTTTGGGGGCCATTTGTCAACACATCACCGCAAATCCCGTACTGATGTTAGCAGTCTCCAGCATTCTGAAATGCCAGTCCACACCTTCTGCAGTTACTACGCGTTGGAAAATAGGTGATATTCAAAGGAGCCTTCAGCAAGCAGAAAGTTACAGCCCTCATGATTTGCTCTGTGACTGAATTAATTTTTTTTTATAAATACACTTTATCTCAGTTAACATTGCATTTTTATTTTCTTGCAGAATTGGGGTTCAGAACCAAGGTCTCACAGATTCTAGGCAAGAGTTCCACCATTGAACTGAATAGCTATCTCCCTCTTCTGACCTCCAACAACATAAATTAGTTTTGTTTATCTTTGAGTTTTATATAAATATGAACATTTGCTGTGTAATCTTTTGCATCTAGCATCTTTTGCTCGATATTATGTTTGTGTGGTTCACTTGTGATGTTACACATATAATATCCCATTATGTGTAATCTCCACTGTGTGAATATACCTGTTCATTTATCTTTTCTACTACGGATGAAAATGTGAGTACTTTCCATTTTAGGGATTCACAAACATTCTGGTGCCTCTTTTTAGATGGACATTTGGAGACTTACTATTGGCAGTGGAGTGAGGCATGCAGAATACGCACTGTCTTAGTCAGCTTTATCACTGCTGTGACTAAACGATCTGACCAGCACAATTATAGGTGAGGAAAGGTTTATTGGAGGGCTCACAGTTTCAGAAGTCTTAGTCCATAAAAGGCCGGCTCCATTCCTTGGGGCTTGAGGTCAGACAGAACATCATGGTGGGAGAGGGTGGTGGAGGGAAGGAGCTCACATCATGGTGATCGGGAAGGAGAAAGAGAGAAAGAGAGAGAGAGAGAGAGAGAGAGAGAGAGAGAGAGAGAGAGAGAGAGAGAGAGACTCTACTTCCCAGATACAAAATATATACCCCAAAGCCACTCCCCAATTCCAATTTCCTACCGCCACACCCCACTTCAATTAATCCCATCAGTGATTAATTCTCTGATTGGGTTAAGATTCCTACAACCCAATCATTTCTCCTCTGAACCTTCCTGCATTGTCTTGCATGTGAGCTTTTGGGGGACACCTCACATCCGAAGCATGACACGCACACTTGTGGTTTGATTAAACAATGCCAAAAGTGGTTTGCAAAGCCACTGTGCCATTTTACACAGCTACCAGCTCTGCCTGAGAGCTCCAGGGGTACCTCCCTCATGCCACCATGTCTGTTCCGTTCTAGTCACTTGGGTAAGTGCATTGGTTTTGCTTTTGAAAATCCATCTGATGGAAACAATGGAAAGAATACAGCAGTAAATAAAAATCCACTCTGAGCCTCTAACTCTTAAATTTGCATATCCACTTCCTAGACATGTGACAAAGCCAGTGATTTTACTTCTCTGAGCTCGATTCCTTGCTTTTAAAATGAGGCAAATAATGTCCCCAGGGATTCAAAGCCCTTGCTTCCAGGAATGCTGTGTGGGCATTTGTGAACTCCTACTCCACCCTGTTTTCAAGCCCATTTTCTGCCTGCAGGCTAGAACTTACTCATCTGCTGGGTTTGCACACCAACAACAAATTGTAATTTCTGTGGTTGGAAAGTCAGGGCTTAATGGGTCATGCTGCTTTCGCATCAGGACTTTGGAATACAAGATCATAACACAGAGAGGTGGTATAGGGTTTGTTTTCTTCCTGTTTACTAAATTAAGAAGTGAAAATAGAACCCAGTGATAATTTAAAACTGTGCACATATTTTAGTGTACCTAACTGTCGCATTTGTTGGGCAAGTGTGGTAACTCAGCCATGAGAAGGCAGAATTTAACACACGAAGAACAGACCACGGAAACAGCTTGATGATTCTTCAATGGTGGAATGTGGAAAACAAATTAATCTAGTTATGGAAATCCCCTGTTGGCTCCGCAGTTGGCTTCTGTTCAGCCATTGCTACAGTTCCAGGAGGACTTCAGACCATGGGATAAAATGACTCAGGTTCGGTTTAGAGAATTCTTGCTGCCTCTTTTCCTTGGTGTCCATAGTGACCCCTGGCTGGTTCAGACATCTGGTAAACCTGCTCCTCATCACATGTACCCTCCCTCCCCCAAAGCAGCCGTGCACGTCTCAGTACCAAAGACCCTTCCATCCATTATGCAACCCACTGAAATTTCTGAAATAAACCCATCTGCTTGTTTGACAAATGATGAACACTGATACCAAGAGGGGGCAGATGAGTTGCACAAGGTTAAATTTAGTGGCAAGCTCTGTCTTCCCAGATGTCCAATTGTTGATCATGGAATTTTGTTTAAATTGCTCAAGGAAATTTGAAAGTTGACATGCAGTGGACAGCATAGATCCTATCTGTGATGAGATGGAAGACTCTTTCTGCTGGGAAATGTTACCAACTAGTCCTCATTCGTCACAGTCAGATTAAATGTCTCCTTTGTGAAAATTTTCCATGTTCTCTCCTGATCCAGGTGAAATTATAACATTTTATTTTCCTGCTTGCTCTGAGTAGAATTTCATATATTTCTCTGTTACGCCATTTTATGGATTTTGCTCACTCTCTCTGCATGTATGCATGCATTCCCAAAGCACATCTCATCCTATTTGAGTTTATTTATTTAATTATCTCTCTCCTGAATCTGAATCTGCTTGAAGTCAAGGACCAAGAGTTTAATCTTTGCATCATGGGGAGAGGAAGAGGGAAAGGGAAAGAGGAGACAAAGGAGAGGTTGTAAGGAAGAGGGAAGAGGAGAGAGGAAAGAAAGAAGAGAGAATTGAGGAGATGTAGGGGCATCTGTTGTCTTTGCACGCCAAGCAGTAACATTATTACCTTCTATTGTCTCCGGCATCACTATTTTTATCTGAGAAACCAACCATCGCAACTCCAGCCCATGAAACTCGTGTGGAACTGACCTCACAGTCTACTACTCTGGGCAGAGATGATCACATAAGTTAGGTTGTTCAAGCATCTTGTTCTTTGTTCTGACCATAATGATGGGTATGTGAGACTAAGTCAGACTAAGGTCACTCAGCTCTAGGAATATTATTAGAACCACCAAACAGAGAAACTCTCCTACTGGTTTAAGGAACGTAGGCTGGATCTGGTTCTGCAAGCAACAGTTTTGCCACCATGAGGAGCAACTCTGCTGGTGAATAAAGCTAATTCAGAGAGAAGGAGAGATGGCAGCGGAAAGATTCCTGATGCTATGGTCTTGAGCTCTTGCATCCAGCTGTGTCTGAGGCCGATTTATTTATTAATCTAGTTATTTGAGTCAGTGTATTTCCTTTCTTCAGCTGAAACCATGAAAGCTAAGTTTCTTACATATGCATCCAACAGAGATCTAATTAATGTAAGATTTATAAGAGGGAGAGAGAAAGAAAGCAGAGAGGCCTCAGCACCTTTAAGTTCTACTGGTAGACTGAGTGCAACTGGTGTAACAATGTTAACAAAGTTAACACATGGACTTTTCTGTTAAGCAGGAGGGAAGGGCCAACCAGGATGGCTGGGGTGCAGCTTTGGAGAATGGCCTCCACAGCCCTCTGCAAATCCCTCTCTCTCTGCACTTGGTAAAGTTATAACCTTGGACCAATCTATTTTTCTTTGTAATACACAACAACTTTAACCATAAAATGAAGGTTTGCCCTATATTCTGACCTGCCCAAATGGAATCAGGAAGACATAGAAAACCCAAACAGACCAATATTATATAATGAATTGAAAAAATTAAAAGCCAGCCTCAAGAACTTAGTAAGGGCCAAAGCAACTTAGTGAGACCCTGTCTCAAAATAAAAACTTAAAAGGTCTGGAGATGTGACTCAGTGGTTAAGCACCTCTGCATTCAATCCATGTTAAAAAAAAAAAAAAAAAAGAAAGAAAGAAAAAGAAAAAAGAAAGCAAGCAAGCAAGAAAGCCGGAGAAGCTAGGGATGAAGGGAACTTACCTCAACCTCTCTGTACACTCCTAAGGCCTCTCCTACCTCTGATTCTCCTTGTGCCTCAATTGATTCTCCCACAATTCCTACCCAGCATCATTCCCAAAGCTCTCCCTGAGCTCCACTATGGACACAGCTTAGGTCACCAAACATGTCATCCTGAAATATGGGACGTTGGATGCAAAAATCCAGAACGTTCAAGGAAATGGTGACAAGTTTGAATGCACTGTCAAACTATCTTTGCTAAAACAACCAAGAACAATAGCCTTGGGATAGCAGAGCAACAGCGAGAAGAGTCCTGGATCCTGAATGACCTGATGGAGCAGAGAGGCCATCTTAGCCTGGGTGCTTGCCTTAGGGTCATCCCTTTTAAGTTATCATCATTCTGGGCTGCTGATACACAAGGGTGAACTAATCTGCAGTCCTTAGCTCATCTGATCATGATGACCGCTGTTTCTGAAGAAGAGAGGTTAAGTACTGTCCCATGAGCACATACCAGGTTAGCAGCAGAGTCTAGCTCTGATTCACATGAAATTTTGGCTCCTAATTACCATGCTCCTCAGCCATTTCCACTCTTTCTTCTATGTAGTGCCTTCCGTCTTTCAAAGTGTTCTTCAATTATTATCTCTATTAAGGAGGCATGAATTACTGTTGCCCTTATCAGCTGAGACGTGGCTAAAACCATCCAGAGGATTAGTGATGGACCTGGGGTGGAAATCCACACAGACACTGAGGCTTCGTCTGCTCACCTGTCCATCAATAGAGCTCTCCCAGAAGAACACGTCTACCAGTTCTCCTAATAGTCTCTTAACACTCTAAGCAACCGGTTCAGGTTTTAGATTCAAGGACACTAAGCACAAGTGCTTTCTACGAATTAAGAGGTAGTCAACAGGAAAAAAAAAAACTAATTATTTGCTAGTTAAAACTAAATAAAGCCATGGTCAACTTCATTCTCCTCTCCCACCCGTAATCTTTTTCGATAGGCTTATTCATAATATTTATCAGTGAAAGGAAATGGAAATTCCAACCCTTTGAACAAACGAATGATCTAATTCAGGCGCAACCTGACAGCCTTTGTTTATTGAGATTTAACAACATTATATAATTCTTATTATCCATTTAGCATCTTTGAAACAGCCAGCTTAGCTCCCCGGTGCTAAAGTTCCTGACAAACACTCTATTTCTTGCATATTTTCCAAACCACAGGTTCTAATTCTGTGTTTCAGTTAATTAGCGCCGTCTTTAATTTTAGACCATCCATATTGGTGGAGGTACCCCAAATTCCAACTTTGTTTCCAAAGGTGTCCGTTTGTTGTGCCAGAAGGTGCTTAGCTGCCGAAATAAATAGATGAAGCGTCACTTGTGAAAAGCGCTGTTGCCTCACCGGGCAGATGTCTCTGGCGATGGCACTAAATATAGCATCCCAATTTTAGGGCAAAGAGGCCTGTAAATTTAAAACATGATAACAGAACTGGTTGGAAAGATGTCACTTGGATTTCCCAGTCACGGGAATTATTGAGGTGCTCACTATTTTCAGGCATGGAAATGTTTAGCCTCTGAAAACTAAAGACCAATGACAGCAAATTTTATGTTGAAAAGTCCCCTTTAAAGGTGTGTCGCGGAGAGGTTTAAAATGAACTTTGGGACCTGGGCTTGTTTCAGTCCTGTGCTTACAGCAGTGAAAACCTGTTCACGAGACGTGGAAAAAGGAAGCACTGTGGGGGTGTTTCAGTTTTGTGACCAAAAGACCTGATGAGAACAGTTTGAGAGGAGGAAAAGTTTATAAGGGGCTCAAGGTTTCAGAGTCTCAGTTCATAGACGGCCAGCAACATTGCTCGGGGTCCGAGGTGAGGCAGAACTTCATGGCGGAAGGATGTGGAGGAAGAAAGCAGCTCAGGCCATGGCAAAAAAAGAAACAGAGAAAGAACTCCACTCACCAGGGACAAAATGTAAACCCCAAAGGCCTGGCCCCAGTGACCCGCCTCCTCAGCCACACCCTACCTGCCTGCAGTGGCCGCCCAGCTAATCCATTTCAGTGGGGCAAGTCATCGATTTGATCACAGCTAATCATTGTAACCCAACCATTTTGCCTCTGAACATTCTCGAATAGTCTCACACATGAGATTTTGGAGGACACCACCTATCCAAACAGTAGCAGGAAGATATCATTTTAAATATTAACACTGCTAAAAATTCAATAGTTGCCCCCATACTTAAAAAGCTTAATGTACCAGGGATGGTGCTAAATACTTCCTTTATTATTTGTTATCACTGTGCTCATTCAATTCTCACAATATGCCTTGGACCAGCAACGGATGCATATGCTGCAAGGAAACCAGAAACAGGCTTAAGATTCAGGGCCCCTTCATGTGCTGGGAATCTTTCTAAAACCCAAGCATGGCCACATATTTTTTGAAATTTTTTGAAAATAAAACACTTTAGCTGCAGTGGTTGAAGGCCACTGATTCTTTCTGCTTGAGCTTCTTCTTGATTACACATCCCTTCCTGGCCATCGATGTTGGGGGTCCCAGCGTCGTTCAGAGATGCCGCTGAGACCTTGCACTGAGAGGTGTTTAGCGGTGTGTTGTGGTTCTCCATCCTTCCCATGTACAGCGAAGTTCCTGCAAGCCGTCTGGGTGTAGGGATGGCTTCCAGGAATACTTCTGCCACAACTGTGCTGACTCACACCAAACAGCAGGGTTGGAGGTGGTTTTGCATTGGGAAAGGAAGAGTGTAGCATATCCATCACCTACATTTCCTTCAGATACATACCTAAAATAGAAGAAGGAGAAGAGGAAGGGAAGGAGGGAGAAGAAATAATGTAAGTAACAAAGGAAAAACAGACAGCATTTTGAATGTATGTTCCTACCAAAGTTCTTGTTGAAATCTGTTCCCCAGAATGAAGAATTAAGAGGGGGACCAGGTGAAACCTTTGAGAGGTGATCAGATCATAAGAAAGTGGCTTGGTTGTGACAGTGAGCTCTCTCTGCATGCTGAGTCTGTCTTACCAGACCATGCCCACAGGGGACTCTGAACAGAGTTCCCAGCAGCAAGAAGGCTCTGGCCAGGTGTGGACTTCTTGAGCTTCAAAGCTTTAAGAAATAAACTTTTTTCTTCCAAAGCACATAACTCATGCGTGGAACAAGCTCATTAGGGTTTTTCCTGCATTTGATGACCATCCTAAAAATTTACATGTCCTTACCAATAATGAGTTTTGTGAAGCTGAAAGAGAATGTCCTAAGTCATCAATAACAATATGAAATTTTTATCAGCCATGCTAGAAAGAAGTCAGGATTATTTATTGTCTCTGGAGAGAATATTACAAAATCCATTGTCGTGGGAAGACAGAGTATGACATATATCCTGTAGGTGTAGCCCAAGCATTTCAGATAAAATATTTATTTCATTATTCAGTTATGAATAAAAACTATTATTTTTAAATGTGTTGTGCTGTTGAAACTGACTAGATTAAATTCACATTTAATTGCAATTACTGGCCAATCAATCAGTCACAGGGTAATGAAGGTTCACCTGCCTTGGCTTCCCTGTATTTTCTTTGCAGGGAATGACCATTCTCTTGTTGCACATCTTCTTGGTGAGAGGGTAATTCCAGATAACCACCGTCTGCCATGGATCTGAGGGCAGGTGCCTTCCTCCTGCCTTGGGAGGACCAAGAGGTCATGTATGATGGGGTACAGCCATCCCAGGTATCGCCCCCATGACCGTGTTCAGAAGAACAATACAGCCTCTCTTCCAGGATGCTCCTCTTGGGTGAAGACACACCGAAAAGCCTTCTAGAAACAGACTCTCGTGACTTAATGTCCAAGTTAGGTCACATCCCACCTTCCTCTCTTCCTCCTTCCCTCCTTCCTTTCTTCATCTTTCTTTCTCTCATGTTTTGAAAGATGGGCTGGACCTAAACTCCTGAGTTTAAGAGATCCTCCTGCTTCAGCCTGCTGAGCAGCTGGGATTTATTTACAGGTGCATTCCACCACACCTGACTAACATGTCCAATTCCAACCAGTCACAAAACAGAAAAAAGATCTATCATTATTGGTTTCCACTGGCCACTTGATGTAAAAGGAATGTTTGAGAATCAGCCTGGTGGTGCACAGCCAGGTGATCCCAGGAGGGGATTCAGATTCAGCAGGGCCCTGATTCATCAGGCCTGGTGGTGCACACCCAGGTAATCCAAGAAGTTCAGGGGGCTGAGGCAGGAGGATCACAAGTTCAAAGCCAACTTCAGCAACTTAGTGAGACCCTGAGAAATTTAGTGAGACCCTGTCTCAAAATAAAAATAGAAAGGGCTGGGGATGTGGCTCAGCAGTCGAGTGCCCCTGGATTCAACTTCCAGTACAAAACAAACAAACAAACAAACAAAAAAAACTCTTTCAGTGGCTTCTTGTTTACTCCAGGATACAGGAGGAAAACACTTAGTAAGTTCACAAAGATCCAGTCCCTATGTCAGTACTCATCTCTCCAGTGTCATCTTATAAAAATGCCTTCCTGTCTGTTCCCTCTGCTCCAAGACCCTCAGCCTTCTCTCTTTTATGCTCAACCTGTATTTTCTACCACAGGCCCTTTGCAAGTGCTTGGTGATTTGCCTGAAATTACCTTCCCTTCTCCCTTGACCTGGTTAGCATCTGCTTATTCTTCACCTCTCAGCTAAGACTTCACTCCCTCACAGACTTACCTTCCCTGATGGGATCAAATTTCCCTATTGTATGATTTCAAAGAACTGGAAATCTCCATAATTCTGATTCCATTTCATTTCTTTGCATGCTTATTAGATTAACAGTATCCTCAAATGGACTGTGATCTCTGGGACAGCTTAGAAGGTATCTATCTGATTCTTAGGATCATCGCAGTGTCTGGCACAGACACCCTAGATACTGTTGATAATGTTGAGTAAAGAAGGGAACTTCATGTGGTAGGACAAGACATAAATAAAATATCAGAGGAAAGTGCATTGGTTTAGGGTAAAGAGAGGCTGGTTTGAAATCACAAATCTTCCATTTAAAAGATGTGCCTCTTGGCTGAGTTATTTGCTCTTGAAACATTTTATGTTTTTGGAGAAAAAACACCTTACTCTGGTTTTGGAGGCCAAAGAAAAATCAGAGAAACCACCAGGTATATTTGATTCTCAAAGTTCCTTTATTCCATTGGGCTGAAAAAGTCAGTGTCAGTCAGAGAAGCTCCCTTGCTACTCTACAGAGCTGATGTCTAGCGTGTCCTAGACTGTCCTTCCACACCTGGCTTATCTGGGGGCAATGTGACCCAATGCTGGTTTCCTACCTGGAATGGAAACAGTGATTTGTTCAGACATGGATTGAGGCTTGTTAGAATGAATTGCTCACTAGTCATCTGATGGAGACAGAATTGTGGGGACTCTGGAAGCAACTGCCTTCCTGATCAGAAATTATTCCACTGGGAGGACAGGGGAGCTGGGACTGACGGAGACTGATAGCCTTGCCTGTGGTCTGGATGCAGTCTCCAACAGTGATTTTTATGTCAAGATAATTTGGCTCCAAAAGGAGATGAAACAGACCCAGAGGCAAAGATCCAAGTGCCAAGAGTTCAGTTTGGAGGAAGTTTCGGGAAATTTCAGAGTGTGTGTGTGTGTGCGTGTGTGTGTTAGGGTGGGGTGGGGGCAGGGTGAACCAGAGGAAAGTGACACAAGGAAGAAATGAAATCCAATTAATGGCCATATCTAGCAAGTTCCTCAAGTGGGCGATGCCCTCATCCTCTGGACTTCTGGGAACCTGTATGGGACATGGGCCCCAGAGCGTTCTACAGGAGGGGCAGGACAGAAGGGACCATTTATTTCCCAGTTTCCTATCATTGGTTGAAGGGTGTTCCAGGGGGTGCGTACTCTGTAGCATTTCCTGTCTGCCTTACATAAGGGCCAATCGTGCTTCCATGGGCTGATTAAAGGATTCCCAGTTGGAAGCTTCGGGCAAGTTGGTGTGAGTTCTGAGATAGGTGGGCAGGGTACGGACAGCATCTGCTAACTTCAAAGTGTTGCAAAAATGGCATCTCTTTTGCTAGATGCCTGCTAGGTATGCCCATCATAACAACCAACATGGACTGAGAACATACTGTGCCTGTTACAAATATCTGCTCCACCCTCTACTCAGAGTGAGGTCCACGGACCAGCAGAGTCAGCATCACCTGAGGGCTACTCAGAAAGCAGAATCTCAGGGCCCTACTGAATCTGAACCTGAATTGCAACCAGATTCCCAGGAGATTTGGGAACATACAGGCATCTGTCTCGTTTCTGTGCTGGAGGATCACAGGCACGTTTAGGGAGTTCCCACTTCTTCATGACGTTAACAGGCCTGCTATGTCCCACCAAGGCAAGAAAGCCACACAGGGAAGGAACCAGAAGCAATGCTGCCAGGGCTGATGGCAACCTGGCCCAGAGGCTGGGGTGAGAACATGAGTGGACTAGTGTTGGATGCACTGAAACATCCCTGGGGGCTCACGGAAATAACTGAGGGAGGTCCCGGGGTTGAGTAAGTTCACACAGCTCTGCGGTAGGACGAAGAGCCATTGCAATTTAGGTGTCTGTGTACATTTGGCTCTATTTGTGGCTAAGCCACGTGAAAGCTAGGTCGTGTGGGAAATGTCCATGTTTGTTCTATACTAGAAGAGAACACCTGGAAGGAGGGACCCAGATCTTGGATGACTTTGTATCTTTAACGTGTAGTGCCTGTAAGTGGTACTCAAGTGATTCTTGGTGAATGAGAGATGCAGAGAAGTCCTTCCACCCATCCATCTGTCCATCCATCCATCCATCATTCATTAAAAATGATGAATGTCTGTGTGAGTCCAGACACTGTATTAGAACTGAGTTAACATTGGTCAATAAATCGCAGGGATAGTTGCCCTTTTGAAGCATGAAATCTAGTGGGTAGCAGACAAGCAAATAAGCAAACAAATTACTACATAACTGCAAATTATGGAAAATGATTGCTATAGTTGTGATGTCGGATGTCCCTCAAAGGCCCATGTTTTAAAGCCTTGGTCCCCTAGGTGGTCACTGTTGGGAGGTACTGTGGACCTTTGAGATTTGGGGCCTAATGAGAGGTCTTTAGGTCATTGTGGCACATCTCTGAGGGGGATTGTGGAACCCTGGTCCCTTCCTGTCTCTCTTTGCTTCCTGGTTCATAAGGTGAGAAGTTTGGTTCCCCATTACACCTGCCATGATGTGCTGTGTTGCCAGAGGCCAAAAGCGATGGAACCCTGGATCACAGTTTGGAACCTCCCAAAAGATGAGCTAAAACTCCTATTCTTTTTAAGTTAATTGCCTCAGGTATTTTGTTATAGTGTCAGAAAGCAGACTAATAGACATGATAGGGGATATACTTTGAAGACGGTGTATCAGACAGCATATGAGGAAAGACCCTTTGAGGACCAAATCTTCAGTCATGACCTGGGGAATGAAAAGGATGGATCCAGGGGAAAGTGGTAGAGTATTCCAAAGAAGCATCAGGGCATGTGTAGAAGCCCTGAGGCAAGAACCAATGGAGTAGTTACATGATTTATGGAAATAGAGCCCACATCCTGGGTTTCTGCTCACTGAACAATCACCCTATTTAGTCAACAGAAGACCCTAAAAGGGCATTTGAGTCAAATCTGTCTCAAGGAAATCAGGTTATGCTATGAGCACCCGGATTGATTTCGTTCATACTTTCAAGAAGGGAATCACACATTTGGAAAATCCAGTACTACAGAGTTTGAGATTCTATGAGATGTTAGCACGTTGGACCGCAACACAAATCCCGTCTTTTACAGCTTTGAACTTGTTTCACCTTCCCTAGTCCTTGGTCCTAGAAGATGAAAAGTGCGAGTCATGATTTAGACCATGTCCCAAGTCTTACATTTCAGGGTCATGTTTCAAATTGGAAGGAATATTTTTTTCTGAATCTAATGAAAACTTCCCAATTCTGCTGTTACTATTGATGTGCCCCTGGGCACGTTTACCGAACTTCCAAACCTGGTTCCTCCTCTCTAAGACAGCACAGCAATGTCCCTACTGCATAAGATCACGTGACATTTACGAGAATCAGTTTGATTTAGTTCAATAAGCATTATTGAGGTCCTAAGCTAATCGCTCAGTTGACAAATATTTATTGAATCCCTCTCTGCCACGCTTCAGGCACTGTGTGAGACTCTGGAGATACAACTGAGAAAGAGAGAAAACATTGCAACTTCCAAGAGCTAATGGTCCACAGGGAATGACAGCATTAAAGGTACAGTAGATGTGAATTTAAAATCTAAATGTAAACATACAAAAAATAACAATGATATCTATCATCTGAAAATTAATTCCCATTCTTAGCTCCCCAAACATCTGGTTGGCAAGTAATCTAGTCTTAGACATGATCAGGATTCCTTCTCTTAATGTGGAACTTTGCACAGGACCTTGATTTCAGCCTTGCAAGACCTTCAGCAGAGAACTTAGTTATGCTATGCCCAGACTCCGGACAGTAGAAACCACAGGAGAATAAATGTGTGTTGTTTTAAGCCTCCGGTCGAATGGTAATTTGTCACACATAGCGATAGAACATAAATACGCAATTCCCTGTTTGGACTACCCTGGTTTCTGTCGAATGCACTATCATGATTCCTAAAATTTGCTGGAGCTGTTGTTTCCATGACACCCAGGAAATAGGCCTTCCTGATGACTGAGAGCCCAGAGGTTGGGTCCAATCCCTACTATGGGCACCGAGCTCCAAATTGTCATATTGACCACAGGCCCATGTTGTCCATGGGACACCCATGTCCACCCTTGCTCGGGGCATTTTCCACCGCTGGAATTCAAAACCACACTCCTCTTTCAGTGTTCCCCCTCCAGAATGACACCAGATTCTGCTTTCGCTTTAGATTGACAGAGCAGCTGTGGAAGGGAAGGGCCCTCCCTGGGACCCATTTGCATGGAGGTGGAGGAGTAGGTAAGAAGCCTCCCATTTGGTCCCGTCCTTCCACAGCAGGGAAATGAAATACAAACATCTCCATCCTCAGAATGACACCAGAGTGTCACGGGCGCCGTGATCTAGAAGCACGGGGTGAAGGGGTGTGCGTGGGGGGCCGTTAGTGTTGCCTGCTGAGTTTTAAAGCAGATTTACTGGGGGCAGCGGTGCTGAGGCTGAGCTGAAGAGGGAGCAGCCAGCCAGGTAAAGGGGTGGTGGGGATGGAAGAAGGGAACCAGCGAGCCGCTGGAAGACCAGAAAGAACCTGGCGTGATCAAAGAGCGCCAGTGCAGAAGGGCAAGAGAAGAGGGAGGGAGAGCAAATAAGGAGCCGGCCAGAAAGGCACTGCAGGTCCTCCGAGGGAATGGCCTGGCCTCTGCAGCTGTCAGCGTGACAGACTTCCCGAGCTCACAGGCCTCTGTGAACAGCCTCCAGGTGCTGCGCGTGGGTTTGTGGAAAGGCCCTGACTCTTTGGATGTGGCTGGGATCCCCAGGTTCGAAGCCAGGCCAGGCCCTGGGTCTGCTCCACCCGTCTCCTCATTCTCTTTGGGCCATCTCCACCTGGGGACTGGTTTTCTCATGGCAGATAAGCGGGAAGGTGAGCGGAAACAGGTACTGGGAACTGGCGCGTTAACAGCCCCGCTGGCCATGGCTAACCTGTCATCTGCGGGGCTGGAAGGTCGCTCTGCCCACAGTGGGACACGCTGTGGAGGCCGTGGGGGAGAGCACGGTGCCGAATTTCTAACTCAGGGAGGAATAAAGGAGTGAGAATCATGATCCAACTTGTCCCAACGTCCCCAAGGATAATAGAAACCTCCGCCAGGGCTTCCTGGGGACTGTGGACGGAGTGACCAGATCAGCAAAGCACTGGGCCAGCGTGGCCTCCACTCAGCCAGCACCTTCAGGAGTCCTCGGGGGTAGCATTCCTCACGATTCTTAGTCACAGACGATCACTGGAGCCCCCAACTGGACTGCGTGTGCCAAGACTCACACGGTCTCTTCTAACTGCTGCTCTGTCCTTTAGTCACGGTCCCCTTAGGACTAACAGTCTAATATTGAAATTGGAATATCTGTTCAGATGATTGCCAGTATCCTCTGGCTTCCCCTTCTGTTCCAAGACCCTGAAAATGACAGAAACAATATTATCGAAAGGGAAAAATCGATCAAATCACCAACAGCCAGAAACGGGTGACACCCACAGACCAGAAACTATAAGAAATTCCCAGGAGGAAGTAGACGGGATATGACTGAAGGAGGGCAGGTCGGCGGGAGGTTTGGGCACAAGACTGTGGAGCCCAGTGCAAAGTAAAACTGCCGGGCCTTGTTCAGAAGCTGTTAAGCATTTCAAGATAGCAGCATCGGGCCGTTCAAGCAGAAGCAGGAGCCCATACACCTGCAGGGTCACTCACCCACGGAGCCGGCCCCTCTGCCGGTGTTTCAGTCCCTGACAGTGGACACGGCAAGCAGAGGGGGTTGGCAAGCAGAGGGGGTCAGCAGCCACCACTTGCTTGATGGCTTTGGAGTCAGGGTTGGGACGGGGGCAGCTGATTATTCCCAGGCCCACCCCGCAAGGCCTGAAACCCTGCATGTGTTCCTGAAATCCTGTATGAATTGACTCTCCCAGGCTGGGGTGTTGTATTGGTTTTCCTAGGGCGACTGTAACAATGTGCCACAGGCTAAGTGCTCGAAAACATACACTTGAGGCCTCGTGCGTGGTTTTGGAGGCTAGAAGTTGGAGGCTAGGGTTGGCTCCTGCTGAGGCCTCTGAGGGAGAATCTGCTCCTCGTCTCTCTCCAGGCTTCTGGTGGTTTGCTGGCAATGTTGGGGGCTCCCTGGTTTCTAGAGGTAGCACTGTCCTACTGGGGCTCAGAGGCTGGGAAACGGTTTTGGGATTCTGGCGGGTGGAAGAAGATGTGAGGTGCCGATGGGGAAGTAGACACGCTTTGTTTGGAGGAGACAGCAGCCCTCTGAACCTTCCCATGGGATTTATTTATATGTAGGCCCAACCAAGAAGGCCCAGTACCAACAGAGCTGAGCACCTGAACACAAGCAGAGATTCACGACCTTGGGTGTGTATGCTCAATCCAGGTGTTCATGACGGTGACTAGATACTCTAACATAGCCCGAGGTCTCGGCGAGGGAGCCCAACTGTAGCCGTCCTGGGCTACCCCTGAGGAACCCTGATCCCCGCCTTCTCCTTCACCAGGAGTTCCCCTTAACTGTCTCCAAGTCCACATTTCTCATTTTGCCAGGACATCAGTCACATTGGATTTAGGCTCCCCCACTCCAGTGTGACCTCATCTTAACTACATCTGTAATGACCCTGCTTCCAAATTAGGTCGTATTCTGAGTAACTGGGGCTTAGGACCTTAACGTGTGAAGAGGGAGGCACGACTCACCCCATAGCGGGTGTATTTTGAGTGCTTGAGGCCCAGGATCCTGACCTAGCACAGACACCTTCCCTCTCAGGAGACCACAGGTCTCACCTGGCCACATGCCATTCCTCTCCCTCCGGGTCACTGGCAGCAGATGGCTATGAACAGCAGCAAGCCCCAAGACCGTCAAGCACTTGGGGCAAACCACACGTCAGAGGATGAGGCAATTGATTTTGAAGAGTATCATTTGGTTAAACTGCATCATCCAAAACAGATGGACTCTCATAGTCCTCTGGCTGCCCCTGCATGGGTACCTGGTTGCCTTACCCAACAGTGCAGCTATTTCTTGAGCCACCTCACACTGTAACTCCATTGGCAGTATGATCCAAGGCCACAGTTTGGCAACCTTGACTACACACTGGAGTCACCTGGGGAGATTCAAAAATAATGATGCCTGGGTCCCGCCCTTCTGTTGCTCTCAAGTGCACCCCAGACACTTGAGATTCTTTTTAAAGCTCTCAGGTGATTACAGTGTGCAGCTAAGGTTGAAAACCACTGGTTTGGAACTGTCCCAGAACCCGGCCATCTGCGTGACTGTCATGATACATTTTGATTGCGGATGGCATGGCATGGATTTGGTGGGGGTTGTTTTTGTGTTCGTTGCTTCCAAATTAAATGCTTCAGTATCTCTGTGCTTTAACTCCGCCACGCCATGTGCTCCGTTATACTTTCTTTAGCCTGACTTCTTCCAGTTGCTAAGGAGCCGAATCTTTGCTGTATGGAGCTACACTCTTGCTTTAAGAAGACAGATGGAAACTGAGGCTCGGAGTAGCACAGTGAATTCTACCAAGACTGCATTGAGTAGATAATAGACTTTCATTCAGTACAGTTTGTAATGAGGAGCGATAAGATGGGCCGTCTCATCTTTTATCCACAAACACAGGTGGATCTCACTTTATTGAGCAGAACATACTGGTATATGGTTTCATTGAATCTCAAAAATCTCTCTGTCTCTCTCTCTCTCTCTCTCCCCTTTTCTTCCTTTTACTCTCATGCTTACAAACTATCCTGTCGAACTCGTTCTCTTCCTGCTCTCCTATGTTCTCTCTCATGTCCTCTCTCTCTTCCCCTTTCTCTCCTCAAAAGTCTTCCTTTCACGGATTGTCATGTTAGGGGCTGAGCATGGGGGACTGGTTCAGCAGTCACAGGGTTATGCCATGTCTGCACCCTGCCATCTTCTCTTGCCAAACACGGGAGGAGAAACAGTGCAGCCAAGAAGCATGGCTGGTGCTTTGTCTCCTTCCCTCAGTCTGCTGTGTCACTCTGCTTGGCTGGACCCAGAAACACGGCGAGGCTGGCCACCCAAACGTGAAAAACAATAAAATTAGATGATTATCACAGCTTGCTCTGTGCCAGGCTCCCTCCTAAGCACGCTGACAATTGAAGAGACCGAAGACCAAGACAGGAGGGAATTTCAAGCTCAGCTGTTGGCTGGAGTCTGTGCCCTTAAACTTGACTTTGTGTGGCAGGCACCTCAGATGGAGACAATGGGAGAGGGAGAAAGCTCACAGAGAAGGAACAGAAGGGATGGAAAGAAAGAAAAACAGACAAAAGACAGAGACACAGGGGACAAAGACAGTCAGTCACCTCGATGCAGAGAACCTGCAAGATAGACTCAGACCATCACAGCAACAAGGGAGTGGTGATAGAGAGAGAGCCGGCAAACACAATGCATGTCTGCTCTCCAAACTGGGTACAACAATTCCAAGTCTGGAGCCTTGGAATTTAAATCAGACACTCCCACTAGATGAAATGCAGGTTCAGTTCAGACGGGATTTGGAGGATATTATGATGTCACGGTTCGTTGGTTGTAGAAAATGCATGCTTGTTTCAGGCTCACCTGGAGTCTTATGAAAAGACAAAAAGAAAAAAAAGATCTTCTACATTCCCAGACTCAGTCTGAGAAAATAAAAGAAAAATAATTTAAGTGTTGAAGTTCTGTTTACTTTGGGTTTCAGCAAACCAAAGCAGAGCATTCTGAATTTTTAAGTCTTATTATTTGTCCCTACCTTTTGGGGTCTTCAGAGACCCCCTTTACACCAACTGCCAGACCCAGTATTGTCCTTAGAAGTCAGTGGAGACAGGAAGGAGAGTGGTCTGCATTTCTAAGCACCCTGGGTCCACCTTTGGGGTGGATGGAACTTGTCAGTGATGATAACTGGTAGGAACATTGCACTGTGATTTTCAAGGCTAACCCCAGCATCCCCGGCAAATACACTTGTTCCTTTAATCTCTTAATGTCATGGGTCTTGTGACTCTAAAGACACAGACCTGGTCCTTTGTAGGACATTGCTGTGAGTCTAGGCCAATCAAAGGACCTGTTGACTTCCAAGTGATCTGGACCCTGACCACCTGTCATTCTATGCTGTATTGAGATAGAGCCTGAATTTAACTCAACAAAGGATGAGATTCTCTAACAGGTTAATGGATACATGTGGTGCCTCCAGGAAACAGAATATTTTTTTCTTTTCAAATTATATATATGAAAGGTGTACAACATATTTGGATAGGCAGATACATGAGGAAATGAAGCTTTCCTCCTCTATTATTGTGCTGGTCAGATCATTTAGTCACAGCAGTGAAAAAGCTGGCTCAAACAGTTGGTGTTGTACACAATTTGAGTTTTGAAAAGTGGGCAGAGACAATTTTCCACCTGGTATCCCACAAAGCCCCTGCACTCCACCTAATCCTCTCTTCCTCCCTGCAACCCCGGGAACCATTGACCTTTGTACTGTTTCTATAGTTCTGCCTTTTCAAATGCAGGGAGATCCAAACTCTGGATTTTCCCATACCCTACTTCCCTCTCTGAAAGTTGGCTACGGGCATGGTGGTCATTCCCATGCAGGTTTCTATATATTCTCACTTCACAGCCAGGATCAAACCTTCCTTGCCCTTCCGTTCTGCGTCTCAGTTCACAAAGATGACCTTAGGACTAGTAGGTGGAAGCCACCAGAACCTGATTTCAGGCAGCAGGAGTGGCTTTGCAGGACAGGGTGGTAGGGGCTGCCTCATTTAGAGTGGATCTCCCATCACCATAGGTGCTCAGGTGGACGGTGGACAAACAGACCACGGCTGGTCAGGAAAGCCTCCACAGTTGGGCTGGGGAGTGCTGATACTGCCGAACTTGTGTAGAGAGATATGTGGTTTCTTTTTCTTAGGATTTTCACCACACTTGCAAAGTCAGGTTTAACCCAAATGGTTGAAAACAAGATTGAAAGGGAACCTGGTATAGTTAGTTTCTTTTTGAGTCATTTTCATTAGTGACAATGGGACATCAAAAAATAATGCTAATCCAGACAGCAGCTGAAAGATTTGGGGGCTCCCCTGATGCTCCAATATAGAATTAGGAGCTGTTCTGGAATCAGTGCAAAGTACTAACTGCAAAGGGGTAAGGGAATTTTATTGAGTTCATGTAAATATTACAAAAATATATATTTGCTTCCTGTGGCTACTGTAACATAGCACCAAAAGCCATATGGCTTAAAATGACAGAAATCCATTCTCTCACAGTTATGAAGGTTAAAAGTCCAAATTCAAGGTGTTGGCAGGGCAACACTCCTTCCAAGGCCTCTTCCAGCGTTTGGTGAACCCAGGTGTCCTGTGGCTTGTGACACCATCATTCCAATCTCTGCCTCTATTGTCATATAATGTTCTTCATGTCTGAGTCCAAATTTCTCTTTTTATAAGGACATCAGTCATATTGGGTATCAGGTCCATCCTACTTCATTATAACTCCATCTGAAACTCAACTAATCATACACACAACAATCCTAATAAAGTCACATTCTGAGGTACTAAGGGTTAGGACTTTAACATGTAGAGTAGTGGAGGAAGGGGCACAATTCAACCCATAACTATTACATATTTTCTGAGGATACATGTATAATAAAATAATATTGAGCATTTATTATGTGCCAGGCAATATTATTATGTTCTGTCTTTTGAAGAGGAAACTAAGGCACAAAGAGGTTAAATTACTCTCCCAAAACTACTGTTGAGTCAAGGAGTATATTCAGGTTATCTTTTCTTAGTTATATAACTTTATACTTTTCCTGGAATTAATCATTGCCTTGTTTTTTTCATGTGTTTAGTTTATAAAGTACTCTGCACTCTTTACAGAACACTAGGAATCCTTGTAACATGTTTTCTTCACAGTCAAGTGGATCAGTTATTCTACTTGTCTCTCTATTTTCTTGGAGGTTCTCCATTCATGTATCTCGAATTTCTCCATTTTCCTGTTCATTTGCTTTAGTTGCCCTCTCAGCCTACACCCCAGTTGTCACATGGGGACTTCCTTTCAAAACTGTTCTTGAAATTACTCTTGCCTCTACTATTTCCTCTATTCTCATTTCCTCAGGAACCTTGTCTTTCTGTCTTTTGGCTTACTCCTTCATTTTGATGAAACACATTGTCTGGTGGCTTTTTGAGAATATATATATATTTATATATATATATATATATATATATATAAACACTCCCTCTCATACTTGACCTATTGTTTTAATTAGGATAGAATTCTAATCTGGATGCCATCATTAGTCAGAATTTTGAAATCACTGCTCTAGTGTTTTCCAGTTTTCGATGTCACTGTTGAGACAGTCAATATCATACTGATTTTCCAACACTTTGTACATTATCTTCTATTTTTATCTTTTAAAACATTTAAAATTTTTCTCTTTACCCCACATGTTTTAAAACATAATGATGATATGTCTTGGTTTGACATCTTTTGTTTGTTTTTTCTTGTTGGAACTGGAGTAGGAAAAACATCTTCTCATCTGACTAATGGGAAATTTTCTTGTACTTTTTCTTTGATAATTTCCTTTCCTCTGACATTCTTATTCTATTTGAAGGACTCTTTAGTGAAATGTTAGATTTCTTGGATTGAATTAAATATGCATATGTGTCTATATGTATCTATATATTTGTCTTTTGTTTCTTCCTTATAAAATGTCCTTGATTTTATCTTCCAACTCTTATGCTTATTTATTTCTTTTTAGAGATCTTTTATGATGTTTTAACTTAAAAGAATGTCTTCATGCCCTCTGAAAATTTCTTTGATTTTCCTATCCTGTTTCATGGATCACAACAATATAATATAATATTAGCTATCGTGTTGGCTAATATTAATTGAGCGAGAGAGTATTTTAAAGAACTTTATAAAATTAGCTCCTTTAATCCACTGAACCACATGGGTTGGGATAAGAGAATGTTTCTCCAAAGGAAAAGAAAGGCATTTGACAGTGAAAGAGAGAACGGATGTGGATAGCTCAAAAGGGCAGGTGCCCGTCACATAATGGCTGCAAGTATCCAGTGCTTACCGGCACAGGGACTGGGAACAGGGAGAGGCGAATAAGCCATCATCTCTGCTGCGTTCAAATCCTTTGCTATAGTTGGAAGCTAGTGTCATTTGCCACTTGTCAGCCCTGATGCATTCCTCCCCCAGGGCCCTGCAGCCGCCAGAAGCTCTGCAGGAAAGGCAGGCTGGAGCGGGAGGAGGGGAGCAGGGGACCTGGGAGTTGCTCCTTCTTCATGAGAAACTCTGATGGGAAAATTGTCAGCTGCACTCCCACGCCCTCTGAAAGTCAGGACGATGCCGCATCCATCTTAATCACCATCGGAGAGAGCGAGCGTTTTAATAGGCAGCATTATTCATGGCGACTTTGTTCTCCTTTCCCACTTCCTTCCAAAATAAGACAGATGTGAACTTGGAGTGAACTCCTCATTTGTCTCCTTGCCTCTTCTTTATACTCAGACCCACTATCTTCTAACATGGCCCCGTGCTCTGGGGAGTAGGTGAGAAGCAGCTGTCTAGCTGAGGTGGCAGGGTGTGGCTGGAGGTGCCGTGAGTCCCTAGAGGTTGGAGCTTGCTGGACCTGCCACTGGATATTCAACTATCTGCTTATCTAACAAGCATTAATTAGTCACCTAGTGTGCACTTTACTGCTAATGCAGTGATCAGATATCATTTTTATCCCCAGAGGAACTAAATGCTGGTTCATATGACAAATATTTTTGGGCTGTGGGACAGACCCCAGACTAGGCAATTAGAATGCACACGGTACCTGCAACTCATCACATTGTTACTGACACCGTTCATGTTACTGAGCACCCACCCATGTGTCTCAGGCACTGGCCTCATAGAGACATTAGAGAGTCCAAAGTCTGCTGCTGCCCAAGGCCTGAAAGAGGAGAAAGTGAGGGGAATAAAATAAATGTCTACAGTGCATCATGTTATAAGTGCTGTGGATAGCAGAGCCTATCTTGCCATTTGTTCTTATAGTTCAGGTGAGTTGGTTTCACTCTTGTCTCAGGAATGGCATGTGAACAGGGCTGGGAAAATAGAGTACAGCATCTTTTTGGACATGGAGATTGTTTCAGAGATGAGAATGTTACTCAGGCAGAGTTTAGAACACAATCCGGGGACGTGACTGGAATTATTTAACAGAGGTGCTCTATTTATGCTAGGGGCACTGGGTATGTGCAGTCATCCTGCCCAAACAGGGAGAGAACCTCACTCAGAATAAAACCAGCACAAAGTACAGTGGAGCCAAGAGATGGAATGAGACTGTGTTAGCCCATTTTCTATTACTATCACAAAATATCTGAGGTTGAGCAACTTATTAAGGAAAGAGGTTGATTTACCTCATAGATTTGGAGGTTGAAAATCCAAACAGCATGCTGCAGGCTCTGGTGAGGGTCCCTTGATTATGTCACCTCATGGCCAATAGCATCATGGTGGGAGCACATGCAGGAGGGAGAGATCACATTGTAAAACACGAAGCCACAGAGTGGGGAGAGGGCTAGGCGCATTCCTTTATAACAAACGCTTTCATGGGAAACCAACTTGAGGTCCCACGAGAATTACCTTAATCCCTTCCAAGGACACGGTCACCGTGACTTAACTAGTTCCCACCAGGTCTACCCCGTAAAAGATCCCACCACTCTGCAATGTTACCACACTGAGGACCAATCTTCTGTCATGTGAAACGTGGGGAGGGGACAAACCTCATCCTGACCGCAGCAGAAACCAAGCCCTCACGACATTGTTTAAGTTTCTGGAAACAGTCATGCCTGAAGTGGGATAATCAATGCCAGAGTAGCCCTGAACTCTTCACTGAACTCCCGCCTTGATCCGAACCAGCTTGAGTTCCGTCTGTCAGAAGCTTAAGACCCGAGACCCCCTCTACGCCAGCTCTGCAGGCCTCGCAGGGCCAGGCGTCTCCTGTGCTCACAACGGGAATTGCTTTTTTGTACAGAAGGAATATTACCAAGAGGGACCATCGCTGAGTTATAGGCTGAGAAGGAGCTGTTGTTTTATTCTTACTCAGACAAACCTGCAGACCTGAGGATATATTTATACCCAGAGAACCACACATGTGTTATTAGCTCATTAATATGCTAAAAACTGATAAGGATCCACACCGTGGGTCTCCGGGTGTCCTAGCTTCCTCTCTGCCCAGAATGGCCTGGCTGTCCCATTCAGGAACAGTTTTCATCTGGTATTTACCTCTTTGACTTGGGCAGGAGGTATCTGTACCAAAGAACCCTGCTGAAATCCAATTAAGAAATGTTCATATGTGTGCGTGTGTGTATAAAATTTGTTGTTTTTCTGGATATATATGACTGTAAGAGTTCTCCAGAGAAACAGAACAAATTATGTATATATATATATATATGTGTGTGTGTGTGTGTGTGTGTGTGTGTGTGTGTATACATATATATATATAATATGATTTATTATTAGGGTTTGACTCATGCAATTTTGAAGACTTGGAGTCTGAGAAGTCCCATCCTCTGCTGTCTACAAGCTGGAGTTGAAATTTGGATTTAGGTTTGTCTGATTCCAAATAAAATTCTTCTGACCATCATGCTAAAGGCTCCATATACCTTCCACTCAGAAAAATCGTTCTAACTGGAAGTCACCAGAAATTGTATACGGAAACTGTGTGGGTGTGTGTTGTGTGAGTCGTGCATTTGAAGAGGATGGAAACCGTCCGTGGATGCATTGAAGGGCCATTCGATGTGGGAGAGGAGGGGGTAAACACTGGGGAAGGATGCCAGAATCTGGTATGTAAAAATGGGCTCAGGCGTGAATCCTGTCTCTGCTGCACGCACATGACCTTGAGAAATTTCTGGTTAACCTTCAACCTGTTCATCTATAAAATGGAGCCTACCTCATGGGGAGTCTCATAAAATAATCTACACCCTGTTTGTTAACAAATGACTCCGTGTTTCTGAAGCACTTGGAGCCTTGTCCAGTGCATGCCAGTCACAGGTGGAGTGTCGGCTAAGTGAATTAAAGGCCTGCTTAACAATGGATGGCTACTGCTGTTCCCAGGGCCTCCCTTCCCGGGACACACTGCTGGCCACTCTGCATCCCTCTGTGATCTGCCCCTTCCTGTCTTAAGCATTCTTTCCCTGGCTTACTCTCCACCCATTAGCTTAGCGTAGGTCCTGGACACCTCTAAGCCCGAGTACAGATGTTTCAGCCAGTTTTCCAGAACAATTGTAGAGGAGGAAAAGTTTATTTAAGGGCTCATGGTTTCAGAAGGCTGCCTATAGAAGGCTGGCTCCATTCCTTGGGGCTGGAGGTGAGGCAGAACATCATGGCGGGAGAGTGTGGCAGGGGGAAGTGGCTCACATGATGATCAGAAAGCAGAGAAAGAGTCCAATGTCCAGATACAAAATATATCCTCCAAAAGCACGCCCCCAGCGCCCACCTCCTTCAGCCATACCCTACCCGCCTTCAGTTACCACTCAGTTAACACCATCGGGGGACTCATTCATTGATTGGGTCAAGACTCTGACAATCTAATCATTCCCCGTTTGAACCCTCTCACACATTGTCTTACACGTGAGCTTTTGCGGGGTACCTCACATCCAAAACTTAACAACAGATTCCCCTTGTGTGATTTCCCATGCCCTGCAGTGTCCTGGTCACTTCTTCACACCTCCAGTAGACTGTAGTCCTTGAGAGTGGACATGGTGTCTGACCAGATCCTTGTAGAACCCACTGTGCCTATCACTGGAGTACAGCACACAGTAGGTGCTCAGTAAATATGCATGTGCTGATTCACTGAATATATGCATTAAACCTAACAGAAGGCTTCACCCTCAAATACCTGTGTTGAGTGTCCACTTCCTTCCAGGTGCTAATCGAGGAAGAAGTCCCATCTCTGCTCAAGTGAGATCTGATTCTAATGCTAGCGGCCCTGCCGTCATGACAGTTAAGAGTGCTTCACTCACTTCCCCGGGATCCTTGCTTCCTCATTCCTGGCCTGGGAGGGAGGGAAAGCAGAGATCCAGGCTCGTCGCATCATGCCAGATTCTCACTCCGCTGGCCGCCTTTCAGCTGACTGGATGTCCCTGCTCAGCCTTGGTGTTCTCATCCATAAAATGGGAACACGGATGTTCTCACAGGACTAATATTTAATGAAATGGTGTGTGGGAAAATATTTTCAAAGTGCTGGACAATGTGAAGGATTCTAAGAAAAGAGACGATGAGGAAAATAGCCAGGATGGTGGTAGTACTTACTTGGTAAGTCTGAAGGAGAAGCCCAAAACATGGAACAAAGTACATCAGGGGACACTTTCTTAAGTGCTGAGACAGGGACAGTGCTTTAGGTGATAGGCGTCACTCACGACATTTCTACAAACAGGGTAATTTGGTGCTCCTCTTACAGAGAGGAAACTGATTTCTCAAAGGGAACTTGAGCCAGATCAGGTGCCAAATGAGAGGCAGATCTTGGATTGAAACCTAAACCTTTTGACTCCAAAGGCCTGTGCAAGCTCCTTCCAGCAAACCCAGTTCCTCAACCTTGTTTCCTCTGGCTGCACCGAATCTATTTATGTCTCCAAGAATATCAGCAGCCCGCGCTGCCGGGCTGTGGCTCAGCCTGCCGTTGACCCGGAACTTCTCTCTTCACCCTGAGCTCATTCCATCATCGCACCCCAAGGAAAGAAAGGTGCTGAGTTCATTAGGCCAAAACAGCATTTTACAAAATGTTCTCGATACCTGCACCTTAAACACTCCACGGAGAGACCATTATGTGGTTCACCTTCGCTCTGATTTGAGAAAGGGCACTTCCAGGGAAGACTCGAGCACAAAGCATTCACAGTTAAACTGGGGTCTCTCTCCCGCCTAAGATCCCAGCCTGCCACAGAGATGGCTCTTGGAATGATCTGTGTTTCCAAGGAAAGATCTGTGTGTGCAGCCTCTGGAGCAGCACGGCACCCAGGGCTGGTTCTGTGATCCCCTCCCTTCTCCCCAGCTCATGCTTGGCCATGTCTGGCGACACTTCTGACCTTCATTCTTAGTGGTTGTGGTCACTCTTGTCAGTGGTCATGGATTCTACTGACAGCTCCCTCCCATCTCCCCAGCAAGGACTCCTGCAGCCCCAGATACTAATATTGCCAAAGTCCAGCAACCCTCATGTAAAGGAATCATTCTGTACCTGCATCTATCACTTAGTAGCACACGTAAAACAATTTTTCCATACCAGCGACTTTTTAGTCTTTTAGATAATTGCAGATTATCCATATTCACAGATATGCCCTGTTCAGTCTCCTATTGATAAGCATCAGGGTCATTTATAGAGCAGGGCAGATATACACAATGCAACCAGGGGGAAAGTGGGCTAAATATGTCTTTGCACAGAGATTAACGTGTCCGTAAGATACACACGTGCAGGATCAACTGGGACCAAGGGTCTCTTTTCCTTTGCTTCGACGTGTATCTTTGAATTGTTCTTGGAGGAGCAGCGTGGGCTCACTTTCCTTCCGCAGTGAGTGAGGGCCCGTCTTTCCTCACTCCACCCACGAGGGGTTTTAGCAAACCTTGGGATTTTTTCAACTTGATGGATAAATAATTTGATCCTGCTTCTATTTAAAATAGCTTTTTGTTAATCACGAGCGGGATGGAGCATCTTGGACGTGCTGTGGTTATCTGAAGTTCCTAGAAACAGTCCCTCTTGCTGCAGGCTCAGGAGACGTGCCCTTTCGGAACAGGCTGCATTTTAGCACCTCTTTCTCCCCCTCCTGGAGCCTCCTGATTCTCCAGCAGAGCCCTAAGGAAGTGTGAAGATGGTGTCGACACACGACGCGATGCACGCTTCTCAGAAGCCTGCGGATCTAGAGCCAGGTTGGGAGCCCCAAGTCGGCTTACCCACCTCCCTAGAGTTGCTGGGGTCATTTCAGGCCTCACCTCAAACATCTCTTTGCTGTTTCCAAAGAGCTGGAGAGAAAGTGCAGTCGAAGGAGTTTTGAAGCAGAGCTGGGGCCTGTGCACAAGCAGATTGATCTGTCTCAGGATGCTCACGAGCTGAGTTTCTGTTTCTAGGGGTGAAGCAGAACAAATACCCTTTATTCTCTAAATGATGGGATCCTTATATCCAGAGAGCAGATGCTCAAAGGGAAAGTAAATCAGAAAAGAGCTCTCAGGCCACTCCGTCTTTCCAGGAGACCGGGTGGAGGGAACAGTTACAGCAAAGGCATGCGTACCACTGTGGTCAGGTCCCCAAGAGCTGGACATCCCCTTGGATGGCCAGGGAATGAGGACCTCTTCTTCCATGTGGACAGTTCAGCCCACATGTGCTGTTGCTCAGTCTCCCAGGAAGAAAACTACGGGCTGATCCTTTTGTGGGGTAGGCGGAGTATGGAGAGCAACCAACCAAGCCTTCAGGAATGTACTTCCCAGGAGCTGGTGACCCACCAATTCTATTTTATTGCATTACAAAATGCCAGTCATTCATTTGTACTCCAAACACCCTATTTGTTGTAACACCTTATTAGCTTGCAGAGAGAGAAGGGCAAAGAGAATTAACCCAGTATATAGCCTTTCATCGTGACTAGGCCCCAAATTATTTATAAATCACATTATCTGAAATATTACCTGGGGCCAGGCTAGGTGGCACCCACCTTCAATCCCAGCCACTAGGGAGGCTGAGGCAGGAGGATTGGCAATTTGAGGCCAGCCTCAGCAACATAGCAAGAACCTCTCTCAAAATAAAAAAATAAAATAAAAAAGGGCTAGGGACATAGCTCAGTGGAAAAGTGCCCTGGGTTAATCCACAGGACAAAAGAAAAGTTGAAAAATAACCTGGGTACATTATATTTTTGCTCAAAATATTCACAGCCTCTCCCCCAGGCAGTGCCCATTAATATCAGGTTTTGACATACGACTTGCTAGGCCAATTGAATGTGAACTAAAGTGATGTGGGCCACTGTGAACAGAAGTTTTAAGAGTCCTTGCATGGTAGCCCACTTCTCTGGTTTACTCTAAGCAACATGATCATTGATTTCTCAGAGAGACTTCCATCAGCCTGGGGACTTGTTTTGATTACTGTGATATTTGAAATCAGAAAATGAAAATCCTCTAATTTTGTTCTTTTTTTTTAAAGATGTTTTGACTCTTTATGGTCCCTTGTCTTCCAATGTGAAGTTTAGAACCAGCTGTCAACTGCTGGAAAAAAAAAAAAAAAAAAAAAAAAAAGAGCAATATATTGATAGGCATTGAGTTAAATCTTCAATCAATTTAGGGAGTATTGCATTTAGCAATGTTGTGACTCTGTATCCATGAATATAGTCTATCATGCCATTTATTTAGATTTTCTGTAGTTGCTTTCAATGATGTTTTGCAGTTTTCAGTATAGAAGTTTTATATTTCTTGTGTTTAGTTTCCTAAGTACTTTTAAATTATTTTTGAGGCTATCGCTAATGGAATTGTTCTCTTAGTTTTCTTTTTGTATCATTCAATGTTTCTTTACAGAAATAGAATGGGTTTTGCATATTTATCTTGTGTCTTGTTACCTAGATAAAACAATTTATTTTAATTATTTTAAAATATCATAATTTACTTGGGATTTTTTAAAAATTTATTTTTATTGTAAACAAATGGGATACATCTCATTTCTGTTTGTACATGAAGTAGAGGCATACCATTTGTGTAATCATACATCTACATAGGGTAATGGTGTTTGATTAATTCTGTTATTTTTTCCTTCATGCCACCCCTCCACCCCTCTTTTCCCTCTGTAGAGTTACTCCTTCCTCCATTCTTTCCTCTCTCCCACACCCCCATTATGTGTCATTATTCCCTTATCAGTGAGATCATTCATCCTTTGTTTTTTTGAGATTGGCTTATCTCACTTAGCATGATATTCTCCAATTTCATTCATTTGCATGCAAGAGCCATAATTTTATTATTCTTTATGGCTGAGTAATATTCCATTGTATATATATACCACAGTTCCTTTATCCATTCATTAATTGAAGGACATTTAGGTTGGCTCCACAATCTGGCTATTGTGAATTGAGAAGCTATGAACATTGTTGTGGCTGTATCTCTGTAGTATGCTGATTTTAAGTCCTTTGGGTATAGGCCAAGGAGTGGGATAGCTGGGTCAAATGATGGTTCCATTCCAAGTTTTCTAAGGAATCTCCACACTGCTTTCCAGAGTGGCTGCACTAATTTGCAACCCCACCAGCAATGTATGAGTGTACATTTTTCCCGGCATCCTCGCCAACATCTATTGTTGCTTGTATTCTTTTGTTTGTTTGTTTGTTTTTTATTTATTTATTTTTATTGTAAACAAATGGGATACATGTTGTTTCTCTGTTTGTACATGGTGTAAAGGCATACCATTTGTGTAATCATAAATTTACATAGAGTAATGTTGTTTGATTCATTCTGTGATTTTTTCCCTTCCCCCCACCTCTCCCACCCCTCTTTTCCCTCTATACAGACCTTCCTTCCTCCATAGCTTGTATTCTTGATAATTGCCATTCTAATTGGGGTGAGATAGAATCTTAGGGTAGTTTTGATTTGCATTTCTCTTATTACTAGAGATGTTGAACATTTTTCTCATATATCTGTTGATTACTTGTAGATTTTCTTCTGTGAAGTGTCTGTTCATTTCCTTAGCCCATTTGTTGATTGGGTTATTTGTATTCTTGGTATAGAATTTTTTGAGTTCTTTATATATTCTGGATATTAGTGCTCTATCTGAAGTATGAGTGACAAAGATTTTCTCCCACTCTGTAGGTTGTCTCTTCACATTGCTGATAGTTTCCTTTGCTGAGAGAAAGCTTTTTAGTTTGAATCTATTCCACTTATTGATTCTTGCTTTATTGCTATGGGAGTCCTGTTAAGGAAGTCTGATCCTAAGCCAACATGTTGAAGATCTGAACCTACTTTTTCTCCTATAAGACACAGGGTCTCTGGTCAGATTCCAGGTCCTTGATCCATTTTGAGTTGAGTTTTGTGCAGGGTGAGAGATAGGGGTTTAGTTTCATTCTGCTGCATATGGATTTCCAGTTTTCCCAGCACCATTTGTTGAAGAGGCTATCTTTTCTCCATTGCAAAGTTTTGACACCTTTGTCTAGTATGAGAAAATTGTATTTATTTGGGTTTGTGTCCGTGTCTTCTATTCTGTACCATTGATCTACCTGTCTATTTTGGTACCAATACCATGCCGTTTTTGTTACTATTGCTTTGTAGTACAGTTGAAGGTCTGGTATTGCGATACCCCCTGCTTCACTCTTCCTGCTAAGGATTGCTTTAGCTATTCTGGGTTTCTCATTCTTCCAGATGAATTTCATGATTGCTTGCTCTATTTCTGTAAGGTATGTCATTGGAATTTTAATTGGAATTGCATTGAATCTGTATAGCACTTTAGGTAGTATGGCCATTTTGACAGTATTAATTCTGCCTATCCAAGAACATGGGAGATCTTTCCATCTTCTAAGGTTTTCTTTAATTTCTTTCTTTAGTGTTCTGTAGTTCTCATTGTAGAGGTCTTTCACCTCTTTTGTTAGGTTGATTCCCAAGTATTTTATTATTTTTGAAGCTATTGTGAATGGGGTAGTTTTCCTAACTTCTCTTTCTGAAGATTCATCACTTACGTATAAAAATACATTGGATTTATGAGCACTGATCTTATATCCTGCTACTTTACTGAATTCACTTATGAGTTCTGGTGGAATTTCCTGGTTCCTCTAAATATATAATCATGTTATCAGCAAATAGGGATAGTTTGAGTTCTTCTTTTCCTATTTGTATCCCTTTAATTTCTTTGGTCTGTTTAATTGCTCTGGCTAGAGTTTCAAGGACAATGTTGAATAGAAGTGGTGAAAGAGGGCATCCCTGCCTTGTTCCAGTTTTTAGGGGGAATGCTTTCAGTTTTTCACCATTTTGAATGATATTGGCATGGGCTTAGCATAGACAGCTTTTACAATGTTAAGGAATGTTCCCACTATCCCTATTTTTTCTAGTGTTTTGAGCATGAAGAGATGCTGTATTTTATCAAATGCTTTTTCTGCATCTATCAAAGTAATCATGTGATTCTTGACTTTAAGTCTGTTGATGTGGTGAATTACATTTATTGATTTCCAGATGTTGAACCAACCTTGCATCCCTGGGATAAAACCCACTTGATCATGGTGCACTATCTTTTTCATATATTTGTGTATGTGATTTGCTAAAATTTTGTTGAGAATTTTTGCATCAATGTTCATTAAGGATATTAGTCTGAAATTTTCTTTCCTCGATGTGTCTCTGTCTGGTTTAGGTATCAGGGTGATATTGGCTTCATAGAATGAGTTTGGGAGGGTTCCCTCCTCTTCTATTTCATGGAATACTTTGAGGAGTATTGGAATGAGCTCTTCTTTAAAGGTTTTGTAGAACTCGGCTGAGAATCCATCTGGTCCTGGACTTTCCTTTGTTGGTAGGCTTTTGATGACCTCTTCTATTTCATTGCTTGAAATTGATTTATTTAAATTGTGTATGTCGTCCTGGTTCAGTTTAGGTAATTCATATGTCTCTAGAAACCTGTTGATGTCTTTGAGATTTTCTATTTTGTTGGAGTATAGATTTTCAAAATAGCTTCTAATTATGTCTTGTATTTCACTCGTGTCTGTTGTGCTATTTCCTTGTTCATTCTGAATTTTAGTAATTTGAGTTTTCTCTCTGCTTCTCTTTGTTAATGTGGCTAAGGTTTATCAATTTTGTAGGATTTTTATATATATACACAAGATCATGTCATTTGCAAACAGATTCCAGTTTTGTTTCTCTCTTTCCAATCCAGATCCCATTTATTTGTTTCCCTTGTCTAATTGTGCTAGTTAACCACTCCAGTACCATGCTGAGTAGAGGGCTCCTTCTGTCTTGATGCTGATCTTAGGGGAAAGCTCTCAGTCTTTGACCATTGTTAGCTGTGGGTTTTTCATAACTGCCTTTTACCATGTTGAACATGTTCCCTTCTTTTCCTAGTTTATTCCACATTTGTTGGAATATTCCTGTGATTTTTCCCTTAATTCTATTAACTTGGCATGTTGCATCGATTTTCTTATATTCATATATTTTAAGCAACCTTGAGATGAACCCCACTTTGTCACAGAAAATCCTTTTTATATTTTGCTGATTATGGTCTTCTATTATTTTAAGTTTTTGCCTCTGTATTCAAAGGAAATATTGTTGTGGAGTTTTCTTTTCTGTCATATCTTTGATCATAATATCAGAATAATATTGGACTAATAGAATGAGTTGGAAAGTATTCCCTCCTTTTTGTTGAAATTCTTTGTGAAGGATTACTGTTATTTCTTTTGTAACTGTTTAGTAGAAACCATCAGGTCTGGGCTTATTTTGTGTGGAATTTGTAGAATATTAGTTAATAAATATTGGTTAATGCCAGCAATTTATGCCTATCTGTGATTTGTCATCAAAGTTTTCTAATTTTTTGGTCTATAGTCATAATGGTCTCTGATAATTCTTTTTATTTCTGTAAGATCAACGGTAACACCCTGACTTTCATTCTTGGCCTTGGTTGTTTGAGTCTTCTCTCTTTTTTTTACATCTCTGCCTTAGCTCTCGCCTCCTGCTTTGCCAGACCCTCAAGCCAGACTGCAGTGAGTGCTTTGGACCTTTTCAGTTCTGACCTAAGTCTGTGCGCATCCCTGGGTGTGCACACAGACCTGCACATGTGCATAGCCTTCTAGATTTTCAGAAACATGTTAGAGAGTATCAAAATCATTTAAGTGTACTCTATTCTTCACCTTCTCCTTTTATGTTTCTTCATCTACATTTTCTTGGCCCAAATTTTTATTGCTACCCCAGCAGCTGCTATATTTAACAGCCGCCCCTTATTGTTTTTGGCAAATGCCTCCATGAAAAGGTTGTCCACCCAGAGAAAACTCTAAGTCAGATCAAATGAATACAGTATTTGTGAACCAACATTCCCAGGGAACTATCAGATAGGTCGACAATGACAAATATCTGACAGCCATCCTTCTGGAAAGCCCTAAACATGTTCTACTCCTTCCAATGATTCCTAAGATTCAGATTTTTCACCTGGTTGGCAGAGTTTGGGTTCCCAAGGCTATCAGGGGACTGAGGAGGGGCATGGGAACAGGGCAGGTATGAATTCCACAGGTCTTACTATTCCTAACAATGTTTGACTATTTTGTTGAACAAAATCTCCTTAGATTTTTGTAAGCACATTATTAATTTTCAGAGTTCTGAAAAAGCCAATTTCAACAATTTTTACTAGTGTTTTCAATGCCTTTGTGAAACAGCAGGAGTTTGGAAGTCTTTATTATACCCTTTCCACTGATGTCCCTCTGATGGACATTAAATCTGAGTCTAAAAGCTTTACTTTAATCATCATTTAAAAAAAAATCCTACAATATGTACAGTCAGAAAAATGAGAAATTACACTTCATTTATGTATGATCTATCAAAATGTTTAAGTTCATTCTACTGTCATATACAACTAATTAGAATAAATAAAAAATTAATAAAAAAGAAAAAATATATTGTTTCCACTTAACTCAAATTTTCACAAAAGCATTCAGTTTGCCTTATTTCTCATCATGGTCTTCTGCCTGGAACAACACTTGATGTTTAGCAAGCACTCAGTATGTATTTGATGAATCAAGGAACAAATGAATGAACGAACGAATGAATGAATGAATGAAGTCTCTCCACAGCCAACCAAGAGTTAAACCCAATGAAAAAATTACAGCTCATCAGGTATCATACTCCGGTGAGGTTTTATTTTCTTCATTCCCAAAAATAAATAAATCACCAGATGCACCATCAATTTAGAACAAGAGGATGTTCTAAAAATTAAAAAAAAAATCAACCTTTTTATGTGTGCGTGGTATGGGGTATTGAACACAGGAGAGCTCTACCACTGAGCTGTATCCCTACCCTTTTTTAATTTTAGTTAGGACCTCACCAAGTTTCTGAGGATGGCCTCTAATTTGCAATCCTCCTGCCTCAGCCTCCCAAGTCACTGGGATTACAGGTTGCCTCACTGCACCCAGCAACAGCATCTGTTTGCAGAGAAGAGGAAATCCTTAATATGTGTCATGTGACAATGACAATGACAAAGCGCTTGACAGACAGGAAATGGAAAAGAGCTGATAACAAATGTGGATGCATTCTTACCAATTAGTTTGTCATAATAATTCATTCATTAAAGGAGCATTTGGACATTGTTCTCTTAGGGATATAATTCCATTTTTAAAACATGGATTAGAAGTCTAGAAATTGGAATTCTGATTTTGTTCCCTCCCATTAACTCTGAGAAAGGTATCTTTTCCCTCCCTGTTCGTGAATGGGGAAACAAATGGACACCCCCTTCAAACTATGATGTCACCAAAAGTCCTTGAAGCAGAGGGAATAAACTGTGCTCTGTTTGGGAAGATTTGAGAGAATGAGAAATTGGAGCCCATTTGGCAATTTCGCTGGAAAGATGGAATGTTGGTCGGGGTGCATTATTTACCAGCAGAGTCCTCCCTGCTGGCAATGCTTCCCGGAGCAGTGGCCCTCTCTGCTCCTCCATCCTTGTCCCATCTAGAAAATGACATCTGCCTCGTTTAAGGCTAGACAGTCTCTTTTCTGTGCCCTTCTTCCTGCCCCTCTGTCAGGGTGGCTGCCGCCATTCTGCAGGGTTGGTCTTACCCTGGCAGTCGTGGGAGTGAGCGTGGGCTGACTGTGCTGTCCCTTGCAGGGTGGACGGGATTGCCATGGCTCCCTCCAGGGCCTGCAGCCTGCATCAGGCCTCATCCACGTGGACCCAGCAAGATGGAAGGAGGGAATCCAGACGAGACCGTGGCATTTTTTCCACCTCTTTTTTTTTTATTTTATTTTTCCAGACTGCATTTTGATTCATTGCACACAAATGGGGTACATCATTTCATTTCTATGGTTGTGCTCAACGTAGATTCACACCATTCATGTAATCATACATGCACATGGGGTAACGATGTCTGTCTCATTCCACCATCTTTCATACCCCCCATTTCCCTCTACAGAATCTAAAGTTCCTCCTTTCTTCTCTCACCCCCCATTACATATTATCATCCACTTATCAGGGAAAACATTTGGCCTTTGGTGTTTTGGGACTGGCTTATTTCACTTAGCATGATGTTCTCCACCTCTTTGGATGTGTGTGTGTTTACCTGTGTGTGTGCCTTGCTCGGGCATTGTATGTATTGCTCCATTCATTTGTATCTGCATAAGCTTCTTTGTATTTGCATAACTGCATACCTGCATGTCTGGATGAAGCCGTGAATCCTCTTTAGCTGCAGGGACATCGCTCTGTTGATGTGGTATAAAGTGCAATGAGTAAGATCAGACTGATATCTGGGTAACCTGAAAGAAGGCACAGTTCACTCATCTGCAAAATAGGGGTAGTTATGATACCCGTGCCACCAAGATGTGAGGACTGAACACTAATGTAAATGACAACAGCAGAGTGTCTGGCACATAGGAAGAGCCCAATAAGTGCACAACCCTATCTCATCTCGTCCCCTTTCTTTGTCTTATTTTTCTCCCTTGCACTTATTGCTTTTGCCTTCCTAACGCGCCAGCTAAAGTTCATGGTCCACAGGACCAGTTTATTATCAGTTTTATTAACTGCCATGTCCCCAACCCTCAGCATACAGTAAGTGCCCAATGAATAATTGTCAAATTGGTCTCTGAGCACTTGTGTACATGTGGGTTGGTGTGTACCTGTGTGTGCCTAAGTGTGTGTGAGTGGCTGTACAAAATGTGAATGTGTTTATGATTGTGTCCGCCTGTTTGGCAGGGAAGAAGGTTAGCCGAGATGTTCAAGATTGTTGTGGTTTGGATGTGAGGTGTCCCCCAAAAGCTCACGCGGGAGACAATTGAAAAAGGTTGAGAGGAGAAATGATTGGTTGTGAGAGCCTTAGCCCAATCAGTGAATTAATCACCCCATGGGATTAATTGAGTGGTAACTGAAGGCAAGTGGGGTGTGACTGGAGGAGGTGGGATTGGGGTGTGGCTTTGGGGTGTATTTTTGTAGTTAGTGAGTGGAGATCTCTCTGCCTTCTGATCATCATGTGAGCTGCTTTCTTCCGCCATGATGTTCTACCTCATCTCCAGCCCCAAGCAATGGAGCCGACTGTCTACGGACTGAGACTTTTGAAACTGTGAGCCCTGAAATAAACTTTTTTTTTCTCTACTATTGTGCTGGCTGTGTCTTTTAGTCACAGCAACGAAAAAGCTGACCAACAGAGATGATGAATGGAATGAGACTGGGTCCCAGGCCACAAGGCTCTGACACCAGCAAGACATGCTTAATAGCGTTACAGCCGGTGGGTTGCACTGACATCAGGACTGCCATGAAATACAGGGCCACCCTGCTGTCCTCAGGGCCGCCCCTTCTTCTTCCGATCATCTCATTTCTTCCTGATCTGTCCATCCATTGCAGCAGGCCCGCTGGTCCCCTATACTCTGTGGCCCGAGTTTGCTCTATGGGCACATGTCCCACTCCAGGAAGTGCCTTCAGACATAGGGAGGGATCCAGGGCTCCATGGACGATGCCTGCTCGGTGGTAGCAGGGAAAGGGGGGCATTTCTCCACTTCCTCTGAGAACAACTTGTCAGTGTGATCGTGACATTTCTGTGACAATGATTTTGGAAGACATAGAGATGTGCTATCCAGAGCCTTCTGCAAGGCAGGACTGGCTGAGAAGCTGTGGGGAACGTGGTCAGCAGCCTGAAGCTCTCCAGTCGGGTGCAGAGGGCCACCTGGCAGAGGACACACCCACCCCAGGGCATCCTGTGACTGAGTGAAGGGGAGGAGGCAAGCCTGACCTTTGGGGTCTGATGGTCAACCTGACCCACACTACTTGCTCCAGAGTTTATGGCCAAGTTGGCCAAAGTCTTCTAGGACTGGCCTCACCTTCTATGTCTGTTCATGTCCTTTCTTCCACAGGCAATTGTTAGTAAGCATTCAGCTGTTAATACTTAATGACATCTAGCCTCCTAAACTCCATCTCAGCCTTATCGTCCAGGGAGCCCCACCTGTGACCTCTGGAACTAACGACGAGCCCTTATTACATGTCTGCCTGCACTTCACGTGGATCACCTCATTTCACTCAGGCAACAGCTTCCGGGACTGGCTTTCCTCAAACCCGTGCCATGGACGAGTGAACAGGGCTCAGAGATAATAGTGGCAGTCTCCACGTCACACGGCTAGTACAGGGAGGTTCTTCTTCCAAACCGTATCATGGTGTAGATATGAGGTGTTCGCCCAGAGCACATGTGTGAAACAATTCAAGAAAGGTTAGAGGTGAGCCGATTGGGTAGTGAGAGACTTAACCGATCAGTGATTAATCCCCTGATAGGGATTAACTGGGTGACAATGATAGGGTGTGGCTGGAGGAGGTGGTCCCTAGGGTGAGCCTTTGGGAATATATATTTTGTCTTGGGTGAGGAAAACTCTCTTGCTCTCTGCCTCCTGGTGCCATGTTCTGAGCTGATTTCCTCCTGCGCACTCTTCCACCGTGATATTCCGCCCGCCTCACCTTGGGTCCAGAGCAATGGAGTTGGCTGTCTATGGACTGAGACCTCTGAAACGGTTCACCCCCAAATAAACTTTTCCTCTTCTCGTTGTTCTTGCAGATCTGTTGGCCTCAGTAGTGAAAAAGCTGACTCAAACAAACCAGGTAAGAAACAAGTTTCTGGCAAGGATCCTAGTTTATCCTTTGTTACTTGTTGGTCAAAAGGGCAGACACCATCCCAGAATATAACCAAGTGTGTGCAACAGGGATCTGTGTTTTATGGAGAGCTCGCCGATGTTATATTACTCTTTCAGTCTTGGGAACAGTTCATATCCATTAGGATCTGAACTGTCTCATGTTGCTGGGCAAGGAACTTTGCTTAGAGTCAGACAGGCATACTAATGACCCAGTGAATTGAGAAAGGCAGTTTTTATGTTTCTGAGCAGCCTGGCATAATAGGAAAACATCTGGGCCTGAATCCCTGTCTTGGTGTTTATAAACTGTGTGACCCTGGGTGAGAGATGAATCTCAATGAAATGGGATAATGGTGTATATCACGGAAGGTGTCTGTGAGGTGTCGATAGTGCAATATATACATCCTGCCTGGCACGGTGTAGTATTGACCACTGTGATAACAGTGAATTTCTTACCGAGAGCCCACAGTATGCCAGGCTCTGTCAAACAATTTTGCACACAACACCCCAAGTCACTATATGGGAAAACCCAGGCTCAGGGGATGAAGTAGCTCACCCAAGGCCACCGGCAAGTGGCAGAGGCCAGGTTCCCAGCCCAGGTTCTCAGCCATGACCCTTTAAAGGTCACAAAACATGATGACCCTTTCCTGGTCATCTGGAAGAAGGAATTCTACATTCTGAACCCAAACCGAACAGACATGGTAAAACACCCTCAGCAAATAGGATGACCTCATACTGGGTTCAGTAGGCAGTTCCTCTTTTTTCCTGTTTTCAGCCAGTCGACTATAAATAGATGAAATACAAAGCTTTGATGGAGCAAAATAGTCCTTTCCCTAGTTGGTTGCAGCTAAAGAATCAATGTCTTTCTAATGTTAGATCCCAAAGAGTCTCAACGGCTCCTTGTCAAGTTATGGAATTGAATTTGGATTTTTTTATATTTGGATTTTTTTATTGGTTCTTTTTAGTTATGCATGAAAACAGGATTCATTTTGATAATTATAAAAGCATGGAATACAATTCGTTCTGATTCAGTCCCCAGTGCTTCCTCTTTCTCTCCCCTCCCCCTCCCCCATTCCCTTTCTTCTCTCTACTCTACTGGTCTTCTTGTATTTACTTATAGTTTTTTTGTTTTTTTTTTTTTTTTTAAATAAGTGTCTTGTAGTTGTACATGATGGTGAGGATTTTGATTTTTAACCCACACCTTCTGGACTTTTGTGAAGCCATCTAGTTGCATATACACCATTTCTTGACTCCTGAGCTGGGGAAAATGTTTTGGTGTGAAGAGTGTGGGAGGTGATCGGGGAGCCTCCAAACACAGAGTCCTAGAGCTGAGTGACTAGCAGCAGCGGCCCCCGTGTGACGCTGTGAGACTAACAGACCATTGCTCTTATGGACCCAGCTGGGGTCCCTGCTTCCCCCACTGCCACTGGATCAATGAACTATGTATGATACAGCATCCTCTGTAAACTTCTGCAACTGTCCAGAAAGATCCAGATGAAATCCAAATGCACTGATACCATCACCAAAACATATTGGGAAAAAAAAATAATAAACAAGAGACACATGATCCAATGCCATAGTATAAAGAAAAACAAGATCAAACAACATAAGTGTGTGTGTCCAAAATCTGTCACTGACTTCCCAATGCAACTGTCCTGTCCATTGTCCCTAAGTCTCTGCATCATTGGGTCCTGGCCCCCTCTCATTGTTCCCCCTCTTTGCCCTAACCCTGGACACACTCTCCAACTGACTCACACGAACTTCTTGCTTTTGTCCTTGGACACCCTGAGCATCTTTCTGCCTCAAGGCCTTTGCATTAGCTGTTCCCTGTGTCTGGGGGCTTCCTACTGAGGGTGCTATGTCTCATTCCCTCACTCCTTTCAGACTTCTGTTCCCGAAGATCACCTCTTTAGAAAAGACTTCCTCGACTTCTCCCTACAGAAGGGAGTATTTATTTGTTATTTAACTCCCCTAGCAGAATGTAAGTTTCCTGAAGGCAGAGACCTTGTTTATTTATCTAATACCTAAAGCTGTGCCTAGTGCATAATATGCACTCAACCAATATCACAGGAATGAATGGGTGGATGCATGCATGCATTTGTACACACCTGCAGAAACCAGTCCTGGGAGATCATCATGTTCCCAGCTGCTTACTGCAGTTATTCAACACGACTGGCTTGGGAGCGGGAAAGGACCCCCAACCCCACGGCCCACACATCTATCCCTCTCTCCTGCGCAACTGTTTTATGATATATTCCTTTTGCTCTCATGAGAAAGCACTGCCATGAAATGATGTTTCCCTCTTGCAAGGGCCAGACAGAATTTACAAGTCAAGCTTTGACAAGGCTTATCAAGGCCTCTACATCCCTTCCTAGTGGAAATAAAAACTGGCCTCCCTGTAATGAGAAAATACAACCGTGTGGTTTCTAGGAAGCCCTTTGTTGAAAGTTTCTTTTGGTTTAATAATTGCTCTATTTTTGAGAGTTCTTTGTAAAACATCCCTCTTGGGTAGAAATTTTTGCCAGCTGGCCCTGTGTAGTCAGTGATCAGAAGGAAGCACTTCTATCCCTGTCCCCGCATGAGGGGACACTTTGAAAAGGGAAGTTAAATGTCACTGAAAGTCCTCTCTTCTCAGCCAAGGGCACAGCTACCCTCCCCACCCCCAGCGTGTGCACAGCCCTGACCTTGGGGTGGGGAGTGTGCTTCCTCAGCCAGGGGTCCATCCAGAGATAGCTCGGCTCTTTGGATGCTCCTTGACTTCCACCAGGCTGCAGAAGGGACCAGGGACAAGGAGGCTCCCAGGCTTAATGAAGAACAAGGAATGGAACCTTGTTCTGTAGAACAAAGAAACTTCTGGCCGCTGCCCTCTCAGAAGAGAGGGGAGAAAATTATCTAACGGGGAAAGTTATTTAAAGGGATCTGTAATTGAATCTCAAGGCTTAAAGGGGGTACGCTTCTGAAGAGGATGGAGGGGTGGTCATTGCACAGTTAGACCTAAGGTCCTGTGCGTGCGTCATACATACCTGGAGGAACCTGTGTTCTCTGGATTTAGAAGAGAAGCCCCAAGGGGACAGGGACCTTGTCTTTCCAGGCAGACTTCTTTCCCATGATCCAGCCCAGCACCCTGCACGCCACTGCTGTTTGTTAAACGAGTGACAGGTGTTGGACATTAACAACTGTCTTCAGTGTCATCTCTAGCCTAAAGAACCCCACCACCGCAGACTTCCAGAGGCCCTTTGGAGGATGCAGCCTCGCGGGGGTCCTCTATGGAAGGTGGAGCTGTACTGCACCCAGCTCTCCCGCAGCAGAGACCCCAGACCGCAGACAGGTACTTGCATAGTCATCTCCAGTAGGAGCAGTGGCTGAGTTCTAGAGGCCTCTGGGAGATGTGGAGGGAGCGGCATAGAGAACAGGAAAGCTGTACAGGAAGGAAGGAAAGCAAGTGAGAGAAGTAGAGCGCAGTGCTGCCCGTGCACCTGCTGTAGGTACAGGAGAAGAGAAACCGGAATTCTGGTCCTGAGTCTCTGAAAGCAGAGTCGAGCTGAATGCCAACGTCAGGGTATCTGACAGAGGGGACGGAAAGATGCCATCGTGCTTCCCAAGCATGCACCCTGATAGCTTTTGATTCCACCTATCTCCCCACTGAGCTCACAGTAGGCACTCTGTGTACATATGTTGAATGAACTGATGCCAAAGGGAATATCCAGGTGTCAGGTGAGGGGCAGGTCCTTTGTCACCCATCTCACCCCTTCACCCCTCACCTCACCAGGAGCATTTCAGCCCCGTGTGTTCACTTGTCATCAGATTAAGCTGAAGCCAGGAGGCTCCACAGCACTGATTCTTAACCTTGGCTCCCTTGGTGGAATCAGTCAGTGGGCCTCCCCAAGGGACACTAATATGCCACCAGGATTGGCAGTCACAGGGCATGGAGAGGACTTTGGAGGGTCTCATTCTGCATGTTCATCAGCTTCAAAGGATGCCAAGGTTTCACCCCTAAAGCTGCTGGAGCAGAATCTGTGGAGACGGGCAGATGCCTTGATGCTAGCAAGACACCCAGGGGACCAACCAAGTCAAGAAGTATTTATCTGACTTTGTCTCTTCCTTGTGTACACAAGGAAGCAGAGGTCCAAAGATGCAAGTGACTGGTCTGGATCTGTCCCTCCCCATCATCTGTTTCCACTAGACCACTGACCATGGTGGGCACCTTGACCATCATGGTGACTGCAGAATTCAATGGCTCTCACCCGAGAGGCAGTGTGTCCTCGTGGTCAGATGCACAGATCTGGAGCCAGACTTCCTCAGTGTTATAGCTTTGTCGCTTTGGACAAGTGACTAACCACTGGCCACCTCCATATTTTTTCATTTGTATCGTGAGAATGATAATAGACCCTATCTTGTAAGGTTGTAAGGATGAAATGGTGTTATTCACTTAGCAGAGTTGATGGAATTGGCAAAGAGAAATACAGGAATATACTTACTCTCAAAAATCATTTATCATCTATCTGAAATTCAAATTCCTCTGGTGTCCTGTATATTTACTTGCTAAATCTGGAAACCATATCACTTAGAGCACTGAATGCCCAGCAAGTGCCACTAAGTGTTTGCTATTATTATTATTATTATCATCATCATCATTATAATTATTAAACCCTCCCCATTTCCAGACTCTCTCCTCTAGAGAGTCCTTCAGAACCTTTATTAATTTGGCTTCCAATATTTTTTATGCATGCAAATTCAGCAGCGGGTAGATTAGAGCTTTTCATGGCTAACCAAAAACTCCCTCAAAAGTAAAGTAAATTTATGTTAAAAACAAGATCGTAGTGAGAATATTCAAAACAGTTATTGTACAAGATGCTTTTATGACCCTTCACGTTGAAGAAGCTGTTATTTCCATAGAGTTAGGATAATTATAAATTGTTTTGTGCTCAAAAGAAGGTCCATTCAGCAAGCAGCTCCTTCTCAAGTCAGTTCAGGGAAACAGTATCAGCTGAGGAAAATAAACACTTATGAATAGACCTTTCTTGAATTTTGTTTTCACCATGGTGTTAGGGAATTAGTGTTTGAAACCAAGAACTGCTACTCATCGTCTGTGTGTCTCAGGGCAAAGGCGTTTCTTACTTTAAGACCTTTGTTTCCTGATTTCGCCAATGGAGACACTGTAGGCTATGATTCCTGCCAGAGCCATGGACTTGACTTTCCCTTCCCCACTGAGGTGCCTGTCTGAGCAGAAAAGGTAACCAGGAGGCCAGGGACAGCAAGGTGCATTTGCAAACACAAGCTGCACTGGTTATTCCCAGGCCAGGAGTGGAAGTGGACAAAACCATGGTTAGAGAGCCCTGGGGCATGACTCTCAGCCCAGGGTAGACCCTGAGGCCAAGTGGGGAACATAAGGTAGATGCCAACACCAGGTCTCCAGCCTCGGAGATGTTGCTTCTGTTGACTGGCAGAGGGTCAGACTTACTTAAGCAGCCAGGGTGATGCTAATCTGCAGCTGGGACTGAGAGCCACTGGCCTCGCTGTTCCCTGTGGGCTCAGTGTTTGTCCTTCTTTCATTTTCTTTTCCCACTCACTTCAAGTCCTCCAACATGAGGCTCACAGAGTCACCTGTCACATTGCTCATGATTACTTGATGTTGTAGTCAACTCTGCATCGCTACGACCAAAAGAACTGACAAGAACAACCGAGAGGAGGAAAAGTTTATTTGGGCTCACAGAGGTTCAGTCCATGGTCATCAACTCCATAGCTCTGGGCTCCACATGAGGCAGAACATCATGGTGGAAGGACCTGGAGGAGAAGCAGCTCAGGACATGACAGCCAGGAAGCAGAGATAGCTCTGCTCACCACGGACAAAAGAGAAACCCCAAAGGCACACCCCCAGCGATCTACTTCCTCCAGTCCCACCCTACCTGTCTACAGTTAGCACTCAGTTAATCCACATTAGTAGACTAATCCACCGATGAAGTAACAACTCTCATAATCTAATCATCTCACCTCTGAACACTAGTGTTATCTCATATATGAGCTTCTGGGGAACACCCCATATCTAAACCATAATGCTTAATTTTCATCTACATGTGACTCTGCTCATGGGAAGTATCAACAGCAGTCCAGTCTTGGGAAGGGCCTCTGCTTCTCTTTTTTGAACAATGTGTTTTTAGCTCACCTTACTTGTGGAATGCTGAGAAAGTAAACTTTCTGCACCTGTCCCCAGTGAATTAACTACCCAGGATATGTTTGTCTCAACCTCAAAGCATGTTCATTTCTTTGATTATAATAAAATATTTTAATATATAAAATGGTGCATATTTATTTAATAAATGGCAAGCAGCCACCCCCACCTCCCAGATAAAACAAATGTTATTGTTTTTCTCAGAACTTCCTTTGTCATCTTCCCTCATCTTGGACCCCAAGTGTTCTCCCAGGTATTGACCACCACTCTGAAATTATCAAATTGTCCAGCACTCCTCTCATCCACGATGCTTTCTGCTGATGTCAATAAAAAACATGGAATACTGCTTTGCATGTTTTTCAACTATATTCAAATGGGATCACATGGAACATAGTAATTGGGCATCTTGCTTTTTCATTTGGCATTTGTTTGAGATTTTTCCAAATCTAATTTATTCATTTTAACAGCTGTCTAATGTTCCATTATATAAATATCTAACACATTTGATCCATTTTAGTGCATTTTCTTTCTACCAACATGACATTTAGAATATTTCCAAACATGCACATTCACATGTGAATGATCTTCCCAACTAAACATTTCTCATCCCTACCAGGAAATGTGTTTGAAGATATACCTAAATATATGCATATTCATTTATGTGTTATACACTTACCTCCTGTCAATCATATGTTCAGCATTAGTGTTTTAGACAGTTTTTTTTCTTTCTCTGCTGTGACTAAATGATCTGACCAGCACAATTATAGAAGAGGAAAGATTTATTTGAGGTCTTACTGTTTCAGAGGTCTTAGTCCATAGAAGGCCAGTTCCATACTTCGGGCTTGAGGTGAGGCAGAACATCATGGTGGAAGAGGGTGACAGAGGGAAGCAGCTCACATCATCAGGAAGCAGAGGGAGGGTCTCTGCTCTCCAGATACAAAATATATACCCCAAAGCCACGCCCCAATTCCCACCTCCTCCAGCCACACCCTACCACTTCAATTATTCCCATCAGGAATTGATTCACTGATTGGGTTAAGACTCTCACAACCCAGTCATTTCTCCTCTGAACCCTCCTGCATTGTCTCACGTGAGCTTTTGGGGGACACCTCACATCTAAACTATAACAATTAGTAAAGTTTAATTTTCTCCTTAATTTCTAAGTAAAAACACATTATCAGCAGTTCTACTATTGTGCTCTTCCCATATTCCAATAGTTTGTCTCGCTTTCTGCACACATCATGCTTCTCTAATCCAATGCGTTTAATGCATTCATAAGTTTACTGAATGTTTCTCTACCATCCAAGACAAGAATTGACCTCAGAATTCATTCTCGAGTAAACAAACCCATCCCTGTTCCATCAGGAGTGTGTGTCATGTAAAGGTCTTCTCTCAATGTAAGAAGCCCACCCTACATTTCTACGTTCCCTTATTATTCTCTCCTCATGTTACAACAATATCCGCCCACAATTAAGCTCTAGGGCACGTGGCAATCAAGTTCTGAGTTTCTGTTGGCTTTTCAGCCTTTTCAGTCCTTCTCAGCATATTTCTTGATGCAGTGTTGATGCTGTGTCCTACGATTTCAGAATCCCATGAAACTGGTCTATTGCACTTCTTGGATAAACGCCATCATTAACATGCCCTTTTCCCACCCCACTGCCTCAGAAGACACCTCTAGCTCTCCAAGGGTTGGAGAAGTCTGATTGAAAAGTTATGCCCAAGATTTGACCTACCAGTGCCACTACTCAGTAGCACTGTTTAGAAATATACACCTTTTCAGGGTGTGACGGGTTGACAGATTTGACTCCATGGATATGTTGTAGGCCAGGTTCTATGGGCAATGACCAAACAGACTCCATTTTACCCTGAGACTCCATGTCATATAGGAAATGCTTCTCCCGTGGGAATACCCCACCTCTGTACCCACGAACAGTTGCTTAGCATAGCATGTTTGGCAACACAAAATGGCAATTCTTATATAATGTAAAATTGTTCTCTTTTTGATTCCTATTTTTCTTTAATGACGTACCATGTCAACAGTGATTGTCTAGATGTTAGTAACCATTCTTTAACTTGTACCCAACTAAGGTCATTTTGACCCACTTTCCCTTCTGTTTATGATCTTAGATCTCATGATGTTAGTTTGTAATTTTGAATCATAGCAACAGACACTTATGATTGATGTACTGACTTATGGTATAAGAACCCCTGCAACCCTATGGTTGGGATGTTCTCCCAATAGCTATTTTGGATGTTGTGTGAGACACTCAGCCTGCTGGTTAATAAAGACTCTTGGATTTGGACTTCTCGGTGGTGATCGGTTTGTTCTTAAAATTGTGCCCCACAACACAGGGGTCCTCAGCCCAGTTTGAAGGGTTGGTTAAATTAATCACTCGAAGCACCACAGGGAATTGCCAGACTAGGAGTATTTGGGGAGGAAGTTGGTTGGAACTAGGGGGTAAAGGCCTGGATGACTTTGGGGTCAGGGCTGGTCTATGTTCTCAGCCCAAAACTTCCAAATGTGTGGAAGTTTTGTACACACATTTTGCAGGTAGACCTTGAGTGGTCTATAATTTTCTGGACCCTCTAAGAGATAAGATTACCAGGACATCAGCTCAGGGTGTGTGCGTGTGCGTGTGTGTGTGTGTGTGTGTGTGTGTGTGTGTGTGTGTGTTGGAGGAATCATCACGTTCTTGCCCATTCTTCTTGCTATGTACCATACTTTAGAATCTGGAATAGAGATTTCATTCCAAAAGATACAAAAATCAACAGATGATAGGTGATGAATTCACCAACCCTTGGTTCAGAATCTGTTTCCCAGTTAAGAACAACCTGAAAGCATGCATAATGAGCAAAAATCTTGACTTCTCTGGATCTTGGCTTTCTGTTCTGAAAAATGGGGACAATGATAACATTTCTGTCTTTTCACTGTGAGGATGAAATGAGAGGATAGCTATAAAGTGCTTGGCACAGAACATGAGCTTAATAAGTGGTACCCGTGGGTGGCCGCTTCCCTTCCTCTGTTTTATGCATCCAGTTTGCCTGGATTTAAACCCCAGCATGACCGGGTGCCACAGAGGAAACTCTGCATGGTGCCCAGAATTCAATAAGTACTCAACACATGGTAACTGCAAAAGTCTGATCACGGACTGATTGTTGGCAAACATCATTGGGCATTTTATTTAGATGTTCACCATGGTAGCTGGTTTAATCCCTTGAGTTTCAATTTTGTTGATTGGAACTCCTCATTGTACTGGTTTGACAAACAAATTTTTAGATAATTAAGATCTTTGACAAAAAAGAGGAATGGTATGCACATATCAACTCAGATTTTTACAGTCTCGATCCTTGCTACTAAAATTGTGGTCTAGAGACCGGCAGTGTCGGTATTATTACCCAGGAGCTTGTTATGCATGCATAATTCCTGCCTCCCTGGATCTACTGAATCAGGATCTTGTTAAATTATAGAATCTGTGTTTTAACAACATCCTCAGGTGATTTTCAAGCACAATAATGTTTGGACTGTATTTTTTTAATAGATATGAAAACACACTTCCTGTCTCCTCAGACGTATCCTTCATTTTTACATGCTGATCCTGTGTATCCTACAAGCTTTCCAAGAAAGTGAGTGGACTCAGTTACATGACAGCACCAATCATGGAGTAATCTGATGGATCATTTTTGCTGGTATGAATCACATAAATAAAATGTTGAATTTTTTTTATCAAATGGGTGAATGGTGGAAGTTTTGTACACACATTTTGCAGGTAGACCTTGAATGGTCTATAATTTTCTGGACCCTCTAAGAGATAAGATTACCCGTATTATTCCATGTGATAATAACAGCAAAGTAGGAGCTCCATGCATTTCAATGCCAGACAATCTAGAAAGTTTTTGTAGAGCCTTCCTCTCCTTAGAGAAGAAACACTTATTGGGGGAAGCTTCTGGATCTATGGAATCATTCCACCCTTGTCCTTGATTTATCTTTCCAAGGTTCAAATCCATAGGCCATCCATGAGGTCCCACAGATAGGAACCAAGAAGTCGTTCCTGACCTCCACTCTCAACATCATGACATGCTGCTCCAAACATTTCTGCAATCCACAAAACACAGATATTTTGTAGGATTTGTAGGAGGTGCAGTGGGGTAAGGGCTGTTCTGTGCCAAGCACAGTTCCAGGCACAGAGCAGATACATTGATACCCTCCTTATGCCTCAGTCCTCCCTGTCAGAGCCAGCGCCATGCGGAGGTTAATAGCACAAGCCTGGACCAGGGTCTCCTGTACTTGAAGCCTGATGCAGTCCTTTACAAGAATGTGACCATCGGGGACATTTCTTAGCCTCTGCAAGCTTCAGTTTACTGAAAATGATGCTAGGACCTTCCTCCATTTGTTTGGCAGATTTAGCAAATGCATATGTATATGACATTTATAATAATATAATAATAATAATAAATCTCATCATTATTATTACTGTTATCATCAGCATCACCATTACCATTTGGGGAACAGAGTCATGGTGTCCCAGGTTCATTTTCTCATTCTTACTGCCCACACAAGGATTGAACCCCTAACCTTCATGCTACCAGCAACATGTTCAAGTAAACATGCCGCAACCAAAGGATGAACCAAACCCAGATGCTTTCATCAAAACTGTCACTCGCATTATTCAGAAAATGACTAATGTCCAAGGACGCCACCCATCTGAAGAGCACAATACTTTATGTAAAGAGAACCAAGCCTTTTCAGGAGGCGGATCCAAGAATAAATGAAATAGGAAACAATCTTTCAGAAGCCTCTTATCATTAAATTGTCTATTTAATAAAAATATTCCCTGATGCTCATTATAATCGGGTATTATCTGTTTAATATTGTCTATATGGTATATTGTCTATTGAATAAAAATACTGAATGGTGTTAATTATATTTGGGTGAAAAGAACATCTTGCATATTCATTGAAAGACATAAACCACCCAAATCCTGCAAGTTGAGTGAATGCTGAATGGGGAACTATCTCTTGTTGCTTGTTCTAAATTTTGCTTCTCTTTATTTTCTCGGGGCGTCTCTTGTCTTTTTGTGATTCAACATCTACAGCAAAGAGACAAAGGCTTTCCCTTCCTCCTTGGAGCCTGTGAACATCAGAGACGCCCGCTGCCCCCTCCTTGGGCTTGGGTCTATTTCATATTTCATGAAGGACCTCGTGGTCATGGGTATTTCAGAGGAAGCCCAGGCTAGTCCCAAAAGGAAGAGCCGATCTTTCAGTGTGCTAAGGCAGTGGCAAAAAAGATAAGGATACATTCTTAGACTAAGTACATCATCAGAGATGTGGTAGGGGTTGTTTTTCCATATGGTTTCTTAGTTCAACGCCCTGGAGGCTTGGAAAGTCTGTTAACCTGGACATTGCTGAGTTTCATCTCTGGAGACTCTGATCCAGAAAATCTGGGAGACCTGAGAAGGTGTCCTCCCAAGTTCCTGGGACACAGGGCTCTTGCTGCTTTTTGGACCACCCCTTAAGTACTTCCGGTTAGAGATCCTGAATCGAAATCTTCTGAGACTTGAGAAGATGCGTGTCTATTAAGCATGCCAAGGAACCATACGCCCTACAGTTTAAAACCCGATGCAATGCAGGCTTATTCCAAGGCCAGCACAGAGCTAGACTTAGCACAAATACTCCGAAAGGACTGGGTCCTGTTGCCTCCAAACCTCCCATGACCCCGTAGCCCTGCTTTGCATGCTAACTCTACCAAATCCCTTATGATGCTCTGAATTCAAGGCTGTCCTGCATCTTAGCTTCACACATGGTCTTTGTGTGTCCAGAATGATTTCCCCATTTCTCTGCATCATCCCGCAAAGCCCAGTTTGGATGCCCTGTCCTCTGGGGGCATCTCCCCTGTTTTCCATTCCTCGACACAACCATGCATATTTTAAAAATCCATGCCGTCAGTCATTCTTTCACTCAGCAAATATTGATTTGGCTCATCTTGGGTGCCTGGCACCTTGCTAAGCTCCTGAAATAAAATGATACCAAAGGAGACTTGGTCTTTCCTCAAGGAAACTAAAGTTGGAAGAGGGAGACATGGAATATACCACTCCAAGTAATGCCACACCGCTGTCTATTGCTCAGCCCTACGTAAGCTTCAATATTGGACTCGTCTAACATTGAAACTGTTGCTTCTTATGCCTTGTTATCCTCACAGACTGTGGTCCAGAGGAGGGCCAAGTCCACATCTTTCATCTCTGGGTACCCAAAGCCCACTGGGTATTAATCACATGGTGAGTACTTTCTGATGTCTTCTGAGTTCAATAAAATATAGTTCTTCTTCCCAACGGAATAACAATCTAATACTAACACAAGTGCAGCAGATGCAGAAACCTTAATTATATTATTAGTTGGCATCAGAATTCCTTTTATGTGTGGGGACGGTTTCTGTTGAGAGAAATCCCTTGAGAAATCACTTGGGGATTGAAGAGACAGCAGTACCTGGACTTGGGGGGAAAAAAATCAAGGCCATGAAAGAGACAGCCACGTGGCTGTGTGAGAAGATGAAAGAAGGTTGTTTTGTTCGTGGAGTGGGGAGAGAAAGGACAAGAAATGAAAGTGAACTGAGGAAAGTGAAGAGGGAAAGACTGAGAAAGGAAGGAACCTACCACCATAGAGATGGGGCCAGGCTAATGCAAAGATAGGACGCAGCAGCCCGTGGAAACTCTACCCCGAGATGCCCAGAACATTTCCATAATGGGGATTTCATTCCGAATTCTTCGTGTTACTTTGATGGGGACATCTCTGGTTGTACTACACTCCCCATAATCTTCAATAAGTCTCCCAGATGCCTGGGCTGAGGGCTGGTGCTAGTGTTTGCTTGTGTGGAAGTCAGTGAAGAGGTTGAATTTTGTGTCTGGGACAGCGAGAGGCTGGAGCCAGCCTAGCATGGGCCCAAGTGATTCCACTGAGTGAGGATACCACATGGTCAAGGAACGCTGGGCATGATTAGCATGTCCAGCAGGACGTAGGCTAGCCTGGGAGACACTGCAGTAAACAAAATGGAAAAGCCTTTGATGGCATGGATTTGGCATGCAAGTGAGGGCCATGTGTGAGCACCCAGGGAGCTGAGCGCCAAGAAAGAAGAGGAAGCTGGTCGAGACCGCAGTGTGATCACAGCACATGGTGGGTCCTAGGGAGCCCCTGAAGGAGGAGGCATTTGAGCAGAGGTCTGAACAAAGGGTGAGTCACAGGCTGTCTGGGGCAGGAGATCTCTGGGCAGAGAGACCAAGAGCAAAGCCCCAGAGATGGAGCCTGCTTGGCCCTTTTGAGGTCAGCAAGGATGACCTCATACCTGGAGCAGAGTTGAGCAGGGAGGGTGGAAGGAGGTGAGGTCAGTAGATGGCAGAGGCCAGGTCATGTGTGGTGGCGTGTGAGGAATCTGGATTAACCCTGCATGGGGGAATAGGGAACGGGGAACGATTGATGGGTTTTGAGCAGAGAGGTGACAGGACTTCATTTAATTTTAAAATACTTTCTCTGGCTTCTGGGAAGAGGACAGACTAGAAGTGGCAAGGGTATAAGGAAGGAAGGAGACCAAATGACCCTAAAAACTCATGGAGCTCTTGAAGAAGACTTTGAACTTCCCCTGACCATAAAAATGAGGCTTTTGGCCATCTATTATAGATTGCAGGAGGTTGGGAGAACCACTTGATATACAGATTTACTACGTGATTTCTGCAACTCTTACTGCAACTACTAATAGTAAAACAATTCTATTGCTGTGATTACTACTGCATTGCTGCTAGTGCAGGGTAATAAATATTTATTATATGGCAGAAACACTGAAGATTTGCACATAGGAGTTATCTCCTCTTCTCTCCACCAATCCGTGGGATAGGAGCTACTTTTAATCCATACTTGGCACAGGAGAAAGCTATAAGGCTTGGACGTGTTAAGTAAGCCACTCATGGTCAGTAAGTGACAGCTAGTAATTGTTGGTGGTGGGGCTTAACCTTCAGCCTTTCTGACCTCAAAATCCATAAATTAACTCTATTTCATGATAACAAACAAGAGTGAACAATTACGCGTTAACACAAGTGATAATCCATGCAGGGCATAATTCGTTACCTGAATGCTCCTTCATCCTGTGAGTCACTGGTGTGAGCCTGTGAAAGGGAACAGGAGACAGCAGCATGGATGACGGCAGAAGAGAAGACCTTTGAGATGACGGAGTGGGGCAGAGCAGCCATGGGGGTGACGCAGGAGATGGGCCAGGGAGAGTAGTGTGGGGACCAGATGCCCAGCGAAGTCCCAGGGGAATGACCAAAGGGCTAAGAACGTGGGCTCTGAGCAAGATCCACATAGGAGGTCCTACGGACTCACTCAAAGTGCGCTGGGCAAGTTCTTCTACTTCCGTGTCCCTCGACTTTGTCATCTGTGAATGGGGACAGAAATAGTACCATTCCTAATGGGATCTGCATGCGATAAAGCTTGTAAAGCTGATAAGATGCTTAGCCCAGAACAAATACCCAACAAAGGCTAAAACAGAGAGAAGCAGATAAAATTTGTAAACATTTAGGATTTGGTGAAGGATTAAGGGGTAAAAGGAGGCTGTCCCCAGCTTTTTGGTGCGAGTAGCTAGAGGGCCGCAGGGTCCTCAGTTGAAATGGATGACACTGGTGGAGAATCAGGTTTATTCAAAGCAAAATAGGAAAACGTTGACTTAGAAAGAGGGGAGCCCTAGCTCCCTAAGAAGAGGACAAGGAAGACAGAAGGAGCGCCGCAGAAGGAAACGGGCCGGGTACCTTCTCAGTTGTTAGGGAGACACAGTGTCACCAGAACATAGGAAATGAAAGTGGACGAGTACCAGAGATGGAAGATCATTTGACGTGACTTCAGTGCTGTTTGAATCTTCCCCATCCAGAACCCAGGACAAGGACTTAGGTGCACATAGCTTCTTTGAGAGGTGATTTCCACAATCAGGGATGAGGGAGGAAAGCGGGTGAGCAGGGGAAGACTGTATTGTGGAGAGTGGGGACACGTGGGGCTGGCTACTGCCCTGAGCAGCCAGAGACCATCTTGCTGGCCCCTCTGAGGAGCCCTGCAGCATGCACCTCGGAATGTCTCCTGGAAGGCTGGGAGGCTGGGGCTCTGACTCACCTCCCATTGGAGGAAGGCGGCGCAGAGAACTTCCTGCACTGCCAAACTCCACCTCTGCGTGGCAGGAGTGAGCTGCCACCAGAAAAGCAGAGAAAAGCAGCAGGGACTTCAGATGGGACACTGTTGGTGAGCACCTAGAGACAGGACAGTTCTCTGGGTGGCTTCAGGTGGATCTAAGTGTCCCCCTTTCTTGATTTTAGTTCTCAAGAATTAGCTTAGGGTGTGCTGGGAATGCCACACCCTAGGAGGGAACTACCTGCTACAGGCTGGAACAACTCGAGTCTCCTCCCCACACTTTAGCCCCGTGACTCATGTGGCGTTGAGGTTTAAAATCCAGGGTGGACTGCTTTCCAGGGTCCCTCATCTGCTGTGCAAGTGGGGCATACATAACTGATTCCCAGAGGGACGGTGACGTCGGGCACAGACACCATCTGCCAGAAATAGCTAAGTGACCAATGAATTTGAGGTTTTATAAAAATCCTGAAACATGTAAATATCTCTAGTGTCCTTTAAGATATGAAGACTTGAAACTCAGAGAGGTGAAACTAAAGTGATAAATTAGGGTTTAAACTCTCAGTGGACAGAATTCAAACCTTGCTGCCCCCCACCAACACATACACACCCCTACTGTGCTTCCAGCCTTCAGCAAAGAATTCTATCACAATAAAAATGGAAGTGGTATTAATGGGGCAATTTTCCCCAGTACTAACTATTGGAATTTTGCTGACTTATGTTCTGCAGGCCAGGAACTAAAAATATACATTTCTTAAGAGAGTGGATCAGTTCACAGAATAAAGAGGAAAATGAGGACCGCAGAGAATCTGAAATTGGATATTCTTCTCCAGTTGAAGTCCAATGGATGGGAATTGCATTTCTCAGTCCAATCAAGAAGTTTTTTACCTCCAGGAATACAGAGCTATTAAAGTTCCAGGCTTCTGGCCTCTGAGGAGGAATTCCAAAAATTCCATCTGTAATCTGCTTAGCTCAGTATTGTGCGCGGGGTATGGAGGTATTTTTCTGTTTTCCTCATTCTGACAGGTCCTTCTAACACTATTTGATCCTGAAAACACCCTGTCCTCCAGGCCCCTCATCTTACGGTTGTGCAAAAAAGAAGCAAGAGAGTTGGTACTAAAGTTGCCATTAAGACCCCAGCTCAGGACCCACAACCATCTGAGGTACATCAGGTGGGGAGTCCTACGGTCTTTAGGCCTTCAAGGGTAGAAAGGAGAGAAGAGAGGGAGGGAAGGGGGAAGGGAAGGAAGTCAGAAATGCATTGAGTATTTATTTTTGCCAACTACATACTCAAGGATTATTTCATGCAATTCCCACAGGTTGGTAACAAATTAGGAAGCTGATTTAAAAAAAAAATGAGAGAAATTTTAAATTCCAAAAGCCCATGTCCTTCAAGTAGACATCACTAATCAATCATGCCTTTTATTTCATCGATTTCAGATTCCTTCTCTCCCCAGTGCCCCAGATGATCATGACCAAGGGGATAGTCCGTAGTGAGGGCCAGTTGGTACCCTTCCCACTTACCAGAGATTCGCTGCCAAAAGGTAGATGTTCTCTACCTTTCAAAGGAGGCCATACCCAGCACAGAGGCATGCCAGTTCTCTCCAGAGCAATCTTTGGGACCACACAGCAGCCACTTCCTCCCCACTGGGATCCTGGTTGTATAGTAACCTGGGGGTGCTGCATATACCCATCCACCAGCTCCCAACAGCTACCACCGAGAGCATGCTAATGCCTTTATATTCCATCTTTTTCTCACTTTAGAAATTTTGCTGTTGACTTGAACTTGTGATCAAACTACTGCTTCAGTCCAGATCCTATCTTTTTCATCCAACATCATCAAAAAAGGTGTTCAACAAACTCCCATAAGAAATTCCATTGGTCAGTTTTTATTTTGCCCCAAATAGATGAAAGAAAAGAAATCAGACCACACACTCTGTTTTTCCTCTGTGCTACACTCTTCATGGCTTAGAATGTTTTCTAAAAGGAGGTAGAAGAAGAAGCCATAATTACTTAGCTAGGTGCAACCAAGTGTTTGGGGTGGGAAAGGCTATGGGGAGATCACAGCTGTCAGTCATCATATCCTACTCCACACTCAGTTCACCCTCGATGCTCATCTCTCCAGCCCCCTTGGAAGTAAGTCACCAAAGCAGCCAGAAGGACCTTGGCCACCTGTGATCATTCCCACTCTCCCGACCGTTTCTTGCAGCAGCAAATTTGGAAAAGCTCTTCATGGGAGCACAGTGTGTTCGCTCTCCCATTGCTGTTCCCCAAGCTTGATCTCAAGCTTCTTGCCTGGAGCTCATATTTCAGGCTAGAGTAAATTATTTACCGGTGTTAGCAACCAAGCCTTGTGTTATTCAAAATATAAACCTGAAATATCGGAGCAATCAGACCTCACCAGCTGACACTATTTATGCTTTGCAGATATAGAGACAGATCAAAGGATGATTCATAATTATCCCAACACAATGCTTTCTTCCAAGGGAACGAAGGAGAGAGGCAGTTTTCCCTGGTGACTAGGAACTTACGGAAATACACGACAGCTTGGGCAAGGGCTGACCTGCCCTCCTCAGACCATCACAGCCTGGAGGGTACGGGGAATCAGGATCTAGGTTGACTTGAAAACAGACCCCTGCCTTTGCACATGGACGGTCCTTGGATGGTACGTCTGCTCAGCCCAGGGTGCTGTCCTTGTCTTTGCCTCTTCTGCCTTTCTTCACCAGAAGGAAACCAAGGTATACAGAAAAATGTGTTTATCAGAAGCAGCCACCACTGGGCCTTTGTGTCTGTCTTCTAGGTAGCCTCCTTTGGGACAGAGAAGGACAAGTGACTATTGGCGTGCAGCCTGGGTAAATGACTAAGGGACTGGGCTTCATTGTGGCATGGATCTGAACTTGAGTCCCACCTTGGGCACTTTTTGCTGTGTGAACTTGGGAAAACTCTGATTCCCAGTTTCCTCATCTGTATAATGGGGATTGCTATGGAAATTGAGATGGCTCATATAATATTTATTCACATAGCAAGAACTTAGAGTGGTGCTTGTATGTCAGTGCTCAGTAGATGGTAGTCATTCCTGTGGGGAAGACCGCCACTTCTTCAGGTGCAGCAAGTTCCACGGTACCAGGTATCACGGGTCTCCTGTTCCCTAGAACAGCTGGGTTTCGTGCAAGACCAAGTCTCACTCACTCCGACTTTCTCGCAGTCTCTTTGGAAGGATAAGGAGGATTCTGTGTGATAAGGAGCAACATCTTCAAACCAAGAATCCCTCGAGTCATTCAGAGTGTACACCCCAGTGTACACTCATGCTTTCCCTCATCCTTTCTCTTTGCAAAAGTGAGCCCAGGTGAGGAGTGTCTTAAGGGACTTGTGCCTCTGGGGCCATAAGGCACATCTGGAAAGGACCCACTGCTGCACTTGCAGGTCTGCATTTAGGATGCAGAGACACAGACACAAAGATCCTGACTGGCACTCAGAGCCCTGAGCCCTGAGCTCAGCTCAGTGGACATGAGGGTGCATTTGTCAGCGTAGAAGCTGTATTGGTCAACATTCTCCAGAGAGAACCAACAGAGAGAGAGACAGAGAAGGGAGATGACGTGGGGGATTGGCTCGCCTGACAAGGGAAGCCCAGAAGTCCCACAATAGGCTGCCTGCAAGCCAGAACCAGGGTTACCCAGAGTGGCTCAGCCCAAGTCCAAAGGCTTCAGAACCAGGGAAGCCAATGGTGTAACTAAGTCTGAGCTTGATCAAGAGAGCCGCTGGTGTAAGCCTGGGTCTGAAGGCTGGAGATCATGGAATCTGATGTCCAAGGGCAGGAAGGGAAGGGTGTCTCAGCTCCAGAGGACAGACAGAACAAGGTTGCTTTTCCTCTGCATTTTTGTCCCAGCCAAGCCCTCGGCTGATTGCCCACGTTGCCCACATTGAGGACAGATCTTCCCCACTCCATCCCCTGATTCAAATGCCAATCTGTTCCAGAAACACCCTCAGAGACACACAATGCCTTCCAGGTACTGGGGTATCCCTCAATCCAGTCAAGTTCACTCCCAAAAGTAATTATCACAGGGTTTTTCAGAGAAGCTCCTAATATCTTCACATCTAAAAACTTCTAGGACTGTCTTTACATGTTATCTGGTCCCTCCCTTCCAGACTAGATAGAGACGGGGCCTCTTCATCTGTTTATCTCAACAAGAGGAACCCTCCCTACATGCCATTTATTATCACATCTTCATGAATTCTAAGATGCCATGCTTGCAAGATATATATCACTGTTTTAATAGAAGAAAAATACAAAACTAAATGTACGCATCAGTTGTCAGCTGTTCTTTCACAAATGTAAGATGTGGAAAGATGTGCAAATTAGAATTAATCAAAAGTGCAGTGTTGCAACAGAAATGCTTGAACAGTCAATCAAAGAAGTGACTATGTGGTATTGGGGCTCTCAGGACCCTCTTCTGTGTCTATTCTGTGGTCCTTAGGAACCTGGCACCTGGTCTCCAGGGAGCTGTGCTTAACCAACAAAGTCACATCCATGTCTGTAGAGTCTGTTCCATATGGAACAGTCCCACTATTTAGGCAAGTTTTAAAATATTCTGAAAAAGTTCAGAGCTGCCTCTTTGAGACCCTGTCGCTTTAGTTCACCACATGTTAATATTGTGAGTGATTAAGACTCAGAGACTCCAGCAACAGGAAAGTTTAAATAGACTGCTGCCTTGCAAACCCCACTAGCCAACCTCATCATGCTACTTCTGTGTTATAGCATCACTGTGGCTGGGATATCTTACTATTACCTGTAAGAGAAGATGTTTTAGTCGGCTTTTTTATCGCCACACACAGAAGACCTGACAAGAACAATTAGAGGAGGAAAAGTTTATTTGGGGACTCACAGTTTCATAGGTCTCAGTCCATAGACAGCTGACTCCCTTGCTTGGGGCTCGACATGAGGCAGAACATCATGGCGGAAGTGTGTAGCTGAGGAACATGGCACAGGAAGTAGTGAGAGAGACTAAGCTCTGCTCACAAAATATATATCCCTAAAGGCCCACCCCAAATGACACACCTCCTTTGGCCACACCCTACCTGCCTATAGTTTTACCACCCAGTTAATCCTGCCCGATCATTTCATCTCTAAACCTTCTTGCATCAGTTCACACAGGAGCTTTTGAGGGACTCTTCATACCTAAACCATAACAGAAGACATTAAGGTACAGAATGTACACAGATATTCTCGTGTTCTGTGGGTCCATGTGGGAACTGATCTTGCATTGTGTGATTTCACTGGAATTAGGTTGTTAACAGACTGAGGAAAAAATAAAGGTGAATCCTAGCTCTGCCTCCTCTCATCTCCAGAATCCCAAGCAAGATAAGGAGCCCCTGTGCTGGGGAACCAGAAGTCAAAAAGCAACTCAGGCATTGTCTTTTCTCTCTCTACTAGGAAAAGCACTAACAGGAAACTAAGTACAATACACCATTTTTCTTCAATTGTTTTTGAGTCAGTGAATGAAAGCAGTAAATAGGAGGTGACCAGAACATCAGAGACTCGTGCTCCATATTACATAGAATGAGAATAAATCTCAAAAACCCAATGAGAAGGAAGAAAGGTAAGAAACAGGTTGGGATTTATAGTACAATATTATTTATGCAAATTAAAAATATTCATGCCCAAACGCCATATTTTTTCAAGGGTACAGGTACACTTTAAACGTGTCCAAAATATGGAAGATGATTTGAATGATATAGAGTCAGTGCATTAGTGCACATACCTGGTAGAGGAAAATGGAAAATTGAAATAAAACAACCTTCTACCACTGACTAAGAATGATAATACACCATCAGTGGGAGAGAATGATTCTTTCAGGTCTTTGTTCTTGAGGTCCTTTGTTAAAGCAAACAGTAAGGATGGGTAATAATCTTCCTACTCCTACTCCAAAGGAATTGTAACAGGAGAGATGTATTCAGTCTGTATGGATGCAGTAGACCCACGGACCAGTAAACAAGCCACAGCAGAGAGACTTACTACGAGAGACAAAGCTATGAGATTTCTCCAGGCTGGTCCCCTGTCACTTCCTTCTCGTTTCTACATGCACTGGGGATCTTGTGATTTAGGGGTCTCTCTCTCTCTCTCTCTCTCTCTCTCTCTCTCTCTCTCTCTCTCTCTCTCTCTCTCTCTCTCTGACAGAATGTCTTATCTTAACTTTTTCCTGATCAGGGAAACCAAGAGGATGAATGTCCCCTCTGAGGTCCTTACCATAGTGTAATGGCCAGGACAACAGGATTTGGAGTCAGGTCTCATGGACTTGATCTCAAGCTTCATAGTGCAGTTTGGGACAAAAATAACTTTGAAATTTGCAAAAAATCTAGAAAACCCTCAGAAATAAAAAGAGGACACAGGGAAGGAAGAAGAACCAAAGATGGAATGGTGGGGAAAGATAAATTCACAGTACTCAGAACCATTCTTAGTATAGAGTAATAGCCTCCCTCTTTATACAAACTTGCAAATATTTTGCAGATGAATTATTATAAGACAAAGAATTAACTGATGAACAAATACAGGCCTTTGACTAGGTCTCCAACTCCCCATTTCCCCCTCGTTGGTCCTCCAGTCAGTGAGGGAAGACTGTTCTCATTGTGTTCTGTGATTCATACTCAGTGAGTTTCTTGGATGATATCACTATAAGTAAAATGATTCCAGGGTTTTCCTTGAATGATAGCATACCTTGATGATGAAATTGTCATTTGTCTCTGCCATTTAGACTGTCATGAGCTGTGAGACTGAGAGTGATCCCGGACTGTGGCAGGCAAGGGCACGCATGGTCTTCAATGCTCTGAATTCGTCTTATAAGCTGATTTTCGCTCTTGTGCTGTGACAACAATGATTAATTTCATCCAGATCACCCTTTCTGTCATTGCTAATCCACCGTGTTTTCCTGAACACTTTCCATGGATTAGTATTGATGCTGGGGCTCCTTAGAAGGCCCAGCCAATGCAGCAAAGGCTTCCCAAGATGTTTACTGAAGCTCTTCTCCTATTGATCTAATTAAAGACCATGATGCCTAATATAATTAGTTCAGCTGGCCTTTCTGTCAGGGTAGTTCTTACACTTTTGGACATGTAACACCAGAAGAAAATTGCTTTGGGATAATGGATTGCAAGTCAGAAGGAAATGGCATTCGGAGCACAAATATGGGAACCAACTAGGACTTTAATTATTCTCCCCCATTCCCTGCCTTTTTTAAAGCAGCAGTTGATGCTTTAAGACCAAATCTTTGCCAACCTGGAGGTTAAACATTCTGTGCCATTTTGTCAAATGGGTTACATGTTTGTCATGTAACACATGTGATAACATGTTGGTTTGAAGGATTGTCCTGAACCTGGGACATGGGACATGTCAATTCACATGCCAGAAGGTGACTAGCATTTTGTTTATGGTACAAGAGAGGGAGGGGGACATGGCAGAACGTCCCAGACTTAAGAAATCAAAAGCATTATGTGATCTAGATCATGTGTTGAAGGTTGACCTTGGGAAGTTAAGAAATACTTTATAAAGAGGGATGAAAGAGATAACTAGGGATGTTGGGAAGTTTGGAGATTTGGCAATAGTGAGGTTAGGGAGTTCTTATGTGAAGTTTTCTGATTTCTCAATCAAGTCCGAGGTGAGGTCATTGGCTGAGAGGAGGGTAGGTTACTAATAACGAACGAGAGCAAGGACTATCAGAATCAACTTTCCCAGAGTGCCTCCCATGTGCCAGGCTGTATTCCAATCATTTTTCATACATTAACTCTTGATTTTCACCACAGCTTTTTGGGGTTGGATTAAACCTTAGAGTCTAAAAGCAAATTCAGTGGGGAAACACCATAGCATAAGAAACCTGGTTATTTTCTCTCTGGTGACTTTTAGCTGCACAAAGAAGGTATACAGTTTGCTGCGGCTAGGCCTGAGTTTTGCCAGGCAAATATGGTGGACTGAGACAAGGAGACAGGGACATTGAGGAAATGGCATTTGGAAGCTGGTGATGGCAAATGATGGACCATAAATTCTAAGCAGAATAATGGAGTGAAAATAGAGAGTTCGAACGAAAGTCGTGCTGTGCGGGATTGACGTCTTAGGGGAGTTGAAGAATTATCACATAGAGTTGGTTGCCTTGATGTGGGAGTTCAAGAGAGGAAAAGTAAAAAAGATGCCCAGATTTCTGACTTGGGCCACTACGTGGATGCTGGTCTGGTCCAATCACAGAAAGAGACTGGAGGAGGAGGACAGTGAATCCAGAGGAGACATGCAGAGTCTGAGATGCTTTGAAAGGCTGAAGACAAATCCACATGTCTCTGCTATGTATAGACAGGATCCTTACATGATGCTTTCAACGATCATCTCCTGTAAGGAGAGATTTGCATTTGACTAGGTGACTAATTAGCTCAAATAGGGTTTGTGGGAGGAGTGTTGAAAATGGAGAAATGAAGACAGGAGATTAGGGCAGGCATTACTGTACAAGAACTGAAGATAAGTCCTGCTGGGGCTAGAAATAACTGAAGTGGTACTTCCTGGCTAGGCTGGAGAGTCTGCTGAGCCAGGATATAAATAACAGCGGGAATAAACTATAAACATCTTTTATGAATCTCAGAGCTGTGGTCATTGTCATGGCCGGGGTTTCTTGTCCTCATTTTGAATTATCTCAGAAGAAGAAAACTCTCAGGATTTTCTTCAATCTCTATCATCTTACATCAGCGTGAAAGGTTTTATCAGGTTGCAGATAATAGAAATCCACTCATATGGGATAAGAGAAAATGTGGGGATTCAATGGAAGGGTGTTGAGGGCCTTTAACTGAATCTACAGAAAATAAAAGGAAAGGGTTCTTCAAGAGGGTGGGGCCCGCTCTAGGAACCTCAGCAGCAGGACTAGCCTGCAGATTTGCAGATTTGCACCTTCAGCTTCTCCCCATCCCTGGTTCACTTGCCCAGCGAGCATCGATGGAGTATCTAGAAGGACCGAGGCACGATGGCAGGTTCTGGGATACCAAAGTGAACACAGCAAAGATGGCTCCTCAGTGGAGCCTGGAATCTGCTGGGAGAGATGATCATCACCCAAAGAGTCACCCACACAAATGTATAGGTACAACTGTGGTTCACATAACTATGGAAATCACATAGGGCCACGAAAACCCACACTTAGCAAACTTGACCCAACCAGAGAGATTAGAGAAGGCTTCCATTCTAAAAATAGCCACCGAAATGATAAGGGAGAGCGGAGGAGGAGAGAAGAGGGACTGTATTCCAGGTAGAGGCAACAGAATGTGCAAAGTCCCTTTAGCAAGCTGGCATCGGGTGAGGTCAAAGGGCAAAGAAGGGTGGTGTCACTGTGGCACTAATGTGAGAAGTGAAGTGGCATTCGATAAGGCCCGGGAAGGCCGCGGTGGCCAAGGCCAGACTTGATAGATGCTGACTCCAACACACAAGGGCGCCTCGGATGTGTCTGGGGCAGGGAGAGGGGGATGGGTTTGTAGGTTTGCCTATGGAAGGGACCACTCTGGCTGAAGAACTCATCTTCCAATACTGAGCTCCCCAGAGAGTGAATCGGATTGGCACAGTTGTGATCAGGTGTCCACCCTGGGCCCTGAGGCCACAGGGGAAGCCCATGGCTGCCAGGGAGACACCAAGGGAAGTTTTCAGAAGACACAAATTCGAAAGGGGACCCCATAACGCAAGCATTCTCCTGGCACTCCCACTTTCCATGATATGGAACCCCAAGGGTTTCACTGCCCCAGGCTGGTGCACCCCAATCCCATTTTAAAGTCTTCTTAAACTCAAGAGGTAGTAATTGTCGTCTCCATTTCTTTGGAGTAAAAATGAAGGTGGATTTTAAATCAGGAATGGCTGACTCTTAACTCTTCATCACTAAATCTCACAACCCACCACACTGAATCGTCATCATTAGCATTCCTAACAGAGAGAAAAAGTGTTTAATTAATAATAATACGATCACTTGGGTAGCACAGTACTCTATTTGCATAATATTTGCATAGTACTTTATTTGCATAGTACTCTATTTGCGTATGATTTGCATAGCACTCTATTTGCATAAGATGCATAGTACTCTATTTGCTGGGCACTGTTCCCAACATTTTACCTATATTTATTATTTTCACCCCAATAACAACCTAGGAGCAAAGTAGTAGCGTTATCTTTACAGGTATCTTTACAGGCACTGAGAATATAGAGGGGAGTGAAGGGAGGGGAAGGGGTATGGGGAAGGAAGGATAGTAGAGTGAAACAGACGTGATTACCTTACATACATGTATGACCGCATGACCAATGTGATCCTACAATGTGTACAATCAGAAAAATGAGAGATTACACTCCATTTATGTACGATCTATCAAAATGCATAAATGCGCTCTACTGTCATGTATGACTAATTAGAACAAATTTAAAAAATTAATAAAATTAAAAAGAAAACAGAAAACAAAGAAATTTAAGCAGGTTACTAACAAGCAAGTAGCAGAGCTGGAACTTGAACTCCCGCTGGTCAGCCTTGGAGTCCAGACTGTCAAATATTAATGCCCTTTGTCTTCTCCTCTCTCCTCTGTCTCTCTTTCTGTCTCAAAACAAACACGCAAACAAAAGAGGAAGAGCCCCCGCTGACCATCATTAATCCTTACCTGAAGACAGGTTTAAAATGAAGCACAAGTGAACTGACTTCATATGATAACTCGGTGATGTTGTACTATTGTTGTCCCCATTTGACTGGTATGGAAACAGAGGCTCAAGGAAAGAAAATTGTTTATTTGAGAAAACACAGATGGTAACCAAAGGCATCAGGATTCAAATTGAGTTCTGTTTGATCCCAAAGCCCTTGTTATGAGGATGTTAAAAACAACTTCCCATTATCCTCTGTCCACTGGTTCTGTTTCAACTCTTCTTGAATAAACTGTCAGATCATTGCAAAAAAAAAAAAAAAAGTGAAAGACCAGTCCGGTTAAAAGTGCCTATTAGCCCTTAAGTCATGCCAACTCCTACTCCGTGACACCCATGTAGATTAGACTGTGTCCCATTTTCAAAAAAATGTCACAACAGGGATTGATCTCCAGCATTTTCTGCTTCGGTTATAATCTTTGGCATGGAAATGAGTTACTTAGATTGTTAGTGGCTGACAGTCCCCATAAATTGCAAACCGAGGCTCAGCAGGGTGACAGGTGACACCTCTTTGCTCTCTTCCATACTATCTCTCTTGTTGCAACCCCCCACACTGCGATTCCCTGTACCAAGCGGCCATGAATTATACATGTACTTCCTGAAGTTTGATGAAAGTTCTCCCACCTATTAAATTGCCAGGTTACCAAGTCTAACATAAATCTAATCCAAACATGCTTAGGAAAATATTGTGCCATTTGTTCTTCTATTATCACATCTTCTGCTTTATTGTATCATGTATTCAAAGTGCCGGGAGAACTTCTGCTTGCTGTGTATTCACCTGGGATTACCAGCCAGTCAAATGAGTCTGCAACAGGCTCCCAGATGTTAGAAATCCAGAAAAATGGGCCTAATCCTCCCATCCCGTCACTCAGAGGCAGCCCCCCACGACCCTGGGAGCAACTAGCAGGAAAAGGCAGGACCTGCCGAGGAGAAGCCAAACTCCCAAATAAAAATTTCAAGACAGAGAAAGCAGGAGCCACCTCCCAAGCCCTTTGCTGACTTGCTCTTGCCTATGGGTGAAGAAATAAACTTTTTAGGACAGCATCCCAGGTGGGTTAGCAAGATGCTTCTTTCTGGTTTTGCAACTTGCTTGCCCCCCACAGTCTTCTATTCCAGCCATTGAAAACTTCAGGATCACATTCAACAATCCTGTCATCAACTATTCATGAATGACCCTGAGGTCCCTGTATTGATGAGGCATCTTTTCTTTTTGCGGTTGTAAGTAAAAGAACTCTAAGTCAAATTGACTTAAGCAAAATGTCATTTTGGGTTTTGCAACTGGGAAGCAGGGGGATGTCAGAAGCTTCAGGTGTGGCCGGATCCGAGGAATTCAAGTGACATCACCAGATCTCACACGATTCCCGTCTCCCAGCTGACTTTCCTCTGTGTTGTCACTCTGACCAAGCCATCTCCCAGGGTTGACAAGAAGGCCCCTGGGACTGCTTGGCCTGCATCCTATCATTTCACTCAAGCCAGATGAAAAATACTGCCTTGTTTGAAAAAATATTAGAAAAGTTTCAACTATTTTTCTAAAATTTGTAGCCTGAGAAATGAGAATGCTACCCATGAATATCCAAGTTGAGAGGATCTCTGGAAAATTCTACTGCTCTGGCAAAACTGGACACTTCTTTGGGCTGTTCAAAAGAGGTCCCCTTGATACAGGCCATCTGCTCTCCAGGTAATGAACCATCTCCCACACCCTATTGTCTCCCAAAGACGAGGGCCAGATTTCAATTGTCATTCATTATCATATTTTCATTGTTGTTTTGTTTTCGAAGAGAATTTCTTTGTGGCTATATCTTTGAAAAAATTGGGTCAATAACTGAGAGAAAATTGGGTCAATAACTGAGAGAGCCAGGTGAGTTTGTTAGCGACTCATCCACTTTAAGCAGGTGCACTGCCTACCTGGCTTCTGAGCACACGGAGGCCAAGCCTCCAAAAGGAAGAGCATCCTATTTTGATGGCGTGGTGGGTCAGGAAGTCAGCTGTGCCAAGACCACCCAGGATGGACAGAAAATGCAGATGGAAAGAAAGCACCCATGGCTATTCATCCACGGGTGGAATATTCCATTCTCACCAAACCAAATCCCCCACCCAGCATGGCCCCCACAGCTCCTGGTGGTTGTTCAGAGGCACTTCCCACCTTTCGAGCTGGTTATCCTATTTTCCTCTTGGGATGGAGAGGGAAACATAACTGCCCATTTTTAAAAAATCATGCTGTAGGTCACTGTGTGCTTTCAACAGAGGAAACTCCTTTTCAGATCAGAATGATTCGCTGAGTGCTTTTTGGGGAACCAGCAAATCAGCAGCAGCAGCAGCAGCAGCAGCAGCAGCAGCAGCCTATCCTAAATCTTTTGTATAAGTCCTGGTGCAGTAAATGAGGGCCCAGATCCATACTAGGAACCAAATATGGTTTTACTGAATTATGGACGCTTCCTAGGATTCCTCCATGATGCTGGATCATGACTGGTTCTTTATCTGGCATAGAGGCTGTTGGTGTTAACTTATTATTATTTTTTATTTTTAAGAGAAAGAGGGATAACTTCTGAGATGGCCGAAGCAGGTTCTATGAAGCTGAGAGGACACGCCTGAGTGCACCTGGACCAGTCTGAGCAGAGTCACCACAGAGCCTTTGTGCTAGCTCCAGGAGAGGGGGACCAGGGGACTTCTGGTCGGCGGAGGCTCTGTGACAGAACCCCTCCCTTCAGTATTTAACTATAATTAGCGAGAACCACCCATATGGCGACTCTTCTCAGGCCAGATGGGTGGTTGTCAGGCGGCACATGATCTTTGCTTCACTTTGAAAGAGACATGAGTAATCCTGGGATATTAATCCAGCAGAGGCTATATTTATCTTCACTTCTTCAGCTGAGAGCACATCTCTCTTTCTTCTCCAGGTGTCTGGGGGTACAGGGGACCAGCCCCACAGCGGTCTTTCTCAGAGCCGAAGGGAAAGGAGGTCTCTACTCTGTGGCTCCTCCTGGAGTCCACAGCTCCACCCTCAACTGGACCTGGCCACCCCCCACCCCCGAGGGCACAGAGGACCAGAACTTCAGGCCATGTCAGAGCCTTAGAAGCTGCCCAGGTGACTTGACAGATGAGGAGACTGAGGCTCAGGGAAGCTGTGCGGCTCGCCCCAAACAAGTCAAGAATAGAGTTGGAGTGACAGTCACCTGCTCCTGCTTGGTTTTAGGAAAGGGTGGCATTCCATTTTGCAACCGCTAGGGCAGCATATCCCTTCCATTCTCCAAAGATGAACAATGACCTGCTTGCCCTGCTTTAGGAGACCACGTACTTAAAAGGAGGCAGAGGCCAAGTATAGAGGTCATGTCTGAGGTGGAAGTGGAACCAGGAAAGTGGTCAGGGTTCAAAATAGTCCTCCAAAAACTTTCTCCACTTCTCTTCCTCTCTCTGTCTCCCCCCCCCCTCTCTCTCTCTCTCTCTCCTCTCTCTCTCTCTCTCTCTCTCTCTCTCTCTCTCTCTCTCCTCTCTCTCTCTCTCTCTCTCTCTCCTCTCTCTCTCTCTCTCTGTCCTCTCTCTCTATCTCTCTCTCTGTCCCTCCTCTCTCTCTCTCCCCACAGGCTTTCTCCCTGATGATAGCTCTGCATCTTTCCTCGCTCAACACCATCCGCTCTGTCCCTAATACGTCCTCTTCATATTTTATGGAACACATTCCAAAGACAGCCAGTCTGATTGGCTCTGCTGATGACCTTCAGGTGATTTCAGTGAATGGATGAGGCACAGACAGAGCCCCTAGTTCCATCAGACAGAAGCAGGGTGTGGGAAGGGCCAGGTCAGCTGGAAGGTGTTGAGTGTGGGAAACACTTTGGGTTGCAACAGCAAGGTCCTTCTTGGCACTTCAGTGACCTTATTAATAGCATTCTTTATTAAAATAATGTCACCACTTCCTGATGCCACTCAAATGATTTCCATTTTATTTTCTTATTCCATCATCACATAATCCCAAAGGATAGTTATTGTTATCCCTATTTTACAGATAAGAAAATGGAGTTCCAGACAGTTCATCGTTTGTTTAAGATGACTCTAATATATTTTTTTTCTTTTTCTTTTCTTTGCTTTTTTTTTTTCTTTTTTTTTTTTTTTTGGTACCTGGCATTGAACCCAGGGGTACTTAACTACTCAGTCACATCCCCAGTTCAATTTTATTTTTTTTATTTTGAAACATGGTCTTGCTAAGTTGTTCAGGGCCTTGGTAAATTGCTGAGGCTAACTTTGAACTTGCAATCCTCCTGCCTCAGCCTCTCTAGTGGCTGGAATTATAGGTATGTGCCACTGTGCCTGGTTTATATCTCTTTTCAAACTGTTGTCTTCACCTAGTTTTGGGTCTCTGCAAAGAGGCTGGTCAGTTTTCCTTCTGACGCAGCTAAATCCACACCCTCACCACCTCCCTAATTGAGATCTACCGTTCTGGGCCATTCCATTCACCAAACACCCAGGGACAGACCTTGTGCCCCAGGGCATGCTGAAATTATCCAGTGGAGCCAACCCTAGACTTGTGTGCTGTGAGAAGGAAAGCCTTCTCCCACCCACAGACCCCCTGCTCCCCCTGGGAACAGTGAGTACAAAAAACCATGGAGTTTCCCAGTTTCTCAGTCTTGATGGGTGTCTCCCCTCACCATTTCTCAACCAGGGTAATTGAGTTAAAAACTGCATCCCTGTGAAGAGTTGGAACCAGGTTCACACCCTGGCAACCTGACTTCCGTCCATTTGCATGAATGTGCTGCCTCTCCTGAGCCCAGGGGAGCACCTTCCAGGGAGTGGCTGCCCCAGCTTGAGGCTCTGAGTTGACTCTGAACTTGGCAAGGCGTTGCTGCTATGAACAGACCCAGACCTTCCCTGTGAGAACTTCTCTTTGGTACAGCTCACCTCCTGTTCTGGTTTTTGTTTGTTTGTTTGTTTGTTTTTCCAGTCTGGATACAATTTGGAGACTACCCGGAAAGTCCTTGCCACCAAGTAAAAATCTGAGCCAACATTACCTGTAAGGCTTTATGAAATCTTCATTATTGTTTTATTTTGTATTTTGTTAATAGCAAACTCTCTGAGAGGTGGAAAACCTCAATGATACAAGGTAGACGTTTCATCTAGGATATGAAAGAAAAAGATAAAGATTCAAAATGTGAGTAGTGCCTGTCTGTGAGTTTGGGCAGGATGCTTGATCTTGCTGGATCTCAACATCTTCATCTAGAAAGCAAAGACAATACTTCCTGTCTTACTGCGTTGTCACCTCACATTTGCCCGCACCAGAGACATAACTGTAGGCCCTGCTCCCTTTTCATGAGCAAGAAATAGCAAATGTTTTTGGAAACTGAAAGCTGACTGGGATGGTGTGATAGTGACGGAGACTGAGGTTCTGAAATGGCATAGAGGGCGTATTCAGTGGGAAGGAGCTCGGTGATTGATTGTTGATGTCTGCCTGGGCACAAGGTGGATCGTGTCCAACCATACTCCATCTCTGCTCTATGATTACCCCACTGCTGCCAATCTCTCTAGAATTGTTGCCACATCATGCTGTTGGATGGGATGCAGTGAAGTCATGGAGAAGTACTAATACCTACTCCTCTATTACCACTCAACAAACCATTCCAAAACTTCCCCTCCTGGTTCATCAGACATTCCATCTTCATGTGCAAAAATGCTCTTGATGTGATTCACTTATTATTGCACAAGAAAACAGATCCACTGAGGCGAGGAGTTAGGGAGCCTTTCTCCATCTTTTCCAAACACTTTTAGTGACCCATGCGATTAGGTACAAAAACTTCAGGGAAATAAGGCAAGATACTGTTCTTTAGGACACAATGGTAATAGCATTACTGATAATTATGCTTTAAGGGACACCCTCTGCTCCCTACCTGGCACTGGAACGGGTACACTGGATAAAACTTCTCACTTAACTTCATAGTGACACTATGCAGTCAGCTCATTCTTATATGTGAGGAACTTGTCCCTGTGACCTTGCATGTGAGGGGCCGAGCTGGGTTTTACCTGGATGCTGACTCTGTCTAAAATCTGAGCTTTTTTTTCCCCCTAAAATATGTTGTTTTGGGCAAGATCAGCCCTTCCAATTTAAACATGTCCTTTCCTTACTTGCTGTTTAGTTGGCATTTGAGATAGAGACCCTGTGTGTGCATGTGTGTTTGTATGTGTATTGTATGTGTGTGTGTATGTGTATGTATGTGTATTGTGTGTGTATCATGTGTGTGTATTGTGTATCATGTGTGTGTATATGTATTGTGTATGTGTATTGTGTGTGTGTGTATCGTGTGTGTGTATTGTGTGTGAGTATTGTGTATCGTGTGTGTATATGTACTGTGTGTGTGTGTATTGTGTGTGTGTGTGTGTGTGTGTGTGTGTTTGCATGTACACAAGCTCCTTTTGCATAAGCATCTTGGATTTTTGCAATAGGCTGGATTGACAGGATTTGGTCCCCATGGGTTAGGTGGTGAGGCATCTATCAGCAAGGTCATGCAACAATGGTCATGGAGAAGTCTGAATCAACCCTCAGTCCAGGTCAGAGAGCCTGAATCAGCCCATCCTGACTCCTGGTGGACCCGGTTCCTAGAGGTGGCCTGATGAAGTAGTCCTCACTGGACCATGCACATGACTCTGGAATGCTCAGATCCCTGACATGTGAACAGAGTGGAGAGTCCTTCTCCAGGAGGAGTGGTAGGTGACATCTCCTGAGCATCAGGATCCCTGTCAAGCACTTTACAACCACTGCCTTGGTTAGTTCAGTCTGCAACAGCAAATAAGTACATGGGCTCACACTGGCTCATTCATCCTTCACAAAAAACCCAAGAGGTAGAAATTCCTCTTGGCTCCATTTTACTGAGGATAGGAGTGGGAAGTCCAGAGAAAAGAAGACCTCTTTGCCAGCAGGATTAAAATTTCAAAGCAGGAAACTGCTTCTTCCCACCATCAGCCACATTGTCCATAAGGGTTGGCTGATGACCAGCACTGGCTCAGACTCCAGACAACTGGGCCACTAAGAGGGACACACTTCTCTTTAGGGGTTATAGAAACATTAAAAAAAAAAAAAACCCTGAGAAAAAAACAGGAAACCCAAAACAGATGGTTGATCAATGATGGTTGTTTGTCCCCAGTGAGGAGAAAAGGGGTTTGTATCTCTATTTTCCATGTGAAACTTAGAGTAGTGTTGGCCTCAAAAAGTCCACAATCACTAAATCTCAGTTTCCATCTGCAGGCTGGGTCCATGAACATGACTGGGAAAATCAAATGGAATGAGTCATGGGTGAAGACTGGAAAGCATGATAAAAACATTGATCCTTTATGCTTCTGAGACTGTAGGTACAGCAGAAAGAGCTTGGAGCTAGAGGAGGTGAGCCTTTCTGAGGGGCCAGGTCTTTGTTTTTCTTTGCAAAAAGTTGTAGAGTTTAAACAAGAAAGTATAAAGCAGAAGTTACGTCAGCAAGCAGAGGCATTGGAGACTCACATCCACCCTTTTTTATGCTCAGGGATTGGTTGGTCACGCAAGGAGGTTCATGAACCAGATATTTATTTGACTTTTCCCTTCTGCTTCTAATTGTTTTAGAACATCCCTGAGGATGTCCCTTATCCAAACCTTTTGGTGGATGCGTGGATTATCATCTCCTCAAAGTTAGATGACTTGTCCCTTCTAAAGCATGATGTGCCTCTTAGCTCTGGAATTGTTAGACAATGTCCAGAGGTTCTGTTCACCATGGGTACCCTGAGATATTCATTGCACATGACCCGTGAAAAATGATACATCGCCCAAACCAGCTTCATCTCTCCTGATAATCCGAAGAATGAGAAGGTGCAGCTGGAAGGACTCAGGGACCAAAATCGTCTTCCCATGTCCCTAGATGTGGCTTTATTCTTCTCCCCTTGAAGGAGAGAAGAAGTGTGTCTGGCACTTGGATGGATTTTCCAATCAAGCACGCACACTGCTGACCTTAATCCTGTTCAAGGTGCAAGAGTTGGACCAGAGGACATCATGGCCTCTTCCCGTCTCCTCTACACACTGATTCCTGAAGACAGACACTGCAGAGGACCTCTTGCTGAGAGGAGAAGCAGACTGAAGGGCTATGTATATTTAAAAACAAAGACAGAGTTTGAAAGTGGAGTCAATTGCAAGAGGAGAGGGCAGAAGAACTCTGGAGGCAGCTCAGGTTGGGCATCCCTGGAAGCTGCCAGTGACCCAAACACAGGGCCATTCGCCACCTCTGCCCCCAGAGTGGATGGGAGATGCAGGAGTAATGCCAGGACAGACACATGGAACACTCAGAGGCAAATGCCCAGTCACTGCAGTCTGTCCCTAATTGTCCTCCCACATGAGGCTTCTGAGAACCCTTCTGGAGTCACAACCCTGTTGGATTGTTTTCATTCCCTGGTTCCCCATTTCCCTCTGAGTGAAAACTCAGCTACTTTGGGGTCTCTGACAGACATTAGAGGTCCCATCTGCACAGCACCACTTACTTGATGCTCTGATGGAGAAATCTTTGTCCTTCTTGAGGGGGGAGGCTTCCTTTTTAATCAAATTAGAAGCTCTTTAGGAGCACTCGTGGGTCTTTGAGGTAGGATGAAAGCTCGCTTGGTCAATTACAGTGGCAGAGTCGTTCCCTGGCTGTCATCTCTTGGGTCCAGTGTTCTATCACCTGCCCTTTCAATATTTCTCCAGCAAAAAGGAGATTTTTCTGCAGGAGGCTGACCAGTACCCTCAGGGTTTCATGGGTATGGGAAGGGTCCATCATGACTTCCAAAAGGTTAAGAAATCAAGTGGCCAACTTTCCACGTCTTAGCACTGAAAGTTTCACATCTTGGGAACTTTCTCAATCACAGACAGACTTGGATAGATGGTCCTCCCAGGGGCTATGCTCCTACCTCTTCCATAATCCTGGCTCCTCCTATATACCTGCAGAAGGTATCTCTGATCTCATGTTATCTCCTTACTTAAGATCTACCTCTATTCATTTTTCTTGACCTCTGGTTCCTCATTTCCCTTCAATACAACTATCTAATTTCTACCTGAGCCTGATAATAAAAGAGACCACTGGTCTGAGATTGGGAAGGAAGGATGTTCTGAAAGTTAATCGGGAATGAGATTCAGACCACAAAGTCCACCTAACGGACGGAGCACTGTGCCACATCTTAACATGTACCATGCAGTCATGCCAACAGGGACCGAGCACTGTCATGGCTTCCACCTCCCAGATGGGAAAGACTAGCGATGGAGTGACCCCCTAGAAGTCACACTGCAAACAGACTGTACAGTTGGAAGCAGAGTTCAGGTCTTGTCTGGAGAGGTCATCCAGGAAGAGAAATTGGGGATCATAGATATAAAATTCCTCAAAATGTTGAAGCCCAGAGAAGAGAGAAAATTCACTGTGATATAGGAGAACACATGAAGTAGCAATGGAGAAAAACTAAAATATATGAAAATAACACTATGGAACTTAAGTCATTTTGTAAGCTTTGAAACATAAAAAAAATGTATTATGTATGTGATTTGCTCATAAAATTATCGTGTTTGGTATATTTAAAGACGTGAGAACATAGGAAGAAGCAGAAGAGTCTTGGGGAAACAGGTTTTTTGAGAAAAGTTAAAATGTTTTGAAAAAAATCATATTAGAGATTTTCTATTTTTTCATCAGATGTTCAGTCTCCTGTTTCCAGCCGTTAACATTTCCTGTCCTCTCTTAACCTCGAGGAACTCTCAAGCTGACCCTCTGGGCTCCCACCTGCCCAGCCAGCCAACACTGATGTCGCCGTCTTCCCCACCCTGTGTTCCCCTCTTCCCTTCATCTGTGGGACAATTCAAGAGCACCCCCATCCCCCGTATTTTTCCTGGACCTTTATCAAGTTGCAGGCTTTTGTTTAGCTCCATACTTACTCAGCTGCACATCCTGGGTCAGTCTCTGTATTACGGACTCCTTCTGGGTTAGTGTCTGCTGTATCTCCTGGTCATCTCACTTAGCTCAGCTCTGAAACGGGCAGGTGCTAACTTCAGAAGACAGCGTCTTTAAGGCTTTCAGAGTGCAGAGGCCAGGGAGCTGTTCCCTTGCTTCACCTGTACAGCTGGAGATACAGTCCACTGTTGAGCTTCGGCTTGATGAGTGGAGTGTGGCTTGACATCATTCCCAGTGAACCTTTCTGCCAAGGGTCTGTCTCTGCTCACCCCAAATGAGGCCACGGCCTTCACAGAGCCTTCTTCAGTGGAGTTTGGCTCAAAGACTGGAAATAACTTGGACACTCACAATAGGGGTTGCTTAAATTGCAATGAATTTATAAAATCTAATGTTACGTAGCCACTAGAACATCAGGTTAGAGCTATGTCTACTAATATGGCACAATTTAGCAAACACTGAGGAAAGCAAAATACCGAAGAGTAGAAATATGTTCCATTAAGACATGAAACAGGGTGGAAAAGAATAGAAGGTGCACCATTGCTTGTATACTGATAAAACATTTCTGGAAAGATACCAAGAAACTGTAACAGAGAGGGGACCTGACCTGGGGATCTGAGAGTAAAAAGCAGAAGGAACTTAATTTTCATTGGTTATCCTTTTATAGGATCTATTTTTTAAAGTTTGTGGGTATCACCTCCTCATAGTTAACAAGGTAGGTAAATAGAAAAATACACAAACTGACATTTGACACATTGTGTACTTTCAAGAAGCATGTAAAAATCGATTAAATGGAAAAATTCCTACTGGTCAAAGGAGAGTATGCACAAACTCAGGTGAATCTGGAAGCATCTGTTTGGCTCCTGAGGGATGAACACAGACAAAGTTGCTGCTTATCTGAATGTCCTCTGGTTGGTCCCCTTAGTGATATAACCAATTCGACAATTTAATCAATTCTATAACACATATTAACTGAGAACTTACTATGTGCCAGCACTAAAATGGTCACTTGTGCTGTAGTGATGAATAAGACATGCTGATTCACCTGGATCTCAGTGTTCATGGGGAAGGCAGACACCTTGCATGCCAGTACAACACAATACAATGTGATAAATGCTCAACTCAAAGATACTGGAGAATGATCTACAAAGGGATTACTGGAGGTCTAGAGAATAGCATGATTTCAGAGCTCAAAGTAACTTTAGGACTCATCTAGTTCAATCCTTTCATGAAAAAGTCAAAGAAACAAATCTGACCAAGACTGAACAAAGATTAAGAGGTAGAACTGGGAATTTTGAGTCAAATATAAATTTTCAATTCTGCTGTGTAACAAGCATCCCTGGTTCCTCAACAGCATGACCAATAAACATTTATGTAGTTCAAGGCCTGCAGGTTGGCTAGGGAGGGTCCAGGGACTGACTGGCTGGCATGGATCTGCTCTGCTCCATGTGCCTTTCATCCACCAGGCTGCCCTGGGGACGTCACTCTCCTGGCATGGAAGATACACAAGGGAGGAAAGAAAACACACATGGTCTTGGGAAAATAATTTTTGGAATTGGCATGATGCCACTCTTCCAGTCTATTGGCTAAAGATAAACTCAATTAAAGGTGTGGGAGTTATTTTATACTCTTTTATTGGAATAAAATGAAGTCATAAGGCAAAACATGTGGGTAGATCTAGAGATGAAGAATCCGGGTCAACAATGCAAAATATGGTATGGATTTTACCAATATTAGGCAGCAGGCTGCCTCTTAGAAAAAAAAAAAAAATTGGTGGTGTAAGAAAGTCCAGATGTCCCGGAAGTGGGGACCTGTGGACCATGCACTCAAAGATCACACCGTTGTCAACGGGGAAGCTCACCTTCCCTGGAAAGCTGGCATGTTGGAGTTGATCTTATTTCTTCCCTTTATAATCTGCCTAAGTTTCTACAGAGGTGTGCAATGGCCAGAAGGGCTGATGGTGAGGGGCATCTGCTCCAATCCCACATCGGGGGTGGGAGTCGGGAGGAGAAAAGACAATGGCTCTCTCTTCTTATATGAATTTCAAAAATGGAAACTTCTCCACCATTTGTTCACAGTTGATCTGTGAATATGGTGTTGTTAGGAGCATAGCGAGATGTTTTAAGATGATACAGCATCCAAAGTGCAACCCAGAGAAGGCAAAGCTGTGTTTTTGCATAAGCTTGCTGATCTGCTAAGCAGCAGGTACAGGTTCCACCCCTGCCAGATTCCTCCTGGGCTCTCTTCCTCTCTGGTTAGGACCAACTAAACCTCCAAACTGGAGTGGGTGGGTAGAAGGGCCAGTGAGGTTCTGGCTTGGTGTGTTAGGAAGAGTAACTAGGACTATTCCTTTCATTCCTGGTGTTTCCTGGAGGCAAGATTTCTAAAAATTGGTAAACACTGTGGCAAGAACTGAAATAACTGTTATCATGCTGCTTAACACCTAAATCGCATATATTGTTGCTGAGGAAGGAGCAAATTTGTCTGGTGGGTGTTGAGGAGGTTGTTTTTGGGATAACTGGGTTGCAAAGACATTCTGGGATGATTCACTGAGTTACTGATGATCAGGCACAGAAAGGAGAGAGGCAAAAATAATAACAATAGCTACCCATGCATGGAACTCTCGTTATGTGCTGGGTATCTCTACCAGGCACCTTCTCAGTGCCCCCAGTACACTCGGGACAGGCACATGACCTGATATCTGCCAATCAGACTCTTCCCTGGGACTTTGGTTCTTGAGTAAAGTGGTGATAGTGGAAACCTCAGAGATTTGTTTATTCCAATGTTGACACCTAAGTGAGGCCATTGTGACAGTTTTCATGTGTTAACTAGACTGGGCCACAGGGTACCCAGGTGTTTTGGTCAAAGATCATTCTTGCTGTGTCCTCGAGGGTGTTTCTGGATAGGATTAGTATTTGAATGGGTGGAATGAGTAAATCAGATGTCTCTCCCTAGTGGGAGAAGTCCTTATCCCACCCATTGGAGGTCTAAAGAAAAGAAAAGTCAGGACAGAGAGAATGTTCTCTCTCTGCCAAACTGCTTTTGAGCTGCGTTATCCTATCTCTTTCTGGAACTTGGACAAGAACTTACACTATCGTCTCTTCTGGTTTTTAAGCCTCTGCACTCAGACTGAAATCACAACACCTATTATCCTGGGTCTCCAGAATGTAGAGCCTGGGACTTCTCTGTTGCCATAAATGCATTAATCAATATCATAAATAGATACAGAGATCAATGTAGATATATATCCTTCAAGTTCTGTTTCTCCGGAGAACGCCCAGGTGTTTTGTGCTCCTCCTACAACCCTGGAAACTAATCCTTATTTCTCTAATGGATCCTTTTTTATTTCAATGAACAAGAGGCAAATTCTCTTATTATGCCCAAAGAACCATAGCTAATAATGCAACCCTATATAGATGGGTAAATCCTATTCTCTTTTAAAGGTTAAAAAAAGGAAAAAACCTGAATTTCTTAGAGTGAAATTATTTCACAGCTAGTGAGTGGTAGAGCCAGAATTTGAATCCCTCTGCTTATATCTCGAGCTTACACACTTTCTCTTTTTCTCTGGGGTTGCCAATCAAAAGGTGGCCAAATAGATACTGGGTACAGGACTGGGACTCTGGACATGGTTTTTCATTAACTCTTGAGATACAGAAACTTTGAAAGTCTATTTCCTGGCTCAGTCTGGAGCAAAGAAGATGCTAAGTGGTCAAAGACTGATAGACCAAAGTGTGGTCAGTTCTGATTCAGAGCTAAGTGCCAAACTTATGGATTCCCACTAAATTCCTGGGGGTTCTGACCCTTAAGGGATATGGGAGACAGTATGCATCTGTCAACTTGACTCTAAATGCAAACTTTGTGACGGTTCATTGCTAGTCTGATCCATGGCCATGAAACCAATCATTTTTCATTTCAAAAGGATTTTTGGTACAAATGTGCCAGTAATAAGGAGTATCAGCATTCATTGGACCTTATTTATGCTAGATGTCATCCCAAATGTTTTCCACAGATCATCTCCTGTAAGGTCATATCAATATCAGCGTTTTCTCCATTTTAGGAAAGAAAAACTAAACAGAAAACTAAATAACCTTACTGAGGTCTGTGAGCTGGAATCTGAACCCCAACAGTATGCCTCTTAAGGGAACATGGCAGAAGATGCTGGACCCATGGTGGAAACCCCTGCCTGTACACCTACTTCTCAAAATTGTGGCCCAAGTCTTAGAACGACATGAAGAAGACATAGTCTGGCTGCAAATATCTCAGATTTCACTGACTGTGTGATCTCTTGTGATCATGACATAGGAACTGAAAACTTTGCTGGCCAGGAAAATTCCAACAGTAAATCATGTTCCCAGTTCCTCCGATCCCAGCCCTTTTGTCTCTTCCCAGCAAAACAACTAGGCAAGTACCCACAACCCTAAAGGTGATGGAGTGAGGAAATGGGTAGGGGGCAGCTCATCTGCAGGACAGCTGTGGGTATTTCCTGGTCCTCTGACTGGAAGGACTCTATCTCTGCCTCTGCCAGTTCTCATAGGTCTTGACCAGCTTCCTTGGTACCGCTGCTAAACTGCTAAACTTCACAGATCAGTGCAGCCTGGGTTTTGTAAGCAGAGAGAGAGAGAGAGAGAGAGAGAGAGAGAATAGAAAACAGACAAGGGCTCTGAACCTGCAGCCATAATCAGCTAGCTCAATTAGCTGCTAAGAGAGGGAAAGATGGGAGACAATTATGCAGATGTCTGGCTTCTCAGGGCCTTTTTGGCTCCAGGGAACTTAGCAGCACTGGGGAAAGGCCATAGATTTGGAGTTGTGTCTCTGCTCATTTTCAATTATCTTTTCCTATTAGCTCACAATATGATCATCACTACAATTCTTCAACACTGGCCAATTTGCTGATCTGGTCGACTGAACTCAGCTAGGACATTCAGCTTCTTTGGGGCCATTTCCATATCTGTACAATGAAGGCAATAGACTATGTAGCTGCCAATATTGCTATGTGAATTAAAGAAGAGAATATGTTATACACTTAATTACTAACGCATACACAATATGTAGACATATATGGTCTATAATCACAAGTCTATTATGTTCAGTGAGCACTTATTGAACTTCTATTATCTGTCAGGTATTATGTTAGATACCTTAAAAATCTTATTTAATTCTCACTAACCCCTAAGATGCAATTCCTATTATCATCCCCATTTCACAGCTAGAGAATTCCAAAAGGTTAAGTATTTGCTCTTAATTGGCAGAGATGACATTATTGTGGCTATTACTATCACGTTCATCATACAGAGTCCAGCTCTCTAACAAGGCGTAAGTCCCATCTGCACATGGCACACACATCTGTGCACAGACATACCTGGGGATTCTCAGACACATCTGAATACATAAGGAACAACATGATGCCCGCATTGCACAATACCCAGACTCACTGAATCACAGAGAACCACCCCCACCAGCAGAATGTCCTTTCCGCTCTCTGATGACTTCCAGTGCTCCCCCGATTTGGTGGGTGGATGCAGAGGGACAGTACAATGGCTTTCCCTTCCCAAAGGTAGCTGAATTTTAACAGTTGAACCCAGGACACCCCAGTGCAAAAGCTGCCAGCGTTATTTGCTCCTAGGGGATTTCAGGGCGATGGTAGGAAGACAAGCCAGAGGATTGTAGGGGGAAAATCATTCTTTCTTTTATTCACTCAGTGGCAGTTATTGGCCACCAGCCCTGTGCCATCTACTATGCAAAAGGAAACTGTGCTGAGGAGGACTTGGTGCTAGGCCCCACGGGGGTTAACGTCTGCCTGCCGGTGTCACAGTTGCTCTGACACCCCCTCCTAATGCCACCCATGGGAGGGGGTGGAGTTGGTCACAATCTAGGGCTTGCGGTTCCATTTAGAATCTTAATTTTGGCTTTCCAGAATCTAATAGCCACATGTAAACAGACCTATTTACATTTGAATTTAAATTTATTTAAATTAAAGTTAAAAGAATCAGTTCTTTGGACCCCCTAGCTGGATTTCAAGTGCTCAGTACCTTCATGAGCTATAAGTCCAGTGGTCAATACCTCCGCCTCGCCGACAGCTGCCACATCAGGTGACACAACATTCCCATCAGTGTCATTTCTCTCAGTAGCACCATTCTAGGAGGCCAAGGAGTGAAGAGCGTGTAGAGACATCTGAATTCTACCTCCTCTTGTGCAAATGGTAGAATGGAGGCCCAGGGAGGGAGCCCTGGAGTGAGTCCGTAGTTAGTCCAGCTGTCAGTGAAAACTTGCAGATTCTTCGCCACAGAATCCCTGCCTCCACCCCCACCCCATGCAATTTACCAGCCTCCCTCCAGAAATCAAGGACTGGAATCATTGACTTCAGATTTGACATGACTTTGAAGTTCCAGGGGTCAGGAACATCAGGTCTCCAGAGGAGACCCCACCGTCTGCACAGGAGACCCCACCATCTGCTCAGGAGACCCCATCGTCTGCACAGGGGGTTTTGTGCATCACTAACTCCAGCAACAAAAACAAGAACAGCAGTTTCCTTTAGGCATGGCTTTTGCGACAACGCTAAGCACCTGGTGAGCATTCTCTGCATCAAGTCATGCAGCAACCCAAATAATTTGGTGTTATTATTACAGATAAAGAAACCAAGCCTCAAAAAGGTGAGGTGGTGTGCTCAAGGTCACCCACCTACCAAGGTGCAGACCTGAACTGGAACTTGGGTCTCTTGATCCAGAAGCCTGTGTCTATTCTGCTTGCTTTCTAATCTAACATTTCATTTAAAGCTTCATCTTAATGGGATAAGAAACCATTATAATTGCAGATTTTCTTCTTTCTTGGCCTTGCTTCAAATTCAAATATCAAAACAAATGTAAAACCAAAGTTTAAACAAGAACGATCCCCGCTGGAAAAGCCACACGTTCTCATCCTTGGCCCCATTTTTTAGCAGCTCTGTGCATACCTCTGCACCGAGCCCCTGGAAATCCTTCCGTGGGTCCCAGAAGAGCCCAGAAGGATCCATATCTGAGGCTTCTGCAAATTCAGGACAACACATCATGCACAGAGACAAAGAATTAAATAGCATCTTGACTAACCCCAGCCCTGCCTCTCCAGGATGGAAGGAGGGAGAAACCAAGGCTTGGGTGAGGTTGGCTCTTTCCAACCACAGCCTCAGCTGTCCCGTTTCAATTCCGTGTCAGGCAAGGAGGAGAGCCAGCTTTATTCTTGTGCCATAAAGCGTTATCATCTCTTATTCATGTAGGGTTTACCTTGTAATGTCACATTGATGACTAAAATATTTGTTGGAGAGTTCTCCTGACAGGTCTGCTAGGGTGGAGGAAGGCGGCAGGCTGGACAGTTTTCCTGCCAGCAGTTGAGTTTGTTTTGCAAAACTAAACATGTGCAATGAGTCCATGGGGACCCCCTAAACCAAATGGGAGCACAAGACTGAGAAAGGATACTTGGAACACACCACGGGGGCTCAGAACATCAACGAAGGGCTTTGGATTTGATTTAAGAGGCAATAAGGATTCTAGAAGTGGGATTTTTTTGTTCGTTTGTTTACTTGTTTTTAGCAGAAGATCACCATGATCCAGGATTATTTGATCATTTTGCAAATACTAAGCACCTGCTATGAGCCAGGTTCTCTTTTAGGACCGGACTGCTAAAGGAGGACCAGACAGACACAGTCCAGTGCTGTGGGGCTTCTATTCATCTGATTCTGAAATGGGGACATTTGGAAATGTCACTTGAAAGATACTTTTGGATTTTCATAACTAAGGGGGTCTTATTTACCAAAGCATTTGGGTAGAGACCAGGAAATGTGTTTAAATATTCTTAAATAATATCTTAAATAAATGCATTGGACAGCCCCCCAGGACAAAGAACTGACAGAATAGCAAACAGTGGTGAGCTTGGGAAGCCTTGGCCTATTAAGCCGTAAACCCATCAGTGAGATAAGCCTTTTGTCCTTGCATATAAATCATAGACAATGCCACAGTGCTGGGTACAGCGCATGCAAATAGTGGGTCAAATAAAATAAGGTATTTGAGGGATGGCTTTGGAAATTAGCCATGTACATACTGCCATCAGATATTAGGTGTTACATCTTATACACACTCCCAAGAAGCCTTTGAGACAGAACTAGTGTAATTTCACAGATGAAGGAACTAAAATACAGGCAGGTTATGTAACTTGCCCAAGACCATCCAGAGAGCAGCAGAACCAGAGTGGAAGAGAAGGCAGTTTGACCCCATAACCTACATTTCTCCCTGAGGAGCACACTAATGTGTGCGGTATTGGGCACCTACCAGTGGCCTTCCCCTACGGGGCTGCCTGTCCTGAAATGTTGTCTTGAACTCTGCAACACAAATTGGGAAAATGTCCTCAGAAAGGCTTGGAAAGGATCCCTTCAGGCAGATGTTTGAAGGCTTCTTGGTCTCTAGCCTCCTGACCACGCTCTAAGTCCCTCTCTCCTCTCCATTCTGCAGCTGCTCCTAATCTCACCAATGAGCACCCCTTCTTCTTGGGCAGGCCTTTGTTAATTTATTTTGTCTGCAACCAGAGAATTCTGGTGCAGAAAGACTCTAGGAAGGAGGTTCTGGTCAGCTGGGGATCTGCTGACCTCTGGAAGAAGCTAGGGAGTCGGTTTGTGAAGCCGGAAAAAGGAATGTCCAAAGAGAGGACTGAGGCTCATTCTAGGAATGAAGAGAAGGAGACAGGAAGCAATGGCAGGTCTCCGGCCTGGAGCACCTGGAGAACAGGTTGCAGCAGGCACAGAAGCCTGTCTCAGGCCTCCCGGGATTTGACCTTTGCTCTCTCTGACTCACCGTACAATTTTTGACAAGTCATTTAATATTCTGGACCAGTTTCCCATTTCTAAAGGAGTGTATATGAATGCCTGCTCCGTGGAGTTCATGAGAGGACCAAATGAGCTAATGATGTACTTCATCATCCCTAAGGTTCACATGCTCCATGTTTTAGCATCCCTGAAACTCGGATGTGGCTCACAATTGATGGTGGATCACAGATGACTGGATGAGCTTCTTTTTTTCTCCTAGAGGTGCGTAAAACAAAAGTGTAAGTTACTGATTTCATCTTAGAGTCAGTGATACTGTATGCCGGGAACACTGTATGGGCGTAAAATATTGAGACTTATTGTTTCCATTATTTTCTTCAGCTCTCAGCACATCCTCAGCATGCAGTGAGCGTGGCTCATGGTAGATCCCTCAAGGGTTCGAGTTTGACCTAAAGGTCCACATGAGCACTTGGACCCAGTAAAGTACAAGGAGAGATCACACTCAGGGCTCCCTTTCTGGAGAAGGAGGTCAGTGGAAACCTACAAGAGAATCCCCTAAGACAGGAAGAAATGATGAAATTCTAGTTGCAATAAATCACTCTGGACAGGCCCTTCCGTGGTTTCAGGGAGCCTATGCAACCACGTTACTTTCTGCTCCGCAGTTTGCAATTCAAAACCCAGACCCCTCCATCTTTGCTTCCCAGCCCACCAGCAGGCCATCCAGACTGGTGGTAACTGGAGACTTGGTGGCAGGTAATGCCCCATGAGCAAGCTCTGCTGGCCCAGAGATAAACTCTTCCTAAATGCTGTCCCTCCTCTTCAGCTAGCCCACAAAATTGGTCATTTAACTCTTTCTTGGTTATTTTCACTGTGGTAAGACACTTTTTATTGGATTTTATTTACTCCAACCTACAGATGCGATATTTAGTCCTTGAAATTCAGCTGGGCATTTTAATCAATATTTACCCATGCTAAATAGCTGGCCGGGGAGAGAATAAATAGCGTGGTGATTGAGACAGCAAGTAGTGACATCTAACTGTCCAGTTTCACGTCTTCACAACCCAATGCGTGACCTCTGTTGGAAAGCTGTTCAACTATTTTCTGCTTCTGTGGCCCCCTCTGCAAAACAAGAATGCCAACAGCTGGGCACGTTATGTACAAGGCAGTGCTCATATAAAGTTTGATTAATTTTCACAACCTCCTATGTGCCAAGTGTCCTATGCACATCCCCATTTTACAGATGAGAAGAGTGCCTGCTTACTTAGTGTCATGGTTTAGATGTGTCCCCCGATGCTCATGCATGAGACAATGCAAGAAAGTTTAGAGGTGAAATGATTGGATCATGAGAACCTTCACATAATCAGTGCATTCATCTCCTGACAGGGATTAACTGGGTGGTAACTATAAGGTGGGGTGTGACTGGAGGAGGTGTGTCCCCGGGAATGTGCCTTTGGGGTATATCGTTGTCCTTGTTCTGTGAAGCTCTCTCTTTCTCTGCTTCCTGATCATGTCCTGACCTTCTTTCCTCCACTGCACTCCTCTGCCATGATGTTCTGCCTTGCCTTGAACCCTAAGAATGGAGCTGGCTATCTATGGACTGAGACCACTGAACTGTGAGCCCCAAATTAACTTTTCTCCTCTAAGTTTTCATCTGGTTGTTTGGTCACAGCAGTGAGAAAGCTATCTAAGACACATAGCTAGACAACACAGGCTGTCTCCGAATCCATGCTGTCTCCTGCACACTAGGTTGCAGCCCAAACCTGATTGAAATGCTTCCGGAATTGGAAGGGAAATGGTAAGATCAAACCAGGTAAGGATCAGGGAGCATCTGGCTCAGTGCCAAGCTTTACAAACACAGGAAATGTTGCGACTGTGACACAGGTCATGCCACATGTCACACCCTGTCCCTTGACGTACAGTCTCTTGCATCCTCACAATACTCTAGGAAATGGGCTTGCTGCTACCCCCTCCCTTTAATACAAACTCGGTGCAGAGAGATTTCTTCTGTACAAATCACTAGGTATCCTGTAGGTGGTCAATTCAGGGATTTGCTGCAGAGCACATAGCTCATGAGTGGCCATATCTCCCAGCTCCAGGTCTCTCCCCAGTACATCGGTGACTCCAGCAAGTTCTATTATTTGATAAGAGTGCATCCATGGATGATTCAAGGGGACCAAGCGGGGCCGGGGTACTGTTGAGGACAATAGTGATCAAAAATAAGAGGTGGCTAGGAATACTTAATATGAGACCGACCCTCAACATATTTTTCTTCTTCCTTCCTTTCTCTTTCTTTCTCTCTTTCTTTTTAGATACTGGGGATTAAACCCAGGGCTATTCTCCCACTGAGCTACATCCCTGGCCCTTTTTATTTTTTATTTTGAAACCAGGGCCTCACTACATTGACCAGGCTGACCTCAAACTTGTGATCCTCCTACCTCAGCTTCCAAGTAGCCAGGTTGACAGGTGCAGGTTGACAGGTGTGCACACCCCACCACCTTCTTCACTGATTTTTAAGTGCACGATACAGTACATGGGTGCCATGTTGTACAGCCAGTTTGTAGAATGTGTTCATCTTACACAACTGAATTGTTCCATGCCCATGGAACAAGTCCCTGTTTCCCCTGCTCCCAATCCCTATGAAGCCTTTTCTCTGCTTTTATGAGTGATTATTTTAGACTCTACATATAAGTATTCTTTTTTTAAATTTTTTTTATTGTAAACAAATGGGATACATGTTGTTTCTGATTGTACATGGAGTAACAGCATACCATTTGCATAATCATACATTTACATAGGGTAATGAGGTTTGATTCATTCTGTTATTTTTTCCTTCCCGCCACCCCTCCCACCCCTCTTTTCCCTCTATATAGTCCCTCCTTCCTCCATTATTGCCCCCCTCCCACCCTCCATTATGTGTCATCATCCCTTATCAGTGAGATCATTCATCAGTGAGATTGGCTTACCTCACTTAGCATGATATTCTCCTATTTCATCCATTTGCCTGCAAATGCCATAATTTTATTATTCTTTATAGCTCAGTAATATTCCATTGTATATATATACCACAGTTTCTTTATCCATTCATCAATCAAAGGACATCTAGGTTGGTTCCACAGTCTGGCTATTGTGAATTGAGCAACTATGAACATTGATGTGGCTGTATCTCTGTAGTATGCTGATTTTAAGTCCTTTGGGTATAGGCCAAGGAGTGGGATAGCTGGATCAAACGGTGGGTCCATTCCAAGTTTTCTAAGGAATCTCCACACTGTTTTCCAGAGTGGCTGCACTAATTTGCAGCCCCAGCAGCAATGTATGAGTGTACCTTTCTCCCCACATCCTCGCCAACACCTGTTGTTGCTTGTGTTCTACATATAAGTATTCTTGCCATGAGAGAGAGAGAGGGAAAGAGAGGTGGGGGGGGGGGGGCAGCAAGGAGAAGGGAAGGGAAGGGAAAAGGAAGGGAAGAGACCCAAGGAAACTTTTGGAGATGATGTCTGTTACCTTGGTTGCCATGATGATCTCAAGTGTTTGCAAAAGTCCAAATCATCAAATTCTTTAGATTTAATCTGTGCTGTGTTTTCTGTATCCATAAGTCTGCTAAAATTGAACAGGAGTTACCTTCGCCCCACAGCGAATTGCCCTAGAATTAATCCTAAACTTCCAGAGGAGAAGGAGGGCTGTTCATCCTCTGGTTTCAACCTCCTCTCCACAGCAAGACAATCTGGAGGCCTGCCCAAGGGGTGCAGCTCCTTATCAGCAGAACCAAAGCAAAATCCCACCACCCACCTTTGGCCCCCTGCCACACCTGGGTTCTCGCTAGCTAGTCGCCCAACACAGAGAGAGTGAACACCTTCCAATCGAGACTTTCAATGTACAGTTTATTTTGGCATTGTAAAAGCTGTGCGCGCTTGCTATAGAAAATTGAGAAAATACAGAAACGAAGAAAGTTGTGACAAAAATAAAATGATCTGTCTCCCACCACCCAGAGAGCTGTAGATAATTTGGCATGTTTCCTTGCAGGCCTTTTACTAGACATAGCTCTTTGTTTGTTTTCTTTTTCGTTTTTACATACTTGTGAATGCTCTGTGTACACAATTTGCTACCAGCCTTCCCACTTAAATTAGAAATATTTTCCCATGTTATTACAGACTGTTCATAAACAAGGTTTCCTTCTCAATCGTGAAATGCAACAGCCCCCTGCCCTCCTCCCACCCTCCCTCCGGCAACCTATTCATATCCCCTGGGGAACCGCTTTTAACCATTTACATCTGAAGTTTTTCTGACTGTTGCCTCCACTTGGCTAAATAATGTGCAGCTTCTAGATGGCTCTACTGCAGGAATTATCTGCTGGTTTCCCGCCATGGCGATGGGAAGGCGTTTATTTTCACCAGCCCCTCCAGACACACCCTTGCTCCTGCCTCTGCTCCCAGGAGTGCGCCTTTATTTTTAAAACTCCTTTCTTGGTAGCCATTGTGATTATAAACGACACACCTAAGCCTCACTTTCCTCTTCCTGTTCATTGCATTGTTCTTATAATATTTCGCAAGATCTCATCTTGTTTTCCTCCCTGACTGTTCTCAATTCCAAAGCTAGTTGTTCTTTTAGTCAATTTTGATAATGTTTCTATTTTCTCCTGAGTTTATCATTGATCGATTAATGCTTTATCCATAAACCGAGCCTAGAATTTGAAAACTAATTAAGAATTTACATTATTATGAAGAATGGGAATCTATGAATGACTGCATAATATTCCATAGTGTGAATGTATCACAATTTACATAACCATTATAAATGTTTTAGGTCGGATTTTAATGAGTTTGGGGTTTAATTATTTGCTGTTATAAATTACACCGGGATGAAAATATTTGATTTTCTGGGTCTGCATTTGCTTCTCTGATGATTTCTGGGGCAGAGAGGCCCAATAGTAGCCAGAAGGGTACCTAGTATATTGGGTATATTTGATCAATATTTGTCAAATTAACAGATGAAATGTGGCACCTCTGAACAGTTTTAAGGCCTTGCCATATGGCAGAAGGACTTCCAACTAGTCTTCTACATAGTCATCACTGCGTATTCATGAAATCCATGGATGCATGTTGGGGATAGGAGAAACCACTTGTATTACTTTCAGCGACACTGAAGATAGGGCAGGGGTCAAAAAACACTGGCCCATGGCCAAATATGGCCCATTGCCTAAGTTAGTAAATAAAGTCTGTCAGCTTTCTGTCACTGTGACAAAATACCTGAGAAAACCATCTTAAAGGTGGAAAGGTTTATTTTGGCACATGGTTTTGGAGGTTTCAGTCCATGGTCACTTGGCTCTGTTGTTTCTGAGCCGTGGTGAGGCAGAACGTCATGGCTCCCTGAGGAGATACTGCACTCAAGGGTGCGAGCCCAAGAACATACTTCCTCCCACTGTGGCCTGCTTCCTAAATTTCTACCACCTTCTAATGACCCATTAAAGTGTGAATCCATCAATGGACTATTCCACTCATGAGGTCGAAGCCCCTCATGATCCAAAAGCCCCACCATTGGGGACCAAGCCTTCCACCCACGAGCCTTTGGGAGCCACTTCAGATCCAAGCCATAATATAAAGCTTTATTGGGAGACAGCCACACCCTTTTATTGGGAAATTGCCCATGGGGTCTCTGGTGCTACAGCAGCTCAGTTGGGTCATTTTGACAAAGACCATGGGATCCATGAAGCCTAAAATTTTGCTATCAGGCCTTTTGAAGAAATATAAGTAGCCTTCTGGGGTAGAAGATCTTCAAGGAGAAGCCTTAGGTGGTGTCTACACTGGCTTCAGCTCCTTACCTGCCTTCCTGGACATCCTTCCTGAAAGCCCCAGGCAGGTGCCCAACTCAGGAGAAGAATATCAAATGGTCGTATCATTTCGATGTGAAGAAAGCAGGTTCTAAGCACCGATGTATTTTAACTCATTTAACTTTCACAGCAACTTCATGAAGTAGTAGTGACACCATCAACCTCATCGTTACTGATGAGAGAACTGGCATGGAGCAGCGTGCACATATCATAGCTCTGCTGAGCAGTAGAGAATCACCCCTGAAAGCAGGTCCCTGAAAGCTCTTACCTGCTACCTCCACCACCTCCCAGAGAAATACCAGGAGAAGTAACCAAAGACAGTGGGCTCCACTCATTGGAAAGACAAGTTAAGACAAATTTTTCTAGAGTGGGCATTTTGGGTCTTCCCAGCTCATAATCCCCTTCTTTGTTTGGTGCCCTAAGCACAGAGGTAGCCAATTAGCAGCTCTGCTTAACCAACACAGTTCAACCCAGAGCTGATTGAAACTCACCAAAGTACCTGACAGACGCTGGACCGGAATCCTTCCCCTTTTCCCCCAGGAACTGAGAAGAAGAGAGTCAATCTCTTCTTGGGATAGGGCTTGAATCATATTTACAGCACATATTTAGGGTTACCAGACACAGTACGGGATTCCCTCTCAAAGTTAAGTTTCTGATAAACAATGAATAGTTTAGAGTAAGTACAGCTCAATATTGCATAGGACACACTAAAAAAAGAAATGCTACTGTTTAATCTGAAATTCAAATTCAACTGAGTGTTGTACACACACAACACAATGCATAATATATATAATACATAAAACAGTGTATATGTGTATACATCATATATATTTTTTGCTAAATCTGGTATTCCTACCAATGCCTTTGTTTTGAAGAAAGCCCACAGCATGCAAAAAAGAAGACTCAAGCCAACACACAGAGAGAAGCAGAAACGAGAGGGAGTACCTGCTAGACCCCGGCTCAGTCAATTTCTAGATTCACATCCTCAGAGTCCGTGTGGGCTCCCACCACCTGTGACCCCAAAACACCTCAAAGAGCGCTCTCATGTAGAAAATGTGAATGTCCAAGCATATCATCAATGGCATTATTGGTAATGCAGTGGAGAGTTTAGATAAAACATTTCGATCTCTCCATCTTTGCTAGATTTCTTCAAATTAGGCTGGTTTTATAGGGAAATGTGAACCTACAACATGACTTTCTTTCCACAACCAATTTATCGAGTTAGATTGCCCCTATCAAATAAACATAGCTCTAGGAATGGTGATATAAAAATCAAAGTAGTGACGCCATGGATCAAGAGGGTGGGGTGCAAGAGAGCAGAGACACGCCAAGGGTTTCAGCTGCATCTACAGCCATTCAGTTCTTAATCGATGTGCTAAAAACCTGGATGTTCACTAAAATTGTGTTCTTTATACATTTTTTATGTCCTAAATACTTCAAAGTGGAAACTAGCAAGAACTTTTAAAAACCTGTCTCCGATCATACAAAAAAAAAAAATATATATATATATGTATATATATATGTATATATGGAGTGGGATAATAGTTGCTTATTGTCATTGGAATGCCAAGGGTATCTTTGGTCTAGGACATTTTCCTGAGAGCCATGACTGACATTGTCTCCACCAATTTTCCTGCTTAGATGGTCCATCTTGAAGTGCCTGACCTTGGGACCTGCAGTTCTATGATTATGAAGGATAGAAAATAGAAAAAGACCAGGGACATTACAGTGGGGCCAGTCTTTTGTCCCGTTGTTCAACCAAAGCGAACAATGCCATCTCAAATTGTCATGGTGCTTTTCATCCATATTATCACTCCTCAACACCAGAACAAGCTTCTTCCCCAAAAAGATGGGCCTGGAACAAAGACTTCTTTGATGAATAGGAAAGTTCATGCCATCTGATGTTTCGGGGGTTCAAGTAGTCCTAGAACATTGGATTCCTTTTTCTTGTTGCCCTGCTATGCATGTGGTGCCTTAAAATAATTATTTTCTGAAAGGATCTTAGCATTCCAGACACACTCTGAATACCACGAAAGAGCAAAGGAAATATGAACATTAGATGTGGCACAAGGCAAGATCAGAAAAAAAAAAGTTGCCCCATTCTGTGATATACGACACCCAGAATATACTCAGTGACAGTGAGCTTTCCAAATGCAAGCTCACTTTATTTACAGTGAAGCCAACTATAATTGCTGGCAAGACCATCAATCATCCTCACCTTATCAGGAGCGTGAGCCCATCTAAAATTTCCTGGAATTCTTTACCCACTGAGAAGATGAGAGAAACTGTCTCTTTTAAATGTAAACGTTTTTAGAAATAACTTTCAAAAAGGAGCAAACCTTCCCTTTTGTTCATGTCCTCTCTATTATCAACTTATTGATTCCTGTGAAGAGACCAAATGAAAAAAAAATCATGTGCACATTCCACAGGGGCAGAAGTTTATGACATCAGGACTTTAATGCAAACGTGCTTTGGGAAGAACTTCTGCCTAATTCGTCATTGTAGTCAGGTATCTATGGGAATCAGTGTTAGTTCTTGGAATAGGCAACTATTCATCATGCCTACTTACGGCATAAGGGCTAGCATCGGCTCTGTGCCTTCTGGACTCCTGTTCAGCAAATACCAAACAGGAAGCTCCCCGGACTTTTACTAGAACTGTGCTTTTGACTGTGAGTCTCCTGCTATAGCTCATCCCCGGGTATCTGAATCCTCAAAACCTCAACCACAAGCCAAGGAGAAGCAGCAGCATAAAATACAGACAAGGAGCATGAAACAAACTTCCAGTCACGAACGCGTGACATTGACAATGAACCTTTTATAAACTACCATGTGCCAAGTGGGGGTCTAACCTCTGTGCATGTATTAAGGACCTAATCCTTGTAACATCTCTGGGATATCGATGCTATCATTCTCATTTTAGAGATAATGGAGCTGAGCTATGAAATTTGCAGATGGATCTGAGATTCAAACCCAAGCTAGTCTGATTCCAAAATCTGTGGTATATTTATTTCCTAACACCATAGAACCATGTTTGTAATATCTTAAATGAAATAAGACAAAAATTCTACGTGCAGTATAATTATGTCATTCATAAATACTCACTGGGCACCTACTATGAACTGGGCACTGGCTTATTCACATCTTTATATACATGTATATGCAGACATGTATGTGTGTATGTGTGCACTGGTTTTAAGATGAGTCCACAAATTCTCTGATGTTCATCCTTATAAAAAGCAAAAGTGACAGTGGATGACCTAGAATTCTAGGGGCAGCTTCTGGATCATCCTCTGGCTCTTGGATTGCTTTGCTCTGGGGAAAGTCAACTTGCACGTGCAGCATCCCTCTGGAGAAGCTCCTGTGGAGAGGAGCTGAGACCAGCAGCCACATGGATGGGCCATCTTGGCATCAGATCCTCCAGCCCTGCTCAGGCCCTTAGGTGATGCAGCCCCAGACACCATCTTTATTTTTGGTACCAGGGATTGGACTCAGGGGCACTGACCACTGAGCAACATCCCCAGCCCTATTTTGTATTTTATTTAGAGACAGGGCCTCACTGAGTTGCTTAGCGCCTTGCTTTTGCTGAGGCTGGCTTTGAACCCACGATCCTCCTGCCTCAGCCTCCAGAGTCGCTGGGAGTACAGGTGTGCGCCACTGCACCTGGCCCCAGCCACCTTCTTGACAGTACCTTCAGGAGAGACCTGAGCAGCAAAGCCACTCTCAGAATCTTGGCTTCAGAAACTTAAAAATTTCTTTATTGTTTTAAATCACTATTTTTAGAGTAATTTGTTGCACAGTAACAACAAACCTGTTTGTGTGTAATCAAATAGTGATAAAAAAAAAAAAAATCTAAAGAACAGCAGCATGGGGCATAACCAAGATCAAAGGCCCCTGGACATCCAATCCTCCTCCTGTCATCTCCATCTTACCTGATGGCACAGCTGACCTTATATTCAAGGAACCAACCAAACAAACACACACAAACCCAGGTCATTCTTGACCCCTCCCTGTCTCCATTCCTCCCTTCCTACAGATTGGTCATCAATAACAATACCTCTTCCTGAATCCCAATGAGCTGTTTCATCTCTTATCACTCTTACCAGTCTATTCATTGATTCAAAATATATTATTTTCAGCATCTACTTAGTGAACTCCTATTCATACGTCAGGGCCCCAGAACTCTTCATCAATGCTGAATCCCTTCCACCGCCTCTGTACCTTGCACACAGGTTCAGCTTTTGCTTTAAGCAATGACCTTCCATCCTACTCTCCCTTGAACTCCAGTAGGGCAGGGGCTACATCTGGTTCCTTTTAATCTCTCCTGTCTCTAGCAAGGGTCTGCAAAGGCAGTGATTTGAAACTATGCCTGTTCTGATGATCCATGTCTGTGTAACAAATTATCTCAAAACCTTGTGACTTAAAACAACAAACCTTTAATAGCTCCCATTTCCTGTGGGTCAGGAATTGCAATGATTTAGTTGGATCACTTGACTCAAGGTCAATCCAAAGGCTACTGTTTTCTCAAGGTTCAAGAGACAGACAGTCCATATCTAGGCTCATTCACGTGGCCATTTGCAGGACACAGTTCTTCACGGACTGGAATCGTCAGTCCTTTGCCATATGGACTCCCCCCTGGGCAGTTTCCAATGCAGATGTTGGAGTCCATCTAAGCAAGCAAGGGAAAGAGAGGAAGGGAGGATGAGGAAAGCAGACACAAGAGCCTGTGTTACCTAATCTCAGAAGGCATTTCACCAATGTGGCATTATATTTATTACAAGCAGGTTACCAGGCTAGCCCACTGGAGCACCAAAGCCTGATTATCTGGAGGGGGATCTAGGGAGATGCTTTAGGAGCTGCCTAGCATGGTTTCCTCAGCCTTGTCGCAGAACAGATCCAGCCTCAGACGTCCTTCACCTGCCTTGTCTAAGAGTCACTTCACCGGCTACTGCTATGTGCCCTTCATGGAAAGTGTGAGCTGACTTCTCTGCCCCCTGGAAATCGATGCTGGCACTCCTACCCATAACTCTGCTCATCTGCCCATCCATTCTGCATTTCAGCCCTGGGCACGGTGCTTTATCTCACTGATGATTCAGTTCCCCATCTGCAAGACAGGACGAACAACAGAACACACTCTGTAAGGTGTCGCGAGGATGAAGCACACACGAAAACAGCATAATTCTCAAAAATATGTAACTTCTCAGCAAACAGCAACAACTCTTTACCACTATTGTTCTTTTGCCCTTGGACAACAAGATATCTAAAAGGCAGCCTCCATGTGGTGCGGGTGACAATGCCATTCTACAGATCAGGCCCAGAACTAGAAGTTGAAGACCCCAAAGAAGAGAGCAGCCCATTGGGTAAGGAGTGGGATTCCCCAAGACAGAGGCTGCAAACGGGCTGAGAAGATCCCAGAAGTAAACCCGAAAAGCTGTAGTATAGACAGAAACCAGATGGGGACGTGGGCCCTTTTGTACGCTTCCTGCTCTATGAAATAAATTTCCTAGACAATGAATATGGTCCTTTAAAAATTAAGTCCAACTCAACCAGGCCAAGGGAGCTCAGGGATCCAATCCTTGCAGGCTGCGAAAAGATGAAGTCTGAGAAGAGAAAGGAAAGCAGCGCTTACCCGAGTGACCATGGCTAAACTTCTGGGGTTTCTGCCTGCAAGATCTCAAACGTGTTCAGGGGCAGGGGCTCCTAATCTTTTACAAATTGGGGTAAAATCCACATCATAAAATCACATTTCCAGGAGCAAGTCTTGGCACTCCGTACTCCTCTGCACCGTTCTGAAATATTTTCTTCCTCCTAAAAGGAACCCCCATACCCGTGAAGCACGACTAGCCATTTCCCTCTCCCATCCGGACCCTCGTGGACACCAGTCTGCACCCTGTCTCCCAGGGATGGCTTCTTCTGGATTTTTTTCACATAAAAGGAATCATGCCATATGGGAGATTTTGGAGTTGGCTTCCTTCACTTCACGTTTTTCGTAATGTTTTGGAGGTGCATCCACGTCATGGCGTGTGTCGTTATTGCGTGCCTCTCCTGGCGGGTAACACTGTAGCAATGTTCCATCGTGGGGACGCGGAACAGCGCCATCTGTCCACCCAGCCATTGACGCGGCCGTTACCGCCGGGCTGCTGCACTCACACGCAGACACACGCGTTCCTTTGAGTATCGCTCTCCATTCTATCGAGTATATACTTAGAAGTCGACTTGTTCCTCTGTTTCTATGTTTAACTTCCCGAGGAACGGTCTCGTCTTCCTTGTTCACAGATGGAGAAAATAATGTGATTGCTTTACATCTAGGCTTGGTGGAGAGCAAAGTCCTCGCCAGTCTTATTGGGTCAGAGTCCCACGGGGGAGGCCTGCCAGGAGGAGGTGAGACTAGGGACATCGTGCAGCTCCGTGCACGATGACGAGGGGAAGGAGGACCTCGGAAGGAAGGCACAGCTGGGTCCCTTCCTGGGGGGCTCCGGATGGGGCTTTGTGGAGGGGGCATCCCATGTCATAAGTCTGGGGCAGAGGCAGGTGGCTCAGTCTGGTGGTGGCCAAGGGCCTTCTGGGAAAGAACTGGGGCCAGGGGTGTCTGGTCATTCCTCCTGGGCATTTGGCGTTGCTGGTATTCTCCTTCCAGAGTCAGGGAGCTGTCTGTGTTGGGTTAAGTTTGGGGAAGAACTTGGTATTTCAGGAGGGTCTTGGGGACTCCATCCGGTTTTCTAACACAGTTCCTGTGCCCATCTGCACACATGACCCAGGGACTAGGCCCCTGTGCCCATCTGTGCACACAACCCAGGGACTTCTCTTTTCTTTCTGGAAAAGAGGTTAATTTCCTGCCTGTTCAACTCAGTTCTATGGGGCACCGAATAGAGATCGTGTGCATAGATCGCTGGATCCCTGTTCACACCACAACTCAGTTAGACCAAGTGATGAGACCCTACGGCCTGTGACATGATAGGAAAGGAACAACCAGCCCGGATATGCTACTGCATCAGGCCAGACCTTCTGTGGCTACCCAGGATCCTTTAAAATCAGCGCGCGCTCCTCACTCTGGACCACCAAGACCCCTGTGACCCTGCTGCCCTGTGACCCTGTCATAGCCTCGCTCACACATCAGGCACATTTCTGACACAAGAAACCATCTATCTTGCCTCGACTTAACCCTGCTAGGTAGATGACGTTACCCTCCTTTCACCATAAGGAAAGCGGGGTTCATAGAGAATGAATTTGGCAGAATGAAGCCCTGGCCTCAGTCCCGTGGTCCTCCTGTCACTCTCTGCCCGGAACTTCATTCCGCATCACATTCACAAGAAGGGTACGCCCACACATCTCATGCCACCAAATCCTCCATAACTTTGAGTCAACTCCCTTTGAAAATTCAATACCCTTTTCAAACTCATCTCAAGCAATTTTACCTATAAAATCACAAGTGCTTAGTTCGAGTTTGCTGCTGCTTCTAAGAATTAGCTCAGGACTATGGGAAGGTGAGGGTCTGGGGCAGCTCCCTGGTGGATGATTGCCTGCCCAGCATGAGAGGCCTGGGCTTCCATCCCAGCAACACCAAAGAATATTGAAATACTGTGTCCACATGTTGCCAAATGCAAATCATGCCCTGTCAGTGACATAGGACTTGCACTTTGGGTAACAGTTCACACGGCCTTGCTGTAGTCAAAGTGGGGTGTTTGGGCCAGCAGCATCAACATCACCCGGGAGCCCGTTAGAAATGCAGAATCTCGTGCCCCATATGAGGCACAGTGAATCAGACACTGTCTTTTAACAAGCTTCCCTGGGAAAGACATGCGTCCATTACAGTTTGAGAAGGGCTAGCCTATGGGATAGGAAGTCCCAACGTGGCTCCAGCTTCCTTTCATGAGCATCTCTCTTCAGGGGGCCTTTGTGCTTGTCTGGCTTTGGCAGTTCCAATCTCCGAGTCAGCTAGGTTCTTTGGAGGCAGTGGACACCACAATTCCTCAGTGGGATTTCCACATGAAGCCTGGCTTGCAGGGCCAGGGAAGACTCTTCGATTCAAACTATAGATTTTCCAGGGAAGGGGAAATAGGCATTTTTGAGGAAAGAGAACGAAGAATCAGTGATTAAAAAAGAAAAAGTAGAGGAGGCATCACAGAATGGATGTGGATAAAGAACAAAGGAGATCCAGGAGAGTGAAAGAGAGAGAGAGAGAGATGGATTGGCATCGCAGGACTAAGAACGACCCTATTTTGTGCCTTTGGAAGGACCCACATTTCTCCTAAATGAAACCTATTCAAACCTACTCCCTTTGAATGCTTTCCCCTGGCTTCAGGACAGCAGGAGAGAAAGCAGACTCTGGAGACAGTGACACAGGCACATTTATTGATTCCAAATAGACTCCCCTGGGAACACGTCAGAATGATTTCCAGGAGTCAACTGAACTGACTCCTTCTTCAAATTAAATTCTGCCATTGTTTCTTGAAAATCACCCAGTTCTGTTTTAAAGGGGCCTGAATTCCCAATTAATAAACGAGACTTTGAGTAACCTGACTGCACATTTCGCCAACTGAGCAGAGCAGATGACAGAGCAGGTAGGGCAAAATTGCAGGAATATGCATTTCTCTCGGCTCTCCTCCTGGAGGACCTGCCCGGAGAGCTAGATGTGGGGTAGGGAAAGGGAGGAGCAGGATTGCATTTGCAGGGAAGCTCCAAAAATGGATCCTGTTCTAGAGGAGCTAGCTTCTCTTTGCAGCCTGTTACATCATAGGATCCCACTCAAACGGAATCTGGGGGTGGACTGGATCTAGGAAGCCAGCACATCTTGAGAGGCAGGGTATTGGGGGAAAGTGAGCAAGAAGGAGCTTCTCTGAGGCTCTTCCATCACCCCTTGCAGCCTTTCCTTTGTTTGGATCAAGAGGCAATGTCACAGCCTGGAGGAGGGATCCAGCAGGGCTGCTTGGATGGAAGTGGAGGCAGAACATAAAATTTAGGAGGGTGAGGTCCCTTTGGAAAACCATGGAGCTGCGCATGCACTATCTCATTTAATCCTCACAATAATGCTCGAGAATAGGCATAACTAGCACCCGCAATTCACAGATGAGGAAACCGAGGCACAGAGCACTTTAAGGGTGAGCCCTGCCCATGTAGCAGGGCTGCAGCCTGACCGGGATGCGACCATAGGTCATGCACCTTTATTTCTATGGGATGATTTAAGAGCATGGACTCTAAAGCCAGCCCACCTATATTGGAATCCAAGCTCTCCTGCCTACCAGCTGTGTGACTTTGAGCAAGACACATAACGCCTCTGTGCCTCAGCATCCCCACCTGTAAAAGAGAGGCAAAAACCCTGCCCACTTCCTGGCATCATGCAGAGTGAGTAGCTAAATCGCGATGGTCTAAATGCTCACTTAAAGCAGCAGCTGCCTCTAGAAGGCGAACGTTAATGCATTTTTTTTTTTTTCAAATGAAAATTTAGACCCTGAGCTACTGTGTGGCACTCGGTGATGGCAGCTTGTTTAGATAGGGAGAGGATGTCTCCGCCCGGCTTCAGGAAGTCACCCGGCTGCCCTTGTGAGAATCCTCCTGCTGGTCCTCTCCACAGCGGTCTTTCCATTGTTCTCCGAGGGGAGCCAAGCAAGCTGCTCCATTAAGCCAAGTGGGTCTGGGGACAGCCCTCCAGGCACCCTGCTCAGGGAGCTTCCCACTCGGCCTGAGACCGGAACCCAGCGGGCGTTCAGGGAAGCCACACGTGCCCCTCTGACAAACTTCCGATTGCTCTGAAAGCAGTAATTAGGCCAGATCCCAGCTTGGGGGCCAGGAAGTGTTAGAGCGGAGTTTCAGGCCCTCCTTCCCCAGGGCCCAGTTAACTGAAAAACTCCTCGGAAGGGCTGCACATCAGCGTTTTGCCTGATAAAGTATGGCTCTGACAGAACTACCCAGCCCCGAGAGGCCCAGTGCGGTGATTCAGCGCTCGGGCCCTAGAATCAGATGAAATGGGTTCAAATCCCAGCTCCACCAGTTGCCAGATCTGTGATCCTGGGCAAGTTACTTACGTTCTCGAAGCTCTGATCCCCTCCTCTGAAAGATCAGGATAATAATGTTGCCTACTTGATTGTTGTGATTTCAATGAGGTAACTCATATACAGCTTTCAGCATGAAGCCTAGGGCATGATCTCTTAGCATTTGTGAGTTTTTTATTATTTTTCTTATTGACCATAATATTGATACTAATTATTAGTAAGATTATGACTCATTATCAGTAGACGAATAGAGTGTTCAGGGGACTTTTCCCAATGGACTCAGATCATCATCTCCTTCCACTACCTGGAGGACAGGGTCACACGCAGGAAGCCTGCAGACTTTCTGTATTTAAAAGAAGCATCTCTGTATTTAAAAGAAGAGTCACTGAGCAGGTCACTGTATTGATTGGTCCCCTGCATGGATTGCCCAGAAGTGCAAAGAGCCATTTCCCTACAGAAAGGATCACTTGAAGCCCAAGTGATACAATGATGACCAGGAGCTCAATGCCCAAGGTCATTTCATCCTAAGCCAGTCCTTTTTCTACCTAAGGGACTTTGTATCTGTTGCATTCCCTAAATATGGGCATGGCTCTTTCTCACCTCACCCAGGTGCCCGTTACCTTGGAGACACCATCTCTGACTATTTCAAATATCAACTACATCTCAGGCATTCCACATTCCCTCACCTGCCCTTTATTTTTGCCAAGGATAAAAGGAAGCCCCAACTACGGGTTTATATCAACTTCTTTCCAAAAAGCTCCACAAAGTAAGTTTGTTCCAATTTCCAAAATATAAATAAATTATGGGGTAGAATTAGCAAGAGCCTTAAAAAGATCCATTTCCTTTGGCTTGACAATTTGACTCATAGAAATAGAAAGGTAATGATATGGAATGGGAAGGACGATGAGCAAGAATTCTCCTCACCTTGGCTCTTATAGACAGGGAACGTTAGAAAGAGCCTACGGGCCTCACTGCAAGGGGACAGATTAGGATGTTATTGAACATCAGTGTGTTGCAACTTCATGCAGACACTTCAAGTCTTTAAGGTGGCAGGGAGACCAAGAGAGGGGAACACAAATCTGGATATTAGTATTTATTTACACTGAAATCCTGAATGGGTGCATGGGAGACGAGACACCGAACTGTTAAGGTTATCACTGACAGAAAGAAATACAGATGGTATTCTCTTTATTTCTTGTGTATTTTCTAAGATATTTTTACAGTGAACTTGCAATATGCTCATAATAAGGAAATAATGTTGTCATGGCCGCCAAGGGTTTCTTACAACCCCCGTGAATGCGAAGATCAGGCTGACAGAGAGCATGTGGCCCATTGGCGTCCACACCCAGTGTCGCCCACTACCGTGCCAGCAGTCTTGGACCCAGTGAGGCAGGGATCTGTTCTTTGTGAATGTTGTTCAGGAAGCAGCAGGCCCAGCAAGCAACAACCCTGTAGAGAATACAAATGGGTAAATATTGCCAGGATTTGTTACATAAAGTGTTTAAAAAAAATAACTTGAGGATGTAACCACTTATTTCCCCACCTTCAGAAGTCCCAGCGTCTGTTTCTGGAAAAAAAAAAAAAAAAAATATATATATATATATATATATATATGTACACATATATATGTATATATATATATGGAGGGTGGATAATTTTGCTGAAAAAAAATTTCATAAGAGATTTGTTTCAAATTGACAGAGGACGAGGTAGTTTTGATAATGAAGGGAAAGGAGGCTTTCTATAAAATGAGAGATCTGTCTGCTTTTACTGCCGAAGGCCCAAGAGCAGGAGACTGGATTTGGTGGCCTGAGTGTGATTTGGAAACCCCAGAAGGACCAGGGGTGCGGGACACTTTCCAGATGTGCGGGGAAGGCAAGCTTCCCCTTCACTGACTGACATACCCTGAGTTTGGTACAGGCTCGAGAGACACTGGCTTGCCTGTGAGGACCGTCTTGTGACTTTGGTCAGTTCAAGGGAAGTTCTCTCAATCGACAGTCCTTTCTTCAGCTCTTAGACTTTCCCTCTGGCATCCTGCTCGCCTTGGTCCGCTCTGTGCCTTGTGGGCTGAATTTTTAACATTAGTCTTCATGTTTCTTTGTCCTTTTCAGGATCTTTCTTCCTCTCACCCCCAGCTTCTCCAAAGCAATGTGATACCGCACCCGCTTGGCACCTAGACATCTCTCACCTGCCCAGTCCCCTGCAGGAAGAGGAACTAGCAGAGGTGAAAAGACGCACGACTGGCCCAGAGTCTGATCTACAAAGCAAGGCCAGTCTCCACCCTGGGCCTGCTCTACTTTCCAATGCCCTTCGAGGGACTGGTCAATGTCAGGCAGTGCCTACCGGATACCCTGGGCCAATGCCAGGGCAGGAGAATCAGCAAAGGTTTTGTGAAGACACTGCTGGGACCCTGCAGATTGATTTTAGAAGCTTTGATTGCGTGCAGTATTTTTCCGGAAGGATAGGAGACCTGGAGAGGCTGGGCAGCTTCCTGTATTTCAGGCTGATCAGATCAACCCTCTGGGTTAGATGAGGACCTTCAACTAGAGATCCACAGCCACATTAAGCCTCTAAATGTATTTTCCTTGGCCAGTGCAATCACTGTTATTTATTCAAACTACTTGTCAACATGTATAACTCGAGTAAGTCCATGTGAAAGTCGGAATTCCTGATTTTCCCTCCAAAAACAAACAGTAAGAACAACAAAAGATTTGATGTCCTAGAGACTTAGTAAAATCATTAACTCTGGTTTTAGACTATTTCCTGGTTTAGAATTTCAGCTTTGTGATTGGAGGCAAAGGACTAACCCTCTCTCTGCTTCTATTTTCTTGTCTGTAAAATGGGAATAAGAATAAGAATAATACCACCCACCCAAATGCTTGTTGTAAGGATTAAATGAATTAATGTCAGCAGTGCTTTTAGAACAGCACCCACCATGACATATGAATGGCAGAAGTGACGTCCCTGGGTGGGCCACGAACACTGGGCCTGGATCACACAGCACCCACCTTGCTGGAGATAGAGCAGAACCTCTCCATTTAACGACGCTTCCCACTCTACTCAACACACTCCTATGCCAGCTGTGTGGCCCACTCTTGCATGCCAACACACTGCCAGTGTGGGACCAGGAGGGTGACAGTGCATTGGGTAACAGCTCAGAGACCTCACAGCCACAACGTCCTGGCCCCAGCAAGTTTGAAGGCAACAGGAGGAGCATCTTTTGCTTCCCTGATGTGACCACGTGACTTGGTTTGGGCAACTGAATGGAGCGGGGTTGATGATGTATCAGTTCTGAGCCTTGATGGCTTTCACACATTTCCATGCAACCTCTGGTCCCTTCCCCACCACAGTTGAGAGGAAAATATTAGGCCAGATGTGTGTCCCAAGAAGGAGAGGTGCATTGCCAGTCAATGGCCAGAAATGGATAACATCATGCAGAGTGAAATAAGCCAGACCCAGAAAGTCAAGGGTGGAATGTTTTCTCTCATGTGGATGCTAGAGCAAAATGAGGGAAAGAAGGCTGGGGAAGGAGATCAGAGATCACAAAGGTTTAGGGAAGATCAGTGGAGTGGAAGGAGGAGAGGAGGAGGACCAGGGCAGGGAGGGAAAGGAAGGAAATACAGGATTAATCTAACAGAATCATGTTATATCCATATGTAAATGTACCAAAGGGAATTTCACCTTTGTGTACATATAGAAAGTAACAATAAGAAAAGAAAAAAGGAAGGAAGAAAGGAAAGAAGGAAAGAAAGGAAGAAAAAAAGAGAGAGAGAGAGAGAAAGAAAGAAAGAAAAGAAAGAAAGAAAGAAAGAGAAAGAAAGAAAGAAAGAAAGAAAGAAAGAAAGAAAGAAAGAAAGAAAGAAAGAAAGAAAGAAAGAAAGAAAAAGAAAAGGAAGATCAGTAGATAGAGGAAGGAGAAAAGGGTGAGGAGAGAAGGACATGGGGACTGAAATCAAATTCCTTGTGTGTGTAACTTTGTCCAAAGGAACCCAGATGCTGTGCATAATTATAATGCTCTGATAAAAAAGAAGTAAGGAGAGGAGTGAAGCAGAGTTGTCCTGTCGCTGGCTCTTTGTGGTACCAAATCCACGGATATTTGTCACCACCTGCAGCAACAATTTGTGCAGGTCTTTATGGGTGGTGGACTGGAAACTGAGCTACTTCTATCTCTGAGCTGCTTCCTTACTTGCTTTGAGAGGAGAGAGAGAGAGAGGCTTTGCCTAAGAGAGAAAGACTCTATCTTCTTAGGCTTCTGCAGCTTCTTCTTAAAGGTGCGTCCTGCATCCTGTGAATTAAGGGTGCGTCTACCTAAGGTGCTTCTTAGTGATGCGTCCCACGTACTGCGATCTGCCTATCTGTGATCTAGAGGTGTGTTTTCAGTTCTCCGCTCTGTGATCTGCCTTCCCCTGCTGCCTGCTGCTTCTCTCTGCTAGCTGCTTCTATCTGCTTGCTACCTTTTCTTCTTCCTTTCTGCTAGTGGCTTCCCTCCACTTCTTTCTGCTAGCTGCTGCTCTTACTGTCATGCTCCTTCCGCCTACGGTCCGTTTATATCACCTCCAGGAGGTGGAGGGTAGGGCCACACCTCTTATGCAACGATTAGACAAGAAGCTAGATGTCCGAGCAGGCACAATTAGGAGTGCTCAAGAACACATGTGCATGCATTGTGTGTGTGGACAATAAATCACCTGAGTGTGCTTATGTCAGTTAACCTCCTCGCTGCCGACAACCTCTGGCTGACTGCCAGGTGCCATCCTGGTGCCGTCTGCATGGCACAGCCCCCAACATTGTCCCAGCTAGGGGACCTCCCCACGCTAAGATGACCTGTCCCTCATGGAGTAGGTTCCCAGTCAACCAGCAGAGATATTAACAAACCCAGGGAGATCATCTGATATCAACCTAGGTCAGGCAATCCTCAGGCAACCCTTGGTCACATGCAATGTGACAACATGTGGACGTTGGTTTAAGCCAGAGTTTTAAGGCAAATTGTTACGCAGTAAACTCTAGCTAATAAACTGTCTTAACTAAACCCGTTGACATTGTCCAGTGAGCACATGGCATATGGCAAGTTCTTCCGGGACACAGTGAGGAGGCCACCTGGCTTGGCCATGAGCAGAAGCTCCATGAGGACCTGGCTGTTCTCTCGCTCACCTGATGGGTCAAATATTCAAAGGCTGGAGAGTAGGATCAGGCATCTCTCCGCCTGGTGCCCCAGCTTTAGACAAAACACCAATACACAGCAGGGCACACCCCAAAGTCCTCTTGGATGTCTCAGCTCCCGTGGCTCCTTTTCTCCTGGTCCTTGTTGTCTCCACGTCCTTCTACGTGCTCACAGATCACCAGCGCTTGTCTTGTCTTACACGTTTGTCCTGTGTAATGGGAGCATGAACTGGACGGAAGTGAGATGGAGGCAGAGGGAAGGGGTGTCGTCAGTAAGTTATTGGAGGGTCCAGGAGGAGGAGAGTACTGCCATGAACTAGGACAGTAAGAACAAAAACGAAAGAAGTGAGGGAACTCAAGAGTAAAAACAGTGCTAATCACAAGACTAACCAAGTGCTGGTACATGCCGGGCACTATTCTAGTGCATTATATTACCACACTCACACACAAAGGGCTGGCTTTTCCTATGACCATCTCTGCCAAGTAATTTGGAGTCCTTGCTTGGACAATGGCAGGCATCTCTGCACAAAGCAGCTCACTCTCATGCTTGATGATCTTATGAATTCAGGACTAGAATTCCTTCCATTGTGCAGATGGCTAAGCAACATACTCAAGGCAGCCCTGCTGCAAAGAGGAGATTCAAACCCAGGAAGTCTAGATCCTGAGTCCTGGCTCTCCACCACTGCATGATTCTGCTACTGCATTAGTTAAGAGCTTTGCAGGTGGCATCACAAACATGACTGAGTGGTTGATTAGCCACGGGAGGTAAGGAACAGAGAGTTCAAAATAGTGCACAAACAAGACGGTCTTCTCATTTGTTCTAGGCGAGATGTGTGTGCACTTTCATATGCGTGTGTGTGCCCGCTGACAATGCAAACAAGAAAAATAAAGCCAGTGTCATTTATTTTCCCCCTTAGAGTCAGACTTTGATTAAAGAAGAGATGAGTCACGGGAGAGTAACTACTGTCACCAAATAGTTCAGAGACTTTCACGTGGAAGCCGATTCTGACTTGCTTTCTGGAGATAAAGAAGTCAGAATTCTGTGAAAAAGAAGCATCTGAGAGTCTGGGCTTTTGAGTAAGGAATAATTTTCAGTGATCAGAACTTTGTTTGGAATGAGCTGCTTGGGAGGTGCAGAGATGCCTGCCATGGCTGCCGTCTGTGCAAGGGCTCCAATCATGTGGCAGGGATGATGGGTGGGGACACCAGCCCTCTGTGGGAGCAGGTGGGAGGGTGGGTGTCAGATAAATAATAAATGATTTCAAAACAATCACAGAACCACTGTCTGAAATAACTTGTTCTGAATTTACCTACCACAGCTGGCTGCTCATTTCAGTCTTGTGGAATACGAGGAGGCTGTTTGGAATCTGTTTGCTTTTTTCAGTAAATACAGTAGCCATGACTTGACAAGAGAAACAGAGTTCGGGAGGAGGAAAACACCTGGGTACTCTTTGTTCTGTCTTGTTCTTGAAAAAGTGATTCTTATCTGATGGGGGTCAGCATTCCTTCTCTCTAGAGAAGAGATCAATATGTATCTGGCATGGTGGCTGACACCTGTAATCTCAGCGGCTTGGGAGGTTGAAGCAGGAGGATTTTGAGTTCAAAGTCAGCCTCAGTAATTTAGCGAGGTGCTAAGCAACTCAGTGAGACCCTGTCTCTAAATAAAATATAAAAAAGGGCTGGGGATGTGGCTCTGTGGTTAAGTGCCCCTGAATTCATCCCAGTAGCTATATATATATATATATATATATGTTGTATTTCCAAAAGATTACTTTGGGGAGCAGAGACAAAGGGCTCTCTCATTCAACTGGATATTCAAGAACTTTTGCTCCTTGATAAATTTTTTTAAAAATGTGATTTGAAAGTAGTTGTTTTCTAAACAATCTCTCAGAACACAGTATTCGAGACATTCCTTCACCCACTCCCTTAAGTTGTCTTGAAATTAAGTTTTCTTTTTGTCTGAATCCCTCCCATCTAAAGAACTGATGCTATCAGCTGGGAGCCAGCTGACCAATTCTGAAATGAGGGTGGATCTCCGGAACTCAGACTCTACCACACAGTGGAGGCCATCAGGAAAAGAGAGAAATCAGTGTAAACTGGGAATTTGAGGAATAATTAGGGAAAATAATAACTACTTAGAAAATCTGCCACTTGATTTAGCAGGAGCAAGGGCTGGATCCATAGTCTAAAGAAAAGAATCAGAGGAACATATGTGCAATTTCATGCCATAAGTTCAGATAGAAAGTTAGGAACAACGAGGAGAACCCAATAAAGTGGACCAGAATACTCACTATTGCAGGGCTCAACTACGCGATACACATTTTTTAAAGCAGAAATCAGGGCAAACACACACATACTTTGAGTTGTAATCCACTCTTTGTCAGTCAGAGCCCAGAGACTCTTAGAAATCAGGGTGTCAGTTCCCCTGGGCAAACTAGTTCAGCACCATGGACAGGACACAGAAGCTGCGGGCAGGGTTCCGCATTTACTTTTTCTTAAGATCACATCATTAAGTGGCAGTGGGGGAGGGAGGGATGTCCTAGGGCCTCCGGATCAGGCTACCAAAAAAAAAAAAAAAAAAAAGGAAAATGTTAGACTCAGATATAAGAGGTTCTTGAGACCCAAGGAAGTGAATGGAATCTCGACAGGAAGCTCTGCGACCAAGAGATGAAGAGCTACTGCCTCTTCCACCTCTCCTGAGTGGTCATGTGCTGGGAGCTTCCCGGTGCTCGGTGGGAAGCTCAGAGGCAGACTGCAGTTTGCCTGTGACCGTGGTGAAGGATTTATGGGAACACGTCTTTAATCCCTATTTCTGGGTCCATTTTACTGCTTTACTCTTCTATATTTTAGCCTTGCATCTAATTTTGAGATAGCGCTTTCTCTTAGATGTTACATATTATTCTTTTGTACCATAAGTTACTTCTCTGGAAAAAAAAAAAAATCACTCAAATATCAACTTAAAACATACAGACATGCTAGCACGTGTGGAATCTCATGATCGACCCACGCAGATTTCTGTTTCCTCTTGTAAGACTATCCCTTAAACAAACAGACAAAATTCATGAGCAACATGAAAACAATGCCAACAGGCAGGTCCGTTGGAGGGATGGAGGTTAGAGGTCTGTTCCTGTGGGAACCTTACATTTCCAGATTGCCAGAGATGGAGGGGGCCCTTTGCAATTTCGGCTGCTGCAGGAGTAATTCCCAAAGACCTTTGGCCATGTACCTTTTCCCTCCTCTCAGCAGGATCTGGAGTCTATTTCCAAACACCCGGGGTTTGAGTTGGTCCAGGAATTTGTTTTGATCCTAAGAAAGCAGTAGAAGTGGTGGTTTGGGGGCAAGTGTTGGAACGAAGGTTTTGGCAGGTCCTACAGTGCAGTCCCTCTACCGGGAAAACTTCTCTGAACTCCTCTGGTGCGAGGAAGTCAGTGCAGTCTACTGAAGAGTGAGAAGGCACATGGAAACACCCGGGGTCGGTCACCAGGGTACCCCAGTCAGCTGCCAATCTGCTGCAGTCCACAGGGCTAGTTGATGCCTGAGGCTAGACTGGAACTTAGTCCTCCAAGCCTCTAACCTCACATTCTTTAGTGTGTTCAGAATGCCCTCTGGGAGAGAAGCCAGTTGCTGTGAGATCAGAACTCTGTGATCCAATAAGAAAGAGACCACAATACGTACCAAAAGACAGACCTCTAATCCCAGCTCGGTCAACAACATGCTGTTTTCATAAGCAAGTAAAATGACCTCTCTGGGCCTCAAGCCCTAATCTGCATAATGAGCAGGTTGGAGAAGCAAATCCTCAAGTCCTCTTTAAGTGCTAAGCACCCTTGATGGTGTGACTCTAATGCATGCCTTCCTAGCTCTTCATCACAGCAGGGGCCCAGGGATTTTACTGTGCCAGGCTGGAAGCCAAGCAGGGAGGGGGAGGCAGGGGGTGCATTTCATCTGTCAGCTCCCCTTCTTCTAAAGGGTAACATTGTCACTCAAAGCTTATCTTGCTGTGAACTTTCCTTAATGGTTTAGTTGGATTCAGGCTCAGATTAATCATCCTGGGCAACAGGCAACACGACAAACTCATCACTAATCAATTGGCAGTGACACAAGGTGCCACGTGCCCTGGTGCAGAAGATCTGTTTCTGAATCAGCCTCCATCCTCCCAGGTCTTAGAGGTGGTATTCCATTTTGTTCTCTGCCTGCTTAGCATGGCCAAAAGCCAGGTGAAGGCCCACGTAGGAGGATATGGGGGAGAAGACTCAATTCAGGGAGTGAGGTCACATTCCATCTATGTTCCCCAAACCCATCTTGTGTCGAAGGAGGAAGTTCTGCCTTGACTACTTCTGTAAGTGAAAACGTTTGCCCTTTCACAGTGATACACGAAATTTCAGAATCATCGCTACCTGTGCCCTACTGTGGAAGGCAAGATTAGGTCACACCAGAATCAGGCACTGGTTTTTTCTTTTCAACGAATTTTCTATCAAAGAGATTGATTCACACATAGCTAGGCTCACACCGTACCACCTGGGTTCCATGCTGGATCTTCTGCGTGCAGAAAGTAGATGTATGGGGCTGGGGAGATGGCTCAGTTGAGAGTGCTTGCTTTGCAAACACAAGGCCCTGGGTTCGATCCCCAGCACTGCAAAAAAAAAAAAAAAAAAAAAAAAAAAAAAAGAAAAGAAAAGAAAAAAGAAAGTAGATGTATGTTGAATGAATTAATAAATCTCTCTTCTACAGCTACACCTATTTTCTCTATTAATTCCTCAAATCACAGCCTTCATCTCCATGAGGGTAATCTTGGCATGAGTCAGGATTCCTTAAATATTATAAGGAGCATAAACACAATCCAAACTGGCAATGATGGTGTTTAGAGGTGGGTCTTTTGAAAAGTGATTAAGTAAGATTGTTGGGGTGGAGCCCCCCATGATTGAATCCTGGTGGCTTTACTAGAATTAACACAGGGACCAGGCGTACAGAGATATACATACTCTCCCCACATGGTGTGAGGCATCCCAGAGAGAACTTTGCCAGAGTCTGCAGGATACTGTTTGGGCTTCCAACCTCCAAAACTAAGCCTCTTTTCTTTATAAAGTAGCCTACCCTAGGTATTTCATTATAGTATCGAGAGCTGAACAGATACAGCTTTCCAACAGTATTCCTCGCTCCTTTCCCTCACACTCCTGATTTCAGCCATGTGGATCTACCTCTAATTCTTTCAGCATCTCATGCACAGGAAGTCTTCTGAATGTCTGAACAACACTTCTCTCTACCTGAAAGAATCCTTTTCATTCCCAGTTAGTTAACTCTGACTAGTCCTACTGTTTCAGCTTACTTGTTCTTTCTCTGCTACACTTTTCTTTCCACCCAAATTTAATTAGGTTTTTAGGGATCTCCTAGATTATTTTATCAAACTTATTGCAGGACCACTTTGCAATATTGTAAATGGGGTGCTTAGCTTTTCCCTCTTTTGCTAGTTCCTTAATGGAAGGAGAGAATTTGATATCTGTTGTAGCTATTTAATTAATACTTTAATGAGCATATTAATGAGGTAATGAGAAAAAAACAGACCAAAAATATACGAACCCATACGGTACTCAATTGCATAGTGACCATAATTCATCAGTTTAAGCTCCTCCTAAAAATAATAAGTAGAAAAACAAAAACAAAAAGTCCGCCGACGTCAGCTTTTCAACGGAAGCCTAAAAGCCTCTATAGAGAGTCATTTTTTGACTTTATATACAAGGCCAAGGAGTTTACTTGGCTTATGCTAACTTCATTAACTTATTTTTGAAAATCTCCTCAATCCATCAATTTCTGTTGTTCTGGGAAACTTTGATCTGCAGATGAAGATGTGTTTTATCATTGATTGTCCTCCAGTGATAAACAAACACACATCAAAGCTCTCAGATGGATTTTGCAGATGACAACTTCATTCTCGTTACTCTTTTTCCTAATATAGATTTTTTTTTTCTTTTTCTAATCACTGTGGAATAAACAAACACTGACTGTTACATTTTACCCAGACAAGTGGCTCACTCAGTTCTATACGCCCGTTTTATCTGGGCTCTTGATTGTGATTGCACATTGGCATGAGTAAACTTAATGACAAAGAAAATGTTTGGATACAGTGGTTACTGAGAAATAGAATATAGAATCACAAGCGGAGACTTCTGGCTTAAATGGCATGACTAAAGTGGCAGAAGAAAAATATACATATAAAAACAGCACACAGCAGAACTAGAAAAGCAGTAGGAATGTCACCAACACGCCCTGCTGGGAGGAAAAAGCAGCTGGGAAAGATTGACAACAGAATCAGAGGGTTTGAGAGCACGTGGGATGTCAGCAGGGTGGGTAATTCAAAGGTCAGTCCCTGGACATCAGAATGGCCTCATCTGACATTGGTCCACAGGATAGTATCTTGCATACAGATTTTTGACTCATACATGATGACAAAAAGATTCTCAAAGTGGGGTCTATGGCCAAAAAAGGGACTGTGCCTCAGATTACTTCAGCACCCAGGAAGGACAGGGAGATGGAGTATGCAAAATGAAAAATCTTCCTCTTACACACCTTAAAGGAAATCCCACTGGGTCTCGCATATCTCCTGCATTTCCTTATCTTATTAAAACAATGTAGAATTAAGGCCCTTATGATCTAAATCTGCACTCATTACCATTAGAACATGAAATAGCCCTAAAATTTCCGAAGAGTTATTGGGCTAAAGAATTATTCCCCAGCTGCCAACATCATTCACTTTAAATTTCATCAGTAATTACGAGCAGCAACCAATAAATACCACACATTGGAGGAAACCCAAAAGTGTGCAAAAAGAATCTCAAAATACGAGAGGCATAAGCAGGGCGTGTGGTGGCTCACACCTGTAATCCCTGCCCCTCGGGAGGCTGAAGCAGGAGGAGAGCAAGTTCAAAGCCAGCCTCAGCAACCTCGTGAGGCCCTACGCAACTCACTGAGACCCCCATCTCTAAATAAAATACAAGAAAAGGGTCAGGGATGTGGCTCAGTGGTTAATCACCCCGGGATTCAATCCCTAGTCCTAGTACCCCTTCAAAAACAATGACAGGCATATGAACGTGAAAAGGCATAGTAACACATTAAAGCAAGGAAACTTATTGAGCTCTCACATCAATAGGAAAAGTTCCTTGATGAGGCTGCTAAGAAAAAGAAACCACCAGAACTCTTGAAAACAAAAATGTAAAACCGTGATTGCCAAACTCAAAACTAAAAGTGAATCTAAGATGGTCTACAAAGAAGCTTGGGGTATGCTGAGGGATTCTCTCATAACCAGTTAAAAAGGAGAGTGTAAGATTTTCAAATAAATAAATTTGAAAAATTATGTTTTTATTTTTCTAATTAAAAAAAAATAACACTGACAAAATAAAAAGCCTGCAAAGCAGGGTTATTTTTCTAATTAAAAAAAAAATAACACTGACAAAATAAAAAGCCTGCAAAGCAGGGTTAGAAACATGCATAGAAGTCAAATTATAAAGACATAGGGATTCTGGGTAAGGGAATTACGCTGCCGTAATGTTATCATGTTTGTCAAATGTGAAACATGATGGATGAACTAGGAACCAGGAAGAAGAAGATAGGAGGAGATCCAGTGAGAAGGGGAAAAGTAAGCAGAAAATAGGAATTAGGCAGTGTGAAGTATGAAGAAGTACAACATCACTCTGTAGATGCTCTAATAAGTTAAGAAGGTATGTTAATACACCTAGAGCAACCACTAAAAATTGTAGCTGATGCATGAGTAAGAAATTAAAGAAAAATGTAATGGATCACTAAAAGATATTTGAATAACCCCAAAGAAGGAAGAAAACAAACAAAAATCTAGAGGGGGGGAAAAATAGAAACTATGAATGGAAAATGGATAGAAAGATAGTTGACTTAAATACAATCAAATTAATTATTCTGTTAAATGTAATAGGCTATACTAAAAAGGCAGAAGTTGTCATACTGAACTAAAAAGCAAAACCCCATTACATTCTGTCTTAAAAGAGATGCTTTTTAAAATACAATACACGAGGTTGGAATTAGAAAAATGGAAAAAAATAAATTCCATGTAAATGGTGAACATAACAAAGCAGGAAACCATATTATTAAGGACCATAAGAAATCATATTAATATTAGATCTTGATGACAAAATTTGAAAGAGATAAAAAGAAACATTCATAATAATAAAAACAATTCGCCATGAATGTAACAGAAATATTAAAATTCATGAGGCAAAAACACTGACAGAAATAAACAAATCCAAAATCCTAGTTGGAGATGTTAATGACCCCTTTCATCAACTGAGAGAACAAGTCAAAAATAATTTAATAAGGCCATAAAGCTCAAAACAACACCAGAAGCCAATTTGACCTAGTTGATAGTTACATAATGACACACCCCAACTGCAGAATACACATTGTTTTCAAAAAGTTTTAGAACATTCACTGAGGTAGGATATACATATTGTGATTAAAGTCTCAATACATTTTAAAGTGTACATTTATTTATTATGTTTTAAGAAAATTATATTTTTCAATGAACTTAGTGGTATATCTTTTCATTATTATTTAACACATAGCATAAAATTTACCATTTTAATAATGTTTCAGTGTATATTCCAGTGGCATTAAATGCATTACATTGTTGTGTAATGATCACTATCATTTGTCTTAGAACCCTCTTCTTTCGTTATATTATATTTTATTTTTAATGAGCATATATTAATTTTACACATGAATGGCATTCAAGGTGATATTGCAACACATGCTTGTATTATGCACTAATCCTATAAAACTGAAGCTCTGATTTCATTAAAAACATCAAACAGTAATCATTAAACCATAACGCTCCATTCCCCTGCTAATTGCAGCCCCTGGCGACCACCAATCTGAAGTCTGTCTCTCTGAATTCAACCATGCTAAGTATTTCATGTAAGTGGAATCATTCCATATTTGTCCATTTGTGACTGGCTTATTTCACTTAGTATAAGGTCTTCCAGGTCCATCCATGTGGTAGCAAGGGTCAGGATTTATTGCCTTTTTAAGGTTAAATAACATTTTATCATATCTACGTGTCACATTTTCTTTACCCATTCATTTCTTGACAGACACTTGGCTTGCTCCCATCTTTTTGAACATGGTTGTATAAATATCTGTTTGAGTCCTTGCTTTCAAAATTTTCAATATATACCAGAAGTGGAATTGCTAGATCCTATGGTAACTCTATTTTTATTTTTATTTTTATTTATTCATTTATTTATTGTGGTGCTGGGGATTGAACCCAGGGCCTTGTGCTTGCAAGGCAAGCACTCTACCAACTGAGCTATATCCCAGCCCCTCTATTTTTAACTTTTTTGGGTGGAACACTGGCTGTTTTCCATAGCAGCTGCACCATTTTACGTTCTCACCAACAGGGCACAAAAGTTTCTAGGTCTCCAAATTCTCACGAATATTTGTTGCTTTCTGTGTTTTACTTTTGTAAGGGTTTTAATAGTAGCCATCTCAATGGGTAGGAGATGGGATCTCATTGCAGTTTTAATCAGCATCTCTCAAGTGGTTGGTGATGTTGAGCATCTTTCATGGGCTTAGTGACTGCTTGTTTATCTTCTTAGAAAAAATGTCTAGTCAAGTCCTTTGCCTACTTTTTTAATCAGGCTGGGATTTTTGTTTGTTTGTCTGGTTTTTAGTTGTAGAAATTCTTTATATATTACTAGATATTAAGTCCTTGACAGAACATAAATATTTTCTTCCATTTCTCACATTTCCTTCTCACTTTGTTTATTGTGTCCTTTGGTGCACAGAGGTTTTCTAAATTATTATTTGTATGTAGTTCAATTTATTTATGCTTGATTTTTGTTTGCCTATGATTTTGTGTCATATCCAAGAAATCATTGCTGCCTACAATATTATGAAGCTCTTCCCCTATAGGTTTATTGTTGTTACTCCAATATTTCGGTCTTCAATTCATAATCATTGAAGGTGGTATGAGTTAAGGTTCAACTTCATTGCATGTTGCTATTTAGTTTCATTAATTTTAGAAACCAAGTCTCCACAAAATATAGACTCTCATTGTATCTGATTTAAGTATAAATAAATAAAAACAATATATCTAAAGGTTTCTCAGATATGTGAAAGATGAACATCTTTCTTCTAAATAATACATGGGTTAAAGAGATCTCAAGAGAAATTTTATAATATTTTGAACCATGTGGAAATGAAAATGTGCAGCCTAAAATTTCTACAGTTCAGAGTAAGAAGAATGTGGAGGGAAATCTATCATACAAAATGCATGAATTGGAAAATAAGAAAGATCTTATATGAATAGAATAAATTTCCACATTAGGAAACGAGAGAAAGAAGAGGAGTTTAAGCTGAGAGCAAGCAGAGGAAAAGAATAAAAGAACAGAAATCAATGAATCAGAAAACAAGGTAACAATGCATAGTAGCAACAAAACCTAAAACTTGTTTTTTGAAAAGATAAACAAAATTGATGAAATTCTAAGTAGACTAACAGAGAAAAAAGAGAAGACATAAATTACCAACATCAGAAATGAAAGAGTGTTCATCTCTACTGATCCCGTAGACCCTCAAAGCATGATGAAGATAAGACGCAAATGACTCTAGGCCCGCAAGTTAGATCATTTAGACGAAATGGATGAATTCGTTGAAAGACACCATCTACCAAAGATCAGGAAAATAGATTATTTGAATAAACCTACACCTACTAAAGAAATTGAAGGAATAGTTAATAATCTAAGGCTGGTTGTAGCTCAGTGTCAGAGTGCTTGCCTACCCTGTGTAAGGCCCTGAGTTCCATCCCCAGCATGGTAAAAAAAAGTCAGTGACATTCTAGAAAGAAAACCGCCATCTGATATTTCTTGTGAGCATAGACACAGATGTCCTTCAACAAAATAATATCAAATGAAATCTAACAATGTATAGAAAACACACACACACACACACACACATATATATATATATATATATACATATATACACACACACACACACACTTCTTACGGGACATTAGGCAAAAATTAAGGAAATTTGAATAAAGCATGACTTTGGTGAATCACAGTGTAACAATATTAATCCATTAATGAACATTGTATCCCAGGAGAAATTGTCATTCTGATGTAAGATGTTACTAGTAGAGGAATTAGGTTTAATAAGGAAAATTTCTGTGCTGCTTTATAATAATTCTCTTAGTCTAAAACTGCCCTAAAATAAGATCATTTATTTAAAAAAAAAAAAACTGACTTGTAAACAACTGTGCAATTCATGCAATGTGAGTCAGAAAAGCAAAACAGAGAAACAAAAATTAGTTGATAAAAAAATCAATAATTAAATGGTAGACCTAGTTCAATCCTCATCAGTAATTACATAAAATACAAATAGACCAAACATGATAAATTGTGAAAATGTATAAAAAAGCAAGAACTACTATATCTTGCCTTGGGAAAAAAAATCACACTTTATAAAAGAGATTCCAAGAAGTAGAGCGTACGAGTGGAAACAGCTAGACTGTACAAACACCGACTCAGTCACAGAAGGAAGGGTTTTACCAATGTCAGGCTTGATCCTCACGAGGGTTCTGTAAGATAGGGGTTATTATTTTTCCTTCGTCGCCCAGTCTCAACAGTTAGTAGGAGGTAGAGCTAGACCCAAGCCCATGCCTTCTGAATAAGAGTGTGTGTCTCGTCATCACTTGACAGTGAGTGACAGGGATCTCTGCCACAGCAACCAACCGTGGCCCCAAATCAGAGCTGACACCATCTCCAGCATGCTGGGCCATACTGCCAATGGACCTTGGGAATCTGTGCTTGACAGGTGGACAGTGGCCGAGTTCTCAGTACTGGCCAATGTCTTTCTGCTCTAGGGTATGAGTGAGGCCTCCCTGAGACCAGTTTGGGTTCACTGGACTTTGTCCAAAGAATGGCTATCATTGCTAAGTGGCTTTTCCAGCTTCAAGGCAACACGGATGACGTTTTCAAGCATTCCGATTCCACCTGAAGTCGGCATGTCATGGAATGTGGGCCACTTGACATAATGGGAGCTTTCTCCTCCCTCCTTCTTTCAGGGTCAGCCAGCAGTACTTGGGCTCCCCTCTGCCTGTCTGCATTATCTCTACCATGGGGAATTAACAACCACTTCACCGCACAGCTGCTAGGGGCCGGAATAATTAATTAAAATTTAAAATAAAACCATTTACAAGCCTTTGCATCCAAAACTATAGGATGAGTAACCTCTTTGAGGCATTTCAAGTGATTAGCAAGGAAAAGAGAACTTTGTCTTTCAAGAGTATATTAGCAGTATAAAGTGCATTTTCTAAGCATAGATATCAGCCATCAGACTGTAAATGCTGACAATAAAGCAGAACAATCTTGTTGTGTATAGCAATTGGAAACTTACCCAGAGCATCAAGATGGATCCATGTGGGAAAAGTAAGAGCCAGGACACCAAATTACCACACTGACAAGTAAAAGTGACAGTCTGTGATAAAGACCAGTGTGCATACTTATTCTTTTATCAGGTGCCACAATAAGGTTGGAACAGTCTGATAAGTGATAGGCAGAAGTGCATTTTTTATGCTTTGATTTTATGAGGCTTCAAGTGAGAAATAAGCTAATGACATGTGCTGTAGATATTCTTCCCGTCAAATATCCTACTTGTATCTGGGTGAACCACCTAAAGAGATTAAGAGGTTTTCTCAAAGCCACAGGGTGAATGATTCATTCTTAAAAACAACCACTTGGGGAGATTCACCTTCAACATTGGCATGTTGAGTTCCAACCAACTCAAAACGGATGCTCTTGCATGGGAGAGTACCGTATTTGAAAGTGCTTTCTGAAACCAGAAATTTGACAATTCATAACAATCCTGGGGTTCTTAAATCTATAAGGATCGAGGAGACAGTATTTACAGAGCCTCTGCTCTGAGCCCGACCCTATAGCCTCTGTATATGAATACTCTCATTGAATTTTCATAGCTGCCGTATGCAACAGGCATCCTCATGTAACAGAGAAAGAGCCTCAAGGTCAAGTTCACGATCACATGCCCAACTGCAGACCTGAGAATTCAGCCTCGTTTAGGTAGCATCATGGAGATGCCTCTCCGGCGGGGTGGGGTCTCTGTTTGCATAGCCATGAGGTGGGCACTGAGTTGAACACTCGTCCTTAATAGAACTGCTCTGGTGTGGAGGGAGCAGCTGAGCCTGGACCAAGTTCGTGGCCTGCAGTAAGAGGTACCAGTTCTGGCTCATCAGCTACAGGCTTGGGCATGTCATCCTCACCGCTTTACCACTTCAGAGGAGGAGAGAAAAGGCAATAACCCCAGTTCTCCCGAGAGTTTAGAATCCCAGGGGGAGGGAGATGAGGGAGGACATCAGTGAGTCAATCAGGAGAATGTGCAGGACTGTCAGAGGACATTGTGAATATGGAGACTGTGGAGAAGGTGAAGATTCTTCAGTCAATACTGGGAGAAACTATGGGATGGGAGCAGAGCATACGCAACAGAGAGGAAGACAGGAGGCTTTCCGAGGCAGAGGAGAGGGGCACATAGGCCTACATCTTCCAGCCCCTGAGGTGCTCCATCGGTGCACATGAGTCCGTCAGTCCTCGTGTGCTGGTTTAAGCTGCTCTGTAAAGTTGGTGTGCAAACAGTGATATTTCTTCTCTTTTTGCAAGTAATCTTTGAGTCCTGATCTACCAGATTGGTCAAAAATCTGATAGTCCTCTCTAGAGTCTCCCCATCAACATCGCTCACATCCGGAAGAACTAGGCTTTGCTACATCCTACACGCAGGGTGGAAGAAATGGGGTGGTCGCCACCTTCCACACTCAGCAGGAGGAAGGACTTCTAAGCAGTCTGCTACTGCCGGGGCTTCTTCGTTTCTTATGACCCTACTGCATTGCTTTCATAAACAACTTTATGGAGATATGTTTATATAACATAGAATTCATGCACTTCCATTGTCCATTTCCATGATTTCTTGGTAACTCGACCAAGTGGTACAACATCCATGATGTCAGTCTTACAACATTTACACACACACACACACACACACACACACACACACAGGATCCCTCCCTCTACTTTGAATTAATCACTTCCTACTTCCAGCTCCAGGCAACTACTAATCCACTTCCTGTTCCTACCTTTTTTGCCTCCTACCTTTTCTAGACATATCCTATAAAAGCAATTAGATAGAGCACTAATCTCCAGAATCTATAAAGAACTCAAAAAACTCTACTCCAAGAATTCAAATAATCCAGTCGACAAATGGGCTAAGGAAATGAATAGACACTTCACAGAAGATCTACAAGCAATCAACAAACATATGGAAAAATGTTCAACATCTCTAGTAATAAGAGAAATGCAAATCAAAACCACCCTAAGATTCCATCTCACCCCAATTAGAATGGCGATTATCAAGAATACAAGCAACAACAGGTGTTGGCGAGGATGTGGGGAGAAAGGTACACTTATACATTGCTGGTGGGGCTGCAAATTTATGCAGCCACTCTGGAAAGCAGTGTGGAGACTCCTTAGAAAACTTGGAATGGAACCACCATTTGACCCAGCTATCCCACTCCTTGGCCTATACCCAAAGGACTTAAAATCAGCATACTACAGAGATACAGCCACATCAATAGCTGGTCAATTCACAATAGCCAGATTGTGGAACCAACCTAGATGTCCTTCAATTGATGAATGGATAAAGAAACTGTGGTATATATATACAATGGAATATTACTCAGCCATAAAGAATGAGAAAATTATGGCATTTGCAGGCAAATGGATGAAATTGGAGAATATCATGCTAAGTGAGATAAGCCAATCTCAAAAAACCAAAGGTCGAATGATATCGCTAATAAGTGGATGAGGACACATAATGGGGGGAGGGAGGGGTTAGTGTTAGGGTTAGAGTTAGGGTTAGGGAGGGGGGCAAGAATGGAGGAAGGAAGGACTGTATAGAGGGAAAAGAGGGGTGGGAGGGGTAGGGGGAAGGGAATAAATAACAGAATGAATCAAACAACAATACCCTATGTAAATTTATGATTACACAAATGGTATGCCTTTATGCCATGTACAAACAGAGAAACAACATGTATCCCATTTGTTTACAATAAAAAAAAAAGAAAAAGAAAGTAGAATAGAAGTTACCAGAACTGGTGGTTGGGAGGAATGGGTAGTTTAATAGGTATGAATTTCTGTTTGGGGTGATAAAAAAAGTTCTGGAAATAAATGGCAGTGATAGTTACACACACACAGAAAAAAAAGCAATTAGATAACATGTCGTCTCTGTCTCTGCTTTTCTTCCTTTCTCTCTTCACATAATGCACTTGAGGTTTGCCCACGATGGCGTGCCAGGTGCTGGTTCCTTTTCGTTGTTGAGAAGTATCCCAGTACACGAATGCGCCATTTCCCAGTGTCCACAGGGACTGGCATGTGATTCTCCATAGCAGCGTTTTCGAGCGTAGCTGCAAACGGAGAACGCCTAACTGCTCTCTTAAACACCTCTACATCTCTGGTTCTTGAGGCTGGCTGCGCGTGCTAATTTTTTATTTCATGGACCTGGAGTAGAGCTGAGACACGTGCCAGTTCTCAAAGCTTTCCAGGTAATTCTCCAGGCCAAGAGAATCACTGATCTGCAGAGTCCAACAGATGACATGTCCCTGATGACATGTCATCATGACATGCTCTATACTGATGTCACAGTTCCTGGATCGCCACTGTGGTTCTCTGATCCCATTGCTTCTGCGTTGGACTTGGCCACAGTTACCCAGAGGTCTGCTCCATATCGTAGCTTTTCGCTTGGCCATCAAAATAGGGACGTGCCTCTGCTGTCCACTGAGCCCCAACGCACTCATTTCCCTTCTCAGGGTCTGAGGTCAGTTCAGTACTTTGCCTTCCCCTCCAAACCAGAGACAATGGCACCCCTTGATCTACTTCCCAAGTGAGGCTCCTGAGCCAGCTGTCTAGGGGATTCTTCCTTCCATGGCTCAAAAGCAAATCCACTCTGAGGCTTAGTTTGATGATTCAAAGGTGCTGTGTCCCTCCCTGTTTTCTGTTCATTGTACCTTTGTCTTGATTAACAAGACAGAAGAAGCATATTCAGAGACAGTTCTGGCACAAGAGGCACATTTAAGTATATAGATGCCCTTATTTTAGACATTGATCCTTACCTAGGTTGATAGACCAAGGTCATACAGCTAATAATTGTAAATCCAGCATTTCAACTCAAGTCTTCTTGACTCCCAAAGCCAGAGCATGCACTTTCCACTACCGTTTGCTGGCTTCTCTCCACCTTGCTTCTTTGCAGAGAAAGGATTTTCACATTCCCTTTAAAAGGCAATTTAATTGTAAATACATTCTTGCAAAGCTCATTCTATCTCCCTCATTTTTTCCTTTCTCTCCTCACTCTCCTAAGAGAGAGTCATTAGGAAGGTACATTCTGTTACTAAGTCTACTTTGTCTCATACAAAAGGTCTCCTTCCAAAAATCTAGTGGAGGTGTCCTGGAGAGTGGTAAGAACATCCTCCTGCTCTCCCCATCGGATGGGTAGACTCCTGTAGCTTTGAGCAACACATTGACCCCAATACTAGAAAGTCCTCCTCCTCGTCTCAGCCAGGATGCAGCCTGCAGACCCTCACCATCGGGGGAAATGTAAATTAAAGGCAAACTGAAATTTTCATCAAATAAACAGTTGGATTCTGCTGGAGTCTGGTGAGCAGGACAGGGCACTGCTCCATTTAAGCCCTTATCAGGGCCCAACAAACACTTCCTCCCAGTGTGACTGGCTTTAAATTCACTGAGGAAGGCAGAGTGATAATAATGGAGGCTGCTTCTCAGGGTCTCGTTCCAACGACCTTGTACAAAGGCTCACTTTTGGCAAATGTCAGCCTTGCTCCTGGGAGGACTTTCTAGAGGTCAAGTTTCCCCCAGTTCATGGTGATGGCGGGAGTGCTGGGCTTTGCTCTGGGCCTAGGCTCAAATCCCAGACCCTCTATTTACAAAATGCATGGCTTTGAGCGAGTTGTATCTCCTCCCGGAGCCGCAGATCACCACACGCCTCTACAGTTTCATTTCCATGTTCGTTTCCTTCCTTCTTTCTGTGCATCCACTTGGCTCCCTGGGACCTTGGCATGTCCTGTTTCCTCACCTGGAACTCTCACAGAACACACAACTGAAATAATGCATTTTTGTCTACCTCCCTCATTTTTTAGGTGAGGACCCTGAGGTACAGAGAGAGGAAGGGACTTTTCCAAAATCATACCGTGAGTCAATAGCAGACTATGCCTAGCAGAGGCTCAATGTCAAGAGAGCAAACAGAGTCGGGCGTGGTGGCGCACATCTGTAATCCCTGCAGCTCGGGAGGCTGAGGCAGGAGGATCCTGAGTTCAAAGCCAGCCTCAGCAACAGCAAGGCACTAAGCAATTCAGTGAGACCCTGTCTCTAAATAAAATACAAAACAGGGCTGGGGATGTGGCTCAGTGGTCTGGTGCCCCTGAGTTCAATCCCTAGTACCAAAAAAGAGAGAGACAGAGAGAGAGAGAAAGAGAGAGAGGCAGAGAGAGAGAGACACAGAGAGAGAGAGAGCAAACAGAGGGCAGGGTAGGGACCAGAGGGAGCAGAGACATGCCCGTCTTAGGAGATGTTCTGTGTATAACCACAAGTCTGAGCATCCTAAGATACATGGAGAAAGATTCATTCCTGTGTATGTCCTCATGGGGGAGTGTGACCTTGACCATTTCACATATGCAGAGACAGCTCCAGAGAGATTGAGTAGCATCTCCACTGTGCATAGGTGGCAGTTGATGGAGCTAGGATTGAACCCAGGGCGCTCTGGCTTCAAGGCCGTGTGATACAGCTGAAAAGTGTGCAGACATTCTGCAGAAGCCCTACCGTGCTTTGCTTTCAAATACCCACAAGCCCCTTCCTCTCTCAAGGATCAGTCAAATTCCCCACCTGCGAAAGCCCTCCTTCTCTGCGCTTCCTCCCAGACTCTCCTCTCCTTCCTCTGCACTTGGCACTTTGCAAAGACCATTGTGGAGTTCTCTTAACTCCATCTTATACCTTTCTTTTTTTTTTTTTAACCTATTTGTCTCTATCACTTGACCATTTCTTGTTGAGGACTGAGACCACATATTAACCTCTACATCCTTCCATTACAGGCGCATAATCGCTGTGTGTACAACAGGTAATAGGTAGGTGGGTGTAACTGGTATTATGTGTCCAGCTGGGTGTATAATAGGGAGTTAGCAAATACCTAATGTGTAAAAGAATTAGTGATAGTGGTTTTCTCCAAGAATTATACTTATTCTGGCTGCAGATTGATTTTTTTTTTTAAATTAAAGGATCTCCAGAATGGATATAAAGACATTTTTTTGCTCATTAGTAAAGAAATATCACAAGGAATTGTGCCCACCATACCAACAGGGAAAATCTGCTGACATTAAGGATGGAAACAAGACCATTAGCTCTGTGGAAGGAGGCTCCTTTATTTTCTCCTATACATGGAGAACATTATGTGCTGCTGAGAATTTTGCACAGTATGAGTTTCTCAAAGAGAGAATTTTTTTCTTGAACATAAGGCATGGCTTATTCATTTCAGCATCCCAAGTATCTTCCTGGCCCACTCCCCATTGCCAGCGAGAGGCACAAAAACAATTATTCAATTCCCATGAATTAGGACTGTTCCAGGAGGAGAGCTGATGGGTGGGGACCCTAGGTATGTGGGGCCCTAAAAGTAGCAACTGCATCCAGCCCCATCTCCCCACTGGCCCCCCGAGTCCCTCAGAATCTTTTCTCTTTGCTAGTACTTTCCTGGTGGAATCCTTTGGCTACAGGACTCCTTTGAGTCACAGGAATGTCTATGGCAATAGAACAGCGCCAGGTGCTAAATCAAGAAATGAAAAACAAGTAAAGAACCCCCTGGGGCGACGTACCAAATCCAAGCCTAACTCTCAACACCACCTGCAGGGCCCCATTAATTCGGTTTTACAGAAATCAGAACAGTTTTCCCTGGGACACAGTGAAGACAGAACAGAGAACAGACCCAGGTTGGGCTGACTTGGTACTAAGGGTTTGTAATAATCCAGCAAATGGATCCTACTCTCCTTGCTGGGCTGCTCTTGCAGCACATTCAGATGACATTCTTCTTTCCACCCCTGTCAATAAGACCACAAGAAACTTTTTGTTTTTAATACAAAAAAAGCTTTTGCTGAGTTTGGGATTGCTGCCTTGGAGGTAGAATTGTTGGATTAAGAAGCATGGATATCTTTAAGGCTCTCCATGTACATTGCCAAATTGCTTTCCAAAAGGGCTGAACGAACTCACGCTGCCTCCAGCCGTGCTTGGGAATATCAATTTTTCCACACCCCCATCCGTTTGAGTATTCTCATTTTTTTGGAAATATAACACATTTGCCAGCTGAAAATAGTATTGCCATTTTCATTTGCATTTCTTTGATTACTAGTAAGGTTGAACATTTTCCCATATGTTTTTAAAGCCATTTTGTTTCTTTTTTGTGACTTTTATTTTCTTGCTATTTCAGCTTTCAGGATCATACTGATTTTTGTAATATGCTCTTTATGTTAAAAATACCAACCTTCCGTTTGTCATCTTCGCTTAGAATATTGTCCCATTTTGCTCCCTTCTAAGATTTTTTTAAAAACATAATTAAGCATGCCAATCTTTTATTTTGTGCTGTTATCTACCCAGAGTCCTCTTGGCTTCAGCAACTTGGTAAGTATTCCATTTTGTCTTATTCTGATGCCGATTTTTATTAAAAACAACCAAATACTTCGCTCTGGAAGGTTTATTTATTTTCTTTTTTCTGTTTTCAGTGGCAGATCCGATGTGAGATTCAACCTGAGTTTTTGCCAAATTGCTCACCAACATTTGCCCCAGCAGAGCCTAGTGAATAATCCCTCGCCTTCCCCTGGCCTCATTATCATATATTAAGGGCTTATTCCTGAGAGCGATGTTTTCCATCCTGTGCTTCTGGGGCTGAGCAAGGGCCTTTGCAGATAGAAATTCTTTTTTCTCTGTTCCACCCACCACCACCTACGGAGTTCCTCCTCCCGCAGGGTCCCCAGAGCGATCCTTAGAACTTCCAACCAAAGAGTTTTCCATCTTGAAAGTTGTTTTTCTTTCTTTTTTTTTTTTTTTTTTTTTTTTTTTTGTATTTATAATGCCAGCCTGCATGTTGGGAGTCCTGGGCCTCCCTGAGCAACTCCAGCTGAGAAATGTAGCAACAGCCCTTGCCTGGGGGAAGACTGCCTGTGCCTTTGAATCTGCCGGGACTGCCCCCATCAAACTCTCTCTCTCTCTCCTGCCTGGGCAAGCCTCAAGGTGCAAACAGCCTGGATGCTGCCCTTTCGGAGAAGGCCTGCAGGCCCCGGAAATCACAGAACTCTCCTCTGGAAGGCACTAGTCCAAGACTGGAGAAAGAATTCACCTTTGTGCATGAGAACTAAGTTCTTATCTTGCCAAGAAGGAAATTGATAAGTCATATCTGGAAAAAGTAGTCAAGAAGTAATAGCATATGCCTATTTAGAAATATAGAAGGAAATTTCTGGAAGAAAGGGCTAACCATGAAAAGTCCTTGCTTTGGGGGAGGTACTGAAGAGGGGAGATGAGGAGATATAGAGATAAGGACTTCTGCGTTTCCTTATGAAGTTGATTAAGCTTTTAACTATGTGCACACAATTGCTTTGAGATTTAAAAAAAATAACATCTTAAGAATCAGTCACTGAACCTGACAGTGCAAAAACAAACTAATTACACAGCTACTTTCTTATCTGATGTCTGGTGAGCAGAACTGAATCTTTCTTTTCTGGTCCTGTATCTTAAGTATAGAAATTCTCAATCCAAGCTTGCAGGTGGAGAAGAATTAAAGCTTAGGAGATAGATTTTGATGTGAATTGTTACCCCAGTTACTCTCTGGATGTGCCACATTATTCTTTGAAAAACAAAGTCCTCCAAAAATGCTTCCTATTTTGCATTAATTTTTTTTTTGTGTCTTTCTCTAGAAAGGGGTCAATTCTCTCTCCCACACCAAACTCTCCCCTTTGAAGGAACAGCATCTCATTGATTTCATTATCTTTGGCATGTATCACCTGGTTTAATGTTTGCATGTACTTGATAAATCTCCGTAGAATGAATGAATGAGAGGAAGGGAAACATTTATGAGTTTCCTCTTAAGGAAGATAAAGATTCAGTTTTCTTATAGGGGTGGATTCTTTCTCCAGTCTTGGACTAAGATGAAGGTCCTGTGGCCAACACCTAAAGTAAGTTCTCTTTACACTAATTTTTATTAATACTCCTAAACCAGCATTCACTATCAACTCATGTCTGTGGTATTTGATGGAAGATCTTCTGAAATGAAACCCAAGGTTATTACAGGGGGCAACCTGTTCAGAATAGCACAGAAGTTAATCTTTGCAACCCACAAGATTTGACTGTATTTTAGATGCTGCATTCCAAGGTCAGACCTCCAGGGAAACTCTGACCTGATGTCTTCCATCCTCAAGAATTAGGGTGCTTCTCTCTTTCCCCATTTAGCTGTGGAAATAGGCATAGGTAATGACAAATGATTGCCCATCAAGCAAGACATACTCGGGTGGGGAAAGAGGTAGTAAAGTTGGGAATTGAATGACTAGTTATATCAGTGCTTATAAAATTGTGTACATTAAAATTCACTTTAAGAAATGGAGGAAAGATAAGCCTTTCCCCCTTGAAAAATAAACAGGTATAGACACAAGATTTTTTTTCTATTTTACATATTTTCTATTTATATATTTTTAGACTTCTTTATTTTGAATTATTTGTAGACTCACAATAAGTTTCCAAAATAGTACAGAGAGGGTCCATGTACCTACTATTCAGCTTCCCCAAAAAGCAGCATCTTACTTATTTATAGCCAGGACCAAAATCAAGAAACTCATATTTGTACAATCCCACACAAGACTTTTATATTATAGTCATGAAGGAATTGAGGGTTCCTGATAACGAAGTTCATGCAGACCACCATCAAGCCCCGTTACCATGAACTGCCCCAGTTAAAAGTCCTTGCCGATTTCCATCCCCAGGGGAAACAGCTAAGAGACATTCATGAGAACAGATGGAATAGTTAGGTTGGGCTGAGGGAAGGAGTGTGAAAACTCTGGAAGCGAGGTGTAAGAGAAGAAGCAGATGAGAAATCAACAGGAAATATCGGTTATGATGCAAGGAAATGAAGGCAAATAAACAAAGGCTTGTGGGCACCTGGATTTAGATGAAGAATTAAAAAGAGATCCCTGTGGCTATGCAAGGGGTGGACTCACTAAGTAGGGTGCACCTAGGAAAGTGATTAATAAACCCTCCATAACCTACTACTGAATGAGTAAGAATCGGCTTTTCACCTGTGTGATCATGGTGAAGGAAGTACACCCCACACGCCCCAATGACCATGCTTTATCCTGAGGTGGCCCATCACATGGAGAAGGGCCAGCATCTCTTCTTTTCTTCCTTTTTACTTCCTGTCTCCCAACATTCATTCAGTAATTTTTTTAAAGCTTCCTCACTGGACCATATAATACGGAGGATGTAAGGCTCCTATTAGGGACCAAGGCGAAAAAGTCAATAAGGCAGTGTTTCTGCCTGTAGGGATCTTCCGGCCTGGTGGGCAAGGCAGCAAGTCAACATGTTGTGAGGTACAATCTGATAAGGACGCTAACATAGGCAGAGTTCCGTGAGAGCTAAAAGCCACTGGTATGTTCGAGAAGGGGGCAGCTGAGAACTGAGGCTAGAAATTCATCAGAGGGCTCTGGAAATCAGGATCCAGAATTTGGACTTCTCAAGTCATTGCACGACAAGGACACATGATGGCTGTACTGCGTAGGTAGGTGCTCAAGCTGCCTCACATCCATTCACAGCTCGTATCTACCCCATTCTTTTCAGGCACCGAGCATATCAGGACTGGTTTTCCTCATTGCATGATTGACAGCCTGTTGTTTTGCCAGATTGTTCCGGGGCATTCGAGGGTGGTGGAGATGTTGTTTTCCTCTCAGTGTGAACCTCAAAGAGAACTCCTGGCTCTTATCTCTACTTTCCAAGTCTCTGTAGAGGGGCCCACCTGGGCTGGCTGACTTAATTAATGTCTATGTTATCTATCTGCTACTTTGAAGCTGTTGTCATGTTGTTGATATTAAAGCTGCACAATGACACGCCTGCAGGCTACCTCTGCCAGCAAACTCCCATCTACCGGCATCTCAGCCACAGAACTGAGCCGGGCAAGGCAAGAGATGTTTTGACTCCTGAGGACGCATTCATTCCTTGTCCTGAGAAAGGTGGCTACAGATAAGCTCGAGGCTCATTAACTCTTATCTCACAGTTTTGCCACAATCCCCTTGGGCTTATGATAGCCATGGTCACCAGCCCAGGAATCCATTTCAGGTCACAGAAAGTGTTTATGATCATGTGCCCTCAGCACATGGCATCTAGTGGACATGCAGCATCGTGAATCAGCTTCTTACTGTATGACATTACGAAAAGCGAGTTTGGACCTTAAGAAAGAGTATAATGAATACAATCACCATGCAGGGAGCTGGATGCCTGGATTCTCATTCCTGGTCAACTTCGGAATAAATCCACAAGCTCCAGGAGCTTGGAGAAAGCTGAGGAGAATCTGTGGATCTGGAGTTAGGAATAACTCCCATTTGAACTGGACTCTGACACTTACCATCTGTCTGGTCTTGGTCAAGTCACTTACTGTCAGTGTCTAGCACTAAATGAGTGCTATAATCAGCATCCTCCGTATGATCATCTCACCATTATCATCATGACTATCAAAATCATAACTATCACCACCATCATCAAAGTCATAACTGTAATCACCAACCCACCACCACCATCAAAATCATAACTATCACCACCATCATCAAAATCATAACTATCACCATCATCATCAAAATCATAACTATCACCACCATCATCAAAATCATAACTGTAATCACCAACACCACCACCATCATCAAAATCATAACTATCACCACCATCATCAAAGTCATAACTATAATCACCAACTCACCACCACCATCAAAATCATAACTATCATCACCATCATCAAAATCATAACTATAATCACTAACACCAACACCATCATCAAAATCATAACTATCACCACCACTATCATAATCAAAAATCATAACTATGACCGTCATCATCAAAATCTTAACTTAATCACCATCTCCACCATCACCATCAACATCATCTATGAATCTGTTGACCCATGCTGAGTTCTAGTCCTCTCCTGTGAACGTCCCAAATGCCCTAAACTCCGCATTCATAGACTGTGTCACACCTTATGACCAGATTCCTCAGGGGCATAGACAATGTAGTCTTGTTGACTATCTTATCCTAATGTCCTGGGAATGTGCTGGGCACCTCGTAACTGTTGGTAAAAGAAGGAATGACTAAGCAGAAGAGAGCTGTCTCTTACTAAGCACCTATTATCTGTCAAATGCTTTGCAAACTTATTTCTAATCCTCAGAGAAACCTTGAAAAATTTTCCATTTCCATTTCTTGGCTAGACTAATAGAGGCCCTACAAAATTAAATGATTTCACAAAGGACACAGCAGTGACTTCTTAAACATGGTCTGTCCAGTGATCTTCTTTAACTATTCCAGGTAATCAAACTTTTGCTGCTCCGAATGGTGTTGTAAGGGAGGGGAATAAGGTTGGGAGTAGATAGCAGATGGCCAAATGGTGTCAAGAACACTCAATTACATGGCCTCAGGGTTGATAAGATTTTCTAGTCAAATTCCAGCCACTTGAAATTAAGAAAATTCACATTGGTATCCATCTGCAAAACTATCCATTCACACAGGGCATGCTGAGAAGTCTGGTCACGATGTGTTTATTTGCAGAAAGCCGCTTTCAGAACCTGAGTTCTCTGCAAAGAAAATGGCAAACATGGGTTTAAGTCACTAATAAAATGAAGTAGTTAAATGGGGTTTTCCTCCCAAAGGCACATAATAAGCAGATTTCAAATTTCATCAGTTTCTACGTAGCCCAGAAGGGCTTCTAAAACATGAAGGGGAGAGGGAGCTTTCCGACTCCAAAGGTCAAGTTAAGGGATTTTACAGAGATGTCTGATCCCAGGTGCACACTCATACCGAGGTGGCAACATCTGTAAAGACACCTGGACTGTTTCTCAGAACCACAATATTTACATTGACAGAAATGATGCCTGGAGGAAGTACCTGCCAACATCCCTCCACTTTATGGAAAGCAACATGAGACGGTGTCGCGATAAAGCTGAAGTGTCGCATAGTCAGTCCAGGGAAGCACCACTTAACCATGATGGTGGCGACAGATGGCAATGATAGGGTGATTGTTGAACACGTGCCATATACCAGGCACGGTCCTAGTCGCCACCCTGGAATGTCGTCCATTTAATCTCTTGTGGGGTTGTAATGGTTAACCAAATCCTAATGATCGGGGGTGAACCAGAGGGTAAGTAACTTACGGTGTAATTAAGAAGATCTACGCCAGATATTTAGACTAGTGTAGCTACACTCATCCCCCTATGCAGGATCTCCAGGCCAGTCTCCGGGGTTATCACAAAGCATCTCGTATCAGTAGCAACAATGCTAGAAAGTAAACATTCTCCCAGAAAGTCTTCCATATTGACAGCCCAATTCTTCAGTCAGGAGGGAATGCATTGCCCTAAGGGGAAACAAGAAGGCAAAGAATTCTAATTCTATCTCTGCTCCTATAAAACTTTCTAAATGGGCAAATATTCCTTGGTAGGTCTTTTATATACTAGCATCATTTTCAGAGTTGGAATTTCCTAACCTGTCTTGGGAACAGGGACACCAAAGGTCAACCTAGATGAATACCAGAGTCTACGAATTCCCTGCCACCACATCAGACATACTGTGTGTTTGTGCATTTTTCTTGGGAATAGAACAGTTTTCATCAGATGCTAAACACATGTCCCCACTGGAGGAAGAATTCAGTCCCTAGGGATTTCAAACTCCTACTGTCCCTTGTGCTCAATAAGCCCTTACGAATGCTCAGAAAGGCAACCTGGTGTAATAAAAGTAGCATTGTTTCATGTCCTCGCTCTCTCATTCATTTCTTCACTCATTCAAGTGTTCCTAGTTACCTTACTCTACATCCTTTTCCAGGCAATGGGGACTCAGAGATGAATCTATTTTTCTCGTCTAGTATGGAGAACGATATCTAAGCCGATAATTATAAAGCAATATACCATAGTTGCATAATTATGAGAGAGAACATCTAGACTAGGGTTGGGAAGATTCTGGTCTGCATCTTGAAGAAGACTCAGTTGACCAGACATGGAAGGAAGGCTCTTCTGGGCAGAGCTGAGCACCAGCCTAGGAAACAGGCTGGGGACACAAGAAGGATTTCCAACACTCTCATTTTCCTTGGACACAAAAAGCTAAGAATGATAAGAATGAGCCTGATGAGGCTATGTGTCAGGTTAAAGAGGTTGTTACATGATACCTCATGGTTTTACCAGGAAGGGACCCTATTAAAAGGCTCAAACAAAAAAAAATTTAGATATTCTAACTGCAGTATGGAGAGTGAACTGAGAAAAATCTGTTGCAGTAACCCAGGCGTGAAATGATGCAGCTTGAGCAAAGATAGGGGCCATCTCTCTAGCCGGTAGACTGGTTTTGTGTCTTATTCTGTCTGTCTGCCACCTGTCAATGGACCTACTATAGAGAGCAGATGTTCATATTATAATATGTTGGATGAATAAAATAAGAAGTAGGGAGGTGGGATTCATGCTTAAGATATATTCAGAGTGTTCAATGGGCAGGAATTGGAAATAGGGTAGGTGTGCAAGGTGAAGAAGAGGGAAATGAGGGAGGTTCTGTCTTCACAAGATTCAAAGTTGGCCAGGGTTTATCTTCTGCCTTCTGAGCCTGAGTGGTAGTTGTCTGGGGACAACAGAAGTAGGAAAATGGAGGATGGCAGTGATGGATGAATGGGGACAGACCAAGAGATAGAACTAATTCTTTGTATATGAAAGAGAGAGAGGGAGGGAAAGAATAGAGGAGAGAAAGGTGGAGTCCCTAAAATGGAACGTCAGAGAAAAAACTCAGAAAGAGAGAACTGAGAGGATTTGTTTTGGAGGGAGGCAGATGTTAGAGAAGCACAGGATGTTAGGAAGACACAGGATGAGATCGAGATGGAGATGGGGAGAGAGAGAGAGAGAGAGAGAGAGAGAGAGAGAGAGAGAAAGAGAGGGGAACACAGAGGGAAAAGAGTACACAGGAGAAAGACACAGACAGGAAACAGAACCAGGATAAAGAGGGAGAGGAGACCCCCGGAAGGCACTGGGAGGAGAGGAGACTATCAGGTGTCAATGACATCCGCCCCCTGGTAAAGCTCAGTGTGCGGTGTGCAGCGTTAGTAAGTAGATGAAGAGGCTTGGGAGGGTCACAGAGGAGAAGGGAGACAACAGAGGAAGAAGAGAAGAAGCCAACACAGAGGCCCCCACCGGAAGGAGAGGGGAATGAGGCGCTCTTGAGGCTCGGACCACGCTGGTCGGATCTGATCCCTATAACCGGGTATTAATCTGCTGATCCATTACAAGACCACATTGCCGCTGGGCACACCTGCTCGTCAAGACGACCAGCTGGCACTTAACAAGCCTGGAAGGGACTCTTCCATCATTTGCAAAAGTCCAGTTCTTTCACTTTGCCCCCAAGGTGTCCACTGAGGATTCGTCAGAAAGCCCCAGGGACAGCAGAATTTTGATGTCACCTCAGGAGGATCTGCCCTTAAGACTGTTTGGTTCTGGATGAGGTGATTAGCTGGGCCAAGAGGACCCTTTCTGGAAAGAAAATCATGATAATTGCTGACAGCCCTCTGTATGATGGATGGAAGAGTCCAGAAATAACAAGAATAATGAATAAGCAATCAGTCTATTCTTGGATCCGCTATTACCAACCTTCTAATTGGATGTCTTGGAGTCTCCTGGGGTTCCCAAACCATAGCTCTGTTCCCAGGGAGAACCAGCAACCAAGGCTGTAGATGTAATAAATAACATGTAACAACCATTCCAATTGGGATCTATGGCCATTCTGAGAGCAGGGACAGGTTGTCCTGTTGTCCTATCTTGTCCCCTACCCAAGATCTATGAAGGCTGGACATGGAAGGGTCTCAACCAAAGAACAGACTTGAGTTTGAACTTTGGTTCTGCCAATGCCTACCAGCTCAGCTTCCTCTTAAAGGCTCACTCTCCTCATCTAAAATTAGCATTAATAGTTCCCACCTCCCATGATTTGTGTGAAGGCTTGTCCTAATATATGCAAATTGCCTGGCACATAGTAGACTCTCAATAAATGATAGCTATTAGTATTGCTATTATAGCGGGCATCTTTGGCGAGGATACAAGACTGGCAGCCTGACAAATAGAAACCAGAGCTACATTTTGAAAACTACCACCCAAGTGAGCAGGAGCCGTAATTAGAATTCTCATTAAGTTCTGATAATGAGAAATGTGTGAGAAGACACTTTTCAATCTCCCAAGAGAAAACAGGAAGTGGTAGGATTTTTAAAAAGTGAAGAAAAGTAACTTTCAACGGCCTCTCATTTTTGTCTTAAACTCCGAGAGTGTTAAGAGAAATTGGAAGAAGCAACTTGCTGGCGCTCGCTCACCTTTTCACCTACTGGGTGCGTTTTGCAATGTTTTTGCCTGAGGATGGTTAGTGCCTGAGTGGATTGATTTTCCGCCCAGCTCAGGACCTGGGGGACCATCTGACTACAGGCTGGAACATGATGTGGGGCAGAGGGTTTAAAAAAGAGGGTGAGGCTGAAGGCTGGAACTGGGAGACTTGCTCTAGAACATCTCTTTACGTGAGGGTTGCCATGTGACACAAGCACAAAGCTAAAGCTTAGAGGGACAATCCAGAGAGGGCAGTGTGATGCCAGGACCCGTGGACTCCTGTGCTGGCCTCAGGACCTAACGGTTCTGATGGCTTGAAACGCTAATGGCTTTGATTAAAGAGTGGCAAGGAACTGTACCCAGAACCAGTCGGGGACAAGGAAACGGTGGATGCAGCTCAATGGTAGAGTGCTTACCTAGCACACACAAGGCCCTGGGGTCCATGCCCAGCACAGGTGGAGGAGGAGGAGGAGGAGGAGGAGGGGGAGAAAGAGAGAGGGAGAGGGAGAGGAAGGAAGGAAGGAAGGAAGGAAGGAAGGAAGGAAGGAAGGAAGGAAGGAAGGGAGGGAGGGAGGGAGGGGAAAAGAAAGAAAGAAAGAAATATATATAATGGAATATTACTCAGCCATAAAGAATAATAAAATTATGGCATTTGCAGGCAAATGGATGAAATTGGAGAATATCATGCTAAGTGAGATAAGCCAACCTCAAAAATCCAAAGGACGAATGATCTCACTGATAAGCGGGTGATGATACATAATGGGGGATGGGAGGGAGGCAAGAATGGAGGAAGGAGGGACTGGATAGAGGGAAAAGAGGGGTGGGAGGGTGGGGATGAGGAAAAAATAACAGAATGAGTCAAACACCATTACCCTGTGTAGCTGTATGATTACACTAATGGTACACCTTTACTCCATGTACAAACAGAAACAACATGTATGCCATTTGCTTACAATAAAAATAAATTTAAAAAAAGAAAGAAAGTTAGTTCAATGTCTCTAAGAAATCTTGATGGTTCCAATGCTGCTATGTCCTTGTTTCTTCGGGTAGGTCTTCCTATAAGCATCGATGGCATTGTCATTATGGTGGGAATATGACGTCTTCACACTCCTAATCTGAGAATATTTCCATGCGTTCATTCATCTAACTACTCGCTGAAAGGCTACCACGTCGCAGGCAGCCACTGGGGGAGACGCTGGGGATACAGCAGCAGCTGAGGATTTGCACCTCATGAGGCTTCCATTCCAGTAGAAGAGACAGGAAGACTGAATGTGAGGAGGGAAATAATGGGAGTCACAGGCTGAGTGCTCTGAGAGAACAACAGGGCAGCTCAGACACAGGTCGGGAGGCTGGTGCAGGCAGGGGTGTGGGCAGGGGCTGGGGCAGACCTGGTGGGAAGGTGAAATGGGAGTGGAGGCTGGAGGAGGTGAGGGAGGGACCCGGGAGGAATACTGCTGCGTGAAGCGGAAGCCCGCAGGGTCTCCCTCCTCACTGAGGGCCATGTCCTTGGGCATGTCCTGTGACTTTGACAGGAGCCACCTCCTCTAAATTGTGACAACCAGAAATGCGTCCAGGCATTATCAATGTCCACTGGGGTGGGGAGACAAAACCGTCCCATTGGAGAACCACTGACAAAGAGGTGAGGGTGGCAGAGGCCTGGAGCTCGTGAGGAAGAGCGAGGAGGGGTGGGCAGAGTACCAAAGGGGCGAGCTGTACAGCCAGAGCAGAGAGGAACGGGGGCCAGTCCACGGGAGGAGTCTCAGCTGTTTCTAAGGACTCTACTGTCCTGGAGCAAAATGGAAGGACCCAGGGGAAGGTGGCATGATCCGCGGGGGACACACACCACGTGCCAGACGGGGTTGCAGACTCTTCAGCTACATTAATAGGTCCCAGGTGGCAAAGCTGGGATTTGTACTCTGTTCTCTCTGGCCCCGTGGGAAGGGGCCTGTCTTGCCTCCTGTTTCCTGCCTCCACTCTGTCACTAAGTGGTTGGAGGGCTAGCTGATGGTCCCAGGCCTGGATTTTTTATTGGAGATCCAGGCTGGTGCCAGCAAATAAAGCAGTGTCATGTGGTGCTGTGTGTAAGGAGGTATTTTGGGAATGTCCTAAGAAAAGTGATAGGAGGGGTGCTGGGAAAAGGGAAATAGGGGAGAAGGAAGCCAACTCCAGGGTGTGTTATGGAGCTTAGAACTACTGTGGGAAAGTGGGCTCCAGCCCTGTAGGGCCCAGGGATGCCGAGCTGATCACTCAGAATTGTCCACCCAACTAACAGACGTAGGGAATACGTACAACCAGATCCACCTTCCACTGTCGAGATTTGGTCCTGGGGGGTTAATACCATTCACCTGTGGGTTTGCACAGACCTCCTGCCTGCGTGCTGCAGGTAGAGAGGTGCTGAGGCAGAAAGCAGGCACTCTAAGACACACCTAGCCAGGTGTTGCCTGGATACACCTGCACGGTTGCTGCAGCATGGCAAAGCTAAAAAAAAAATGACCAAATGGAGGTGAAGGAGGTTCAAGAGGGCTCAGATGGGTCAGGGGCCAGAGTGGGCACTGGAACATTCTCAGCCTGCTGTCACTTTGCTTTGAGCATGGAACGGTGGAATAAAGGGGGCAGAACGTCTTTATTCTCAAAGGCCATCTCTTCTGCCTCTTGTGGGGCCTCTTAGAGTTTCCCCACCTGCCCTTTCATATGCTTCTCATGGAAACCCCGCAGGAAAAGGGGAGGGGTGAGAAGCTGATTGTACAGAGGAGGAAAGATGCTTGAAGACCCTCCACCACAAGACCAGAGGCAGCCCGAGTACTAGTGCCAGCTCGGGTCTCTAGAAGCGATTCTTGACGGTGGTCTAACAACCACTTGCATCAGGATCCCCGGGTGTTTTTACAAGGCAGACTCCTGAGTCCAGAGCTGATGGATCACAGTATTGGGGTCCAAGACATCCCGTTCTATGGAGGCCACCAGGATTTGCCTCTCCATCTGCAGCACTGCCCTTGAACTCACTAAAAGAGTTGAGTGGCTCCGGCCAACCAAATCGGCTTCCAGGGTCCTAGATACAGATCCTTCTAGAACCCAAAGTTAATCATTCCCAAGAATCCTGGGATGAATAAAAGGAAGTCGGCTGTCATTACATGAGCACCTAGTGGGTGCCATTCCCAGTGTAAGACAAGATGGACGGGGAAGGGACAAGAAATTGATTAAGGCAGAGTTCTTGGACAAGACGGACTGTCCTACAAGATCACTGACTGGAACCTCTATTTCACAAGGACAAGAAAAACAATGTCCAGGTTCACGCAGATAGCTCCAAGAACTTCTGCCCCCATCCTCACGCTCTTGGGGGTCCACTCACTGGCAAAATAACAAGAAAATCACTTCTGCACTCCTGTTGCCCAGACGCCCCTCCCCATTGCAGATGCAATCAGCCACAGATTCTATTTGTCATTCTCCAGGGCTGCCCACTTGGGACTGCAGGCTGTGTTCCCCCTTCACCACCCTTGAGCTCCGAGCAAAGCTCTGGACAGTTTTCTGAAAACTCCAAATCAGCTTTTCTCGCAGCTGAGGGGTGAAATGAATTCCCCAGAACTTCACACATTGTGCACCCTGCAGAAGGGAGCTTGGAAAGCAGCAGCAGGGGGCAGGAGCCCGACAGGGAAGCTTGCTGGATGTCCTGAAAACTGAATGTGCACGTGGTGGAGCCTGGATAGAACTGTAGGAAAGAAGAAGCAGGAAGGAAGTGGGGGGAGGAGAAGGAAAGGAGGAGTCACCAAGTCAAAAGCAGAGACAGAGGGGGACGCAGAGAAAGAAAGGGAGTGAACGTAGTAGCAAGGACACGGAGTCTAATTAATATGTCTGCACCCCTCTAGATGCCAAGGTCATGGAAGTCAGGACTGAGCCTGACATGGAGCATCTGATAATATATATTTGTCAGATAAGTAAGTACATGTAAAGACAACTCAGTCTACAATGAACTTACAAAAGAGGGTATTGTTATCTTTATTTTATGCATGAGGAAATTCTACGTCAAAGAGGCTAAATCAGTTGTCCAAAGTGCCACAGTGTTGTTTTGAATGTCCCCTCCCAAACTCACATTGGATTTCAATTGCCATTGGCACAGCATTAAGAGAAGGGACCCTTAAAAGTGATTAGGGTGGGCTGGGGAGATAGCTCAGCTGGTAGAGTGCTTGCGAGGCAAGCACAAGGCCCTGAGTTCGATCCCCAGTACTGAAAAAAAAAAAAAAAAAAAAAGTGATTAGGCCAGGAGGACTTCGCAGGGGTGGGCTCCTGGCGGTAGGACACGTCCTGTTCTGCCTGACCTCCTCTCTGTCTCACACAGACTTCCCATCCTCCTGCCCTCACCAGACAGGGATGCATGCCCTTAGACTCCCCGGCCTCAGAATCATGAGTCAAGGAAACCTCTGCTGTTTACAATTTACCCAGCCTGTGGTCTTCTGTTGTAGCAGCAAGAAGTGAATAAAATCACTCGGGCCACAGAAAGTGGACTGGGATTTTATCTGAAACCAGGCACACCCCAAAGCCACGCCCTAAGTGCCTCTCCTTAGCCATATTTTTGGTGCATAAATTCTCTGCATTTCCTACATTTATGAACCAGGGAAAACTCATCTTACGTACTGCGACTAGTTGAGTCAGGGATGATGTCCCTGGATGTCTGCCAAGGCAGGCATAACCCACGTGGTTACATGTATCCTTCGTCCCGAATCTATGCAACTCTCTTCCAGATTTTGTGTTTTTATTTCTAACTATCAACTTTTGAAACTCTTCAGAGAACTTTCCCCCAAACGTACATACAGCAAGCTACCTGTCCTGAGAATTCTGTCTCTTTTAACAATGACTGGCAGCGGTATAGGAGTGAAAGACCAGGTTCCCAGTTGCAAATTCTGAAGACAAATGCACATCAGCACTACACACTGGGAGATGGTCCCTGAAATGTACCCTTGCTTGGGTTCTTCCTCTCGTGTCCACTTCTGCTCTCCCTTACCATTTTCTCCTAGGGTCCCTTTCTTCTTTGCATGGGTGTCCTTGACTTAGGATCCATTTCTGATGATCTCCACGTGGATAGAAGGAGAAAACCAACTACTCCATTAGACTGGTTCCCAAGGGTGGGAGTCAAGGATAAGCAAAGGCTCCTGTTAATAGCAGAGCCAGGTTAGTGAACACCTACCATGAGTTCTCATCTCAAATGCTGAAATGCTGCAAGGTTGGTATGATCCTGTTTGTTTGAGATATGAGAAAAATCTAACCTCTGAAAAGCTTCTCTAAATTCCCCAAGGCCACATACCCAGAAATGGTAAGGGGGGACTTCAAATCCAAGTTCATCTGACATCAGGGCTTTCCCCCATCTTCGATGCCTCCCTTTATGGTGCTTGCTTATCTGTAACCCACAGCCTTTCATTTATTTATTTATTTATTTATTTTTTAGGAGAAAGGGAAGAGGTAGTGCCACATGGAATCCTTCCATCTTCAAGGTCTAGCACATTCCCAGCCCCTAGTAAGCTGATACTCTGCCCTTGTTGGATGAATAACTAAATGAGGGGCTTGGAGCAGAAGCCAGCACTCGGAAGCATTCTCTGTGCTTTGTCCCAAGTTCTGCTGAGAAAGCCTTCTGATGCTCCTGGGGAAGATTCTGTGGGAACAACGAGACCTGGGATACCTACCCAAACACCTACGGGGTGCTGACTTGTGCTTCACTAAATCTGAGAATTCAACAGACACCTTACTTGGAGGATTCCTGCACATTCAGCTCAACTGCCTTTGATAAGGGGACATCAGAATACAAAAACAAAATTACAGCATCAGAAACAGCCTTAAATTATCAGAAAATAAGGCACCTGTGCGTCATAAATTGCCTCTTGAGATTCTTCCCGGTTTTTTTTTTTTTTTTTTTTTTTACCTTTTTAAGAGGAAGACAATGAAGTGCTCTCTTGGATGGTGAGATTTTTTTTTTTTTAAATGAGGTGCCCTTTTATGATGTTTTTGAAGGAGGCATTATAAGATTTGAATCTAAGCAAAACCTCTGAACTTGCAAAGAGGAAAATTTCAAGAGGATGTGACAAAATTATTTCTAGCAACCATGACATTTCTTGATATGAAATGCTTTCTTTGAACTGTACAACACAGCATGAGTTAGGATTTGGAATCTGACAAGAAAATAAGTGAGATGCCAGTCTGACGCTGAAGACATTCTTCTCGTGCATAGGCTTTACCATAGTACCCGGATCCAGAGAGAACCAGTGACGCGGAGAGGGTTACGTGGGAGGCTAGAGATGGTGGACCAGACAGCACTTGCTCTGTGACCTTCAGTAAGTCATTAACTTCTTGGTGTCCTTATCAGTAAAATGGAGTTGGTCATCTTTTCCTGGGTTGCTGGGAAGATGAAAGATCAGGCTTGTAAAGTTCTCAGCACGGCGTAGAAGTTTCTTTAAAATGATGATAATGATGATGACAATGATGATGACAACAGATGACATTTATTGATGTAGTTTGGTTATTTTTGTTATTTATTTATTTATTTATGGTGCCGGATGCTGTTCTTAGTGCTTCTTGATCTTTTGTATTTGTTAAGAAAATTCTAGTTCCTCTAACAAATGAACCCCACCATCCTAGGGCTTAACACAAGAGAAGATTATTCCTCACCCATAACAAGCCCAATAAGTGGCAGGGATAGTGCTGAGTAAAGTCACATCTCCAAAAAGCCATTTATGGACGCAGTTGATGAGGCCGTCGTCCATCCTCAGCACGTGGTTTCCCAGGTTTCCCTGGGCATGGGCATCCAACCCGCAGACTCAGGAGACCATTCAGGGAATCACACTGGAGGTTTCTAGTGGGCTGGGTCTGAAAGTGGCCTGTGTCACTTCCACTCACATTGTCCAAAGCTCAGACACATGACTCCCATCACATGCAAGGGGAAGAGGACTCGGAGGTACAGTCTTCACACAGGTAGGCACAGACCCTGTATCGTGTCCTGTCCGACAATCAGCTCTCTGGGCCCTTCACACATTCCAGAGTGGAGGCCTCACACAATAAGCTGGAGCAGGGGGTCTATCCTTCTCCCTACTGTAGAAGGTGGAGAAGCTGAGCCACATAATCAGTGGTGGCTCTGAGGTTAGTTCCCAGGTTAGTTGGTGGACTGCCCTCTACCCACCACATCATTCCTTGCCAGTGGAGGGCCTTAGAGACCAGCGGTGGCAGGCAGCTTCTAAGATGACCCCAAATGACTCTTGCCTCTGGTCTTTACTGCCTGATGTAAAGTTGTCCCTTCAGGCAACTTGATTCTATCTAATGGGACATGGCGATGTTGAAGGATGTCAGTTTTGTCCTTAAGCTTCAAAAGATGGTGATACCTGATGTGCCAACAGTGTCTATCTCTTGCTGCTTTTGAAGAAGCAAGTTGCCATGATGGGGAGACCTGCCTGGCAAGAGATGGAGACCAGCCTCTGGCCAAGAGCCAGAGAACGGAGACCTGAAGTCCAACGATCTCTGAAAATCTGAATTTTGCCAACAATGTGAGAGAGCTTGGAAACCGCTTTCCCCAGTTGTACCTCCGGTAAAACTCCAGCCCTGGCTGACACCTTGACTGTGGCTTCATGAGACAGCCTGGGCCCGGAACATGGAATGTCATGCTCAGATTCCAGATCCCAGAAACTACGGAGAATTGAAAAGTCGTGTTTTTTCTAAGCTACTAAGTTTGGGGGTAATTACAGATTTTTGCAGAAATAGGTAACTAATGCATCATCTAAATCCAGGGGTTCTCAGCCCTTTTCTAGTACCATGAACCTCATTATTATTTTATCCCCCACAAACTTCTAGATCTTATTCTACCAGTAAACCCACATTCATTAAGCAAGGCTTGCTTTTGTTTCCCATTTTAAAAAATTCAATAAAATGATATGGAATAAGTTTCACTGTAAAATAATATCTCTGACTTGCTCATGACATCACCAGCAGCCAAAGACTTGGAAGACAAAATGCCACACCAAGTATAGATGTTTTTACCCAAAGCCAAGAAGCTTAGTGTTTCTATTACCCAAAGACCTGGGGTATGCAATGGAGCCTCTGTGAAGTTTTAAATACTGAAATCCTATTCTCTGGGCTCAGGGCCTTGGGTAAGTTCTCTTATTTCATTCTCATAACGCCTGATAGATGCTCCTAGTAGACCCACTGGGGCTCAGATGACCTCCTGGCTCCAGAGGTCCTAATTTCATCCAAAAGCTTACAGTGCCTCCTTGGAAGGGGACATGACTTTCCCAAGGTCAAAGTGAAGTACCCACAGTATAGATTCTTAGTTTCCTGTCTCCTTGTCCCAGAGTCCTATTCTGGTCCTGTCCTTCCCACCTCAGACACTCAGACCTTCCAAAGACTAAGTTTGTTTTGGTAGAGACCTGTGAAGTGTGAGGACAGACCCGAGGACTTGGACAGAAACACTAACCCAGGAAGCAGCGGTTTGACACTTGCAGAATAGAGGCAGCTGGTGGGAGTGGACACCAACCCGTGGACACTGCCTGGTTCAGAGGAGCATACCTTTTTTATGAACTGTAACTCTCTGGAACTGTTTTATTCCACATTAGGGTTCCACCTCCAAGGGGGCAAACACAGAGACGGATCACACCAAACATGAAATAGGTCATTGCGCCAGAGTTGTCTTTGGAATCTGATATGTCTAGGTTTGAATTCCAAACCAACCACTCGGAAGAGGATCTTTGAGGACTCATTCCAGATCTCTGAGCCTCAGTTTCCCCATCCTGAGAAGGGTCATCTGTTGGTTTCTCAGGGCAGTGTTGAGAGAGGAGATGATGCAATGCATGTACAGCACCTAACCCAGAACCTGGCACAAAATACAAGCTCAATAATCAGTAAGAGGAGCTGGTACTTTCACTGACACTGTGAGGATCGTCTTTCAAGGCTGAGTCCATGAAGAAGACATTTCAGTTTTATGCGAGGAGTATTGCTAATAAGGTGGCCTCAAAAAAACCAGAACCTAACCTTTCTGGAACAATGAGGTCTTTGTAACTGGGGTCTCCTAAGCACTAGGCTGGGGGAGGCCTATGTTGAATGGGAGGACATTACTGTTAACTGTCTCCGACAGGCCTTTAAATAAATGAGCCCCAGAAAAGAGCTTTTCTGAAACTGTGACTTCTCTCTCAACCTGTCTTTCCCCTCAAGGAGGGGTGAAGGCCTGAGAATATCCGTTGCTATCTGCTCCAGTGTCTGGCTGGCTTCATTCCAGGAAGTAATGAGGACATTTAATACCATTGCTTTGCAGAAATGACACAGCATGGTATGTGGTCAAGTGCTTGAGGTTGAATCAGAAAGAACTGGGTTTCAAACAGCTCTGCCACTGACCTGCTGTGTTACTTTGTGTAAGTTTAACCTCTCTGATCCTGTTTCTTCTGTAAGTGGGGGATAGTAAAAATGCAATTTCACAGGATCCCCACTGTGATAACATAAAATATAATTATGTTAACAAAAAGCTAATGCTTAAGTATTTACTAGTGTCAAACATTGAACTAAGGTGTCTCCTCTCTCTCTCTCTCTCTCTCCCTCTGGTACTGGAGATTCAATGCTGCAAAGATGCTTTACCACTGAGCCACATCCCCAGCCCTTTTAAGTTTATTTCATTTTGAGACAGAGTCTCACTAAGTTGCTTAGGGCCTCACTAAGTTGCTGAGGCTGTCCTTGAACTTGCAATCCTCCTGCCTCAGTCTCCTGAGTTGCTGGGATTACAGGCATGTGTCAGGGCCCCCAGCTGAACTAAGAACATAAATTCATGAGAAAATAAGATAAGTAAGTCAAATCCCCTGGGTCAAGGGTGCTTAAACTTGATCAATGGGTAGAATTCAGTGGGTTTGAACTTAGATGGGGGAAATCTTCATTTTCCCAAGACTTGTCGAAGTTTAGCATGTTCCTCAATTATACTTGTGGACAACAAACCACAATGACATTAGCGCTGACTTGGGACTTTGTCACAACTGGAATCACAGGTATTTCTACATCAAATCACAGTTGCAGCAGCTGGCTCCAAGAACTGTTTGTGATATCCTTACTTTGAAACTGGACATTACAACTTGTTACTTAATGCATTTGCTAAAAAAGCATATATATTACTGTGTCACAATCGTGGGTTTTTAAAATGTTTTCGTGACTCTATTTCAAAATAATGAGTTTCTTTTGTAATTCTGTGTATTGTAGTTGATGCATTGGGGATTATTATTCTGAGAAAGAGACCCACAAGTTTTACCAGGCCCCTAAAGATATCCATGGCCCAAGTAAAGAACTTCCATATGAGTACGTGGCTGGCGTTTTAGAACAACCAAAAGCCCTTAGCATAAAGCCAGGTATCTACCAAGCATTAAAAACACAGAGACCATCTCTATGATGATTATTATTAAATGCACAGAAGCCAGGTCACCAAGGAACACACTGGTGGGAGTGTTGAGAGAACCACATTCTGACGGGCCGTGCCTATTGCCACGGCCACGGGGGCAGGGTTGCTCACTCAGTGGAGAACAGGATTGTAGGTTATCAGCCCAACCTCCTCCTTCTGGGATGAAGAAATAGAAGGCTAGTTTTAGGTCCTCGGGACATGGCACATTAGTGTGGGAATCAAGTCCAGCCCCTCGGTCTTCTGGAGTCTCCTGGTCACCATAAGACACCACTTTTCAACACTGGACATGAATCCAAAGGGCGCGGGTCCCTCGCTCTGGAAGCACACACCTCCTTTGCATTTCCTTCTGCATCTGAGGTCCTCAGGTTGAGCCTACCGGGGTTGACAGCTCAGCCACGTCACTAGGGCCGTGCATCTTAGAGCAGGGTGCGGAGCCACTTGGTGCCATGGCAGTGTTGGGAACACTGGCTCCAGGGTCCCAGTTTAGAAGTGCACCATCTGAATCTGCAGGGGAGCTGGGGGTTGGCATGTCCATCAAGCTTCCACACTGGCCCAGGTGTTCACTGGAGTCAGAACCACTAGCAAAGCAGTTAAAGGTGAGCTTGGGGGTTCAAATCCCAGTTCCACCACTTACAGGTTGAGTCGATTTGGATAAATTACTCAAATTTTCAATAGTTCTCTAAACAGCGTCTCCAAAGCACCTCAGTATCTACCTTTCAAAGTTATGAGGATTAAATGTGGCAGTACACTTTCTCTAACCTCGTCGGCCCTGCAAATATGCTTCCCATGATTGTTGTCGTTGTTGCTTAGGAGTGTAAGCAACCCGGTGGCTTCATTAGAGGAGCTGTGTGTTCCTCCCCACAAAGGTGTGATTCTCTATCCTACAACTGCCTCTGTAGGGCTGTGATGTGTCCTGGTCAGTGACTCCACCCAGGACAGCTCCTGAGGGCTGGAGGAGCATTCTGCCTCCCAGACTTCTCTGATAACCAGGACTCTGCCCCAAGAGAGTCCATGAAATCTACTCTGGGTGACACCAAGGGACCCTGTGGTCCTCGAAGGGTCTGTGAGTCCTGGAGTAAGGACCCTACTCTGGCTGCTAATTGTGGTCCCCCCTCCTCATTGCTTGACATTGACATCTCTAAGCATCCAGAGAGTGGAAGCGTCATTCTCAGAGGACCTCAGCCCACTGGCTGTGAGTAGCCACTGTGAACTCCTGGGTCTGTCCCTTGTGTTTTGGGCACACTTGGAAGTCAGTGCACAATGGCTGATGTCCAATTGCCAGTAGGTGTATCTCTGTGCCTGGGCATTCTGGCGCCATGGTGATATCTCTGCCCTTGCACATGGTGGTCTAGCAATGCATGCCCCTTGCTGGTCCCTGGAAATGCCATCATACCTGGGCAGGATAATTCTGAGCATGTGATGAACACACTCTTGTAGAGTTTCCTGTTGCATTAAGCCCCAGGCACCCTCAGTGATAGCTGACCTAAATAGGTACCCTGTGTTGACTGTTCTTCTTTCTTTCTTGCCCCTCCCCAGGCCCTCCCAGCATGCCTTTCCCTTGTTAAGTAAAAGATGCCCACTCAAATTCTGCTTTCAGAGCCTCTTTCTGGGGGAACTACATTCTACCTGAAATTTTCAAGTTCAGTGCTAACAGAGGACAGGAAGGAGATAAAACTGAGTAAAGAGGAGATGCCAATCTCCCTTCCTTTTCATATTTGTATCTTCCGCTACAAACACAAGTCCCAAACTCAGCAAGATTATTGGCCATGAAGATACACTTCATTATGAGGAGGAAATCTAGCAAAGAAATATATATATATTATATACATATATAATATATATAATATACATATATAATATATATAATATACGTATATAATATATATATATATATATATTTTTTTTTTTTTAAGGCAAGAAAGAGAACTAAGACACACTTACCCAAAACACTTCAGTCTCCTGGACAATTTGTATGATGTGCTGCTATCTAGAGATGTCCTTTATGAGCAACGATCCCCGATACAGTCTGAGATTTAAGACCTAGCTGTGTATGCGAGTACTGATATTTCCTGGTATAAACTCAGATGAGAATGTAGGGACCTACAGAGACGCATGGCAACCCCAACAGCATCACATATAATCAGTTTTATTGCCAGGTAAGAAATTCATATTAATATAGTGAATACATATGTTTACAAATAAACATTCTTAGAAAACAAACAAATGTTCTTTTTTCTTCATTGTAGGAAGTATTATTGGTATCATAAACTCTGCAGTCGTGACAAGTATTAACACAGGTTTACTTGCAGAACATACAGTTACTAAAATATTTGCACATAAAATATGCTCCATTTACACAAAAAAACCAGGGGTGGGGGTTAGATGGGGATGCCAGGCGGAGCCCAAGACGCTCTGGGAAGGCAAAGGGAAGCCAGACTCTGGTCCCATTGGGTTGGAAATTGGGGGACAGCTAAAAGGAAGAAGAGGTTAGTGCCGGGTGGGGAATGAGGAGAGGGTCTCCGTTTTGATCGGGCTTTCCTCTCCTAGGTCTCCCCACCTTGGCTACAGGATGCTTGTCTTGGTGCAGGGCAGTCAGAGAGAGTTCCTCAGGTCATCCCTCTCTCCGTATCATGAGGTCTGTCTCCCCCATCCAAGAGGAAGCCAAAGAATAACCAGACCTTCCCCATGCTGACTCCCCTCCTCCGTTCATCCCCGAGGCCATCTTCGAGCTGATGAGACAGCAGTGCCTCCTGGGCTTCCTTCCTGGGCAGTACCACTTGGGAAGCAACTGCCCTTCCTGAACTTTCCACACAGCCACATCTCATGGACAAGGCTGCTCTTTGCTGCCAAAATTACAACTGTGAACCCCAAGGAGCCAAGTTCACTGGATGAAGTGTACTCCACTTTCGGAGCACAAAGGAAAAATAAGGTGCTCTAGATTCAGGGGTCAAGAAAGGACTTTAATCACTGTTGGGATAAGGTCAAGGGCAAAAAGCAAAGGTTAGCCAGAATGGAGACAAGAATCACAGAACCTTTGAGCTGGTGGGAACCTGGCAGAAAAGCCAGCCCCGCATTTCCTGAAGTGTGGGCTGTGTCCCATGAGAATCTGCAAGTGTCTGTGGGCAGCACATGAATGGACACACACTGTTTGTGGTGGACCCACACAGGGAGAGTTTCCTTTTCATTTACCTTTCAGCCCGTCTGACTGATCCAGGAAAGCCTCCACTGGGTGCTTAAACAACCCCAAGGCCTCTGGTCTCTTTTTAACTGAGACGAGGGTGCACCAGGCTTTGGGTCTGGACTCTTCCACAGGTGCCAGCATTCAGCTAGAATTTAATCAACACCGTATCCTCCGTTGCACTTATTTTAATGCTTACTTTCTATCTGTGGCAACTGATGCCGGTTTTCTATTTGTGATAAAGCCAGGACACTGTCCTTTTAAAAAGGACGTGTGATTTAAAATGCATCAATTTAGAGACAGATATTGTGACAGTGATACAGAGTTGCCAACAGGTGTTGCAGGTGCATAGCTAACCAAGGTCAAGGAAAAAGTGAGCGTGCCCAGCAGATTTGCTGTACCCTGGAGAGTGCTGGGGTCTCAGCCTGGAGGGGCCCCGACTCTGCTGCCCCCTGGACTGTGCCTCTTTATACATGGGAATCTCATACAGTGGGTTCTTTGCAAGATTTCATTTTTAAAAATAGGCACGGGTTTTGCTATTTCCAAAAGCTTGCAAAGCTTGACCTAGCCCCAATTCCCCATGACTGAGAGAGATCAAAAACATTATCAGTGTCCTAATATCTGCTGGGAGCCAGGAGAATAAATGTCGGTTGTGCCGATTCCATGAAGCCAGGGTCGTGAGACAGGGGAGGCGGATCATGGCAGGAAACGCTGAGTCTCCCTTGAGGACATCTTCTGGCCTTTTGGAGGCTCCTCTTAATTAAACAGCTAAGATCTTTAGGGGCCGGTGGAAACCCTTTCACTTAATATGAAATTCCCTTCTCCCTCCGTGCACCTCTTTGGACTTCCATGAAATAAATAGAACTTGTAGGAAAACTGTTGGGATACCCAAGGGCTCTCTGGCTATGAGAACCAAACCGAAAAACAACCTCAGGAACATCTGGGTGAGGGATGGAAGGCGCTGAAGTGTCTGGGGAGGCAATTTGGAGGGACCGTGGGAGTTTGGGGAGTGTCCTTAGGTACCCCTGACATTGCAGCAGCCCCCTTGAAGGGTGTTATGGGGTGGGCTCACCTACAAAGGAAGGGTGGAAACATCTTCTACTACTGCAGAAAAACAGAGAGGAGGGAGGCTGAAAGGACACAGGTTGCACTTGGAAAACGAGACTGTCATTGAACAACAGCAACACATTGAAGGCACCCCACGCTTATGACGGTTCAGTCCAAAGCAGTTGAAGTTTCGCAGTGGCGGCGGCAACGCTCTGAAGGGGAAGAAGGTCGGGACAGGCAGTTAACAGAGGATTCGTTACGGTGGCTATTTCGGGTCTTGGAGGTGAGGGAGAAACACCAGAAACCGGCGGCTTCTGGGCGCTCACCTCGCCTCCTGGGGACTTTTCCCACTGGGGATGTTCTGTTGCTGCTGATGTCATTATTGATCTCCTAAGTCTTGAGGATGGGGGACAAAAACGAAAATGCTGTTCTTGTCTGTTTTGTAGTGGGCTTGCGTTTGTTTGATCTGTCTTTAAAAAAAAAGTCACATAGGACCCCTGGACCCTCTGCCTGCCCTGAAAGCCTAGTGCTCCCGTTTCCAGGTCACGGTCTTTACGGGAGTTCTCTAAAATGTCCTTTCCTCCCATCGTGCAGGCGGGTTCAGGATCTATTTATTTATTTATTTTTTTTTTGCTTTTGACATCAAAAGATATGAAAAGTCCTATCGACATAAGGATGGGGGTCCAGATAGGGTCTAATGTCCATCACCATTTGGTGACGCCTCACTTCTTGGGTTTAGAAAATGCTCATAGCCTGGGCAAGCTCCTCCTGGAATAACTCCTCTTCTGAAGTGCGCTCCTTTTGGATATCCAGCCTCAATTCTTTTCCTCTGCCCACCCCCTGTACCTGGAAACAGACGGCAGGTAGCTAATGGTATATGTGCTCAAATGGACAATTTCTCTAAATTGTGCTACTTATATGATTTTTTTCATCATGGATTTCAGTTTCAAGTTAGAAAGAAAAGAAAAATCAGCCCCTCGGTTCGGGCATGAGGGTTGGCCACTTCTGCGCGAAGCCAAGGGAGTAGGCCTCGGTTTCTCCTTGCTGTACTGCCGGATGTCCATGCTTCCGTCCTCCTCAGTTGCCTGCCGACGTGTGTTTAGGCATGACCCAGGAAAAGTGTGATTCTGTCACCAGGAGGTCCGTCCCTGGTTCCTGGGGAAGGTCAGTGTGTGGGTGCGTGTGGGGAGGAGGGGGAGGGCGTGGGCCAGGGTGGTTTTTTGCCTCTCTCAGTTGAGTGTGGTCTCCAGGGTGCTCCCTGCAGCGAAAGCTCAGACAGTCACTTCCGTTTTGCTGTTGGTGATGAAGTATGGCTGTGTGGGTGGGTAGTGCTGGGTGCGAGTTCCCAGGGGGTCGCTGGAGCCCGTCTCGGCTGTGCCAAGCTTGCCCTTGTTGCCGTACGCCTGCCGCCGGAGAGACTGCTCGTTGGGGTCCCAGCCCTTAAAGTTGGTGGTGGAGTTGTAGGCCAGGGGGTGCGGGGGCATCTTGTTGGTTCGGGACTTCTGTCCGTTCTGCTTGGCAGCACCGTGCTCGGGGCTGAAGGCCCGGGGCTCATCCTCCACTCGGACGGGGTGCAGAGGTAGGTTCCCCTTGGCGGCCAGCTCGGCCAGGTGCCGTCGCTTGGAGTAGAAGTCGTCATTGACCTTGTCAGCTGTGCAGTGGGGCAGGTGGATGAGGACGGGGTGGAGAGAACAGGGAGAGGGAGAGAGAGGAGAGAGACAGTTAGGGATCGGCAGGTCAGCCCCAGGCAGGCCTCAGAACGGGCCAACGAGACACAGTAGAAGCTGCACCTGGAACAGACAGAGGGATGGGCAGCAGCACCTGGCCACGTCACAAACAGGAGAAGGACCCAGGGTCAAAGACGTGTCCCAGGGATCTCTAGGACCCCCCCAAATAAGCGCTTCTCCCCACACACAGTCCCCCCTCACCTTCTGCCATCTTTGGCTTCCCTATGACATCCAAGTTTGGTTTCTTCATTATTAGGATGTTCCCCTCCCATTAGAAAAAACATGGAAGCTGCTGAGAAATATTCCTGTCTACCGCCTACTGCTCCAGATAGCCCCCTTTGGCCATCGGCTATGTTTTCTTCTAGTGGTTTTGATCAGTGGAGCTTAATTTGGGATTTTACTTGGTTGGTTTGGTTGCTTTTATTTTCGCTTTTAGCATTAAGCAGATGTGGATCCACATCCCAGCTCTGCCACCGACGAGGTGGTGTGACTTTGGCTAAGTCATCCTCTGTTACCATAGGCTTCTGTGTGAGGAAAGTGGTAAGAATAAAAAAAAAAAAAAAAATCATTTATTTGGAGCGTTCAGTGCTTTGACGTGTGTAGATGTGAGCCACCGCCACTGTCGTCATTAGCGTCACCTAACAGGCGCTTCTCCATCCTGTTACACCAGGGAGCCCCACTGGAAGGCTGCGTGATATTTCATCAAGTGGAACCATCTAAATTAACCAGTGCCCCTGCTGACGAACGTTTAAGTTCCACCTGTATTTTTCTGTTACAAGTAAGGCTGAGATGAGACCCTTTTGGCCCAAACATCTCTTGATGTTCAGGATTTTGAATTCAGAATAATTCTAAAACTGTCTTCTTAAGTTACCTCAAGGATGGGCAAACTGTGGCCCCACTGGGTGCCAACAAAACCACTGACCACCCTTTCATATAAACGAAGTCTCATGGAAACAAGGCCACGCCTGTTCACTTCTGTGCTGTGGATGGCTGCTTTTGCTCTGCTCCAGCCCTGGTAGCACTGAGGACTTGTGGCAGACATGGCCTGGAGACCTTGAAATCCTTACTATCCAGCACTTTAAGAAAGAGCTAGCTGACCCCTGATCTGGATCACCCAAAGCAGAAGCAGCTTGGTCAGAGAGCGCAGCACAGGACGCTTGACCACATCGCCAACTGCTCGGCAAGAGTTGTGCCCATTTCCACTCAATGCCACCACACTCCTGCACTGACTGACCCCCTCCTCCCTCATTTCTTTGTCTTTCTTTCTTTTCTTATTTCTTTGGCTGATTTTATGAGATCTCTTTTTGTTTTATTTTCTAAGTTTTTTTAATCATAAGATTCTCTACCCTTTTTAAAGAATTTAGTAAGAATAAACTTCTCCCATGACTGTCTGTGGCTCCTTCATCGGGATGTTCAACATCTCATCCTTTGGCAGGTGTGACTTTGTATCGATTAATGGAAACATATCCCGGTTTCATATCTCTTTCCTCATTTGGTCCTTTCCCTAAGAACATTTGGAAAGATCGGGATTATTACCCCTGCTTGATAAATGAGGGAACTCTCAAGCTCAGGCACATGAGAGACTTCACCAAGGTTACCCTCGGCTGGTATGTGTCGGGGTAGAAACCAAGTCCAATAAATGTGATTTGATGCTTTTGAAAGGACACAGAGGGGAATCTTATCTTATGTCTCACAAGTCCCACTTGCTACCTCTGTGATGGGGCAGACATCACTCATCAATCACAGAGCTCTTTCCTGGTAAGCCGACCTCTGCTCAGACTCCTCAGCACAACCCCCCTGGAAGTTACCGGTCAACTTCCAGGCTTAATACACTTGTAGATGGTTTTCCTTGGAATGCAAATGGCCCTGACTGATAGTCTTTCAAGAAAAAATTCCCCTTTACCTAAATTCTAGAGCTATTTGAAGGTAAAATATGCCCCAATCAAAAGGAATCTTAGAGTCTGCTACTAAAAATGAGAGAAGCACAAATTCCTGAATGTTAGAAACCCTTCATGATGGCACAGGTTAATATCCAAACTGGGACAGCAACCGCAGCTTCCTGCTTTGCTGAATGTCACGTGCCCTCAACAGAAGATGCCCTAAGGTCCCCCTTAGACGTCCACGTTCATGTATGCACGTGGAAGTTACCTCCTGGGAAGACTGACTGGCATCACACATTACATTGTTTTACTGTGAGCATGTCTGAATACGTAACAATAAATCCCACCATTACGTACAACTGTAATGCACCCACAAAAAGTGTGGGAAAAATTTACTGGCATCTCTCTCTCGAGGAGGCCATCGCATCGACATTACTCACATTTCTTCTTCTTTGGGTTCTTCCTTATCTTTCACATGGGGCCATCCTCCACCCAGCCTTTCAAGAGAGAAACTCAGGAGCAACTGCCAACTTCACCCTCCCCTTCTCTGGTGGTACGACTGCTAAGTCCCCAAGGGCTTCCTGTTATGTCTGACAAATGCTCTGTTTGGTACTGGGACTGAACCCCAGGGGGAAGCTCCTTTCCCATTTCCTCCCAGGAATCTCTCACTGAAAATCCCACTCTCCCTCATTTCCTGCCCAGTCATGGTCCAGGATCCTTCATCCTCAAACTCCTCTTTCCAGATACTAGACTAGTCCGAGGTCTTCTCAGAGTGTGGGATACATTCCAAGGTTTCCATGTCTGACAAGTGGAGACAACTGATTATGAACTAGGCCTAGGAGATGGGACAGAAGGATGTGGGGGAGGGTCTGGCTTCTCAGGAAGTTCTACAGTAAAGTAGATGCAGAGGTACTCAGCTCTGGCTGTGTCAGTGCAGATGAGGGGGAAGCCCCACCGAGACAGGAAGCACTGACATCCACACCCTCCTCCATGCCCAAGTCTGAGACGGTCTCTCAGTGAACCGGGTATTGGGTACTCTTTGGAGACAGAAAGTGGCACTCAGGGCAAGAGTGGAGTGGACAAGACAGTCTGTGGCTCTGGAATTAGACCAGGGGGATGCTACTGAAACCCCTACTCCTGTTTCCTTAGGTGCGAACTGGGGATAATATTAACTACTTGAGTTTATTGTGGGGAATAAGTTAGACGGGATACACAACGTACATGGGACACTCCCTGGGATACAGTAACTGCTCAATACATGTATTTTACCTACTTCTTTCCTCATAGAAGACATTTATTGAGAATCCACTCTGGCAGGCAACCCACTAGGCATGAAGGAGACATAAGTCCAAACTGACTTGCCCTCTTTCCTTTCTTCCCTCTCCTCTCCTTCCACCCACCATGTGTGTTGCGGACCTAGCTTACTCGTGGGAGGGTGTACGTAGGGACCCCAATCTGTTTAGGAGGTGAGTGGTAGTCAGGGAAGACTTCCTTAAGCAAGGGCTCTTTAAGCTGGGACCTGAGACAAAGAGCAGCGTACTGAAGGAATGTGTACTGTGTTACCAGAGTGGCCATGGCACTCTGCAGCTACAGTCTCTTTCCCCACACCTTCAGCATGGCCTGCATTGTATGGCCGGCTTTGACCAGAGCTTGTAGCAGCTTCTGATATCGTCCTCTTGAAATCCTGCCCCTGTGAAAAAGGAAGCCCAGGCCAGCCTCCTGTGGGCTGAGAAACCCACAGACCAGTTCCAATGTTCACCACGGCCAATAGTCTGCTAAATGCCAGACATCCTGGCCATCCTGGACATTCAGCCACCAGTCAATCTGCTTGCTAGACATAGAGAGCCACTATCAACCTAGAACAAACCAGAACTATCCAGCTGATCCTTAATCATGATCCCAGTAAACAGTCACTAGGCTAAACCATTAAGAATTGGGATCATTTGTTATGCAGCAGTAGATAACTGATACCAACAATAATAGCAAAACCCCTGGGATGGGAAGGCATGTGGCTTCAAGGAATTGAAAGGATATCTCTTCATAGAGGGAAGAAAGCAAGGCTATCCTTCAATCATCAAATGTCCTACAGGACAAGATTATATCATTCACACCTATTTATTTGTCTGACCATCTCCCTCTACAGGACTCAGGTGTTTTCTGAGGAGTGAGGCACAGGCACAGATCGGGTGCCTGGGGCATTGAAACAGTTCACCAAAGACAGATTTTCAAGATTATTTCAGCAACAATGAGGTGGCTGGAGATTAGGTGGTAGAAATGCAGTTTTTATGAAATCCCCATCTCATGGTGCTTCTGGTCCCCTCTGATTTGGAGCCAGACAAAAGGGAAGAAATGCTTACCTGGCCACTTTTAGCTTTGCGCAGCGTGGCCCCTGTCTTAGTATATTAAAAAAAACTCCTGGTGAAAGAAATAACCGATTCATTGAGCAGTCTTATAAGCCCCATTAATAAATGCATTAACCTAATCAGCCCTGGTTCCTCGTGGACAGATGGCTGACAAGCCGACCAAGAAACAGACGCGTGAGTCTCTCAACAGCACTGGCCCTCTCCTGTTTGATTTTTCTTCATTTAAAAAAAGAGGGAGAAAGAAAGAAAAAGGTGCTTTCCTTCCAATGAGTCTAATTGCCTTGAAGGAACTGGGGCTGTAAAATTAAACTGCACCTTCCTCCATCTGTCTCCCTCTTAATTAGCAGCAGACACTTGTACAGGTGCAGGGCGGGACAGAGCCTCGCTTCCGTGGAAGGCAGGGACATGGAGGTAATAACCAGGCTCCCAGACAAGCTGCACATCTGAGGTCTCAGCAGGTGGCCTCCCACCTACCGTCTTTCCTTGGGCCAAAGATATCTCAAGGAGGTTCTTGCAGCTCACGCTCACCTGCTGGTATTCTTGGGTCTCAGGTGATGGAACTCACCTGCTAAGCTATGCGCCACCCCAAGCCTTCCCCATTCCTCAGGAGCTCTAGGCCAGGCACCCCACTAGGGAATTTCCCCCTCTAAATACTCTCAGCATCCGAATGAGGGAGGTTGCTATTATTGGTCTCATTTTACAAATGGGGAAACCGAGGTTCAGAGATGTTTTGGTCACTTGTCCAAATGGTGGAGCTGGGATCTGAACCCAGGATACTGGGCTCCACTTCCTGACTTTACGACCACATGTGTCGTAGAAGATGAACACCGTTCTTGTGATAAGGGACTCAAAACTGCAGGAGTAAGAATTACTCAGGGAAAACACTCTACTTGATTCTTCCCCTCAAAATATCAGAAAGCAAAGTTCACGTGTAACTACCACATTCTCCAGAGAAAACAATAGTCAAGGTCAGAGGTTTTGTGACATCCCAACCCCCCCACTACACTTGCGGACAAACATGTTTTCCTTTTCTTCATGAAGGTGGCTCAGGAGCCCAGAGCTGGAGGTGGCATGAGCCTCCCCTGTCAGACTCTCGTTCTTCCAGCATTCAGCTCTCCATTACCAGAGGCATGGGTTCTGGAATCTTCCGAGGTGCACCGGCATTGGCTGGACTAGAGGCCTGTCACTGAGAGAGGTGGCCTCCCATCCCAGAGCTGCTTCTCCTAGAACTGGGAGGAGTCTGAGATCATCCCCCTGGCTGGACGCTTTAGGATCTTTCCACATATCTTCCCATTTAGGTTCCTGTGTCCATGGGGCAGGTGCAGTTTCTGGGGCTCTTCCGGCTTCTGTGCACTGATTCTCCCCATGACCATGTAGTGAGATATTCTCCAATACCTGTTTTCCTGGGGCTTCCACTGTTCCTGCCCTGCCCCATCACACAGAGAAGGGCAATCACATTTGATGGTGACAAAGAGCCAAAGTGTTGGTTTCGCATCCCCCATAGGCTCCCGGAAGTCATAGTCGAGCCCCTGGTCTAGAAAGGCAAGACTTTGGCAGTGAGATCGGGAAGGTGTTGGAAAGGGGAATTAATGAGACTGAGAGTTGGAAGGACTCGGTGCCCTAATGCGCATAACAAAGTTTGGACATATGCACATCTGAGTTTTGTGACTATAAAATCTTCCTTTACAATATGGAGGAAAGAATGCTGAATGTAACAGAAGATGGAAATGGGTTTAAATCCCAGCTCTTCCACTTATAGGCTTGAGACCTTCAGCAAATTACCTAAGCTCTCCAAGCTTCACCTATAAAATCGAAAATAAAATAACATGACTTATGCAATGGGGAGTTTCTGGTATTGAAGTGAACCACGAAGAGTGCTCTGTACCAAGGTCATTGCCTCAAAATAGGTATTCAATACATTGTGGCTGCTACTGCTGTCATTGTTAGAAAATAAAAGGAATTTAAAATGAGGATAACAAAACCTACTTTACAGAACACAGCAGAGAAGTAAATGAGACGAGGCTTGTAAAATCTCAGCTTATTGTACGTGGTACAAATTAGGACTCCTAACCACATCTGAGAGACATTGTAGATGGCTTCTTGTCTGCCATGCTTATCTACTGGATCAGATCTTTTCCACCTTTTTGTTGTTATTGTTTCCTTGAGTTCATGTTCGTCCAACTTCAAACTAGATTTTCCAGCCCTCTTAGATGCTCAATCTGGCCAGTGTGACTGATCTCTCACCAATAGAATGGTAGCAAAAGTGATGTACTCAATCTCCTCTTCATTTACTTGCTTTAAAGAAAATTGCCATCCTGGGTGTCCTCTCTGCCCCTTTCCACAGGCTAGAAGGTTGCTATGACAACAAATAACTGTAACAATGCTGGTGAAGACAGCAGGGGAGGGGGCAGGAGAGCAACAAAGCTGCAGGAGCCTGGGTCCCTGAGTGACCACTTGGAGTCAAGTTGCCTCACCAACCAGGACCACTCCTGTTGGGACCATCCCCTGAGAGACACGTGTCTTTCTCTTAAGCCACCGCATTTGTGGGGGGCCTTTTGGTAATGTCAGGCAATATTTACTTTAACTTATATAGAAATTGTTTCTGGGTCTCTGCATTTTTTTTTCCTCCCTCACAAGCTAAATTAGAAAGTGAAAGGGGGACAGTTCCTGATGTTAATACCCCGGCATTTGTCTTTTCTTTTGAAATACACGCTGTAAAGCTATGCGGGTTCCTGAGGCTGTCTCAGCAGGCAGAAACAAGAAAGGCAGGAAAGAGCTGAACTCCCTAAGCAGGAGAGAACCAGGGAGGAGAAGGGAAGATGTGCCTTTATGGCCAATTAGCCCATTTCCGCTGGTCTGGGTCCTTGCTGCAGAACACTAGTAGAGAGAATTGCGTTTGAACCAGGTCCTAATGAAGCTCAAGGCATCAGCTCTCCCCACAGGACACCAAATCTTTCCTGAGGCTTATCACTCAAAAAGAAAACCAGAAAGGGGTGTCCAGGAGCCTGGCCCCTTCTCTGTGTTAACCTGAAGGCTCCTGATGGGAGGTCTCACTGCCTTTGCTGGGAAGACTCTGAAATTGCCTGGATTGGGCTTTGCACCAAAGCTGTCCAGGCTGCACCAGGAGCTGCTTTAATTGTGCTACGGGAAGCCCTTTGTGAGTCTCTTGCCGCTGACAGGCCTCTGAAACCTTGGGCCCTCTGCATGTTCACTTGGCAGTCCAGCTCTGTGGTCGCCATTTTCAGAATGGTCGTTGAGCAAAGGTGGACAGGCTTATGCTCCAGCCACGGCTGACCACAGGGCCCCAGATGGAAACCATGTGCTCACTCACTGCCTTCCTCTGGGTCCGCCATCGCTGCTCCCTAGATGGAGACATTTCTTTTCAGAAACTCATTGTGTAGTTTGCCTTCTGATGAACCTCCATGCTGGTGAAATTTCAAACAATGAACCTCCATGCTGGTGGTTTTCAAAATGAAGAAAATTGAAGGTAAGAATCCTTAGTCCCATTTGCCATCTTTCACTTTAACATATATTTCCCTGCAATCATCTCGAAGTAGATAATTATGGGATTTGGGATGTGGGATTAATGCATGAATCAATTTCTTTGCCCTTCCCTGTGTCCACTCTCTTTTCCACATGACTTTGAAACTCTTCCAAGAAAAGAAAAAAGGCTCACCCCTGGACTCTGAGCTGATCCATTTGACGGATGATGTTAGCAGACATGATGCAAACAGACCTCTGAAGAAGCGCTTGCTGGGCTTTTGTTGCTCTCTTGCACCTTGGCCACCATCATGAGAATGTCGGGCCACCCCCTCTGAGCAGAGGCAGAGCCACACCAGTCAGCTCAGCTAAAACCAGCCCAGCTCTGCCATTACCCAGCCAACTCCCAGACAGATGGGTCAACTCGGCTGAGACTACAAGAACCTCCCACATCAGCACAGATCACGGACTCCTGATCTAAATAAATGCTGAGCTCAAAAAATTATAAGCCACGAGATTTGCAGTCCTTTGTTACGCAGTGTGATGTGGCAATAGACAATTGATACAAGTACCAATTTTACACTCACACTACTTCCTGGAACAGTCCTCAATTTCCAGGTGGGAGCAGCCCTCCCCTGTTCTTAACCCATGGGGTGACACACCTCTCCACTCCTCCACACCCCACCATTCCCCAGTGACTACAACAGCCTATCTTATTGATCTCACCATGATGACTTTTTTTGGAGATGTGTACAGAATGAGGCAAACCAAGCAGACAAAGCCTGGGATCTATATAGAGATAGAGGAAGCCAATAAGATCAATAATCTCAAGCTTTTCAATTCACACAAGAGACTGCTTTAGCACCTATTATACTCCAAGTTCAAGGACATCTTACTGGCCGGAAACACCACTAGGTCTAGAATACAATTTTCCAGACTTCTATCTGGCTGATTTTCGGTTTCCAAGTCCTTCTTTAGAAGAGCCAAGCAGATTCTATGCCCAGCTTCATTTCATAATTTATTGAAAAAAATGCATGTTGCATGCCTACTATGTGCCATGGGTGTCATGCAAGGTGGCTCTGGAAGGAATGGGTCCAGCTGGCTTCTGCACAGAGGGACCTACTTTCAAAGTAATAAAATGTTCATTGCAATTCTGAGGCAATGGTTTTTTCTGAAAACCAGAGAACCCTCTCCACTGGTTCGTTTCATGCCCTGTGGATTCCCAAGGAAGCTCATCCAAACTCCTGTGCTTGCCATGTGCTTTTCAAAAGGGCTGAACTCGAGAGCAGGTGGGATTTGATTTTTATTAAAAAACATCACCTCTCATCACCCCCTGTCCTCCTTCTTCTCTGTATCCTATTGCTCGCTACCGAGCCAATAACCCAAATCAGGAAATTGCAAGAGCCAGAATTTCAAGTAATGTTTTAAAGAGGCCTTCAGGTGGGATTCCCCCAGGATGGTCGGCTGGCTGTGTGCACTCCAATGGAACTGTAACCCAATTACATGTTTTCTATTGCCTGTGCCTTCAATGTCTCTGGGACTAACACGTCTCATGGCTACATCAATTTTCTTAGAGGAAAGAAAGAACTAGAATTCACTGGGTACCTACTGTGGGCTAGACACTGTTGGAGCCATTTCACTTACACAATCACATTTAAACCTTCTTAAAGAATGATGGTGGGGCAATAGCATTCTTTCCATGCGACATATGAAGGAATCTGAGGCACAAAGATGTTGAATAATCAGGCTGTCGAGTCACCCTGCCATTGCTAATAAGTGGCAGAGCAGGAAACCAACTCCAAGACAGTTCACCTCTGATGTTGGCATCTTCTAGCTGCAATCCAGTTGAAAACATCCTAAAGACAATCATTTTATTTCAGCAAACATGAAAAACACTCATGTTGGGCAGAGAGCTGGCCTGTGAAAATTGGTACCCTAGGGCAAACAGTGTGCTTTAGGGTTGGGTCTTAGAAAAAGGGTAGGTCTACCCTTCAGTGCACATAAGAATCACTCAGGAAGTGTGTTTTTAAAAATGAATAAGCAGGGACCCCACATTCCTAGATTCCAGGTGCTTAGGTATGAGTGGACCCTGGATTTACATTTGAACTGGTTTCTCTAGTGATACTGGGTCAAGACCTTGAGTCCCTCTTTGAGGTCTGAGTCCTGGTCCTGTTGAGACCTAATTTTCTTGAGTGGCTTTAAACAATCTCAGTTATCTCAGGGGGTCCCAGTTTCCTTACCTGCAAAAGCAGAAAAGCTGAGCAAAGTGTTATTTCTTTCTGGAAGACTCCTTCACAATGATTAAGAATTATCTCTACAGCAGAGGTGAATGGAGACTTTGTGAGTACTGGGCTCTTCTACATATATTTAGCACCTAGCCTATACCAAGCTCCATGCTAAGAACTTTAGTTACATTACTTTATATTTTTGCTCCCCCAAACCCAATGGAGAATGGATTCGGATTGCCTCTATTTCAGCAAAGGTAGGAATGGAAGTTCAGAGCATGTGAGTGACTTGAATTTATGGGCTGGTTCCTGTCAAAACCAGAGCAATGAAGTCACAGGGTGGTGATGGCAGTTTCCCTCAAGTTCCCTGCTTCAGTGCAGCCCTGTCTAGATGCACATCTCCAAAGAGGTTTCCAAAAGTCCACTGCAACTTCATTGCTGCAACCTGATTACCATCGTCCACTGGGCTTGAAGCAGTCTTTCTTTGGTTGGTTTTAAACAACTGTGCCAGGGGTTTGCAAGGCTGGACATGGGTGGGTCAAGAATAGCAATCATGAGGGGGCAACTTGCAGGAGAAGCCCCGGGTCACAAAAAATGGACAGTGCCCACCTGTGTGGCATTTGCCATTTCCTGTCCTGGTAGAAGCAGCTGTCTTCCAAAGCGAATCATAGTCAATGATTCTTACATGTTCAGGGACCTTGTCCTCACTGCTGCCCTTTCTTATCCAAACTCCCAGGTGACACCCACTCCCTACCAACTCCTTAGCCCATGCTGTGTTCTCAAAGGGGGTCCCCAGCAATATCTGTGCCACTGAACATAAAGGTTTGCCCTAAGCGGGACGAGATCTGATGTCAGAGGGGTTTGGGAACTGATGCCTTAAACCATTTGACAGTTTTGATTACTACAGGGTTTTGTGGAGCCACAAGATCTTAATGACAGTAATAGCGAAACACCAGGAGAAAGATCCCTGTGCTCACCACTGCCTTATTCCAGGTATCACGTCACCCGTTTTATACATTAGCTCATCTCCACAACCATCTTGGAGGCAGGTGGTGGGATTATCCTGTTTTTCAGGTCATGAAACACGGCTTTGGAGAGGTTGAATGGCTTGCTGAAGAGAAGAGGACGAGCAAGTGCTGGGGCTGGGGTGGAACTCAGATGTGTCGGGGTCTCAGCCCTCGCGCTCGGCTTCTGCCTCCTTTTAAAGAAGGTGGCTGAAGGTGGGAGCAGGGCCATACAAATCCTGCAACTTTGTTATATTTCATCTGCATTCACGGCTCAAGATTGAGTGGACAACCCTAGAGAAAGACAATGGCCCCAGGGCCCTTGCACCTGGCCCTCTCTGGGACTCCTTTGCTCCTCCCCAGACACTGCAAGTTAATTAAAAGTGCATTTAGCAGGGCCCGTGAAGTTGGCCTGTGTGGGTGGAGAATGGCCTTCAGACCCCTGCTTCTGATCTGTCCTGAGGTATTTTCCAAAGGCATCGACAGTAGTCTGCTGTGAGGCCAGGGATGCGGCTGCCTTCCGAGGGCTGTCACGGGATCCTAATGGCTTTGTTTTTTCACAGGGGAGAGGGAAAAAAAGTTTATGCCTCTCAAATTAGTAGGTCTGTCATGTTCCAAATTGTCTGCATTTCTAAAAATGGACTTTGACATGTGAGCAGTCATTATCTAATGTAAGACCCAAAAATCTGTCTCTCCCAGGGTGACAACTGGGTGATCAGGGGATTCTCATTAAACACATGGCTCCAAATCTCTCTTTCTCAGTGTGGGGACAGTGACCTGCGGGTCTTCCACAACTCAGTTCTTTTTTGTGAGCCTTTGGGACCCTGGTCACATTCCCCTCTTAGAACCTCAACCCTCAGAAAGATACCTAGAGACCCCATCCAAGGGTCTTAGGTTCCAGCAAGACTTCTCTACTGCAGCAAAATGACAGGTGTGCTGGTCTGTGCTTCTGTGGCTCCAATGTGAGGCCCCTGGGTCCCTCTGTCCCTCCTCCCCATGGCATCCACTCATTGAGTTATCCCACCTCTCCATCTTCTTTCCTCTGTCCTCGACCCATCCCAGGCTGGTCACTGCCTGCCTACCAGAGACCCCCAGTTAGTGCCCCCAAATCCAGTCTACCTTCCTTAATCCAGTCTCCACTTACAAGTCAGAATGATCTTTGGAGGAGACAAAATGGCCATTCCTGTTCTGCCTAGAATCTTGCATTGTCTCAAATCTCCATCAGTTCAAGGTCATTAAAGAATTCTACCTCTACCTCCTTGGGTCAGGAAGTTCCTTCCCACTGTTAAATCTAGCAAGGCATAAGGAATGAAGAAGAAGAAGAATAGTGTCTGGTCCTTCCTGAAGAGAGCTGTCCCCAGTGCCCCCATTAGTCAGAGAGGCCTGCGTGCGAATCCCAGGGCTCCCTCAGGCACCCACTTGATCATGCTTAGCACCTAGCTGTTCGTTTCCCTGCATTAAAATACTCTGTATTTTGCCATTTTTGCTTCTGTAGACTTCTGAGGGAAAAAAAAAATTCCACATTTCCTGGATGTCTTACCTGGGATGGTTTCTGATAGAGGACTTCTCCTTCAGGCAAGGGATGTCAGGAAGCCAGAGGTGGCACATTGTCCAACAGCCACCCTAAGCATAGACACACCACACCCTGGCCCACGTGCACACACGCACGCACAAACACTTACACACAGGAACTTAGAAGGACTTGCAGGAAGAACCACTGGAGGTGGACACACTGTGTACGGGTCACACACAGACACCTGGACTTGGTTCCTTCATGATTTAATATTAAATTCGACAACACCTGGACAAAAGAGCTAGAAAAAGCTGTACGATACCTTTGGGTGACTTAAGGGTGAGCGTCGCCACTGCCCAGTCACTATCAGAATTTCCTAAAAAAATAACAATCGAGAGATGCTGATCTGTTGGCCTTGTACCCCGTCTTCGCTGTGCCCTCACCCAGCTGCTGCGGGCTGCCCCAGCTGTGACCACCAGGAGGGGCAGGCCTCAGGGGACCCGGGAAAGAGAAAGGGGAGCCTAGTGTGCACATGCAACTGTGTGTTACCTACAATCACCAGAACTCCCCCAAGGGGGCCCGGGTATTGTTGGGTCTCGATGGTAGAGAGAGAGTTCTCAGGCAGTAAATCTGGCTTTAAATTTCAACTTGCTATAAAAGAAAGGGAAATTTGAGTGATGTGAGGTCCCTTTGATTAATGACTGCACTCTGACGACAAGGGATAAATTTTGATTGTTTTATTGCCATTGCCTTCCTGAAAGGGGACACATGACTCCAAATTCAAGTTCCAAACTCCTGACTGGGACAGATTCTCCTGGGTGTAACTTTAAATGCTGGGTGGGGTCGGGCCTGCCTTACCAGAGCACCCAGCACATAGTGCTTGAAAAATATTGTCAAATGAACGAACAGATCCAATTCTCTCCAAAGGGTCATTTTTTCTAAGGTATGGAAATTTCCCTAAACACTAAAGAGATCAAGCTTGTTATCTGAGAATTCCATAATGAGCAATACAGTGCCTCATGGAACAGATGTATACCTGGAAATTTTGTTATAAATCAGTTTCTTCAAATTGAATTCCCTTTCAGATGTACTGAATGAGTCCTGAGGGAATCTCATATTATGAACACAATCCCAAGGTGCCTCCTTTCATAAAATAAAAGAAGATGAGAAGGACCTCAGCAATACCCTGCCCTTTCCTTGACAGTCCCTGTAAACTGGGTTTGCTTAAAGCCATGCCAGCCCACCAGTAAAGTCCTCTGCCCATTGGCTGGAGGCCTGACCAATCAGTGAGTGCTGCTGGCTCCCCCGCCCCTTCCAAGGCATCTACCCGGAAAGACCAAGGTCCTCACACTTTCTGCCCAGTTTCCAGAGACACGGCAGGCAGCCTGCCAAGAGGAGACCCACGGAACAGTATGTGATCTGAATGATCACAGAGCACGGATCCGGCCCCACTTAAACGTTTCTGGTTGGCTTCCCAGGCAGGCCAAAGGACACTCAAATTGCCACGTTCCCCCTGCAGATCTGAAGTCTGCACCCTCATCACTCAGCAGAGGGGAAATTGGCATGACAGGAGAAGGGCTGTGCAGTTAAAATTAAGTGAGACCCGCCTGGGGTGACTCGGTACTGCTTCTCCCTCGGAGCCAGGGTCATCTGGGAATAGGGAGAGGTCCTCAGATCTTCCTGAGTCGGTGGACACAAGCTGACCCATCCCTGAGTCACTGACTCCAAGGAAGTCATCCTACCCCAGCCTCGAAGGCAGGTACCGCTCCCTTGTCAGATCTGACCCTACACCCAAGACAGGGCTGAGCTCCTATGAGGAAGTAATGAATTCTCTTTCATAAACCCATTGAAAATAGGGCAGTTGCCACTGATGTGTACTTAAGTCCCTATTCTGCACTCGGTGGCACTAACAGACATGTGTTGGGTAAAAACACCCACTGAAGGGAGGGACATCAGACATACAAGGAAGGAGCTATGAAGGTACATTTGGTGTGATAAAAATATTCCTATCTTTATTGGGACATTACTCAAGTGAAGCATTTTTCAACAACCACACTTTTGAAAAGTTATGATGGGTGTATTTCACCATAATCAAATTATCGCTGGACTACGGTATCCCTCAAATCTGTTAGACCTCAGTTATACTCAGCATCATGGAGAACTTTTACCTTCAAAGAAAGATGATTGATTCCTTGGTACACTTCATCCAAGAAAAGGGGATGGGGTAGGGAACAGCCCCCTGGACCTTTCTTCAGCCTGGCTATAAACTTTGGATGCCAGAAATTGCTCTCAAGAAGGCAGAATCATTTCATGGAAAGAACAGGATTTCTGAGTCAGGCAATCTTGATTAGGAACCCAATTACTTAACCATACAAGCCTCAGTTTCCCCAACTGCAAAACAGTAGGACTGGTGAACTCTGGGGGTGGGGGTGCTACTTAGAAGTTCAGTGACGTTAGCCTCCTTTCTTCCCTGGGCTTTTAAAATACGAAACAAGTAGAAATTGATTTATGGCAGAGAACCTCACGCATCTCTTTGGGTTTTTCATATGTGATTCCTACAGCAAGGATGAAGAGGGAAGTCCTATCACATTGAAATGCTGGGGTTTTCAAAAATACTATTGGAAAATGTAAACCATTCTGGCAACAGAGTCAATCATCTGTCAAATAGCAAAAGAGAAAATATTTTCTTAAAATTAAAATATTGAATTTAAAATGAAGACACACAGCATTTTATCAGTTATATTGGTATATTCTGTCTCTTTCTTACACTGGATAGCCAAGGTAGCACCAAGCCATGTAAAGGGCACATGGTGGAGAAGCTTTGGTAGCCTAGGTGTTCAGCTGTCTGGAAGCTGGAGGAAAACCTGGACAAGGGGCTGATAGAAGATAGAAGTCAGTGTGCAGGCACCGAGGCACCTTCCTGTCTGCAAGATCCATTAGGGCTTACATCAAAGGGTGGCATTTATAGCTCTTTAAGCAGGAGACCTCCTCTCTGTACCATCAGATGACCTTTAGGGGTACATTCACAAACACTTCTCTCTTGCTAACATCGACCTTTGAAGAACCACAGATGGTTCTCACACTGTAAGTACCCATCACATGGGAGGCTCAGGCCAGGAACCGTGGGTGTTTGATGGAGTCTTCCAGCTACATATTGGTTCCATCCATAAGACACACTTCTTGACTTCAACCATGGTGGAAAATGTTTCTAAACTGTTTAAACCCACATTGCAGCCTTAGAAAGGAGGGTCCATTAACCGAAACTGAACCTTTCTTTGGTGGAAGGTTGCAATCATATATCTGGGCATCCACCTTCCGTGTCCAGACAGTAGATGGGAAAGTGAAGAGTTTGCCACCCCCCCCCCCAAACTGGTTGCTGGGATGCTCAGAAAGGCCCTTTGTTGTTTGCTTTCTTGCTTGTTTGTTTTGTCAAATCCCAACGTGAACTAACTTCCCTATATGTCTTTCCCAAATCGATGTGAAGAATATGGACCAACTTTCTCTCTCTCATATAAAATGAACTTTGGGCAATTGCATGTTAATCAAGGTACCAGAATATACTGGAGATCAAAAGAATATGACTAGCAAACACCTCTGATCTGGAGAGTTTAACATGCTGCAGTATTCACTGTGCTCTGGGCTCAGAACTTCACCGGCACTGTATCACTGACTCATCCAAGTCATTAGCTGAATATTATGATTATCTTTGTTTGCAGATGGGGAAACTGAGACTGAGATCTGAGGAGGCTAAGTAATTTCTGCCATTATGTGGTAATGTTGGAGCTAGTCTTATACTCAGACCTGATCAATCTTGGAAGTCATGCTACATTCTGTCTTCCCACGGACCATCTCAGCCTTCTGAGTTAATAGGGTGCCTTTCATGAGAGCTGATTTTATGAATAGATATTGGGAGGGCTTACTTAGTGCCTTCTATGGTGCTTCATGCAGGGGATACCCTGACACATGGGACAGACCTGATCCATGCCTCAGTGGGGCCTATAACCAAGGGATACATTAAATGTTTGGAGAATGAAATGAAGGAATAGAATTGAATGATTGATAACTCATCCCCAACATCCCTTCTTGAAGGGTCCTATATGGAGTAGTCCCATGACATTGCCTTAGTGTGTGCCAGTCTTTTACCAATAGCTGAGCAGTAAACCTCTTGGGAGCAGAGACCATTCTGCAGTCATACACCAAACATGACCAGATGTGCATGCCCAGATCTCCAAACTGTAAAGCTAAAAGAGCTATCTCTAAACATGAATGAGGGTGATTCCCACAGGCAACAAAAATAAAATAAGTGAAATAGAAAGGAAGGCAGGTGTGGGGAGAATTTGTCTCAGGAATGACCAAGGTTATCACCTTTTCTCTTTTTTCCCCAGCTTTGGCAATGAACGATGGGGCCTGTTTAATGGCCCACAGGTATTTGAATAACTAGAACAAATGGAATTGTTTAATTTTATAATTGTAAAATTAGAATGGAGCTTGGGAACCATGTTGTTTGAGTACCTCGTTTTTCACATAAAGTTGAGGTCCAAGCATTTTGGGGATGGACTGAACATCCCGCAGTTAAGTAAGGTTACAACCTGAGCCAAGATGGAGCCTGATTATACATCTGATGTTCTGGATATTAAAGCTTACGAGAGGCATTTATTTTTGAACTTAGCATTTTAACCCTAGAGGCTGGCTAACCCTCCCCTTTTTCACTGGATTGAATTTTTCACAAAATGAGTCTAGTTATGAGAGGTTGCAGGGCTTTTGACAGCAAGCCATTTTTAAACAACTTCTCTCCTGGGTGGTAATGATTCCACTAATGAAATGCATTTCATCATTCACACCATGATCACATTATGCCTTAATAAAGAACCCTTGAAAGAACATTTATTATGGGATTTGCAGTTCACTGATGCAGGCAGATGCTGGACTCTTAGGTAACCATTGGGTCAAACGGTTCCTCGGTCTGCTTCAAAACTGGAGACTCAAAATACCATCTGTGACTCAGTTAAAGCCCCAATAAAGGCTGAAGAAGAAGAGCTCATGGCTATGTCCAGGATTTGGAAGGGTTCCTCAAAGAAGATCCTTCAGTTTTCTAGAAAATACAAGGAATCTTCCTTACAACCAAGCTATTCTTTGTTTCTTGTCAAAAATAAGTTCATTCATTCATTCAACAAACATTTCAGGAGCCCCTGATTTGTAGAAGAGAGGGTTACACAAAGGATGTCAAATATATTTTGACACTGCAAATTTAATTCCAAATGTTCTGCAGATATCTGTTGTCTAAGGAGTCACACAAATCCTGGAGAGAATCAAGGAGCTCTTTTGGAATATTCATCTATTATTTACCCAAAGAGCTAGTGAGTGCTACAGAGGGAGGTGACTCTGAACCTAGGTTGAAGAAATGAGCTGCATAGGATAGGGTGTCTGGTTCTAAAAGAAAATGAATCTGGGTTGATATTTTTAATGCCTAAAGCAGAATCAAATATAATGGTGAATGTCATTTATCACTGAACCGCAAGGCTCAGAAAAGGAGATAGGCCAGCAAATCCTAAACATGTTTAGGATGCCTGTTCTATGCAAGCATGTAATATGGAAAACAGGGAATCTATGGTTATGGGGAACAATAAGGACTGAGCTGGGCATAGAAATAAAACATGAACCAAGGTAACTAATAGGTAAGTTCTCAGGAGCTTCCAGATTTAGAAAAGTTTGCATCAGTCTGCATAATCTGTGACCTTGATATTACTCATTTGGCTCCACCCCTCTTATAATGAGTCCATCCAGAGACCCTAGAAGCTGGGAGAAGCCTAAAGACAGACCTCTGGTGCAGACACTTACTGTTTACCTCAGCTAAGCCTGGCTGGATGTGAGGCACCTAGATACCTGTTTTGTGAATCTCCTGTCTATGGACCTTGATTTCCACAGCATTGTAGACATATGTTAGTACCTGTGCTTTGGGTTCTGGCATTAGTTTATCATAGAATTAGGATGCTTCATACTGGAACCAAGCAAAAAGTATCTCCACAGGTAGGCTTGGCAGTGACTGAAGAAAAGAGGGTAAGAAGTTGCTCAGGAAGGAATGGACTGTGGTCTATAGAGTCCTCTGCCTGCCCAAAGTTTTCCAGGAACCCAAAGTATGTGGGAATAAATAAATAGGTTTTATAAATAGCCAAAGAACCAAAGGATCTCTACTGAGTAAACGGAATCTACACCAAAGTGAATCGTTTCCTTACTCTGGGGCTTCTTACAGGTTCTGTGTTTGACAGGAGAAAAGAAGAGTTTTCAGGAGATGTGAACATGGTATCAGATGGAATCAGGAAATGATTTGTCCATGGAGCTACCAGCAGCCGACAGTAGGACTCTGGAGAAGGGAGGGGACTAATATGAGATCGGCCCATTTTACAGACTAGAAGACAGGACCAAAGAAGGGTCACATGTTGCTCCAAGTTAAGGGGTAGAGCCAGAATTTGAACCCATATCTGTCTGGCTCTTTTCAGCTCCCCAAGGAGCAAACTCAGAGGAGGAACAGGTAAAGTGAAAACGCTGCCTTGCAAATCTGAGACAGGGAGGAAACCAGAGCCCACAGGACACTGTGGAAAGGAAAGGAGATGCATTTCTTCCTTCCTGTATTAAGAATGCACAGGAAAGTGCCCAGAAAGCCCTTGACCTTGGGTTGATTTCCCTGGATTGAGGCTGATGGGATGGCTTAAATTGAGGGCTTCACGTTAGAAACACCCGGAGCTTCTTTGCCATGCTCCATCCTTGGCCAGTTTTCCACTAAAATCTCTGGGGTGGATGGAGCCTGGGTGTGTGGCACCTGCCCTGCAGTGATAGTGGTAACAGGGGTCCACAGTGAGCACTGTTGGCTTAGGGAGACCTGAGGTAGCCACAGCCAATCAGGAATCAGGGGCCGCCCGCTCTGCTGTGCTGTTGCTTCTGTCCAGTGGAACTCTTCCTGGAGAGAACTGCTTGGAGCCCAGGTCACTGAGTTATGGTTGTGCTGAGTGGGGGTGGACTGAGAGAGCCAGGGCAGTGGGGATGTGTTGGCCCTAGGGTGATGACCACACAGGGCCCAGTCTCAAGCTCTGTCATCCAGCACTGTCTGATTTGGGGCAATTAAATCAGCCTCTTCTGAGTTTCAGTTTCCCTAATCTGACAACTGGGTTGATAACTATGCCTTCCTCTGGATCAAGGAGGCAGCGTCTAATGCAGCCCGTGCACCCGTGGTAAGAACTGCTGCCCTCCCCAGAGATTTTTACGTCCCAAAGAACAAAGGTCACCCAGGGAAGGAATGTGCATTGTCGGCCAACGTCCCAGTGGTGGATGGACTGTGCAGGGGAAGAGTGTTAGCCACTAGCACAGGAGGCATTGCTGGGACTGAGAGACATGTAGTCTACGTCTGGGCTCCCTGCAGATTCCTTAGGGCAGATTGGCTGATGAAGGGGTTGAAGTGTCAGTGGGACCACATGAGCATCCAGGTCCTTCTCCCTCGGGAGAGACCCTCAACCCACATAGGTCCCTTCCCTCCCACCCTGCCCCACACAGCAAGGTCAGACTTGAGGAGCATCCCAAAGTCCCCAGAGAGGGAGACCAAGAAAACCGATGGATGATAGATAGATAGGAAGAAAGAAAAAGAAAGGAAGGAAGGAAGGAAGGAAGGAAGGAAGGAAGGAAGGAAGGAAGGAAGGAAGGAAGAAAGAAAGAAAGAAAGAAAGAAAGAAAGAAAGAAAGAAAGAAAGAAAGAAAGAAAGAAAGAAAGAAAGAAAGAGAAAGAAAGAAAGGAAGGAAGAAAGAAAGGAAGAAAGAAAGAAAGAGAGAGAAAGGGAAGAAGAGAAAGAGACAAAGGAAAAACAAAGAGAAAAAGAGAAGCAGGGAAAAAGAGAAATAAAAAGAGAGAAATTGAAAAAAGAGTAGAAAAATTTGCAGAGAAAGAGATGAGAAGGAGAAAGCACACCCAAGAGAGAGACAGGTTGAAAGCGAACAGACGCTGTGGGAGGCCTTACCAACTGCCTTTAAGGAGGCGTACTTGTTGAGCTCTTTGCCTGGCGGCTGCTGTTCATAGGGGTTGGAGATCTGGCCCAGGTTGGGGTAGGAGTGTGGATGGCCCATCTGCTGGAGCAGAGGAGAGGTGGGCACTGCGTTGTTCATCTGGGTGGCATCTGCAAGTGAAGAGACAGAGAGGTGGTCACCAACAGGACAGAGACCTCCACCGAGCCCAATATCTCTCCCTACGCTTTGGGGACATGCGTGGCAGAACACCAGAGGTGAGAGACCTGTCAGAAACAGCAACTCGTAATCTTTGGTGAGCGGTTGAGAACAGATGGGGGCCATGGCCTCAAAGGGCAGAACGTGCTTAGAACATCTCCACCTCCCCGCTAAGTTAACATTGCTAAGGTCCCATCGTGGCCAGGAGGTTGTATTTGTTATCAAAACAATATTAGTGTCAAAAGACACTCAACCTCAGTTAATAGCCAAGGAAATGCACATAGAAAGAACAATGAGAAGCTAGTCCTTTGCCAAGAGCTTGACAGACATTGAAAAGGATCACAGGACACCCGGGCTGGCAAAGGTGTCAGGAACAGAGAGGCCTGGTAAGCTGCTGGTGGACGTGGGACTTGCTATATTTGCAGAAAGGAATTGAGCACAGTGTATTGAAACTTAAAGTACATGACTATGTTGGCCAGACAATACCATTTCTGGAGACTGAGTGTATAGAAATGCAGGCACCAGAATGTAAGGATATTTGTTCAGAGATGGTTTTTGCATTAGTTATATGGAAAAAAAGCCACAAAAACAATTTGAATTCCTATCACAAGGGATTTCTTTAAAAAAATCTATTATTCATTTATATTTTATACATAATACATGCAAACATGATGTAATATCACGTAGCTATTAGGAAAAAATAAAGTGAGTTAACTCATTTTTAAGTATGTCAAACTGGAGCGTTTCTTATGATTTATATTACTAAGTGGAGGAAACAAGCTTCAAAATAATGCAAATAATAGAGCATTTTTCTTAAAAGAAAATCTATGTCTATTTTTGTGTGCTATGGTTTGCATAAAACAGAACAAAAGGTATAAAGACACACATATTGAATATTGGCTACTCAGGGGGAATGGAATTCGTGGGAGAGAGGTTCCAGGAGTTTCATCCGAGGGAGTGACCTTTGAGATGTGATCTGGAGGAGGATGAGTGTATCAGTGCAGATGGTGGAAGGGAGAAGAACCGGGGAGGGTGTTCCCAGCAGAGGAGCGAGTGTGGGCCTTGCAGCTGCGGGTTAACCGGGATGCTCAGGGGTGGAAGAGCAGCCCCTACAGACAGCCATGCCTGGCTGGAGAACACAGTGAGATCAAAGTGGCGTGGGGCAGGGCAAGGGGGGCTGGCAGGACCCAGCAGAGCTTGTTAGGGAAACTTCTCTTCATCCTGAGAGCAATAAGTTGGAAAGGCAGAGGGCAGGAGTGAAATGGGAGACAGGAAGTCCAGGTGAGATATCATGACTAAGTCAGGACAAGATCCAGGTTCTCCTGGATTTATGAAGCACCTGTGTTGATCCAGGTACTCTTAGCACTCAGTGATACTGGAAGAACCTTATAAAGGTCCCTTAATCTGGCACGTGTTCATTTTTCAGCTATGGAGGGTGTTGGCTGCTAATAGCTCACAGCCACCCGTGGTAACCACAGACTTGCCCCCAGCTGACAGAGCCACCACCCTGGGTTTAATGCACTCCATGCACCTCACTCTCAGCACCTGGGTGGTTGCCAACCAACGTCTGACGCTTAGGTGCAACGGCCAGCCATTTGACTGCAGGTGGGGATAACTGGAGCTATGGCTGCTCAGAGCATACTGTGGGTTGAGGCAAGTTAAAGCTGGGGTTGGCAAAGGGTTGGAGAGTAAATATTACAGGCTTTCAAGCCTCATGACCTGTGTTGCAACTGTTCCACTCTGCCACTGTTATATGAAAGCAGCCCTACGTGTAGGAATAGATGGACACGTTTCAATAAAACTTTATTTGCAGCATCAGATTTGGCCCAAGAGCCATAATTTGATCACCCCTGGTCTAGATTTTACCTGAGACCACACTCTTTGTGTGGTTCCTTTGTCTTTCCTATTATGCTCCCCTTCAGACAACTTTGGAGGTCTGTCTACTACTGGCACAGCACTGCCTCAGAGTCACATGCATCTGATCCCCTCTCTCCGTCTCTGCTTCTGGATAATTCAGCCCATGACATGGATGGAATATGTTTGGTTTTAGAAATCAGTAAACCCAAACTGAAAGAGCTGGGGAGGGTGTATCTGATGCACAAGTATAAGGAGTACATTTTTATCACTGTGTACACCTGGACCAAGGCACAAATCCAAACACCAAAAGGGAATGTCACCACACAAGTCAAGTAACCCAGCCCCCGGCTGGCATCCAAAGAGGCAAGTGTATCTTCTGCCATGATGGCTTCTGACTGAGATTCAGCTGGGATAGCAGAGTCCTGGCATTGAAGCAATGGCAGAAAAAGTATTGATAAGTGATATGGTTTAGATATGAGGTGTCCCCCATAAGCTCATGTGTGAGACAATGCAAAACTGCCCAGAGGTAAAATGATTAGATTATGCTCACTGTAAACTGATTGACGAATTCATTTGCTCAAATACATTAACCAGGTGGTAACTGCAGTCAGGTAGAGCAGGTCTAGAGGAAGCAGGTCACTGGAGGCATGCCTTTGGCGGTTATATTTTGCCCTGATAAGCAGAGCTCTCTCTGCTTCTGGCCTGTGATGAACTGAGCACGTTTCCTCCACCACACTCTTCTGCCAGGATGTTCTGCCTCACCTTGGACTCAGAGGTATGGAGTTGGCCAAGCATGGACTGAATTTCTGAAAACGTGAGGCAAAATAAGCTTTTCTTCCTCTAAATTGTTCTTGTTGGGAATAGTAACAACACAAAGCTGATTAAAATAGCAACTTATGGCTTTCACTGTAGCCTGGACCCTGAGATGCTCTAATATTTTCTCTCCAAAGCCAACTTGCTGGGGTTCTGCCTGCTTCCCCTGGGAATGTCAGGTCAAACAACATTTTTTTCCCCAAATGTTGGTCCAATGGTAAATAGTTTGCCCTAAATTATCATTATTTGCTGCTGTGTTTCTTATAATGTATTTTTTTAGCTACTGATAGCAACTGATTTTGTGTATTCAGAACCTACTTTGTATTAATACACCAACTCCCACCAATCATTGGTTGAGGCAGCTTCTGAGTGACATTAAGTCCTCAGCACTTCCAATCTGCCATGCCCATGGGTCTAGTGAGCTCTGGTGGCCAAAGACATCCCTGCTCAGAGATGTAAGAGCTAGTCATTGCAAAGCAGGTGAGTATGCTCCAAAAAGGTAAGAGTCCAAATGCTAGGTAATTACACCTCTGCCCACAGAAGTGAGCAGGTAACCCAATCATAGTACTTCCTTCTCCTCAAGTGATTGGAGCAGCAGGGAGCACACGACCAAGACTGGGCCAATGAGATGTCTTCTACTATTCTGTCTGGTTGGAGCCAATGGAGTCAAGGAGCTAGGAGGCCATGAAGTCAAGTGACCTTGAACTTATCACTTGAGAAACTCTTTCTTCATTGTGAAAGAATAAGTATCACACCCACTTAAGAGAAGTTGAAAGGATAGAGAAGTCCCCTTCTAAATAGCTAGTCTGCTTTGGGTTCCTGTCACTTATAACACAGGATTCTGAATACACAATGGTGTTGGAATTCCTCCTGGGAAGCTGGAACAGACTGGAATCAGCTGCCCCAGGAGCTACAATGAAGATGGCAAAGCTATTGCCCCTGGCTTTCCACAGAGCTGCAGTAGACACTTTCCAACTGGGGAGGGTGGACAGGGGAGGATGGGGGAAGGTTAATTGATAGGTACAGAGTTCCAGGCAGATGTAAGTTCTGATGTTATCCTGCACAACAGAACACAGGAGTCAACCATAATGTTCTATTTCAGAAGAGCCAGAGGAGAGAATTTTGCATGTTCTCACCACATCTGTGTTTGAGGCTATGAATAGGCTGATTACCCTGATTTGACCATTACACATGTGTACATGTATCACAACCCCACACTGTACCACACAGATACACACAATTATTAGGTGTCAATTAAAAATAAAATACAACTTTAAAAATTTTAGTGGTTCATAGTGAATGTCTAAAAATATTGGTAAACTGATTAACTCATGGCTCAATGGAAGGTCTTTTTTTTTTTTTTTTTTTCCCCTAGAAAAAGATCTCAAACACTAGTCCATCCAGTTAGAATGGACTCCCTCAAGACCTGTCCTCCAGCTAAGCCCAGTTGTCCATCCCTTTGTCCCTCAGTCCCAGACCTCCACCACTTTGCACAGATCCTGTTTCTGGGCCTGCCAGGGGAGCCGCTAACCACTTCATTAGAAGAAAAAAGTCTGAAGAGATGTTCCTCCCAGGACGTCTTGGGACAGCTTTTATATTATTAAACAGAATACTTAATATTCCATTATAGAATATTTGCTTTTAGATTATTTCTGCTAAGTCCTGCACTACCTCAAGGGCAGTGAGTAGTTATTTAATATAAGTATGTATGACTGAGAGAACCCACCAAAGTGATCCCTCTCCAAAGAAACGAGCTGCCCCAAAGTCCTGTTTCCACTTTCACATTCAGAACTGCAGGAAGCAAATTTCTGGTAGTTTTAGATAGCCATTCCATGCTAGCTTCCAGGCATTGCATATGCAGAAATATTAAAATCCAGTCTCAGGGAAGCCATCAAGAATTATTAAACAGACATTGTGGCTGGGTTTTGAAATGCTATTTTCATTTTCCTGGACAGGAAGATGGGCCAGACCAGGCGATCCAGTTGCTCTGTTGAGCTCTCCCCAAATCTACCCAGCAAAGAAAGAGAAACCAAAGTGCAGATGGGAAGCGAGCACAGGTTGGCAACCAGGGAAAGCAGAACAATAGTGTGAGTGAGTGGCAGAGCCAGTAGGATTCAGGTTAGAGTCTGCAAACACTGCCCCTGCCAAGGTGAGAAAAGAGATATGAAGAGGTGCGCACGCGTGTGTCTAGTACAGGTATGCATGCATGTACATTTATATGTTTATATGTGTATATAGATCTGTATATAACTCCTTTTGTAGTCAGGATCACAGAGGAATCAGTAGGACCAATAAGGTCTTGCTCTTGGCAGAATGATTCCCCTGCTAGATATGCCACAGCTCCAGAGATATCTCACCCACCTCTGCAGAAGTCACTCCTCACCCAATCCACAAGAAAACTTTCCCTACTTCATTATGATTTGGCAACTCATTAGGACCCTTAGGAAGAACCAGGGAGCACTTGCTGTCCTGGAATGTGACATTCCATCAAGACCTTCCAAACAGGGAGCTGACAGCACCCCAGTGCTCTCTCTCCTGAGACAGGAGAGGGGCTTTGTGCATTTGACAGTCACTTTCAAACAAAGTTAAGATGCAATTAACTCTCATTGGGAGCATCTGGCAGCCTTACTTCAAGGTACCTGCTGTGTGAAGTACTGTTACCATGTGGTATGTCTCAGTCACTGGACGGAAATAAAACATGCAATTCAGATAGGGTCAGTTAGAGCAAAAACAAACAGACCAAAAAAAACCTCCAAAATGACTTCAGATATGAACACTAAGAGGATGCTCTATGCTTATTAGTGAAGAAAAGACAAATCACTATCAGAAACCAGACCCATTTGGCTTGTCTTGAAAGACAACACAACTTCTTCAAAGCATATCACAAAGACGAGTCACAAAGAAGGAAAGACACTGGAGAGTCCACGAGTGGCTTGAGGAAATATCTTGTGCCAGGCACTTGGTCCTTAACTTCCAGGGGACGTTCTCCTTAGTCCTCACATCAAACCTCTGAGAGTGATGCTGACACATGCTTTATGTGCACTCTTTATTATAGAAGAGTTTTAGATTTACAGAAATAGTACAAAGACAATCCAGGGCGATCCCACATGTCCTGGACCAGGTTTCCCTCTTATTAACATATTCTCATGGCTCAGGTGTTACCATGAATGGCCCAGTGTGGATATATGAGTATTAACCAAAGCTCATGCCTCTTTTGGGTTGTCCTAGCCTTTACCAAATGTCCTTTTCCTGTTCCAAATCTCATCACGTTAAACTCAGTCATGCTTCCTTAGGTTCTTCCCACTGTGACAGTTTCTCAGTCTTGCCCCATTGGTTTGGGACAGCTTTGATAGCTTTGAGGAGCACTGCTCAGGTATCTTGTAGGGCGTCCCTTGAGTGGAATTTGCCTCGTGTTTTTCTCATGACTATGTTGGGGTTATGAGCTGTAAGAGGAAAGCCCTGGAGGTGAAGTGAGTCCCCACCAGAGCCTGCGGAGGATGCCTGGGATGAAAGCTCACCTCCGCCGTGTCGGCCTTTATCACCCAGCGGGGGGGGGGGGGGGGGCATCTGTCAAGGTTCCCACGGTAAAATCATCCTCTGTCCATCCTCTGCTCTTTGGAAGGAAGTCAGTGTGTGCCATCCGCACCTAAGGAACAGGGTAACGCTCTGCCTCCTTGAGTGTGTCTCTGTGACTCTTTGGAATGCTTCATGAGCAATGTGTCTCCTCTTCTTACACTCTGTGTTATAATCTAAGACTACTTTGCTTTGCTTGTTGCTCAAACTGCTTTAGGTTTGGCCACTGGAAACCATTTTGATCGCTTTGGCATGCCTCCTCTTTTATTTATGTACTTATTAAGCATGTCCTTATTTATGGTTACACAACATTCTCCAGGCTCATCTCGTGTACATCTTGTTCTAGTGCAAGGATCATCCATTTCTTCAAGGAGCCTGGTTCTTCCATTGAGAAGAGTATTCAGATCCAAGTTCGGGGTATGAGGGGTGCTCAGTTGCTTCTGCTGTCTCTCAGCTGATGCAATAAGGAAATCTGTGTGTGCATCGAACACATGTATGTACACCTGTCTATAAATATCTACATACATGAGCATCTGTGCCTCTAGTATCCTAATCACAAACTTATCTAATGTCCCCAACTCTGATTCATTATCAAATGCACTGTTGTAGCCCCCTGTCTGTAATCTGTCTGTAACCCCCCACCTCAACAACCATGAACCTGACTTTCTCCATCCCCACCCCCTGCTTTGGTTAACTGTTAGATTCTAGTATATACAGCAACATGAGAATTGTTAGTCTATGTCTCTATGGAAAGCTACTTTATCAACTAGAATACAGAGCTCAGCAATGATATATTTTTATTATTATTACTGCATGTTTCTTTTGGTCTTCCCAAGTATATGAGCTTTGCCCTGGATGGTCCACAGCTTCCATGTGCCTGGCTATGACTGGGGATTTAGAATCAATTACAGAAGAATTAAGAAGAAAAATGGCAATGATGCTGAGGATTAAAAAGGTAAAAACCCTTGTCTATGTAATGAGTGCCTACTGAAGGCTTACGAGGTACCAGACACTCTGCCAGCTACTAACTCATCTAATTATTCCAAAAATCCCAATGAGATATTAATGTCAACCCCACTTTGTAGAGAGAAAGGCCCGGAGAGGTTTTCCCCAAAGTCAAATCAATTGAAAGTCGTGGGGCCTCTCTTTGAACCTGGTCAGCTGACTCTAGAATCCAGGGTCTTGGGTATTTCCATGCTGCCTCTGGAGGAGTTAATACTCAAATTTATGAAAGCCACAGAATGATTTTGCAGCCAGACAATAATGAAATTTTAAGTCCTGCCGTTGACTTGGGTGTTTTGTCCTAACTGCTGCTTTAGCAGGTGAAGGGCAAGACCTGGTTGGTAAGAGAAAAGATGTTCTAAGCCTGACCCCTCTGGTTCTGGGGGTTCTGAGGAGGAAAAGAAGGAGCCATCAGGAAGACTAAAATCACGTCACCCCACTTCCTCCCTTGGCTTCAGAGCCAGGGTGGATGGAGGGATGCTGGAGGAGCTGAGGGAAATGCCAGGGGCAGGAATCCCTGACCTGCTCTAACCTGAGACTCCAAGCTCTGCACTCTCATGGGGCAGCTGGGCAGTTAAGAAGCAGTGGTATGATTGGCCACAGGACTGCCCAGCTGGCTCTCCCCAGTGACTCTTAGGTTCCAGCCAGCCTGAGAGCTGGGGTCTTTGTGGGACCCATGCACTAGTGTGGAATTAATTTCTTTTCAATTCATTCTACTCTCCTTTTTCTTCTGAGCAGATGGATACCAGAGGCCAACTCAGACTGAACTTATATACTCACAAAGGTCAAATAAAAAAAATCACATTACCCATGTAAAAACATTTTTCCCATTTCTCAAAATATTACAAGACTTTTTTTTTTATAGATAAGGAAACCAAAGCTCAGAGAGGTTGAATGACTTGCCCAAAGTCATACAGTTTGTTATTATCATATCAGGATTTGATCTCAGGTGTGTATGAAAGCAAAACGGGTGTTTCCTTCACTAAGCCAGGCTGCCTCTCTCACGAATCAGGAAGAGACTGGAAGCTCAGCATTGAGCTGCCTTTATGGAGAGAGACGCTTCTGCCCTGAGCATCCTTCTTCCTAGAGTTCCCTAGCCAGGCAAGAAGATCCCTGGTCATTTCAACACCTTTTTGTTTCTTCTTATCCACAGAGGAGGACTACTATTGTATACAGAGGATAAGCCTGAATCCCCCAATCCTGGAATCCACCAATCGTGGAATCCACCCGTGCCCCTGTTTCTTGAATTCGGTTCATCCATCCATCCCTCTTCACATATCTTAGTGTCTGTGATGTTCTAGGAATCATGCTGGATGGACAAATTCTAGCTCTTACCAACTCCAGAAGCTCAAAACACTTTCGCAAAGCTCTCCACACCTGGGAGGAACCATGTTTTTGCCTGGGCCACGAGGCCATGGTGGTCCTTCCTAGCCCCCACATGAAGCAGCCTTGGCATTCTCTCGCCGCACGCACCAGCATCCGAGGTGACGCATCGAAACGAGATTGGGGTTCTCAGCAGGTCCACGCGGGTTCAAGCTCCAGCTCTCCTATTTACCAATGACATCTCTGCTTGTGCTGCATAGCCTTATGAGCCCCTGTCTCGTAGGTACAAGACGAGAACATCCTCCTCCCGAGGTTGCCGTGGGGTTTAGAGACATTATGGAGACCACGTTTGGCATCACATCCAGAACATTGTAAGCACCCAATATGTAGTTGCTTAAGCTTAATTGCTTCCAATTGTCCAGGACATCAAAACTCCACAATGATGGTGCTCTGAGAAGAACAAGGTGTTTGGTTTCCGTACATCCCCCTCTGGGCTCAGAATTCTTGGCTATATTCCAGCTTAGTCAGTTGCATCAAAACTGGACCAACAAGATGGAATGGGCAGGAGAGGTCCCTGCAGGGGCCAATTGCAAAGAATAAAGAAGAGGACAGACATTCAGAAACCAGAATAGGACTGTCCCTTTTCACTCTATTTTTCCTTTCTAGTCTTTCTGAGTCTTTATGCCCAGCATCCTTTTGAGGGGAAAACCTGAAAATTATACTTAAAAATGCCATAGAGATTTGTCTCTGGTCACAAGAAAGGGAAGGAAAAAAATCTAAACTAACTTAAAATAACCCTGAATTTCTCAAAAGAGAACATAGCAGGCTAGGCACCCACCAGAAAATGTTCATGCAAAAGACAATTAAACCCACCTATTGAATCTTGATGACAGACAGACTGGTAAGAATTTACAATGGAAGAAAAATACACACACACACACACACACACACACACACACACACACATACACACACAGAGAATTTAAAAACCTTTGGCAAACCAGCCACTTGTCTTACCCAAGGGCTCCTATCTTTCATGCACACAAACATTTATTTTTATTTTGACCATTTAAGATAGGAATATTTTAAACCTAGAGTTGTTAAATGTTTATTTAATGCTGACTCTAGGCCACTTTTTATGTAGGCTCTAGGGAACAGAGATTCATTTCAAAGAATCTGCTTCAAGTAGAAAACAGTCCAGAGCAGGAGGAAGATCAGCACCCCGACAGGACAGAGAGGGGACAAGTCGTAATCAGCACCTGCAGAGCTGTGACACAGCCAAACCAGTCCTCCTGTGCGAGCAGAGAGAGGACCACCCACCCCAGTATTAGAAGACAGGAGGCCTTCTCCATCTACATTCTGAAGAAGAGAGTACAGCACAGGCAGCAGAAGGACGAGGAGGAGCCCAAGTTTGGTTTGAACAACATGGTGTACGTGTCGTCACTTCTGAACCAGAATATCTCTATGGTACCGAAATGCCATTGTCCTGTGTCACTGGAAAGTGGTGTGTCCCCCCTGAAACTCATGTTGAAGTTCGGTCCCAAATGTGAAGGTGCCGAGAGGCAGTGGGAAATCTAGGAGGTCATCAGCCATTAAAAGATAGATGCATTCTCGAGGGGCTGGGGTCATTACCCCAAGATGGTGTCATACAGCAGGCCAGCCCCTTCTGTTTCACATCTTCTGTGGGAACCCACTTGCCCTCCGCTTTCCTGCCTGGCAGCATGATGGCCTTGCCAGATGTGGCTGCCCAGTCTAGGATTTCAGCCTCCAGAACCAACTTCTTTCCTCTATAAATTTCCCAATCTCAAGTACTTTAACATAGCAAAAGAAAATGAACAAAGACAGGTACATTAGCTTGCCATTAATGGCTCAGAGTGATGGTCCTAAATACCAAAGTTTGCTCAATGCCACAGCAGCCATTTCAGCCACCAACTGGTGCTATAGGTGGACACCTGCCCTTTGCTCCAGAGCCCCAGAGTGCTGCGGTGTAGCCTCCACTACTCCTTCTCCTCTGCTTACCTGCACCCTCCCCTCTTAACGCCTTATTCTGGAGTCTCACCTCTGTCCCTGTGAGTCTGCCTCATCAGCCATGTGGTAAGCAGCAGCCAGTCTGCCTGGCTTTCTTTGTTTCAAGTCCCAGTGTGTTACGGGATTCAAAAGTAGATACCCAAACCTGTTTGAATAAACAGTGACATAACGATTAACCATATGTAGAAATTTTCTTCTGCAAAATGCTCTCCTCTATTTATTTTTTTTAACTAATGTTGAATCATCATTCAGGTCTCAGCTTAATCACCATGTCCTCCCCAGACGCCAGCCTATCACTAAGCACAGTTGTGAGCTGCTGAGCGTCTCAACCATCAGGGGACCACGTGGATGACGGTGGCCCATAGATTACATCGCCTGGGAATGCCATAGTCTTCCTAGCTTGTGTAAGTCACTCTATGACATTTGCACAATGACAAAATCACCCAACAATGCATTTTCTCAGAACACACCAGCTTATTAAGCCATGCATGACTATAGTCCTGTAACTCCCTTTGACCTATTACCAGAGCTTATGAGCCCAGTACCACTAACTAGGTGGCTTTCATAACAGAAATGCATTATCTCACAGTTCTAGAGGCTGGAAGCCCAAGTTCAGGGTGTGTGTGAGCAGCTTGTTCCTTCTAAGGGTGGTGGGGGAAATTTGTTCATGACCCTTTCCTAGTTTCTGGTGGTGAGCTGGCATTTTTGGCATTCCTTGGCTTAGAGATCATTGCTTTCATCTTCACATGGTGTCTGTCCTGTGAATGTCCCAACCAAATTGTCCTTTTAATAAAGACACCAGTCTTCCTGGATGAGGGGCCAACCTACTTCAATAAAGAACTCATCTCAACTTCTTACACCTACGATGACCCTATTCCCAAATAAGGTCCCATTTGGAGGTCCTGGGGGCTAGGTCTTCAACTTCTGAATTTGAGGGGGGCTTCTCTTTCTTGCACACACGAATGTTTTACCCTGCCTCTTTGAGATCAGGGATTGTGTTCTTTTCCCTCCTCACTCTGCTGTGAGCACCCAGCCTAGCATCTTACGTGGAACTGAATTCTATCACAGGAAGAGAAAAGAGAACATTTTTTCAGTCACCTGCTATGTGACAGGCAGCATGTGAAGCGCTTTACCTAAAAACCAGATATTTCTCAAAGAAAAAAAGGCATGGAATTGCTTAGCAATATGTTGGCTTAGCAATATGTCCATTTTGGTTGCTCTGAAATTTGTTTTTTTTTTTCCTTTTTGGAGTACGTGTGCAGTGGATAAATGTTATGTTTATGGATCATTTGATGCCTGGGACAGCAAATGACAAGAACACAAAAACAAGACAATAAAACAAATGAGAAAACTGGGCTTAGCTTACCCAAATACGAGGATACCACAGTGATTAGGAAATGACCCAGCATATTTCCCCGTGGAAGGAGAAGGAAAGAGGATCTACAGCAAGTCTCTAGGAACAATAAAGACGGGTGCAGAAGGAAGAGGAAGGGGAAAGTTCTTCTCACTAAGCATTTGTGAATCACGGTGGAAAGATGGTTTTATACAATAGACGAGGAGTTTGGATGCATGACCTCAGGCAGGTGCTTCGCCTCTGTCTCTTCCCTCATCTATAATTACGATAAGAAGAGCAATACTTATTTCATTGAGAGGGCCTATTCTCAAAATATGTGGAAAAATGAACCCAGAAAGTAAAAAAACATAAAAATACTAAGGCAACTGAGGTAAGAAAAATTGTCCAACTTTAGGATATCCCAGATACAATCATTTCCTTTATATGCTTCCTCCAAGTTTGAGAGATGTTCCAGCATCCAAAGCTTCCTGTCACCCCACCTCTGGAGGTGTCTCTTGCCTTCCCCATATCAGCCCCTAACTCCTGATGGCAGGTATGTATCAGAATTACTCAGAATTATGTGGGACCAAGCTTTGGTTGAATTTCTAGCTAAAGTTCTTTCTGATTCTTTGCTGATCCCCTTAGAAGAATTCTGAGTGAACACATATCTCTTCTCTCGTCCTTCTGCCCCTGCTCCAACATATACATATCTCAGGAGGATTTTAAATGTATGTCCTTTTGATTCTTTAATATTTCCAAGATTCATTTCTCCCTCTGCATCTCCATCAACCCTTCTCTAGACTAAACCACCATTGTGTCCTACCTGGGCCTCATGAGATGCTGGTCTTCTTCCCACCCACATCCAGGCCATTAAGAACTTCATAGGATCCATGTGAGTGATCAGTTTATCTTAGAAGTTGGAAAGAAGGCAGACTCCCTGAATATACGTTTTCATGGGGCTCAAGTGTTAAAAGTATGGAAGTCTTTTTAAAAGAGTCTATGTTCATTGAACCAACATGTCAGTCATTGTAAATGTCTAGCCCATAAGTTCTGTGGAACTGTCAATCAGAAGTTGCAGGGCAATCTAAGCTGAGAAACCAAGAAACCAGAGCCCACTTGCCTCCAAGTCTCTGGAGAGCTTCCTAGGTACCTGGTGTCACTCTCATGTTACAGAGCCCTCAATGTCCTGGACAAGATCAACTCAACTAAACAGACCCCCCCCCCCAAAAAAAAATATCCAAGTCTTGTCCCACTAACACAATCCTATGCTCAACACAGTGTTTGAACATTCATGTCCTTCTGCCAAGGAGAAGCGTTGGAAGGAGTTTGGAGCATCAAGAGAACTCTGATTTGCTACCATCCAATGGCCTGACCTCATCATTTAGTCTTCCAGTTGTGACATGGTTTTTGGATTTCTACATTGAACCTCAAAATTATTAATACATAGAACAGATAGAAGAGAATTATTATGGGTTAGATAAGAGGTGTACCCAAAAACACTCATGTGTGAAATAAGGCAAAAACGTTTAGAGGTGAAATGATTGGGTTATGAGAGTCTTGACCTAATCAGTGCATTAAGCCTCTCCTGGGGACTAACTGGGAAGTAACTAAAGGCAGATAGGGTGTAGTGGAGGAGAAAGTCATTGGGGGGCATGCCTTAGGGGTGTGTTGCTCTTGGTGAGCAGAACTCTCCCTCTCTCTGCTGTCCTGGGCTGCTTTCCTCTACTACATTCTTCTGCCATGATGTTCTGCCTCACCTTTGACCCCAAAGAATGGAGTTAGCCATCTATGGACTAAGGTATTTGAAACTGTGAGCCCCCCAAATAAACTTTTCCTCCTCTGATTGTTCTTTTTGGGTCTTTTGGTCACAGCAGCAAACAAGCTGACGAAAACAGAATATTCCATTTTTCCAGCCCTGCCCTCATTCCCAGAGGATCAGCACTGGGGCCAAGGCCAGGAGGCATGCTTATTTAGTAGGATTTTCCCCTGGAATACTAGAGAAGGGAGGGCCGAGGGATGTGGGTGTGCTTGGGTGGGAGAGTACCTCTGCCTTCAAAAGCTTGTATGACTTTGTGAAAATTTCCTGACATTTCTAATTCTGTTCCTCAGCTGTACCACAGTGATAACCCTGGTACCTCTCTCTAACGGTGTTGTGAGAGTGCAGCGAAGCATGTAAAGATGTTTATGCCTAGCACATAACACTCAATAAATATCAGGGAGATGTTGTGATTGTTATGGAGCTGTCTGGCCTCTCAAAGCCTCAGATGTCACCGCTGAAATAGAAAGCTTGCTTTGATTCTGAGACCACCTTACATTGACTATCAGGCCCTTCTAGAATTATAGATATTATTACTGAATAGGGCAAGACAAAGAAACCAACTGGCTTCTGAGAAACTGAACCTGGAAACAGACCAAGCCTGTTAACATCTGTCTGGACACCCGCCCGTCATCTCCTGCTCTCTGGGCAATGTGGTCCTGCCCAATCTTGGTTTCTCCCTAAAGCCTCCCATGCCTGTGCTGGGGGCTAGCTTCTCAGTTCCACATTCCTGGCCCCCAGGACCAGCAGAGGCATGGGGTGGGACACGGTCTGTGTTGCTGGGGACAGGGAGGGCTCCCCCAGCCTCTCAGCAGAGCTAGATGGCTCTCCAAATAGCCAAGTGGTTAATGCTGAGGGGCAAACATGAGGCTCATCCGTAATCCTAGGCAGATGCCAGCTTTACCTGCTGCATCAGGAGCTGCGAGTGTGATCTGAGGAAGAGACGAATAGAATGTGAGACCCAAGGAAGAGGTAGAAACTTCTTCGGGAGATAGTGGAAATGTGATCCTTATGGACTCTCCAGGTCCATTCAAAAGTTTTACAGATTTTTTTAATTTAAAAACCTAGAAATGAAATCAAACAAAACCAAGACCCAGAGAGGGATGGGTTTGCTCAAGTTCACTGCACAAATGTGCCAAGGTGAGAGCCAGCTCTCCAGAATCCTAGACCACCCCTCTCTCTGCACACAGATCTGGCCCATCCTGCTCCTAACCCATGGGTGGAGGTGAAGCTCTGACCAGCTGGAAAAGGATAAAATAGCCTCTCCCTCTGCTCTGTGATGGTTTTCGTTCTACAGGTTCAAACATCCCTTCCTCTCTTTGCTGCAAAGAACCTCAGAATAAACCTTATTATTTGCTCAGGCATTCACTGACTCATTCGTTCATTAATTTCTTTTTTTTTTTTTTTTTTTTTTTCTTTAATGCCTCTATGTGCACAGCATCACCTCAGGCCCAGGGAATGTACCAATGAAGGAATGAACCTAGGCACTACCTCCTGGCAAGTCAGAAATCAGACAAAAAGAAAACTACATGAATGAATGCATACTTACAAATTGTCCTTTTTTTTTTTTTTTGGAGGAAAAATTATTTGACACTAGCCATGCCTAATCTACCTGTGATGGAAAATTATGTAGAACTGACTGTAATGTTTTCTCCTGACACATTTTGACATACAGCGGGACTTCCTCATTAGGCAGATGGCCATGGGCAGCCAGGACCTTCATGGGGAGATTTCACAAAGGAGCCTGGCTGCAGAAGGCTTCCACACAGAGCATTAATGTGGACCGGCATCTGCTGAACTCGTTCTTGTGTCTGGTCCAAAGGTCATGAGGAATTCTGGGCCACGGGAGAGGAAGGCGTTAAGGGGACAGTTAAGTGAACCGTCGCATGTTCTCTGAGATGGGGCTTGGTGTGCTGCCCCATAGCAGAAGGGAAACACAGAGTTGCATGACTCTCAAGTCCCCAACACAGAGTTTAAACATGGATCAGAGACATTCCTGGAGGGTGGGCTGAGCAGGGGAAAAGAAGTGCAGAAAGAATCAGGCTTTCCCCCACTCAGCAAATGAGAATCCCCAGCCCCGAGCCCTCCAACACTGAAGCTGGGAATCAGTCTATAATTGGAGTCCTGTGTCCTCCCCAGCTTCGGAGGCACCATGAGAGTGAATAACACCAAGCCAGCACTGGGGCTGACTTATTGTCTCAGCAGCAGATTAAGAACTGGAAGAAAAGAAGAGATGTGGGTGATATGAGGGTTGCAGATCTTCAAGGCCATTATCTGTCTTGAGCTTTGGCCCACCCAACCACCCACTCCTCCATGTGAGGTTCTAATGTAACAATAAGCCTGCAATTATATTTTACTTGCCAAAAAATATAGTGGTGAGTCAAAAAGTCAGCTCGTAGATGCACCGGGTACCACTGGCTATGTGAGTGGGAGGGGCCAGAGCCCCACTGCGGGTTCATGTACTGGGGTGGGTCTGGCTGCCCTGGGCTGGACGTCCCCGTGTCTATAAGTAGTACTTGTCCCTGGCTGGCATAAGAACACTGGACATAAGGGAGGTAGCTTCCATTGGTGGTTAAGACCAGAGGGGAGACTCAGAGACCTGGACAGGCCTTGGGGTCAGGACAAGAAGTCACAGCCAGAGGATGATGTGGACAGTAGAATCAGAGATCAGAGGGAAAAGAGTACCTCTGCAGGAGTAAGGATGGTTGATCCACCTCACACTGGCCAAGAACCAAGCTGGGTAACAGAGGCACCATCAATAGACAACCACCAAAGACCTCACCTACACCCCAAATGCACCTGGATGCTGAAAGGCCCCTCCAAATGTAGATGCAATGTTAGGGAGGAGAGTATAATAAATTGAGAAAGGAAATCGTAATTGACTAAGTTCTTAACATCAAGGAGAATAAAAACTAAAAAGAGAAATTAAGGTGTTATTAAAAAAAAAAAAAGATGAGAGAGACAGAATGAGACTGTATCACTGTACGAATCCCAGTTCTGCCACTTACTAACTCCATGGGTTGGGCACCTTTTGCTCTCTCCTGCTTGGTTTCTTTATGTGGTTCTAAGCAAAGCAAGGCCACCCCACCCAGCCTCGGAAGCTCATGAAGTGTGGGAGAGGCCAAGTCCCAAAGTCAACCACTGGCATGGGCTCCTCATTACTGCCTGTCCTGCAGTGGGCAGTGTCCCTCTGAGGGATGCACCTATCCTGTGTGCTAACAGTGCCCCTGCTGAGAAACACAGCAGCCAATCCCAAGGCTCTTTGAGACCAGCTGAGAAGTACTTTGCACCAGCTCCGCCTCTTATGGGTCACAAGCAACCTTCACCACCTGCCTAGCCAGCGGTGAGTGGTGGGCGTGAGGCCAAGCTGGGCTAGGCACTCTGCCACTTGGCTCTACATCCCTCTGAGCTTCCCCTGGCACTGAACATATTTATCAGACTGTTGCAATGGGTGGATTTTTCACTTATCTTTTTTGTTAGCCCAGTTTCCTCATCTTAGCAAATTAGACCTCTTTGGACAGACTATTTCTTGCTCAGGGGTAGGAGGCTGCCCATTATTTATCCACTAGATGCCACCACAACACCCCCCAACACACACATACACATACACACATACACACACACACATACACAAGTAACAACCAAAGTCATCTCCAGGCATTGCTGCATATCCCCAAATAAGACCTGCTGGTGCAAATTGGAGCAGAAATGGTGCCTTCTTATTCTTTATACTTCCTACTATGCTGCACAGGTCCTGGATCCTGGTCAACACTCACCAAACAGAACCAACAATGAAAACTCATGTGCGTGTGTGTGTGCAGGAGCATGCCCCCTGTGCCTGCACGCACATGCCATTCCCACATTGTGGTCTCCGAAATCTGTTGTTGAAGGATCTAAGTGTTCTTGTTCTTGGGGGTGGCGATCAGCACTTCTGTGTGTCTGTGTTGCGTGGTGAAAACAAGAGTAACAAAAGAACGTCAGCAACAATCAGAATTGAACGATCCTTTGTTTCAGGGTTGGAGAGTGAGCGAGAATGTGTGTGTGTGAGAGAAAGAAAGAGAGAGAACAGGGATCATCTCCTCTGACTGATTAACAGTTCCTTTTCAAACAATATTCAGTTGGGGAAGAAAATGTATTTGCAGTGAAACAAGAAATCCTTTTCTCCATTTCATAAGCGAGACATTAGCAGGTCGTTAAAGCCTCGTTCCCTCTTGAGCTTCTAATGCACTGGTCTTTACTTGGGAGCACATGGCAATCACAAGGAAAGATTTTTATTGCCAGATGAACAGATCGGGAAGTAAGATCTTAGGAAATGTGCTACTAGGCAGCAGATAAGTAATTAGGTGACAAGCAAAACACATTATTCAGCATTTCAAAATATTTCCACTTCATCACCAGTTCATTAAAATCCCGCCTCCTCTCTTGTGGCCCACTCGGAATTTACATCAAGATTATTTACCCGAAGTAAATATAAAATAAAATCATCAGATAAGTGAATTGTGATTAAGTCATATGATTGTTTTTAGTGCTTCTCTGTGAGCCCAAATAGACCTGGGAATTCGACTCTTGCTGACACTGGGAGTTGATTGATGGCTGTCCTCGCCAACACAAAGGTGAGATCAAATGGCATCTTCATTATCACTAAAAAAAAAGGAACTGAGGAGCCATAGCTGGTGCCACAGGAAGAACAGTCAAGAGAGTGGGCGAAAATCAAGGTGATGTTGCATCCTCAAAGAGGCTCCACACTTGGAATTGATCCTCTGACTAATGACTGAATTTAACAAATTCCACTGAGGAAGGGCAGCCAGCAAGTTACCTGGTTTCTGCTTCGTCTCAGCTGGTGTCGTAACTAGGGAGCTTCCCAGTCCCCCAGGCAGCTCTGCAAAATCAGGCCTGTAGTGAGCGCCCATCAAGTGCTCAGTCATCCACTGACTTGATGACCAAGTGACCACATGAGAACAAGCAAAGCGGAAGTCCCAGGTTAAAAAGAATATCGCCATGGGTCCTCAGAGTCAAAGGGAAGAAGACGAGTCCAGGCACTTCATGTTATAGAGGCAGAAGAGGGGAGGGCAAGGAAGGGGGCGAGCTAGGGAAGAGAGGAGGAGGAGGAAGGAAGGAGGGAAGAAGGAAAGAGGGACGAGGGAGGAGGAAAGTAAGAAGGAAGTATGCAAACCTCTTACACAGGGCATACCAAACACCAGGCAAACCATTTCCACCTGGATTATTTCATAAAATAGCTACTGTAAAACTAGAAGTCCATTGCACCATTCAATAGATGAGGAAAGGATCCGAGAGAGAGCAATTTATTTAACCTCCCATAAACGTGCAGCCTTTATGCTACGTATGTGCCTCTGTACCCACACACTGAAAACATGATCTTGTCACCTCCTAGTTCTTTCCAGTCTCTCGGGATAAGGAAGGCAGTCCCTAACATGGACCCCAAGGCCGCTGCCACCCTCCACCCTAGTGTCCTGCGCTCCCTCTCCAACGCCCATCCTTTCTGCTTCCCAGATGTCCTTGGTTCTTTCTCTTCTAGGAAGGGCCTTGGCAGACGCTGTTTCCTTTGCCTGAAAGACCCCCATTCATCCATCTGCCCACGGGCAGCTCCTTCCATCGCACCGGAAGCAGAGTCCCAGACCCCGTCTTCCAATCACTGTTGCATCTCCTGCACGGTATCCAGCTTGCCACAGATGTCCGTCCTAGGGATGAATAAACAAACCCACGAACCTACAGTTTAAATGCCTGGTGTTTCAAATACACGCATACGAACTCCGAGGGAGATTTTCACACCACCAGAGATGCAGAGCAACCCAGGAAATCCCCAGGAGAAGAGAGCAATCCAGAGCCGGACCAGGCATGTATGTTTCCACCCAAGCCATCATCTGTCATCATCGGCCGTGGGGAAGTCTTGAGATTGCACTCTAACGTTTGCATTACTCTCCCACTTCTGGAGAGGCCACCTGCAACCATTTTAGGAATCTGACAAAATGTTTCCGGTTTCCCTAATCCCTCTTAAAAATGATAGATCAGCAACTTGGTGTTTTCATAAATTCTTTGGCCAGAGTTGTGTTTTTTCCATCCACATTTCACATTAAAGATTCTTTATGAAAATAGCTATCAGAGAGGAGTTTAATGGGATTATGATTTTTTTAAAGCTCTATCTCTCTAATTAATACCCCAGAGGGGGAATTTTTTTTTCCCCTAACGTAATGGCCTTTCAGTGCTAAAAGGACTTAATATTATGGTAAAATCTGTTAACTTTCCTGGCACTCTGACCCAACTGATAACATGAAAAGGGAACTATCTTTCTTCTCTGAGCCTCTGCCACCGCAAATGGTGTTGTTTTCAGTATTTTCGTAATGAACTAATCAACTGCTTATTCACTAATTGCATCTACATTAAAAACTTATTACCCTGGAAAAGGGCTGCACTGTAATTGACCTTCCAGCTAGAGCTGGAGGGGTGAGGAGCAATGGCGAGACAGAAGAATGGCCAGCCCCAGGCAGGTTGCCTCCCCGTCCTCTGAAACAGGCGTGAGGTCTTTACAGGTCGCCATATACAAAGATGGAAGTCCAAAAGGAGGGTGCTGTGCCCACCTGCTGGGGCCCAGGCCTCATCAGCTTTCACTGTAATTATGAAGGTGATAAAAACAAGCGGTAGTGACAAGAAGCACTGATTGAGCTGAGTGTCCACACCAGGCACATGTGAAGCTCATGTCAATTCTAGGAGGTAATATGGATGCCCACTCTTCTATAAAGAGACTGGGGCTCAGAAAGTCACTGAGATGTGACTTTCCCAAGGTTACTTGCCCTTCACTTAGGATCCTGGCCTGACCAGGGATGCTAGACAAATGAGAATCCAGGTGCTGGTGAGATCCAGAGACAGTCAAGCTCTCACTGGTAGCTTCTTCCGTGACAGCAGCTCACAGCCTCCCCGAAAGCTCCCTGCTCCTTTTCACATGTAAGAGAGAGTCAGCACTTTGTGATTTACCATACCTGGGTACATGGGAGACTAGATTCCCTAGACTCCCTTGCTCATAGACTGGGACCATGTGATCATACACTGGCCAACAAAGTATGGGAGAAGTGATTGAAAGTCACTTCCAGGCCACTGAGGTGGCACTCTTAGAAGTCTTATGTTTGGGTGGCATTGCTTCAAGATGGAGGTGGACTGCCCAATGTGTGGAAGTCTGCCTAAATAAGAAATAAAGTTGTATTATATTATGCTCCTGAATGGATGGGTTTATTCATCACAGCTACATAGCCAAGTCTAGCCTAACTGAGCTACCCCTGAAAAATCCCCATATTTTTCCATTCTATAGTCTATCAATAAACATTATTAAGCATCTCTTGTATGCAAGGCAGCAGAGATGTGCAGGTGAGACAGACATGGTTCTGGATCTCAAAGAGTCTGGTGGGAGTACAGAGATAGTGAACAAGCAGCCAAATGAATACACAAGCTAAATATACAGTTATGGTACTTTCCATGAGGGAAAGCAACAAGTGTGCTGAGATTGAGGGTCACTGATGGTCAGGGAAAGGTTCTTCAGGATGTGGCCATTTTAAAAATGACATTATCCAGGTATGGCAAAGCCAACAGACCAGGAGATGAGGGTCATTGAAAGACAGCTGATTATACTCATGGATGCCCAGACCAGGGGTCCTCACAGCACAGAGGAAGCATCAGGGTTTGTCAGAAGGAAGAAAGAGCATGGGGTGGGGAGACGTGGGCAAGAACTTTAATTTTTGGCTCCAAGGGAAGAAATAGGCAAGGCAGGGTCATCAGGTTTAGAATTGACCAATTTGAAAAATTTGGTGAGCTCTGTCTCTAGTCTGTCTGATACCTGGTCCCGGGGTGATTACAGCAGGTAGGAGCCCAATAACATAGGTGGTTGGAACCAGAGTGATGTATGGCTTGGTTTGCATATAAAGGGCTTCCTTAAGAAAGGTCCTGTGCTATCCCCAGCAAGTCACTGACCCCAGAATGAACAGTCCCCTCCAGAGTCAGCAAGTGTCCAACATGTCAAAGCAACAAAACTAAAAAGTGGTTATTACCAACACGTGAGCTGAGATCTGGGTATGAGAAGACACCAGCCATGGAAAGAACAACGAGACACATTCAAGACAGACAGAATGACCCAGGACATCTAGGTAATGAGACAGCAAAGTCATCAGAAATGGAGGGAGAAGAACAGGTCAAGGGAGGACAGTGTTCCAGGAAGAAAGTGGACTGGACAACTGTGTCAAAGGCTGCCAAGAAGGCAGGTGACTGAGAATGGCAAGGGATTCTTGGAGAGAAACGTCACTCTTGGTGGAGTAGACTACCATCCACTCCTCCCTCTGTCAACGTCTGACTTCTGTGCCCAGAACCCCCTTGTGAAGGTCCCCAGTTGCGTCCCACAGTCACATCTAATGACTGTGTCTGCTCTTCTGCAGCATCTGGGGGAAGGTTCTGGGGACACAACAGACAAGGCAGACAAAAATATGGGGCCTCACCTGGTGGCACCGCAGTGGCGAGAAAACACCACAAACCAGCGGTGATGCCTGGAAACCCCACCACTGTGGAGGAGAGGCAAGCAGGAGGGAGAGAGGCAGGGACGGAGGAGGATCTGTTAGGACGCACCTCCAGTCTTGCTTGTTGGGCGCTCCACCCTGCAGTGCAGAGGACGCTCAAGGCAGGTAAGCAGGGGAGCCATGGCAATGGACCTGCTCTATCACGAGGTGGAGGGTGGCAGGATGTGCCTCGTGGAAGGGGACAGAGCAGGAGCCCCAGGCCCAAGGACCAAGGGGAGCAGAGCCCCAGGGGCAGGACAGGGTAACTCAAGCCTGTGGGGACTCCTGGGAATCGGACACAGTTAGAACAGAGAGGGACTTGGAGACAGTCACAGATTTTGGCAAGTCCCTTCACTTTAGGGCTTCTTGACTGTCTCAGGTAGGAAGTGGGAGAGGATCAGACTGACCCTGGGATGGCAGAGAGGACAGATGAAATCCCACGTGCAATTTCCTGCAAACAGTAGGGCATTAACAAGTAGCAGCCATTATTATGGGATGGCTTCTGCCCAGAATTCAGGGGTTGGGGCTTCACTGGTTCCAGACTTGGCTAATGACACCTGCCATTTGCTTAAAGGTCGTACTGAGGCCATCACGTTAGGCCAGTGCTACCTTTGGGGCCGAATTGATAAGCTCCCCACTGTTTCTACAAAGATCTGTTGACATGATTTATTGGAAACCGTGCCCATTAACATTTTTAAGTGTTCAATAAACCCCCAACCACCAAAGTAAATTAATCTTAATAAATTCACATAGCAGAAAGAATTTTACTCTCCATCTTCATGTGATAGCCTGACTTCCCTGAAGCCTGTCGTGAGGAAGGATGTGAGGGACGGTGAGCTGACTGAACAGAGAGAAAGACACTGGAGGGTGCTTCTCCATTCACCATCTGACGACTCAGCCTCAGCTTCCACGCAATACACTGTTTCCCAAGCCAGTCCATGGTCCTTGCCAAGCCTGACCACCACCTGTGTTTATTAAGATAAATAACTCTTCTTAAAATAAGGTCAGGTGTAACATCATGACCTTATTTGCTGCATTCTAAGCAATAACACCAATAAAACTGCAGACTTAATGTGCTAGGAGTAGTTAGAATTTTCCCCAATAAATTTGTCATTGAAATTATAATACATTCATCCACGTATTCCTTAAAGTCTTCCCATGCACGGAGGAGCATGGGTACTACACTGAGTTATGCTAGGAGCAGTGAGGTGTTCAGATTCTGAGTCTGGGTGGTGAAGGCTGACAGACTCTGTCCTTGTCTTAGCTGTTTTCATTTCTGTATGATTTGGACCAAGTCATACGACCTCACTGGGCCTCAGTTTACTCATTTTAAAGAGATAATAAGACTGAATAGTGGATAATAAGATTTAATAGAATGAAAGATCTACTTCGAAGCCTTATTTTAAAGATTAAACAAAATGAAATAAAACCCAAAACATTTAGAACAGTGACAGGCATATAGTATGTGCTCAATAAAAAGTTTTTGTCTTTATTGGTCCCCTAACATTTTATCAAGAAAGCAGAGCACAGTGGCTGGCACAGAATAGGAAAACTGCATAAAGTTGAGGAAAGAGCCAGCTGAAAGGACTGGAGAGAACAATCCCCAGAGCCCACTCAGGCACAGGAGAGTTCCTATTACCATATCAGAGCAGAAAAGATCCTAAGTGGTGGGATACTCGGTAGCCTACTCCAACAGGTTTGGCTTCAATGTTGAGATAACAAAGCATGAAAGGTCCTAACTAATAAGGCATGAAAACAATACCCAAAAGAATAAAATTGTTACAAGTAACTTAACTGCACCCTAGAGAAACAAAGCTCAAGAATATTCACAGAAACAAACAACAATATCCCACACACTCAAGGTCAATTTTAAATGTCTAGCATTCAATAAAAATTACCAGGCATGCAAAGAAACAGGAAAAGCAACTGAAAATGAGATAGAAAAATCAATTAATTAAAACACTGTAAGATGATAAAGGTGGTAGAATTAGTAGACAAAGACATTAAGCCACTGATTATAACTGAATTCTATATGTTCACAAAGTTAGAGGAAATCTTGAGCAATTGAGTTTATAAAGTATATATATGTACACATATATATACTTTATATGCCATATATATGCTTTATATATATATATACTCTATATGCTTTATATATATAGACTTTATATGCATATATATATTATATATACACACACACACACACACACACACACACACACATACATATACTCCATTCAAACTTCTCAGGATAAAAGGAGAAGAAAACATCAGTGAACTATTAAATGTAACAATATACTCAATTTAAATGAAACACTGAGATTTGTTTAAAAGGACAGAAAAATATGAAAATAGCACCATTTCCATTAAATGCTGTGGAAAATATCAAGGGACCTAATATGTGTATAATCAGAGTCCCTGAGGAAGAGAAGAAAGGAGACAGAAAAAATACATTTGAGTAATTAATGATCACATTTTCTCAAAAGATTATGCAAACTCTATACCCACAACTCCAAGAAAGTTAATAAATCACAAGAAACATGAAGGCAACTACATCAAGACCCATCAAAAATGGAACTGTAGAAAACCAATGACATATAGAAAATCTTAATAACAGCCAGAGGAAAAAAGGACGCATTACATACAGAGGAAACAGCAGAACTCAGGGAACCTAAGAAACAATCCCCAGAAGAGCCATATTCTCTGCCAAACAAACCTCAGTGATCTTTAAAGGATTCATATTGTACAACGTATACTCTGTGGCCACATAGAACCAAACTGGAAACCAATAAGAAAATTTTCTGTTCATATCATACAAAGTTACACTGTGGCCACAGAAATTAAATTAGAAATCAATATAGAAAAACTTAAACATGTACAAACTAAAATGCACTACTACATTACTGGTAGATCAAATAAGAAAGTTAATATTGGAAATGAAAATGTATTGTACACTGAATAAAAATGAAAACAAAGCGTAACACAATGTGTGGGATGCAGTTATTAAAGTCCTGAGAGGGTAATTGATAGCATAAATGCCCACCTTAGAAGGCCTCCAGAGGATGACCTCAGCTTCTAGCTTTGGAAACATTTAAGGAAGAAACAAATCCTTTTCAAAAACCTGAACACGAGACAATCTTTTGCAAGTCATTCTATGAGGCCAGCAAAACCCTAACAAAACCAGGTAAAGCCATTACAAGAAAACAGAGTTAGGGAGGTGGCTCTGTAGGGACATGATCACCTGGCATGTGCTAGGCCCTGGGTTTGATCCCCACCAGTGGCCAGTTGGGGAGGGAGGAGATGATAAAAGAAAACTTCAGACCCCAATATTCATCATAAACATAGAGGTCAATTTATCAGTAGATTTTTGTGAACTAAATTCAACAATATGTAAAAATAATATTCCATGATCAAGTGATTATAATCCCCCTGAATTCAAGCTTGGTTTAAAAATCAATATAATTTATAATATTCACAGTCTGAAAGGGAAATCCATATGGTCATCTCAGTAGCTCTAGAAAAATCATTTGATAAAATCCAACATCTAACACTGATTTAAAAAAAAAAAAAAAACTTTCCAGTAAACTAGAAAAGTAGGAAAAATTCTTCAAACTAATAGTGGGCATCTATGAAAAAACTGTTCAGAGACCCAAGACTTTCTCCCTAAGGTCAAGAAAATGGCAAGCACATCTGTTTTCATTATTTCTATTCAACATAGACCCTAGAGATAGGAAAGAGAAATTGATATTTGAAAGGAAAAATTAAGACTGTATTTGTAGGTGAGATCATCATCTATATAGAAAATTCTTTGGAATCTATTTTTTAAAACTAATGAATTCTTTGGCCATCTACCTAATAAAACTAACAATAATAGCTAATGAATGACTTCAGCGAGGTTGTAGGATATTAGATCAATGTATAAAACTCAATTACATTTCTATGGAATAGTAATAATCTATTAGAAATTGAAAGCTAAGAAAAATACTGCTCACGAAATAATAAATCACCAATAATAAATATTGAGAGAAATCTGACAAAAGATGCGCAAGGTCTGAACAATGAAAAATAAGACACTTTATTGAGAGGAACTTTAAAAGATCTAAATTAAATGCAGGGCCATGCCATTTTTATGTTTAGAAGACTCGGTACTGTTAAGATGTCAATCCTCTCCAGATTATAGATTTAATGCAATCTCAATCAAAAACCAATCAGACTTTTTTTGGAGAAATGATGATCCAATTCTAAAGTTCATAGGGAAATTCAAAAGATTTTCAATAGCTAAAGCAACTTTGGAAAGTATAATATGTTTGTTGAGAAGTGCAAATGAAGGTCAAATGGACATTCTCCCTGAAGGTCATTTGGATTCATTGGGTACTCATCTTGCTCCCTTCCTTGGGACCTATTCTGTGTGGTACTTCCAAACACATTTTATCATTTTGTTTTTATTTTGAGCCTAGACATTTAGTGCTATTTGCTTCCTATCGGAGACAAGAAAATTAAGTCTCAAGTCAGCTAAGGGACGTGCCCGTAGTTACTCAGACACTGTCCATGTTCTTGAAGCAAGCACATGACCTTTAAAAACAATAAAATAATGAGGAGTGGCTTAGAATATCATCATTTATTCCTTCCTTCCTTTTTTCTTCTTTCTTTCATTCTTGGAAATAGAATTATTTTTAAAAAATTATTAAAAAAAAAAAAATGCACCCAGCCTGAGAATTTAGATTGAGAAGAACCACCAGGAGCCACAGGCTCACTCCTTCCAGAGTGAGAAAATAGGAGGCACTCAAAACCCACCTCTTTCTCACATCAGTATATTTTCATGTAAACAACTGGTTCAACATGCTTTCCTTCCGGAGCATTTGCAGTGGAAATTCTCTGACATCCGCAGCAGAGATCCTCTCCCATTTTAACCTACAACAATGGTCAGATGCCTGCCTGATAATAGCCTGATAACAGCCACCTGCTAAGTAAACTGGCATCACAACAGAATCCCCTGTGGGACACCCTGTCAAGGCCCAGTAATGACCTACTCATTTCCAGGTCTGCTGTCCATGACCCAATTCTATCCTGGGAAAGAATCTGGACAAGCCTCAGGTTTGCTTTAACAGAATCTGATTTATCAGTCTAGCAATCAGTGCCAGGTTTGAGAGGGGCTCTCTGTGTTCAGTACAGCGATGGATGCCAATGCAGAGAAATCCCTGCCTGTCAAAGTGCTTTTCCTTCACAGTCCCTAAGAAGTGCTGAATACCTTGGGTAATTTGTATCTTAATGACTCTTAAACCCAGACAAATACCTCCTTCCCTGTCTCCTGAGAAAGAGTTACAGCATTCTTCTCCCACTCATAAATCCTAAAAATTCATTCTTATTTCCTCTATACTAACTCGTTCTCCAAAGAACCTCAGAATTGCATGCATGTGCTCTGTCCCCAGTGAAAAAGCTCTCACTCACCATCTGCCAAACACCCCCCTCTCTGGTTTCTTTTGCTACACCCCCTGAGAACACTGGGGCTTTGAGAGTGAATCTTCTGTGACAGCTACACCCCAGGTTCCACCTCTGCCATCACATTTCCAACTTCCTCTACTATAAAGGAAAAAAATATTTAGCAACCCCGTATGTCTGGTACAGGAAGGGGAAAATAGCCAGAAACTCCCCGCCCTCCTTCCACCCATAACTTTGTCTTGCCTGTGTTGAGTACTCAAAGAACCACTGTCTGTAAAAGAGGCTCTTCCATCCGAAGAGTCAAAGGATGAAAGACCAAGAATGCACAGACAAGAGAGAGAGATTGTCTTCCCACTGCCTGGGTGTTGGCCATGAATCTGGACCAATGTAGGAGGATGATTGGCACAAGGGGAAAAATGCCATTAAGTCCACATGCATGTGGCATCTTAGCTGCAGGACAGTCCAAGGATGAGATGAGATGAGAAAGCACCCAAAGTTAAGACTTGAACCAAAGAGTGTGATTAATGGGAGAGGAGCTGCTTAGAAGAATGTTGCAAGATCATTAAGAAAAGTTGCTCAGATGCAAATTAAAACTGTACTGAGATTCCAGAATGGCAATTATCAAGAATCCACCTAACAATAAGTGTTGGAGAGGATGTGGGGAAAAGGCACACTCACACATTGCTTGTGGAACTGCAAATTGGTGCAACCATTCTGGAAAGCAGTGAGATTCCTCAGAAAACTTGTAATGAAACCACCATTTGACCCAGTTATCCCACTCCTCAGCATATACCCAAAGGACTTAAAATCGGCATACTACAATAACACAGCCACATCAGTGTTTATAGCAGCTCAATTCACAATAGCAAAGCTATGGAACCAGCCTAGGTGCTCTTCAACCTCTTCAACAAATAAGTGGATAAAGAAAATGTGGTATGTCTATATCTATATCTATATCTATATCTATATATACACACACATATATATATATACATATATACAATGGAATATTATTCAGCCATAAAGAATAATGAAATTCTGGCATTTGCCAGTGAATGGATGGAACTAGAGACTATCATGCTAAGTGAAATAAGTCAAACCCAAAAAACCAAAGGCCGAATGTTCTCTTTGCTAACCAGATGGTAATACACAAAAAGTATGTGGCAGGGAAGGCAGAGGGAGAATAGAAATTCATTGGATTAGACAAAGGGGAATGAAGGGGAGAGAGGGATGGTGGGAACAGGAAAGACAGCGGGATTAATCTGACATCACTTTCCTATGTTCATATATGAATACATGACCAGTGAAACTCCACATTATGTACAACCACAAGAATGGGATCAATTAAAACCAGCATACTAGTGATGCAGCCACATCTATGTTCATAGCTGCTCAATTCACAATAGCCAGATTGTGGAACCAACCTAGATGTCCTTCAATTGATGAATGGATAAAGAAACTGTGGTAGATATATACACAATGGAATATTACTCAACCATAAAGAAGAATACAATTATGGCATTTGCAGGCAAATGGATAAAGTTGGAGAATATCATGCTAAGTGAGATAAATCAATCCCAAAAAACCAAAGGACAAATGATCTCACTGATAAGCGGATGATGATACATAATGGGGGGGTGGGAGGGAGGTAAGAATGGAGGAAGGAGGGACTTTATAGAGGGAAAAGAGGGGTGGGAGGGGAGGGGAGAAGGAAAAATAACAGAATGAATCAGACATCATTACCCTAGGTAAATGTATGATTCCACAAATGGTGTGCCTCTACTTCATGTACAAACAGAGACACAGTATGTATCCCATTTGTTTACAATTAAAACAAAGAATGGGATCAAAATCAGGATAAGTCATACTCCATGTATGTACAATACGTCAAAATACACTCTACCATCAGATACAGCTGAAAAGAACAAATTTAAGATTCTCTAAAACAGTAGGGCTGGGGAGGTAGCTCAGTGGGTAGAGTGCCTGCCTCACAAGCCTAAGGCCCTGGGTTCAATCCCCAGCACCGCAAAAAAAAAAAAAAAAGAAAGAAAAGAAGCTGGGCAGGGTAGCCTGGTGATGCCACAGAGTGACCCGTCAACATGGAGCCGGTCCTGCCACCACCCACACTCTGGCCTGGGAGGTTCTTTTCCCAGACAGCTCCAAAATCCCCGGAGCAGCGCAGACTGATTCCCTCTGCACACGACTTCCTGGAGCCAGCCAGGACAAAAACGTCTGAGAATTTCTGTGCTTCTTTGGAGCACTTTTGTCTTTAGTCCTGCTCCAGGATTGCCTTTTCCAGCTAATTCTTCGTAAAACTTTGGTTCGAATGTCAGTCTTTCAATTGCTCCTGCCACAAAGGAAGAGGCCAGGAAGAGGAGCTAGGGTCAGTTCAATGCCAATATCCACCCCAGGCTGAGAAGCCTGGAGGGCCCTTGAAACCACACAGCCTGGGAAGGAGCGGCTGCGTTCTTCCCACCCCGGCTCAGCCAGAGGTGGCTTCGGGGAACATTGCTTTCCTCCGAGCAGAGCTTGTCTCAGACCTGTGTGCAGATTTGATAAGACGTGTTAAATATTAGGTTCAAGAGTTGTCTCTTTAAGAAGGGGTAAAAACTGTCCCCAAAGAGCACGTACGAGAACTTTCTCGTTGGAGTTTGGTTCTCCTACTTCATGCTGGGTGAACTGCCCTGGCAAGACAACCCCACTTAGGTGTCACCCGCCTAGCGCACTGTAGGACTACAAAACCTTCTGCTTTGGGTTTCACTGTTTTGTAGGAAATAACTTGAAGGGACCAGGGCAACCAACGCAGTTTAATCCACGACTGGAGGAGGGACAAATGTCAATCAGCAAGCATGTACCCCTTGGGTGAACAGTACATGGTAGGCATAATAACAGGCATCTGACGAGAACTGGAAGGTCAAGGGTCATTGTAGAAATGTGATTGCATAAACTGAAATACCAAACCTTCTCCACCACTCGTGTCCCCTCTGCTGCTCTCTAGCCAGGCTACCACTTTACCTGTCCCCAGGACATGCCTGCTCACACCTACTGCAGGGGCAGTGCACCTGTGACCTCCTCTACCTGGCACTTGCTCCTTCTTAGAAGGGACCTTGCTGACATCCACACAGAGAGTTTCCCAACCTTCCCTGATTTCACACTTTCAGCCTTAATATTCATTCCCAAAACATCCTATAAAGTTATTTTCTTTCTTTGCCTGTTCATTTTCCCTCTCCTACTAGAAGGAAAATTCTCTGAGAGCAGATTTGTTTGTTTTGAGAGCAGATTTGTTTGTTTTATTATTCACTTTATTTCAACTGTCCGGCACAGAGCAGGTCCTCAAAAAGTATTTGTGGAATGAAGAACAATAATCAGGTAGAAGGGGAGGCAATCTGAGCCTCAGAGACGTTTGAGGAAGGTAGAGGTTTCTGGGGAATGGGAGGTTGTGGAGGGCTTCACCCAGGGAGCCGGCTTGAGCCCGGGTTTTGGAGAATGGGAACGTAGTTTGGACGGCCCTGTGAGCCCTTATCCTCCTCTGAGGGAGGTTATCTGTAGGGATCTGATGCCTCTGGGACCCGATGCTACAGGAAGGCTTTGGTGGCATAGAAATTTGGTTGCAAATGATTATCAAGAGAAAAGCGTATGCTCATGGGACACTCTGATTAATGAGCTAAGAGCCATCCTATCTATTTCTGTCACCGTCCAGCTGGAGTTTTACTCCCAGTTTAGGCGAGGGGACAAGACCATCCCTAAATCCTGAGAGCCCTGTGACAACTAGAGAGAAAGAGAGGCTCTCTTCTCTTCTATCTGTTCTCAGAAACGTCCCCAAACCCCTGGGACTCTGAAGATTAATCCATATCATGGACTAAGAAAGCCTCAGCCTGAGGGAGCCACCTCAGAAACTCAGGCCCTGAAGCTCTTTCTAGAAACTGGGGCAGGAAACCAGAATTTGCTAAGTGTGTATAATGTGCTGGGTACTATACCGAAATCCTGTTAATTCATGTTAACTTTCACAAGAATTCCTAGAAATTGGTCCTGTTGTCCAAATTTTACAGAGGAAGACTCCATACTGGAGTTAATTACAGTTTAGTACGTTTGGTTTGGTTTGGTTGTTGTTTAATTATCTTGATTACCTTGTCCTATGTTTAGAGCATCCCTTATCTTATGGGTCTTGAAGAGAAACAGAGTCCATGTCCAAGAAGTTGAGAAGTTCCAATATTTGCTTCCCAGACTCCTTTGCTGCTCAGGCAAGAGCATGTGACCTAGGCTTGGCCATTCAGATTCAGATGTGTCAGTCACAGACTTCAAATTGGGAGCGAGTGGCACCCGAAACAGGGACAGTGAAGAAGCCATCTTGGGAGCAGTAACACCATGGCAATTCCGTGTCCTTGGGGACAGGAGGGCAGCTTCTATGGCATGGTTTTGGGGTAGTCCTATGTACCAGCATCTCTTCGTCTCTTTCCATTTCCAAGACATTTTCCAGGATACCTTGAAAATTCCATGGGTTCCCTAATATCCTTGCAATACATTCATTTTTGACTAGCATGATTTAGAGCCCAGTTCTTTTGCTTGCAATGAAGAAGTCAGGTTGATTTGGCCTCAGGGAAAGCAAGCAGGTACAGCCGGTGAGAGGCAGACCGGGATTGGGAAAGCTGGTCAGTCTGAAGACGAAGCCCATTCTTTCCCATTACTGCTGCACTGCTCTGAGGAGTGGGGGACACTGGAGAAAACTGTCATCCCAGTTGACAGACACCCAGAAAGAGAGGGACCTGCCACACCTGGAAGTGACTAGCTCCTGGTTCTTTCTAATGTTCCCCAATTCACTCTTCCCTCACTATTCTCCATCACCACTTCCTAAGCAAAAAAAGCAACTGTTTTCAAACTAACTGAGGAGCACATTAGACCAGTCGAATCAGGAGGATCTTGACTGCAGACACAGAGAGGTGGGCCTCACTGGACCTTGTGCAGTCGTTTTTGAAACCCTTGTCTCAGAACAGGATTCGAATCTACGTTCAGCACCAGTTCCTGGGAGACTGGGAGAGATACTCTCCCTCATGGGGCACAAGCAGGGAATACAGCTGAGAGGCAGCACCGTCACCCTATCACACTGAACTAACTGTTCTGGCCCTCTTTCCCTGTGTGCCGAGTGGGGGCCACACCACCAGCTGCACAGGGCTGTCTGAGAATCTGCAGTGGCAATTTCAACCACAACAGCTATCCCTTAACATGCACCACACTCTGTTTTAAGTGTTCTCCATAGATGTATTCCTTCAATCTTCACTGAACCTTATGAAATATGTACCTTTGTGATCTCCATTCTATTGATGAGAAACTGGGCACAGAAGTTTAGCAAATAATTGGCTTAGCGGGATTTGAACCCAGGCGTTCTAACTCCAAACTCTGGGGTCCTCAGCTTTATGCTAATCAAGAATAACAAATGTATAAAATAGAGCTTTGTGACTGCAAATGGCTTCCATCACATTAGCAAACCATTTACTGAGGGCTAGGGTAGATTAGGGACTTTAAGGTCAACTCATATCTGTCTTATTGCCCAGTACCCAGGACCATGTTTAATGTGAGCAGGTATATCAATTGTGATGCTGGGAGGACGGATGAATGTACACACAAGATGAGGATTCAGAGGAGCGCCAGGGAGACGGAGAGGAGAGAGCCATCTGGAACCAAGAAAGAAGGAAGCACAGAATCAGTCTCTAAATGGGCATCTTCTGACACATGCTCAAAATGCCCTTAGTCAGGTTTCCAAAGGAAATTTCAAATTACATTTACATGTCTTTTAATTCACAGTAAGTGGGGGATAGGGAAGAATAGAGTTACTTGATACTAGGTAGAGGGGAGTGAAGGGCGGGGAAGGAGTTTGGGGGAAGGAAGGATAGTAGAGTGAAACAGACATTATTACCTCATGTGCATGTATGACTGCATGACCAATATGATCCTGCAATATGTATAATCAGAAAAAATGAGAGATGACACTCTATTTATGAATAACCTATCAAAATGTATAGATGCATTCTACTGTCATGTACAACTAATTAGAACAAATAAAATAAAATAATTTTAAAAAACACTCAATAAATGTCCAGTTCTTTCTTTAATGCCTTAGACTCCTAATATGCACACAGTTTGGAGCTATGTACACAGACAGAGGCATACCTGACTGCATCTACCTATAGAGAAGGGTATACCCAGAATTCTGGGTATCGGTATAATGCCATTGGTGTGCATAGCTGTTTGTATGCACAGTTGTGCAAGGATGTAATTTTATGTGTGTACCATAGGACCTCTTGACGGGTGTTTGCAGGACTGTGCGCCTATGCACACACGCACACAGGAACGGTGGGCTAACGCTCACCTGGAGCTCACTGTGCAGTGGGCTGTATCCCAAGCCGGTGGCACGTGTCACCCCCCTAACCCTCACAGCAGTCGTTCAGACGCACCCGTTCTGCACCTGCCACGGTTCTGTGTGAACGGTGCGTCCCAGGTTTCTATTAGGTAAGCACGGGCTCAGACTCGCTGTCAATTTTCCGCTGCTTAACCCAAGCTCCATGAATAGCGCCAGGAAGGCACACTTTCCTGGACTGGAAGCAGTAACAATGAATTAAAAGACAGATCATAAAGTCCTTTCAAAATACCATCCACTTAAGAAGCAGCAGACACCCAGGCTGCGTCTTCTTGCTGTGTAAACACATTCCCACCACCCCACTTGCTTAAATAAGGCTCACTCCACTTTGGCATCCCCGCAAACACATTTTTTACAGTTTCTTTTTTTCAAAAACAAGATTGCTCCCTCGGCAACTGTTTCCAAGCACATTCCCTCATTCTGGGAGAGGAAAGGGAAAAGCAGAAAAAGCCTCTTGTTACTATACAGGGAATATAGAATAGGGCAGGGGGAAGGGAAGACGGGGGCAGGGGACCTGAAAATTAATGATACAGTAAGATGCATATCACCAAATGGAATTGACCGAATGCCCCTCCACCCAGCCGTGTTCCCCAGGTCCAGTGATTGCTAGTTAGTTCAAAGGCTGTGATCTGGGTACCCCAAGTAGCTGTTTTCTCCCCCACTGTGCTATGTGTGCATACACACACACACACACACACACACACACACACACACACACACACACACACACACACCACATATCCCTAAAGCAGTCTGGTGGAGCTAATGAGGAGATCAAAATTATTTCCCTCCAAGGCGGGGCACGTCGCTAACAATGGCATTGTCTCAGCACTATGGTGACTACTTATAGTAGCCCAACTAGTACTAGTTGGGACTTGGGGAGGGGCAGGAGACTAGGAGAAAAATAAACCGTCAACTTTTCCCACCCCAACACATTTCATTCCTCTCTAGGCTTTTAAAATAATAAATATTCCTATTCATTCAAATTCATTCCATTCTATTTTATTGGTGGTGGGGGGAGTTCTGCCAATCAGTTCATGCAGCCAACACTTAGCAAGCGCCTCTTCTGCACCAGCCTTGGAACAAAGTGACGGTTCTCCCACAATATCTATTCTATTTTTCTCCTGCCTCAATCTTGATCAATCCATCAAACTGGATTGAACTCAGGGGTACTCAATCCCTGAGCCACATCCCCAGCCCTATTTTGTATTTTATTTAGAGACAGAGTCTCACTGAGTTGCTTAGTACCTTGCTCTTGCTGAGGCTGGCTTTGAACTCATGATCCTCCAGCCTCAGCCTCCCAAGCTACTGGGATGGCAGGTGTGTGCCACCATGCTTGACTCCACTCTTTTCTATCTGAATACTCTACTCCTTATTATTCCAATACACTCCACTCCAATTTATTCCAGTCTAAGTCATTCTGTTCCAAAGCCAACTCATCCCATTCCATCCCAGGTCAACCCATTCTGTCCAAATCCACTTCCGCCCCATCTCCTTCCATTTCAAACCATTCTGTCCCAGCTCACTCTGGCCCATTACTCTATTTCAGCCTCTTTCATTCTCATCTTGTCATTTCAAGCTGTTTCAATAACTCCTATAGGAAGCATCTCATCAACATCCGTGATGCGGGTCACTGTGTGTGCCCTGCAGGATGGAGAGAGAGGGAGTCTCCATCTTTGCAGTCCTCTTGTGGACGTAGAAACAATACTTACAGAACCACAGGAGAACCATGTAACCGGACAGCCTTCAGACCCTGTCCAGCCAGAACCATGATCTCTACACAGACCATGGATAGGAAACCAGGGCTTCTTTGGAGCCACTCAGAGTCGAGGAAGGTGCTTAAATATTGAAGCCAGATGAATAAAAGGTCAAGTTGTCTATCGGCTTAGCAATTGTCTTAGCGGGGGTTATGCTGCTTCACCTGACAGCCTCAAAAATCCCGGTGCCTTAAAGCAATGAAATTTTATTTCTCACTCATGACTCATGTCTCTCATATTGACTGGGCTGCTCTTGCCTCACGTTATCCTCACTGGCAGGAACCAAAGGACAAAGGAACTGTGGGGACCCCATGGTGGAGTGAGAAAGAACTGGAAAATTGTGTGTTGGCTCTTCAGCCTTCGCCCAGAAGAAACCCATTCTATTTCTGCTCACACTTGACTGTGCTAAGGAAGTCACAGGATGCTACTCCCATTCCAAGGTCAGAGAAGAGAAACCATACTTTGGGAGGGATGAAGACCAAGGAAATTCTCATGTGTTTGATTGGGGAGCTGGAAATATTGGGTGCAAAGCACTAATAGTTACATACCAGAGAGTCTAGGCACCTACCTTAAATTTCTTGAAGCCTTATTTTTCTTGCCTGTAAAATAGTAATAATTGAACTCATTTCTTAGGTTTGTCCTAAATTTTAAATGAGATAAATATAGAAAGTCCCCAGCACCTAGTAGGCACTTAATAAATATTACTTCCGTTCCCTGAGTTTCTGCATTTATCTCCCTGTCAACCTCCTTGAAAAAGCATGAGATACACATGCTAGATGGTTCTTATCTGGGAACAGAGAAGAGCCTCCAGCCCCCACCCCACTCCCGCCCCAGCCCTCAGATCTGCTGCCTCTTCGCAACAGGAGTCGCGGCCACGTGCTTGCTGATGATCCATCTGCTTCACAAATGTAGCTATATCACAACACGGATTTCTGATGGGCAGAGACCAATACCCAGACATGCTTCATGCCCAAACACTGCAGAAAAAAAACTACCATAATCTCCAAAGCAGAAGTGTAATCAGAACGAATGATCATCAAGTACAATATTTTCTCCTGCTCCAGAGAAGACTGGCAAACGTCCTGGAACATCAGATTTGGTCCCCTCTGGAGGGCCACGTTTATCTGCTTGCTAGAGCCGGTAGTGGGGTGGAACTGGGACTTGGGTGTACGCTTTTGGCTAATCTAAATGCCCTGTGGGAAAAAAGGCCTAAAGACCCCCACCCCTCATGGGAAGTCACCCATTGGGGCTCCACCGCAAGGTTCTGGAACAACAGACTCAGAATGCCTTGACGAGACATGGTTTACCAGGACCAGGAGAGCCAAGAGCTAGAGACCCGCTGCCAATCAGTTCACGTAGTCGACACTTAGCAAGTGCTAGGCCTTGGAACAAAGTGACAGTTCTCCACACCTGAGACAATTGCCACTTCTAAGCTGTCCATTAAAAGCCCAACACAAAAACAAACATTTAAAGGCGCGGAGTGTTTTAGACATGTGCTTTTTTTTTCCCTTCTGATAACTGTATTCATTTTCTATTGCTGCTGTGACAAACTAGCTCCAGATCCTTGGATTAAAACAACACAAATGTATCATCTTACGTTTCTGGGGGGCAGAAGTCCAAATCGGATCTTACCAGGCTAAAAGCTCCCCTTGCTGGAGACTCTAGGGTAGAGTCACTCCCTTACCTTTTCCAGCCACTAGAGGCTGCCATGCCCTTTGGCTCCAGGCTCCCTCCCATCTAAGGCAGCCATGGCTGGTTCAGTCTGACAGTGCATCCCTCTGAAGCTCTTCTACACTCAAAAGATCCTGTGATGATGCTGGCCTACCCTGATGATCCAGGAGAACCTCCTTATTTAAAGTCAGCTGATTAGCAACCTTAATTCTGTCTGCACCCTTAACTCTCTCTTTCCATGGAACATGAAGTATTCATAGCTTAGTGATTCCGATCCATATCTCTGGAGAACCATGATTATGCCTCCCACCATATCTATTCTTTTTTTCTTCTGCCTCAATCTTGATCAATCCATCAAACTGGATCTTCCATCCTTGCTTGGCCACAGACTGAGCACATGTTCCAAGATAAGACTGGGATTTTACCCCAGTCCTGGGTTTTGAATCTTGGGTTCAGTGACCCAGTAATGAAAAATGGTTGAAATCCAATCACCTCAATGACAGGTTGTCCTGAAAAGACACCTCGAGTTCCCAGATCTCTGGAACAGCCCTGGTTTCTTTCCTTCCTAAAGTATGATTCTCTAGGATTTCTTCTGGTTCCTGAGCTATTCCGCATTCCTCCCAAAAGACCAGGTATTTGTTTTAATCGTTTGGAGTTGGTTTCTGTTGCTTGCAACTTATCAACCCTGATAAATTCAGGCTCCAATAAAGACCTAGGAAGACAGAGAAACCCACCAAGCCTAAAGGTAAACATGCACATAGATAACTTCTTTTGACTTGAATGGAGGACAACGGATATATATAGCCGTCTTGATTTTTTATATATATTTTATATATATATAAAATAAATAGCTCCTCCAGAAGAATTTATTTCTAGGGAGTGGTAGACTTGTTATATGCGTCTCTGGGTATTTTCACAGCTTCATTATTGGAACTAGCCCCTTTTATTTATTTACACTGAATGAAAGAAGCAGTATGATAATCTGCATGAAATAAGGTTTCTGCTTTGTTTTCTTTTCAGATCTTTTTATCACACAGTTTAATGGAGGTAGTCACACTGCTCCCAAATCTACGGGACTGACCACAGTTTCTTTCTATTCATTCATTCAAAACAAATTAAAGTACCTACTATGTACCAGAAACCCTGGGAATACAAACATGAAAAATCTGGACTCTCTGGACCCAAAGATTCTATTTATTTATTTACCTAAGAAAAATTTCCTGAGACTACCTACTATGTGCCTGCTGACCCATGGTCCTATTCTCATGGCAATTAGAATCTAATGACAAAGGCCTTAAAGTGGGCAGGTACTTGGTGTGTAGAATGAGCAGCAGGAAAATCTGTTTTTCTGAATGAGAGAAGTGCATTTGGCTACATAAGCATATAAAATGTATTTGGTTCAAGAGTTTGTAAAGGTTTAATTATGCGGTGGAGTAAATTTGGAAATACTCTTTATATAACAACAGAAGCAATAGATACTAATTGAGGGGAATTGAGGTAACATGTCTGGGTGGATAAGATATATAAAGACACAAGTGAAATAAGGAGGATACAGCTACAGACTCTTCTTTATGGTCCTGTGACCACAAAGGAAGGCGAAATCGATGCTGTTTGGTCAGAGGGAGGATGGGATCCACTGAAAATCAAAGAGATCGGGTACCAGTCTTGGTTGTCCAGTGGTGCTCCCTCCCCACGTTAGTGATAATATAAAAGCGAAATCTACATGCAAGTGACATAAAAATTAATTAGAGACAGAGTAGTCCATGGTGTGCTGGTTCCACTTTGGAAAAATTGGGCCAGAGTTTAGGAGAGGTTTTGAATAAGAGCAAGGATAATGTGGAGAGAGATTATTTGGGGGTTTAACAAGAGGCACAGGCCAAAATTGCTTTCCTAATTGAATCTGGGATGTGATACCTGCCCGGGGTTTCTTCCATGGGCAAGTGTTTGTGGGTGCACCTGGCTTGTCACCCTGCTCGACACTATCACCACATGGGGGAGGGAGTCCTAGACAAGGCTTCTCAAACACTGCTATGCAAATGAGTCACCTTACTATTAAAATTCACATTCTGATTCAGTAGCCCTAGGGTAGGGCTCAAATCTGCATCTCTAACAAGTTCCCAGGTGATGATGATGTTACTGGTCCCCAAAATATATTCTGAGTAGCAAAGTCAGGAGGAGACGGATCTCAGCATCTTGAGGCTGGTGTGAGACCTTAACTTTCCTTGCTGCCAAAGAAAGCCAAGTTTGCCACAATGGTGAAGGATGGGGGCTGAAGCACAGAGACCACCATATGTAACCAGCAGTAAGAAAGCAGGAAAGGAAATCTGAGTCAGTCTTGAGTATGATGGACAGTGACTTTTGACCCCCCGACACCTTTATTCTGTGGTTCTGGGGATGCCACCCAGGGTCTTGCACCTGCTAGGCAAGTGCTTGGCCTCTGAGCTGCACCCCAGCCCTTGAGCCCACTCTCCAAATAGAAGCCTGCTAAGTCAAAAAGGAGCAGTCAGCAGTCCATGCAGACAGCCTAGTGTGAGAACAGACCTAGGGGTGAAAGCAAATGCAGAATCTTTGGGGTGACTGATAAGTCAATATGGGTGCAGAGGAACAGGCTGCCTTCAAAGGGAAACTATAAGTGTGGCTTCCTTAGAAGTCAATCTTGGCCAGGATTGGCACAGAAAAGTCGTCGTGATTTTTTAAAATATTAAGCAATGACCATAATAATCATTTCTGATATGCTGGGCACTACACTAAGCTCATTTCACGATTATCTCTGGAAGAGCACAACAATCCCCATTTTAGAGTCGGGAAAATAAAGACTCAGAGAAGTAACGCCACCTGCCCAGGGTCAAGGAGCTAACAGGTGAAGGAGCCAGAATGTGAAGCAAGGCAATCTGATTCCAGGTACCAAATGCTTAACCACTACCCTATCCTACTGCCCACCTGGTGGCCACTCCATCCCTGCTGGTATGCTGTATCCCCTGGAGCTCTGCGCCCAACAAACATGAGCAGTAAAGCCCTGTGCTCTCTCCCCAGCTGCCCTTCAACACCAGGCTCAGAGCCTTGGCCTGGTCAGCAGAGTCCCCTCTTCTCCCCTGACGTTTGCCTCCCATCAGGAGAACTTGAGAAGGGACACGGGGCAGGAACAGATCGTTTCTCGGGTGTTGGTGTGTGCTTCAGTATTTACCAAGCAGGGCTCACTGTGCCAGGGAAGCTCAGCTGACTGGCTGGGGCACCCCTCCCCCCCACACTCCATCCCTCAGCCCCACAGGAAATTTCCCTTCACCTGGGACACCTGCTGCTCTGCTGGGGGAAAGGGTGCGCACTTCCGTCACCGAGGGTAGAGAAGGCACTGACGTCACACGTCGGAGCTGGTGGAGTTACATAATCTCCCAGAAGCTGCTTGAACATGGAATAAAGCCATATTTAACCTCGGGGGAGCTAAAAATAGGCAAATAGAATTTTATTTCCTCATAAACTATTTAAGCTTTAAAAAATATTTTTTTTAGTGATACTAGGCTAGGATGGAATGTGGCCTTGGGCAGTTTTTTCACTGCTGAATCAGAATCCCCCAGGAAATAAATGTGGTCTACATGCATGCTGTGGTCACGGTGTTCATGTGCATGTGTGTGTGCGCACGCGTGTGTGAATGAGGATGTGCAGGGTGGGTGTGTGAATGAGGACACGTGGGGGGTGTGCATATGAATACAGATATAGACATCAGTAGGGAGTGCAGATGGGCTGCCATGAGGGGGCACTGACACCAGAGTCGGTGTGACAGGTGGCGGGTGTGCATGAACTGTGCACACGTGTGCATGGGAAGGCATGATGCAGGTGTGTGACACACGGCGCCGGCTGAGAGCATGAGCTGCATGGGCACGCTAGGAACTGCCTGGCGTGTGGTGCCAATGTGTTGCTGGGCTGGGTAAAGGGCGTGACCCCTCAGCACTGGGTCTGCTCTGGTGTGAGCCTGTCCTGGATGAATCTCACTGAATGTGAACAGGGCTTGCGTTTATTTAGGTGGGTGGGAACGCGTGGGAAATGTGTGTAGGCAGTGCCAGTGCCGGCGTGATGTGCCAGAGGTATGCACAGAGCACACAGGCGATGCAGGTGTGCACTGGGAGAGTGTGTGTGTGTGTGTGTGTGTGTGTACGCATGCGTGTGTGTGCCCATAAGGTCTGATGATACCAGGAGAGACCATCAGGTCCTGGGCGCCCCTCCCCAAACACCTTAGACCCTCTTTAAATGTATCTCCTGAGACCTACTTGAAGGTATTCTCCAGTGTTAACCCACTCACTCACTCTTCTCCTCTGCCCCTTGGGGGTCCCGGCCCCTAGCCACCCATTTGAGCAGGCACAAAGTATTTGGGCTGGGCAGCATTTCTTGGTACCTATGGGTTTCTCTCAAGCTCTGGTCTATGGATAGAGATCTTCCCAGCTGGTAGAGACAGTCGAAAACAAACAAAAAAAAAAACATCCTGAGCAGAAACAGCCCAGAATTCAAGCTCAGTTCAGAATTAGGCAGATTCAGTGTGGCTTGGAAGGAATTTCCTGGCCTGGGGTTTCCAGGTCCTATTCTGCCACTGTTTTGCAGCCTGCTCTTGGGGAAGGCAGTCTTCCTCCTGGTTCTAGGCTCAGCCTTGGCTCTGATCCTCTCCACCTTGTGTTATGTAACAGCTCCTCAGTGGCACCCCACAGCCCTTGGAGGGAGTCTGTGTGCTTCGCCCGCCATATGCCTGCCATCCACAGGACACTTCCGGGTCAGGCCTGGCTCTTTTCTAAAGTCCTGCCATCTTCTCATGCCACCGCATCTTGCTGGATTCTTGGCTCATCTGTCTACTGACTCTTCCTTGGAGGCAACATTATCCCACAAAAATAAGATTAAACTAAATTTAAAAAATAAAAAAACAATCATTGTCTTTTGTGAGTATCTCAGTGAATAAGTAAGTATAAGTCTCCCTTCTGCAGAAAGACAAATATGGACCAAGAACGACACATCCTGTTATATGTACTCTTTCATTCAAAAGATTTGGGGGACGTTAATAAATTTAGAGAGTTCAATTAGTTCTACAACATGCCAGCCAAGAAGACACACTTCCTGTTCTTGTAAAACTTAAGATTAAAATGAATGGAAATGGGACTTTCCTCCAGATGTCTTGACCCCTAACCTGTGCCTGGGTCTAGAGTGACATGGGATTTGATGAAAAGATCCCACCCATCAAGCTGCTGTCCCATTGGTCACAGTCAGTGGGAGTATGAGCTCACAAGATTAGACACATCTGGGTTTGCAATCTCCCTCTGCCCAAGCTAAGTTGTCTGGTCTTGGGCAGTTTTCTTAAACTCTTTGGGCCTCAGTTGCTTTGGATAATAATCCTCCCTCAAAGGGCTGAATGGGATTTTAACTCCTTATAAGGGCCCAGAAAATGTTGGCTTCAGAATCAGTGCACCTAACTTCTATGGGCTTGAATTAAACCCCTTTCATTTCCTAAATGCAGACATTTTAATTTCAGTGAAAATCTAGATCATGAAGTTGTGACCTTTTCCACTCAATAATAATTTTCATTGTGATTTTTTAATGATATGCTGGGATGCAAGCTCTATGAAGGCAGGGATTTTTTTTTTTTTTTTTTTTTTTTGGTCTATATTGGTCACTGATAAAACTTCACTGTCTAGAACAGCATCCAGCACACAGTATGTGCTCAGAAAATATCTGTTAAGGTAATGAATCCTGTACCTGTCTGCAGATGGCAGAAATTAATCTGCTTAATCATCACGGTTATTAGCCACAGTCACTTTTTGCAGATCCTATACAAAGTGCTTCATGCCTCGTCTCTAATGCTCTTGACGAAATCCTGAGGACAGGTCTGAGGGATTCCATCTTGTAAATGAGCAAGCTAACCCATCGCATTCAGTGTGGTTAGCAGTTTTCCCCTGCGACATGCAGTCCAGGTCCCCCTGTGGTCTCCTGGGGAGCAAGTCCTCTTTTGTTCCCAACCTCTGGTGGGGTCCTCCACCCACATGGCAAGAGGCACAGGAAAGAGCTGGCATTACAGAAACAATAGGGCTTGAAAGAACCACGCACTGTCAATGACTGCTGGAAAATCATGACACTAATTAAGAAAGATGCCCCTTGTTCTGCCAAGAGCTCTATCTTCTTGCAGGGATCAATAAATCAAAAATAATTGTTTACTTTGTCTAGGCTCCTTCCCCTCTCTCTGGCTTATATATTTTTCCCCTCTTCTTTCTTTGTATAATGTGAAAGTTGATGAAGAAGCCTCATTTTCACTAATGAAAGAAACTTAATTTTTTTGGCACTATATCCCTCATTAAGAAGAGTAAAATCCACTTAGTGGTGGCTTCTGCTGCCCTCCATTTGTCCAAAGCAAGATCCAAGATCAGCAGAAGGCCAGTTTTAGCATAAAATCTAAGCTTCCACCAAATCTATTGCTATTATTTAAGAAAAGACATTTAATGATGGGTGCCCTAAAAGTCACTAAAACTGATAGCAGCCTCTCCTCACTCTCGTTTCTGGGTTCATCTCTCCACCCCTCCCCACCCCACCAGTGTGTACATGGTCAACAGTGACTGAGGTAGCCTCAAAGAACTTGGAATCCAGAAACCAGGTTACCTACTGAATACAAGATGAACACCAAAGCAGAGGTAGGTAATGTCAACGTACAGCACTAGCTAAAACATGTTTTAAATCTACCATGTTTTAGTCAGCTTTTTCTCTACTGTGACCAAAGACCTGACAAGAACAATTAGAGGAAGAACATTTTATTTGAGGGCTCCCAGTTTCAGAGGTCTCAGTCCATACCAGCTCCATTCCTTGGGGCTCAAGGTGAGGCAGAACATCATGGCGGAAGAGTGTGGCAGGGGGAAGTGGCTCACATGATGATCAGGAAGCAGACAGACTCTACTTGCCAGATACAAAATATATATCCCAAAGGCACACCCTACCTGCCTTCAGTTACCACTCAGTTAATCCCTGTTAATCTACCTAATATCTAAACCATAACATTCCAACAGAAGGATTCTTATTCAGTCATACACACAATAAGGAGAACAAAGGAAGGACACACTGGTCATTCCCCTCCCACGGCATATGGTACCCTATCCAGCTAATCTGGGCATATTATGGCACAGATGGTAGGCCATGTTGTATGGTGGTAAATGTTTAAACCAGATTTTTAGGGGATTAAGGAAAGTCCTAATTTGTAGCATTTGCCAATTATCAAAGTATAAATACTCCTACCAGGTCCAACATCAAGCACTTAATATAAAGTCCAGGAATATGCATTTGGGAAGAGAGATGTACTATTGGTTTTTGTGAATCAAAACAGGTTGGACCCAGTGTCCTTGATGGTATGGGCTTAGGGATCTCTTGATTGTAATTTAGTATCCCAGGTGGTTTGGCCAGTGGGACAATTCATTCATCTGCCTCAATGTCGCCTGCTGGATGAATGACTCTTTTCTCCAATGGGAAGGAACATCTTCATGACAGTTTTTACTTCTCTGTACTGGGCTAGCCAACAATGCTAGGGAGCATGGTGGAGCACGGTGACCAGACCACAGGACGACTTCCCACTGGGGACCTGGGCAGCTGGCCCACTGCTTCTCCCCTTCCTCACTGAAACCTGCACCACCCTCTGTCTTAGCCATTTGCTTCCCTCTTTGTCCTTCTCTTCGGACAGACTCTGAATTCCAAGGACAGGTATGGGGACATACTCATCCTTGCACACTGAGGTGTTGGACTGAGTACTTACGTGAACATGTTACACGAGCAGCCCATGAGAACACAGGCAAACAAGGCCTCTGAGCCTCCCACACAGCTGCTCAGAGCACCCTCAACAACCTGAACTCATCTTCTCCCATAAAACATCAAAGCGGGAATTAGGAAACGCACTGCAGCCCTGTTACAGTCTCTGGCATCCTGAATCATGTCCCCTCTTTAAAACGATCCCTAACCTGTGTGCCAGTGTGCTTTAGTCGGCCTCAGAATGGTAATTTTTTCACATCACCATGGAAACAACTCCCCCCCTCAGTGAAATAATGAGATTGTAATAAAATAAGGGTAATAATGAGATGGTAATAAAATAATGAACTTGGGGTAAATAGGAGGCAGGAGTAGTTTGAGCTGCATAATGGAAAATCAGAAGGACTATTTGGCACAGGGAGAGAAAATCACTGTCTGCAGACTATAAGGGAGGAGAAAGGTAGCCATAGACAACTCTCATAGCCAGGGTCGGAGTCTGAGTGTGGTAGATCACTGGATCCTACTTGTTAGATTTGCATTTTGGCTGGTCACAGAAGTATACGATAAAGTAGGCCCTGGCCATTGGCCGGTGTGTGAGAAACAGGTGGAGCCTGCAAAGAATTCAACTGCCTGGCTCAGGTGTCATTGTTTGGGGATTCAGACGAAACAGCTTTAAGCAGGAACACATACGCTATGATGGATCTGGGTTAGGGGAGACCTATAACAGGGGTTGGGTCTAGCATTTAGCTTCATCGTACCCTGCTGTTAGCCAAATTGATTGCTGGACGGTCACCACCCAGTCCACACCCGGACAAGAAAGACCTGGAGTGAGACCCAACAGAAATACTGGCCGTGGGGCAAGGATGGGCCTCAGGAAGCCTCCCTGAATGGGACCCTGTGAAACTGTTTCAGGTAGACTAGTTCAGCTTCTATGGTGGAGAATCTTTCTACGATCTGAGTTCATTTCCTGCATCAGCAGGGAGATCTGCAGTGCTGGCCCTCCGGGTTATCGACGTGAACCCTCGTCCTTGGTGTCTGGCGTTAACAGCTGTTCAGTATGTAGGAGGCACAGAGAGGTAGCAACGGCCATTATGTTTTTAGACAAATTTTTGTGACTCACCTATTTTGTTATTTAACTAACAAAAAGTAAAAGCAATAAGCCTCAATTAATTAGAAGACATTCATTAGGAAACCCTGGGCGAGGGGCATAATACAGGAATTCTCTGTACTTCCTTGGCAATTCTCTTAAACTATTCTAAAATACGACATTTAAAAACAAAAGAAACGCATTCTACTGTCATGTACAACTAATTAGAACAAATAAAAAATTTAAAAACAAACAAACAAACAAACAAAAAAAGAACCAAGTGATTTCCAGTTTGCTGAGATTCTGTGTAGGGTTCAAGTTCATGAAGTAAGCTCTTGCTCCCACAAGCAAGTCTGAACTTGACCCACCATTGAAAACTTCCCATGGTCCTATTCTCCACTATAAAAACAGCTGCACAGAAAGAACAAATACCAGAAGGAAATAAGCAAGAATGAGAATCACAGTTGCCTTTAAATGGTGGGATTCCATATGGAAGGCAGAACGGTGTATTTTTTCCCTACTTTTTTCTGTCTTTATTTATTCATTTTGTCTTCTGAATTTTCTACCATTGTTTTTGAAGCAAAAGGAATTTCGAAAAAGGCTTCATCATTGCCCACCCTCTATAAGGTGAAGATCCTTCCCATAATACTTCATGATCCAGCCCTATTTCTCCACTTCCATCTTCTACTATCATCCCTCCCCTATTAGATGCCAGTATTTCTAGATAACCCTAAATGCCCACAGATGTCCCAGACACACTCTGTGGCTTTGCAACTCTGGGTTTTGATCGTTTCAAATGCTTCTCCACCTCCTAGACCAGTTGTTGGATGTTTCCCCCAAACCCCTAACTGAAAATCTCCCCAACCCCCTCAACCCTCCCTACAGAATGGACACCCTCCCTCCACTGCCATGCACATTCCCATGGCCACACTCTCAAGCTGATCAGTGTTGATCTATGTGTGGCTAGACAACCAGAACCCCAAGGGCAAGGCAGAGCCTGATGCCACAGCAGAGCTTGACCCCACCACAGTCCCACTGCCTAGCACAGTGCCCAACAGGTGGAACTGGCTGTAGGAAATCTTTGTTGTGGGGGACAAATGGAGAGAGGCTTGGCTGCCCCTAAAGGAGAGCTCCACCACCTTGCCAAAGAAGAACCTACCAAGAATCGAAGGCCAAAGCAGAGAAGCAGAGCCCAGCTGGGGAGTCAGGTAGAAGGTGGTGGGGCCAAGATGGGGTCCAGGGGTTAGGATGACAGGGAACCTCGTCCACATCACATCACAGTCAGTGGCCTGAAGAGCAGCCCTACACAGCAAGGCTGCCTCCCCTGGGGTTCCAGGTGTCAGAGTTGAAGTTGTCTTGCTGCGAGATACCAAGTAACAGATCGCCACCGACTTGCCTTGTTTGCTTATATGCATCTGCAACTGTTAGGAACAAAATGCCTGGTAGAGATGATCCATTCCAGCAGTTTATAAATTGTGTCTCTTAGAAATCTGGAATCGGGAGAATTAGTTCAAAGGTGCTGCAGGCCAAACCAGGCACGTCTCCCCCAGGCAGCCCTGTTTGCATCCCGCTTACTAATGGGACAACCCTAAAAGAAATGATAAAGGGAAGGGAAGAGGAGAAAGGAAGAGAGGAAGGGGCGGGGGGAGGGAAGAAAAGAAGGAAGGAAAAGGAAGAGAAGGAGAAAAGGGAGGGAGGAGAGGGAGAGGGGTGAGAAGGGGAAAGTGAGCGGAAGAGGTAGGGAGGAGGGAGAGGAGAGAAGGAAGAAAGGAAGGAAGAATGGAGGGAAGGAGGAAGGAAGGTGGGAGGGAGGGGGAGGAGGAGGGAAGAACGTTAAAGAAGAGAAACAAAATAAAGAACAAGCTACAAAAAGAGCCCACATTCTGCGGGCACGGCCACCATGACGACTCGGTTCCTCTCCGTCCCAACTCCGTGCGCCATGCCCGAGGACAGAGTTGCAATGGCTGCATCTTCCTCCCCTGCACACCACATGGCTACAGGTGTCCTTGCTCCAAGCAAGGTGCCCAACAAATCAAAAAGGCAAGGCGAAGGTAGGTACTGTGGAATTAAAAGCTTTGAATAGGCGATGGGATTCTCTGGCCATCTCCTGAGCCATGAATCCTGCAAAAGGATCTTGCCAAGTAGGGATCCTCACGACCTGCTCACATGAATAGGAGAGAATGATTCATAATTAGAGCAGCAATTGTTTGCACATAAATAAGAGCTGGTGTGCCTGGAAAACCCTTATCTTCCTAAATGACTCAAAGACTCCCCTTGGGAGGCAACCATCCTAATCCCAAATCATGGAGAAAAATCGCTCTTCAAGATTGTACAAAAGAAGATTTGAATGGGAGGGAAATCTGTGCTTTTCCAAATTCTCCAGTGATTCTTACCCACAGGACATTTAAGAAGCAACATCCTTGGGAATCTACTCAAGCTTCTGCCTAAAGAAAGAAGTAAGAGTTAGCCATGAAAACAAAGTGAGAAAAAGCCACCCCAAGCAGAAGGAACAGCTTGGACAAAGCCACAGGGAGAGGAATCAAGCTTATAAGTGACCTGGGGACAGCTGTTTGATTCAGCTGGAGTGCAGAGCACCTGATCAAAGAAATGAAGCAGGGAGTAAATTCCAAGATTCAAAGCCATGGTGCTCACTGAGGGTCTTCTAAGGAACCTCCTCCATATGACTTCTGCACCAACTGATTTTAGAAGTGGAAGTCTTTTCCCAACTTGGGGTCACTATTCATCCTCCGAGTTTCTTGAGACACACTTTTCATGACCTCAGATTGCACAGGCCACCACCATATTAGGATTCCCAGACAACAGCACATATCGTAGATTCCACTGTTTCCCATTATGGCTTCAGCAAGTGTGTTCCATTCAACTCCATGTGGCCATATACAGAAAGTCAGGATCACTGCCAAGGCAAAACTGGACCTGACTTCCCATAAGCTGAGACAGGCTTGAACCCTCAGGAGGAAAAAAAGGACACATCCTATTGACATGACAGCATGCCACAGGGTCTGCAAGTGGGTAGGTAGCATGTGGGTCTCCGTCCCTCATTCTGTTCCTGTAACAGACATCATTAATAAATCCCTGTTCCCCTTCCTGCTTAGCCCTCATGCTATGACAGAAACCATCTCCATTCAGGTCCCTGGATGTCTACCACTCACTAAGAGGAGTTTGCTAAGAGGAAACTTTTCAATTCATAAATAATTTTATAAGGAGAGATATTTTGCTGGGCAGGAGGGGGCTGCAGTCATTTTTTGGTCTGGTGTGGTTTTGTCAGTAAGAAGGATCCTTATCCCAGTCATCAGAGTGGCCAAACCATGCATTCAACATGGAAGTTTTGTGTATTTTGCTCAAAGGGGAGAAGAGAGAGGAGACAAAGTGTGTGTGCTGAGCCCTTCTGTGGGTCATGCACTTTGCCAAGAACTTGACACTTGAGAGAATGAATCTAGTCATCAGGACAAACTTACAGGGTAAAAAATTGTCATCCACATTCTGTAGAGGAATTTTAGAGAAGCTCAGTGACTTGTCTGGTGCCAAAGAGCGAGCCAAGGGAAAGCTGGAACTCAGACCCAGTTCTCTCTAAATTGGCACACAGTCCTTTTCCACTATACTTTAATAAACAGAAGCATCAGACAAAATGCATTTAAAAAAAAAGGAGGAGGAGGAGGAAGAGGAGAAGGAGGAGAAGAAGGAGGAGGAGGAGAAGGAGGAGGAGGAGAAGGAGGAGGAGGAGGAGGAGGAGGAGGAGGAGGAGGAGGAGGAGGAGGAGGAGGAGGAGGAGGAGGAGAAGCCATCCCCTACAGAAAAGCAAGTGCTTCATGGCAGATATTCCTAGAGAGTTCTGGCAGCTAAAAGCTGGTGGGTTTTCTAGAAGGTTCTTCCAGACCTAGAGCTCTCAATTCCAGATGGCCTGGGATTCAGATTTTAGCTTCTGGTTGATCCCTGAAGGCTCTGGATCAACACAGGAATATTTACCCCAGAGGCACAAAACCATTATGGAACAAAATGGCAGCCTTACCAGACAAAGCCCCAAGGAATGATCTGCTGCCTTAGTACTAATTCTGCAATCTGGTTTATTCCCCCTTGTTGGCCCATGATGGGGGATGTGATACAATGATACATCAATCTTGTTGTTGATGTTATGGTGTATTAATAATTATATTATTATCATTATAACTATTATAACAACATCACAGTTTGGAGTCTCCATAAGCAGATGCTGAGATGCAATTTAGGGTATAAAATATTTTTTTAGGAAATCAACACCTATGATGGGAAGAGTGAGGAAACAAGATTAGATGGAGGGAGAAGTTGATTTTTGACCAGGCCTAAAAAGCCTGGGATAACCCAGCAAGGAGCTCTGGGTGACTATTGTCTATTAGGACTGTCCCTTTTCAAGTAAAAATGGTCCAACCTTGAAACACCTGCCTCACTCAGTCAGGATGCTGGATACTTTGGGAAGAATGTGACAATGCAGATCTCTCCAGCTGAGGCAAATCCCGAAGGAGCTCATAGCTGCAGATTACCTGCTGATCACACGCCTCATAGCTGGGCAGTAAGTGCATCTTTGCAGAAGGATCCAGGTAGTGCATCTCTGTTTACCAAGACTAATGACAGCTACTGATATTTGAACAGGGATTGACAATGGATGATACTTTTCCTATCTCAGCACAGGTGCTTCTAGCTGTCCAGCCCTGACCATGGTGAGCTGCAGTAGATTCTACTGTCATGCAAAATATTTACTGTTGCTCCCCATGAAGGAGTTAGTTCATGCTGACATTGCCAGTGGGCTAGGACATGTGACTTACTTAGGACAGTGAGACATGAATGAATGTGATATGTTCCACTTGGGGGCAGAAGCTTTAAGAGCCATTGCATGTATGGACACCTTCTCTTTTTCCTCCTTTAAGAGTCCAGAGTGTCCCACAGAAGGGCTGTTCCTTCAGCACAGGTTCCCAAGTGGAGCACAGCTGTGGATACTCCACTATGGGCCTGTGTGTGTGTTGTGCGTGGGCGTCCATGTCACTAGGCATTTGAGGATATTTGTTACCTCTGCATAACTTAGCCTAGACTGACTAAAACATCCCCATCACCTACAAGGCATACAGCCTAAATTCCTTGGCCAGCTTTACCCAACTTGACCCCTGTCCAGCTTTCCAGTCCCATCTCTCATTATGCCTCACCCTCATGCTTCACTGTATTCACATCAAACTCATTTCTCTTCTCGAATAAACCCTAACCCATGGGTTCTCAGCACCTAGGGAACATCAAGTAATGCCAGGACACATTTTTGGTTGCCACAACAGGAGGGACACGTTTCTGAGCTGGTGAGTAGAGGTCAGGAATGCTGCTAAACACTCAATTTACTAGACACTCTGTGAAATCTTCCCTCACCTCTTCTCCAGGGACAGAAATAACCCTCCTGTTTTCCTCATTAGCCCACCCAGGGCCTAGCATATAATCAAGCACTCAGCAGAAGCTTAAATACTTATAACAAATAGTAACTAGCACATATTGAGGTGTGGTGTGTGCCAAGCATTATACTAAGTGCTTTCTGTACATTATTTAATTTGATTTTAAATTAAATTAAGGTAGGTGTTACTAATTTTCTTCATTTCACAAATGGGAAAACTGAAACCCAGAGAGGTTAGGTAACTTAGTCTGCTGTTGGTTGTGACAGACCCAGGCAATTTAGCATGTCAACCCACATGACCACTGTGCTGTTCTGTAGCAATCTGTGTACACCCAGAGTCTAACAAAGTTCTTACAGGTAGTGGGCGCTCAATGAATAGTAGCAGTGCTGTATCAAGGTCAGGGTTACTGGAGGAGTCTGTCCCCAGTGCAGGCAGAGCTGGAGCACATTGTCAGTAGCTAATTTAAAAACAAGAACAAGATCACTAAGATTTGGTCTGCTTTATATTATCACCCTGCACCAGCAATTCTACATAATGTCAGTAATAAAATATCCTTCCCTGCCAAGGTGGACCACTTCCACCTCACACCCTCTGACTCAACTCTGAATGGTGGCTAAATGAATGAATGAACTGGTTGATAGAACTGGTGATAATGAGAAGGATGAAGACAGAGCCGTGGACAGAGAATAAGCCAACTGCTTCCATGACTTTCAATTAAAGCAAAGCCCATTGCCTGCTCTGCCATGTTGCCTCCCTTGAGGAACATGGGTGAAATGGAGGGGGAAATGTGCCAACCCAGCTGGATGGGCTTGGTGTTCGGGAAGGAAGAACATAATCCACTCTCCTATCCAAAAGGCCTTGTGTCACTCAGCAACCTGAGGGACAGAGCTATATCTCATCTTGGTGCCACCACCCGTGCTGGTGACCAACCTGAGGGACAGAGCTATATCTCATCTTGGTGCCACCACCCGTGCTGGTGACCAGAGCTGCAGAGATGCAAGGAGGATTCCAAAGACAATGGTAACCCAAGTTCCTACAGATGCCACTGGGCAAGGAGCCAAGTTTCAATAGCTCACTGCCCACCAAGCTCTTCTTTGAAAAAAAAAAAAAAAAAAAAAGAGACAGAAATGAACATCATAGACTTTCCTTATGAAGAAGTTCTGTGTCTTGAGTCTTTGATGACAATTTTTTTAAATTTTTAAATTTTATTTGTTCTCATTAGTTGTACATGACAGTAGAATGCACTTATACATTCTGATGATAATTTTAAGGACATTTTATCATGATAGAGGATAGAAATGCCAACATTTCTATACTTCCCTAAATCAATGAAAAATACCCTTAGTCAGTAAAACTCAAGGTCCTAAAAAGTAAAGGACTTGTCTGAGATCCCACCTAGCTCTTTAGTCCTGACCTGAGAGACTGCTCACTTATTTGTATGCTTGTCTGCATCTTTGGACTAGTTGGTGAGTTTCTGGAATATAGAGGTAATACAGCATTCTTCTTTGTTTCCTTAAGTACAAAGGTTGTCTTTGGTTTGCTGAATGAATAGATGATGGCTTTCTTCTCTCCATCATGGTCTGGATGATTCTCTCAAAGTACACCTTCTCCAAGGAATGATCAGGGTCACACAGAATGTTCTCCCTAATCATGGGGACAATGTAGCAGTCTGAGCCAGGGGACATCCCAAAATGTTTGGGCTTAATCAGAAATGCTTCTCACAACTTGCCCACATTTTTTCCTGATGTTTTCTCCAAAGACCTTCGATTAATCACATCAGCAAGAGGGTCTCAATTAGGGGATAATTACTTTTAATGCCTTTACTTACTGCCTGTTAATTTTTCTCTTCATGAGGAAGGTGCGTGCCAGAACTAGCCAAACAGTATCAATGGCATTAGATCGCTGGCTCTCAGGGTGGTGATTTGGCCCCCAGGAGCTAAGGAACAATTGGCAATGCTGGGACACAGTTTTCCCCAGTCAGAACTGGGGAAGGGAGATGCTACTGAATCTAGTGGGTAGGTGCCAGCGATACCAATGAGCATCTGAAAATGTCCAGTCCAGTCCCCACAACAAAGAATTATCTACCCCAGAATGTCAGCAGTGCCCAGGAAGCCACACTAGAGGCTCAGGAGATTGAAGCAGTAAATATATGAGGTTGCAAGTCCTGTGACAAGAAAAAGAATAATAATGATAGCAGCTGTAAATATCCTCCCAGGTGCCACACACACTAAGTGCTAAGACTACCAGTTTTCATCCTCTGCTGACAGAGCGGCATTTCATCCTCTGCTGACACTACCCCCATTTGCCAATGAGGAAACCCAGGCAGCCAGAGTCACCCAGCCATTGAGAATCAGAACACCTCAACCGTCGGGCTTTACATCTGTATTCTTCGCCACTGTGGCATCTGGTTTCTGTTCAGGGTTTCTCCTAAGACCTCTGAACCCATTTCTTCAGGAAAGAGAAGTTGCTCTGTGCTTCCTGTTGAGATCAGAATACAGCAAAGCAAGGAGTTCCCACTTCTGTAGGTTTCTGTTCAAGGAAACCATCCAGACTGGAGACTGAACGGTCTCTAAGGTTTGTAGTTGGGGAAGCAAATGACAAATCCATGAGTCCAAACTTGGTTTCTCTTTCTGCCATGGTTAATGAGGGAGGTTGGTGTAACAGAAAGTACATTCTGTTAGGGAGAAAGAAATACGGATTCAGGACACATCACAAATATGCTGTGGGACTTTGGGCAAGTTACTTAAACTCTCAGGCACAATATTTCTTTTTTGCTATTTTCTATTTTAGTTCTTCTGGTGGTTTTATAGAGCAGGAGTAGACAAACTGGCCCTCAGGTCAAATAGAGCTGTCACCTGCTTTTATAAATAAAGTTTTTTTCGTACATGGCCACACCCACTTTTTACTTATTGTCTATGGTCACTTTGGTGGCAGAATTGAGCAGTTGCAACAGAAATTGTATGGTCCACAAGCTTAAGGTATTTGCCACCGAGCCCTGCACAAAGTTTGTCAAACTCTACTATAGAGGTGTCTCATTGTAGATTTTTTTAAAATCTGTGAAGTAGAAAAATAAAAACTCATATCTGAAATACTGTGATGCTTGGATGAAATCACATATGTGGAAGAAGGTGGGCAAAGTACTGAGGAATGTATGCACTGAAGTACTAACATTAAATGACAAGGGTGACCCAGCAAGAGTAGGAGAAAGAAAGAGAACATGGGCCTTGGGATCATGCACACCCAAATTTGAATCCAATTCTAACCAATTATTACTATTGCAATTTGGGAATCGTTATTAAATTCTCAATTTTCTTTACCAGAAAGAAAGAATTACCCTTAATTCCTAAGGTTTCTGGGAGGATTAATAATCCATATCCAATGACTGGCTTATGTATTTGTTGGCGATATTACACTGATGTCCCACTTTGAACCAGGAGTTCTGACAATCACTGACAGAGCTGCGGTCAGACCATGGGCCCTCACACCCTAGCACTTAGGAGCACTAGGGAAGTCGATCCTGAGCAAGAAATTTCAATATGAGAAAGTTCTTTGAAAAATTTGAGAACCATTCAAATTAAGTGACAGCATTATTATGACTGCTACTAATGACTGAGGACATTCCAAAGACATGAAAAGTCTCTGGGCTCCCAGTTGGGAGAGGCCTTTGAAGGTGATGGAGATTCACCAGGGTGGAACAGCCTCCCTCCTGGAAGGGAGACAGGAAGACAGCACACGAGCAGGGCACTGCACAGAGCAGATGCTCCCACGAGACATGGGGTGAGAGATGGCAAAGGGGGAGGGAGGACTGAGCCAGCAAGGACATCCTGGAATTGCCCCACTGGACACCATGGCACCAGATCAGAAGCCACTCAAGCACCGGGGACACCTCCTCCTCTTGCAGAGAGAGCAGCTCCTCGGAGCCCCTCCACAGTCGTCCCTGCGTGCATGGTGGAGATTCATGCCTTTTTACCAGCCTCACTGCCTCGTCCTCCTAGAAAACCAGAGAGACCACATTTACTGCTTCCTTGTTCTTAGGTAGAGCCATACGGCAGTTCTGCTCAGTGGGGCAGAGGAAGAGGTTGTGTTTTTCCCACTGAGCCTGGCCTTTTGAAAGCATCTCATCTACTTCATAGCCTTCCCTTCTCCTCTTGTCTGCTGGTCAGATGCAGAGGACCCAGGGGAAGACTCCAAGGCACTGAGAAAAGGGTGGAGCCAGATGATGGATGGAGGCTGGCGTCTGGGTAAGTGGATGGGCAGAGCCCACCGTGGTGTGAATCAGAAACAAACACTGGTGGTACAGATGAGCTGGGGTTGGCTTCCATCTTCCTAGTCCCAAATTCACACATAAAATAATCTTATTTTTCCTTTTTGTCTTTACTGCCCCTGGAATGGAAGTGTCATGAAAACAGTAACTGTCTCCTTATTCACTCCTCTGTCTGAAACAGTGTCTTGCATAATGAAGATGCTCAGAAAACTTTTGTAGGCAAAAGTATCAGCAAGTTGAGAGCCATGTAAATAGCAATCAATAACCTAAAGCCACTGGAAAGATTAACGCATTTAGACAAAACCACACTTCTGCAAACTGCTAAGTTCCACTTGTTGATTTCACGAACATCACTGGGGTGAATTTGCATACTCGTGTGCACCAAGCTCTCACAGCACCGTGAGTGCAAGGCAGGGCACACAGCCAGGGTACCGCTTAATTCTCACAGCATGATCAGAACTCAAAGTACTTGTGCCTCAGACCAAGTAAGAGACTCGGACGCCATGTCCACAAGGGACCCACACCTGTCCTGCTGTGGGGCGTACGTAAGCTGGGCTCACGGTCACTGAACCAAGGCCAAGCTTTGGACTGAAGCAATCTGAGAATAAATAAGTGCTGTGACAAGAATGTTGTGTGTGCCCAACATTGCTCATGACGATTCCCTTAACAACCCTACATGTAGGTGACATTTCACAAGTCAGGAGAGGCAGGCCTAGAGAGTGTTCAAGCCACCTACCCATGGAGCAGGGGAGCCTGGCTTCTAGACCCCAGCGTGCCTTTCTTTATCGTCCCACCGTGGGTTTCTCCATCTGTAAAATGGGAGGAAGAGCACAAACCTGGGAGCTCCTGAGGACGAATCAAGTCAGACGACACCAGAACTCCCCAGAGAACACCTGGCACTTGGAAGGGGGTCCAGAGAAATGTCACCTCCCTTCCCTTTCCTTTGCATGTGAGGCTCATCTTGTCCTTATCAAGGTTCTGGGCTCAGAACATCAGCAGCAAGCAGAGGCTGTGTCCCCAAGTGACTCCGCCACAGGGCCAGCCGGTGTGCACTGAACCTTTAACAGTATTTAAACTCTGTCTGGGTCCCTAATTATCTTAATGATACAGAACCCAAAATGACACAGCCCGTGTGCACCCCAGAAAAGGTCCCATTCACAGACACAGGCCTCTTAAGCCAAAGAAAAGCACCTGGTGAAAAATTCAACAATCTCAATCCTTCAAACAGGAAAAGCTGACAGGCCAGCCTCGGAGGCTGGGCTCTCCCTGCTAAGCCTGCCTTCCCGTCGCATCTTCTCTCCCAAGTACCACGTCTCGGCTTCAGCCTGCCGTGCTTCAGGGGCTGTGACCCTGTTATGGTGATGATGTGATTTAACGCCTACAACAGCAACGTGAGCCGGATGTGGTTAAGCCCATTTCACAGACCAGGACTGAGGCTTAGACACAGCTGGGGCTCCTGAACAAAAGCCCCAAGTTCGCCTCGCAGCCTGGTTTCCTAGGAAACAGGTCAGGCTCACAGCTCAGGAGCTCATCTTCTGGAGAAGAGCCATGGGGAAGCCCTTGTGGAGCTGATCCACAGTTGGCTCTCGCTCCCTCCAACTGCCCTTCCTCTTTACTTTCTTCTCGAATTCTCTATCCCCTCTCTCCCTCCCTCAGGGTTCTGTCTCTCAATTTCTTTCTCTCTGTCCTCATTGGTTAACTCCCTACTCCTGTCCTGCTCTCTGGGAATGTGCATCATATCCACCCTCACATCCTCAAGGAATGTACCCTCAAGTGGGGGAGGAGGACAGAGAGCAAACCAGACACACCCCAGCAGTGAGGCTACGGCTAGACCAGGAGGAGGGACTGAGGAGTGTCCCAGGAAGGCTTCCTTCTCTAGGTAGCCTCTGCATCCGTCCAAGCTGAAGGTGTCACCATCCACACACACAGGGCTGCCTCAGCTCCGTCAGCTGCCATGGGTTCCCACCTGATGCCATAACACCCCTCAGGGTTTGTCACCAGCTAGGGTACATCACAGGTCAGACCCCTTTCCACCTCTTTCCAGCTGTAAATCTTGACAGCTGTTTCTGAGCCAGCTGTAATCCTCATTAAGAGAAAAAGAAGGCAGTTGGCTCTCTGATCATGCTCTGTTACAGGTGATGGTCAACTACCCTGTAATGTTAGGTATCAACCAGCTAAAACATAACATTAGTCTCAAAGCTAATTCACGCTCAGCATTTGTGTGAGCCAATTAATGAACAATAAACAAATAGCCAGTTGTATTTCTTGAGCATCTGTTATGTTCTTGCACCAGGCTGGGTTTTGCCATTAGCAAGAGTCTCATGTAGAGGGAATAAAGTATCAGATTTGCAGTCAAACAGATTTGGGTTCCTTATCATGGGATCTTTCATGAGAACTAGGAGGCTCAGTATTTTGTTTATGCAAAAGTAGATACTAATACCCAGATTGATCATAATAGACACCAGTGCAGCGTCTGCTCCACCATAAAATAAGAACATGGCAGAGGATACTTAACAGTTTCTAAACATCGTAACTGTAAGTCATCACAGTGGTCCTGTGAGATCAGTATAGTTACCTTTCAATAATTAGGAAAGAAGTGGAGACTCAGAGAGAAGCCACCTACCCAAAGACATACCACAACTAAGAAAGAGCACCAGGATTTGAGACAGTCCTTCCATCCAGGATACCCCATCCCATCCGGGAAGTTAACATCCGGGAAGTTATCAGGAAATCACTGGTGAACCCACACATTGAGTTAGTTCAGATTCTGGTGGATGCCAGTGGGCTCAGCTTTGTGAACCTGTCTTGGGCTGATGGAGTCCAGGCTGTACTGGCCCTGGTCTTATCCCAGGTAAATTGCTAATAGTGAGAGTCTCCAGAGTCTTCCTGCCCTAACAGACCTGATACTGCCTCTCTCCCCCTCTCCATCCTGGCTGATGACTTTGGCCAGGTGGCAACCTCTCTCCAAAGCTTTTCCCTCCTCTCAGCTTGAGAAAGCTCCAATTTGGTGATTGTTCATTATCCCCCCGTTTAGACAATTTTCAACACACAGTGGAACCTTTAAACAGTGTGAACAATGTTGTCAATCTTTCTGCATGCTGCCTATGCTAGGCAATAAGAGATAAATTGACTGCACAGCAGGAGGGGAATTAGAAACACAGTTTCCATTAATAGTAACAGGGCCCTGAAGTTCAGTCCTGGGAAAGGGGCATTAGAGACCCCTGCACACAGCAGACTGTCTAGGTCTGACTCAGGCCTCTGTGCCACCGCCCCCATTAGGCCCTTCCTTACCAGGGGAAGAGTTTCCAGGTGCAGGGTAGTACCGGGTGGGTGGAAAAGGGAATAATCACACGTTGAGAAACTGCTACATGCAAAGCATTTTAATAATATTTTTCCATTTTGTGCTCAGAAAACCACCAAGAATTAGGAGTGGTATTCACATTTGGGGGGTGAGAGGCGAATACTTGAATTCCCACAGCTCACACACAATGAAGCCAGGATCTGAAGTGTGGCCCTGTCTGCTCTCGGTAAAACCACCTTCCTCTAAGAAGGGCTGGCTTCCTGCATTCTTCCTGTGGTCTTTCCCTTGCCCAGTCTGCGCAGCAACCCTAGGAGGCAGCTGAAGAATTTGAAGTTCATTATTCCCAGTTCATACCCGGATGAGACCTTGGCTCATCCTCAGGGGATCCTCAGTATCTGTTCAACAGCTGTGCTTTTGCCTCTGTTCTTACAAAGATGTAATCCTCCACTGCCCCTTACCCGTGCCCCATGATAAGGGGCACAGATCTACCCAGCGAGTACTCTTCCTGTATTACTAGAACAACCCTTCTCTGCTTCGTGAGTCAGAATCAAAGACACAGCGCCAGACCACTAACTTCCATCCCATACCCCAAAAGGCACCATTAATCAATTTTCCACCAAGCAACTTCTACTAATGGATCAGATTAGGCACTCAAGATCTAATCTGTCTGCTGTCCATGGCCCAAGCCAATCACAGCTCCCAAATAAACGAATGAGGTTGCCCTTTTTGAATCACAGAAGTCTCTTCTTTCCCACCCCACTACCCAAGAGAGCAGAAAATCAAATTGACCATAACCTAATGCACCCATTTACTCTCAGGTCTCTTATTTTTCTATCCCCCCCCACACCCTCCCAATGTTTTGGATCCAGACAGGGATCCTCATTTTCAAATTCTAGTTTTATTATGTTTATTTGAGTTAGATGGCCTGAGGCAATTTGGCTTGTTCATCTGTAAAACAGATGTGACGATAGCGTCCTCCCTGTACTGTGGCTGGAAGATTAAAGAAGAAAATACACGTCATCTCCGACACTACTGCTGGCACAATGGTCGGTCCTTTAACACCAACATCCTTCTCCTCTTTCCATCCCAACAGCTAATAATTATGCTTACCTACGTGCTCCCAGCCGGGGGTGGAAGACACAGTGGAACAAACCAGCTGACACTCTTCATATTTCTTCTGCAACATTTTTTTTTTTTTTTTTTTTGAGAAAACATCCAGACATCTTAGGAGCATCTCTTTCTCCTCCTCCATCACAACCTGGCTGGTTTCCTATATGACAGATATTTTTCTGACCCATCCTCTCCAGCATTTAGAAAGGACAAGACTCTCTTATGTCACTTTGAAGATAAATGCTTGCCAAAGGTAGGGACAATTGGCGGCGGCTTGGCAGGAAATGATCATGCCCTAAAGGGACAGTAGAAGAGGACCTTTAGGTGACCTTTGGCTGAGAAATGACACAATTCTGCAATGGCTGGTAGCCAGTCACAGCTGGAATGCACACAGGCAAATTTCCTGCTCCCAAGGCTGATGTCAGTCCCAGCATGCTGATTTCTTCCACAACAACCACAAAAACATGGAGGTTCTACTGTGGGCCAAGCAAGCACTAGAGGCCCCGACCTCCACCCAAGGAACTCCAGTAATGAGCTGTCAGCTAGGAACCCAGAAGCGGCATCCGACATGGCTGGAGTGTTTCCCCACTGGGCACTGGGTAAGTATTTCACATCTCCCACTCAGTCCTCAGATAGATCCCATTAAATGGGGTTGTCATTACCATCATTTTACCAACAAGGACAACTGAGACAATGATGGATACGCCTGTTATATGGACCTGCCCTGTGTGCATGTCTCTGTGTTTAATGCAGTGACCCATCCCGGAAGCAGGAATATTCATTGTAAAAAACAAAAACAAAAACATTTTGAACAGAAATGGACAAAATAAAACATTAAGATTGCCCATTGCCCTTCCCTGCTCCCTTCCCACAAGATTAACATTAATATACTCCATATGACCCAAAGGGCACAGTAGACACAATTTATTGTACATTGGGCCTTCTATTAGAAGTTTTAGACTGATATTACTAATGTCTTTATTTTGGGTTGAAAAGTAATACAGGATCATTATAGGAAACACACAGAATACAGACAGTCCATCTCAACTGCCATCACACTGCTGCCCAGCCTTAACTGGGCCAGGTAACTGCAGTGTAGACACAGAGAAACTTCTAGGACTGAAGAAAGCTGGTGTGAGGAATCCTAGGTCTCTCCCTTCGCTGAGGAACTTGAAGAAACCCCTTAATCTCTTTGACCATCTGTAAAATGAACTGCTAATGCCTACTGCAGAATTCCACACACTTAGCAAACTGTCCGACAGACACTGAAAACACTCATAAGCTAGGGCGTCTTCTTCCTCCCTGTCACCATTATCATCGGATCAGCCCACCCTCTGCACTCCCGCCAACTAAGAAGGCAGACTTCCCATGGCTTGGGACATCCTGTGGGTTTCTCTTTCCTTCTCCAAACCTTCCAAACTTTCAGGGCCATTCTCTCTCTCTCTCTCTCTCTCTCTCTCTCTCTCTCTCTCTCTCTCTCTCTCTCTCAGCATTTTACTGCCTCATAAATATTTGCAAGAAGTCAGGCTGCTCCTTCTCATTGTGTTTTCACGCCTTGTTTTGCCACCTTCTTAGCAGAACTGATTTGACATAAATATTTATGTGTAAAAATATGTTCTCCTGGTCCCCGGTGTTCTCCATCCAACATGCTATCATGGGGAGCTTGGGGGCACTGCAGACATGGTGCCTCCATGCACCCTGGTGGAGCACAGGGGCCACCAACTTCATCCAAGTCATGGGGAAGCAACGGATGTTGGCGTGCAATCCCCAGTTTACAAGTCCCCTAGTAACAGGTCCCTGCAGATGTGTCAAAGGGCTCTACAGCTCTGGAACGGAACTGACCAGCTTTCAGTGCATCACTGTAGACTGTGACACACGCAAGTTCCTGGATGGGTGGGAGTCACTCTGCATTCAAACTAGCTCGACCAAAGACAAGAAATATTTGCTTATCTAATTGCTTATCTGCCCCCTTCCTTCCTTTAATCCATTCCTGGGGCTTCTTGCAAATATGCCCACAACCACCTGTCCCCGTTTGTAGCTACAGCCTTGCCATCTTTAAGGCTATGCCAACTCTAGTCACTGTCTTCTCACCTGACCTCAAAGGGCACACTGTCCTCACCCTTATCTGTCTCTCTGTCTTGTTCCATCCTTTCTGGCTTCCCTTCCCCTGTTTCTGAGTTCATCTGTCATTCCTCTTCCAAACAAGATAACCTCTTAGCTATCACTGCTGTTGAAAGTGTACGTATATGGTGGCTTAAACCTCATGCAGTCTTCAACGATGACAAAACACTGGTACCATCTCAACAGTCAGTATTCCTCTGGTATTACTAGTTAGCCTGGAACTCAGGAACATCCTCTAGGGCTCTGATCAGGGGAAAAGTTGTTTGGGGTACAGCCTGGAAGTAAGGTGTCATCCTTTGATGGAAACAGCAAACAGAGAAACTGCTGTCCATACCTTCTGGAAGGCTATGAGGACAGCTTAAATTAACCTATTGATAATTTGTAATTAAGAATAATTAATGATTGTTAATACCATTTGATGACTAAAACTGGAAATCCATATGCAAGAGAATGAAATTAAACCCCTATCTCTCACCCTACACAAAAATCAACTCACAATGGATCAAGGACCTTGAAATCAGACCACAGACCCTGCATCTTATAGAAGAAAAAGTAGGTCCAAATCTTCACCTTGTTGGTTTAGGATCAGACTTCCTTAACAGGACTCCCATAGCACAAGAAATAAAAGCAAGAATCAATAACTGGGATAGATTCAAACTAAATAGCTTTCTCTCAGCAAAGGAAACTATCAGCAATGCAAAGAGACAGCCTACAGAGTGGGAGAATATCTTTGCCACTCTAGAGCATTAATTTCCAGAATATATAAAGAACTCAAAAAACTCTACACCAAGAATACAAATAACCCAATCAACAAATGGGCTAAGGATATGAACAGATGCTTCACAGAAGATCTATACGCAATCAACAGATGTATGAAAAAATGTTCACCATCTTTAGTAATAAGAGAAATGCAAATCAAAACTACACTAAGATTCCATCTCACCCCAATTAGCATGGGGATTATAAAGAATACAAGCAACAATAGGTGTTGGCGAGGATATGGGGGAAAAGGTACACTCATACATTGCTAGTGGGGTTGCAAAATAGTGCAACTGCTCTGGAAAGCAGTGTGGAGATTCCTTAGAAAACTTGGAATGGACCCACCATTTGACTCAGCTATCCCACTCCTTGGCCTATACCCAAAGGACTTAAAATCAGCATACTACAGAGATACAGCCACATTAATGTTCATTGCTGCCCAATTCACAATAGCCAGGTTGTAGAACGAACCTAGATGTCCTTCAATTGATGAATGGATAAAGAAACTGCGGTATATATATACAATGGAATATTACTCAACCATAAAGAATGATAAAATTATGGCTTTTGCAGGCAAATGGATGAAATTGGAGAATATCATGCTAAGTGAGATAAACCAAACTCAAAAATCCACAGGACAAATGATCTAGGTGATAAGCAGATGATGACACATAACGGGGGGGGGGGCAAGAATAGAGGAAGGAAGGACTGTATAGAGGGAAAAGAGGGGTGGGAGAGGTGGGGGGGAAGGAAAAAATAACAGAACGAATCAAACATCATTACCCTATATAAATGTATGATTATGCAAATGGTATGCTGTTACTTCATGTACAAACAGAAACAACATGTATCCCATTTGCTTATAATAAAAATAAATTTAAAAAAAGAAAAAAAAGAATAATTAATGATTGTTAATACTATTTGATGACTAATAATTTTATGTAAGTTATAAATATTATTACAAATTAATAAACATGCACATTATATCAAATGGAAATGTCATGTAAATAATGTGTTAAAGAAAAAAAATTCTGAGATGATGAAAAATCAAAATCTAGGCCTTCCTATATGTCATAATGAAATTGCTCCAGCTATTTAAAAGAGCAGTGCATTCAAAGTCAGAAAACTTCAGTTCTTAAATCAATGATACCATTTGAGCCCATGTGACCTTGAGCAAGGAACCTCCTGTCTTCTAGCATCCGGTTTCACAGCTGCAAATCAAGGGCATCTCTCTCTCCAGGGGAGGTTCAAATAAGAAAAGAGCAAAAGTGTTGCAGACATTGGTGTACTAAGGTCTTGCTCCTCCAGAGTGGTGGGCAGACCAGCAGCCTCAGCAGCCTTGGGAGTGCCTAAGAAATGCAGCATCTCTGGACCCAACCCGAACACACTGAATGGGTATTTGATTTTCTTCATTGGAACAAGATCCCCCAGCTGATCCCTGTGTACCTCACCTGGTGAGAAGCAGTGGTCTAGGTGGCTGGCTATCTGACCTTCCCAAGGGTGCAGAAAACAAGAATGACATCCTGTTCTTGCTGCCTCCTGCCTCTGCACACGTGGCTGTCTCTACCAATGCGCTAGTCCCTCTTTCTTGTCTGCCTATCTGCTCCTTGATCTTAGGAGCTCAGTCGAGATAAGCTCCAGGAAGTATTTCTAGGAACACTCGCACACCTACCTCCCTATGGTCAACTGCCCTTCCCGGGTCTCCTTGGTCACAGCCTTAGCCAACTGGACTGTATGATTGTTGGGTACCCTGAGGTTTTCCAGCCAGAGGCCCTGAGCTTCTGAAAACACTGCAGTGAGCACCTATAGTGTGCAAATGCCCCTGCATATCTTGATTGTATTAGTTTCCTGTAGCTGCTGTAACAAGTAACTACAAACTAGGTGCTGAAGACTGCAGAACTCTATTCTCTCTGTTCTCCAGAAGGCTGAAAACAAGATGTCAGCAGGGTTACACTCCTCCTCATAGCCCAGGGGAGAACCAATTGCTTGCTTTCTCCAGTTCCCGGCTCCAGGACCTCCGCCCCGTGCTCACCTTGTTCCTTCCTCTTGGTGGTGTCTCTCTTCTGTGTGCCTCTGACAATAACACCTGCTACTGGATTTAGGGCTGGCAGATAATACAGAACGGAACTCCTTGTCTCAAGTTCTTGACTTGATTACATTTGCAAGATCTCTCTTTCTAAAAAGTCATGTCCACAGGTTTTGGGATTAGGGTCACCATTCAGCCCATAAGAGCATCTCAGAGTAGATAACCAAAGGAAATGTGCTGTGTTAATGCGGCCCACTTTAGAGATGCAGAAAGTAAAGTTCAGAAGGTTGCAACCAAATTTTAAAAATACTCCCAATGTCACACAACTAAAATAGCACTGGGACACATACATTTATTTGCATATTGGGTGTCTGTCCCTAACATTTAGGACCCTAACCTATATTAATCAGTGCTTTAATTGTGTGCCCACTATGTGCCAGCAGTTGTGTTAAATGTACCTCTATGAAATCTCCTTTGTCCAGTAACCCTGAAGGGTGCACGCAATCTTCACCATTTTTTAGACAGAGCACCAGAGTCTCAGTTGGGGAACGTGTCAATCCTCTAGAATGGCCGCAAGTGTGAGAGCTGGGGTTTGAACACGAGGTCGTCTGGTTCCATTCACACACTCGGCAAATACTCGCTGAGAGCCTACCACGTGCCAGGAAGGACGGGGTTCAAGGTGCATGCTTTTCTAGACTAGTTTCTAGACGCAGGCTCACAGAGGAGGGCATCCAGCTCTGAAGACCGTGTTCTGCCCGCTGCCCCACACTGCCTGGCTCTCTCTGCTCCACCTTCTCAAAGCACTTTCTCAGCCACACCTTCAGCTCTTTACAGAGTCCTTCAGCAATGTCACTCTGCAGTACCGTAAACCAAGGCGCTCTGACAAGCTCTTACAGAGCCAAGGACCACTAGAGAAAGGAGCACCTTGGGAAGTCCCGTGAAGAAGAGTCCTAGGGCCTGACATCTCCATGTGTCCCCCACGCCCCTAACATCAACACATCAGGTAGATTCCACCATTAAACCTTTGCCCTCCCAGTAGGGATTGTCAAGCTGCCCAGGCATCAACCTATGTACGTGTTTGAGAGTGGGGTGGATATAAACTAGGGTAGAGAGGTTAGTAAGTAAGGTGCAGTGACGGAGTCAACCCCTGGACAACACTGCAAATACAATCCCAGCCAGGAGGGAAGGTAGAAAATTAAAATAAAATTATGTCTTGGAGAGCCCAGAGTTGCCTAGGAAGGAAGTGGTATTTGAACTTGGCCTAAAAGACTGTCTAAATTCTACAAGCACAGATGAGGGGAAACTATGAGTAGTCAAAGGCGAGAGTCAGAGAGTTCTGATCATAATAACCTCAGCACTGGAAGGAATTGCAAGAGTATCCAGTGTAGGGTTTGCCAACTTACAGATCAGGCTGCTGATCAGATGGTGTGACCCAGGATGGTGGGTTTTCCAGTTATTCCTGACCACTTAGTCTGATCGGGCCATCGCACGCTTTTATTACTTGGTGACTGGGGCATGTGCGTTGTTAATTATGTTGAGCATCGTCCCCCTGTGGGAGCTGGGCAAGGACAGTGAACATGTGAGTGAGCAGGTGAAACAGGACAGAAATAAAATAGGTAGCCAGAAAATGAAAAAAAAGATACATATATGTGATGCTGGTGATGGTGAAGAGGAAGAAGAGGGTAAAGAAGAAGAATAGATATAGGAATGATGGATGGATGGATGGATGGATGATGGATGGATGATGGATGGATAGGTGATGGACCAATATAGAAAGGGATAGCAGGAGAGATGGATGGGTGGGTAGATAGATAAATACATACATAAAGAAGGTGGGGTGGATGGATGGGTAGAGCCAGATGTGATGCTTAGCTAGATATCAACTTAATGAAGGCCCCAAAGTATAATGTTGAATGCAAAAAATGTAAGATATAGAATGAAATATAAAATATAATAAAATTCATATAAATTGGAACACATAAAAATATTCTGCATGTTTATTGAGACATAAATCTATATGTAAGCATTAAAAGAGATGAGAAATTAGGCATAAGAAGGAGACGTGAAACTCACGACCTTGAGTCCCGGTTGGGGCAGGGTAGGCCGTAGATGGTACCAGGGAAGGGAAACAAACACACTCTGCGACATGAGTGTCCTTATGTCACAACGAACTTGCAGGCAGATGACTAAGACTAACAGATGTCAATTCTAGGTAGTGGGAACCTGAGTGAGTTTTCTTATCTGGTTCTTTGTGTTTTGTGTATTATTTTCGTTTTCCTCAAAATAAAGTTATAATTTAAGAAAAGAGTAGGGAGTGAGGGAAACTTGAATATTACGAGCTTGCTGATTATTAAGCCCCTGTGCTTGTGGAACAACAGACATGTATTTCCAAGAACATTCTAACCAACACAGGTAAGTAACCTCCAGGCACAGGTCCAAGTTTATTTATAGCACATCCTCAGCACGTGGGTACTGGATGGACTGACAGATGGGCGGATGGACCCGTGAGCAAATGATAGAATAAATCGCTGATCCCTGTTAAGAAGAGGCCTATATTGACTGCGAATCAGATTAACTGATCTCGACTATGACCACAAAGCTGTTTTCCTCCCTAAAATATGGGCCTGGGCCTTTTTCCAGTTCCTTTTGTGTTCAGCCCTTCCTCCTCCATGGGTTCCAAGAACACAGCCAGAGAAGGCAAACAAATGAGCCCAGTAATTTTCAGGACATTCTCAATTCCTTGGCTGGGTCGCTGCAGCAACTGAATATTAAGCACATTAACTCTGACCTCCCTGCCCAAATTCCTTTGTACTGGACACAATAATGAGCCTCTCAAGTAAGACAATTTTCCCAGGGCTTCCAAGTCTGTTGCTGACCAGTGAGTGCCAAGTCCTGAGGAAGGCTGCCAATTAATTCAGAGGTCCTGTGCCCCACGAAGGCCTCCTGCCCTGGAGGGTGGGAAGCGCAGACCAAGCCAGGCTCGGTCAGGATGGGCACTGCCTGGAACACAGACTCTCTCTAACCCCAACCCTGATGGCTGGGAGAGCCCCTGCCCACACCCAGCAGGTACTCTCTTATGGGTCTTCAGAGAACCACGGTCACCTCATCACTATGACCAAAGAAAGTACTTCAAGTGCAATATTTTTCTCCATTGTCAGGGAGGTAGGATGAAGGTGAAGACAGACCCTAATTCCAAAGGGCCCAGGGTTCAGGGAGAGGGAAAATGTCAACATCACACATTCTCTGACCTTCACCAAGTGCACTGAGGCCATGGACTGGATCAATGATCTCCAAAAGGCATCACAGGGCATCCCATCCCAACGTGGAGATCACTGGGAAGCATCCAGGTAGGAGACAAAGCACAGCCAGCCAGATCCACAGACCAGAGCCATCATTTGGTAAACCTCATTCATCTTAAATCTGCTTTTCAAAATAATGTACAAATGCACAGTCCCTAGTGAGAGGTACAATATGGAATCACTTGTATTTATTTGCTCAGAAAGGACCCCATATTTCCATCTGGTAGGTGTGGGGTGGGGGTCCCAGGACACACATTTTGAAAACCTTCCTTGGCAGATTCTAAGATACAATCCTGGTCTAGTCCCACAAAACTAGTACACCTCAAAGGTGTGCTAGCAGAAGTCAAAACCCTTTCCTTCCTCTTTTCTCTCTCCTTTCTCATTCCTTCCCACCTTCCTTCATTTTTTCTTACTTTCTTCCCTCTGTCACTTTGTTCCTTCTTCCCTGCCTTCTTCCTTCAATTCAACAAATATGCATTGACTTGTCTCTCATTAATCAAAACACCAGATTGCTTTCCAAACTTAGCGAGAACAAAAGTTTTGTTTGGTATCTGACTCTCTGACTAATCATGGAGTAAACATAGTCCATTCCCTTAAGAGAAAATTCACCCTTTTGTTTTTTTAATAGTGTGACCAACAGAAAGGGATCTAAGGTCATTTTTAGAAGATAAATGGGGATGAACAAAAGCTCTGAAGCCAGACAAACCTGGTTCTGGATCTTGGATCCATCCCTACCAGTGTGTCTTTAGGCTGATTTCCTAACTTCTCTGGGCCTCAGTTATTTCATATGCAAATACAAGATGAAATGGACCTTCATGGGAAGCCAGCCTGAACAGATGATAACTGAAGACCAGAGAGCCCCTCCCCTGGCCAGCCACGATCAATCTCCTACCCTCCTTCTGATAAGCCCTGCCACCCATTTTCAGAACCAAAGTCTTTGGGGAAAGGCAATATTGAATTGCCTGGAGTCATCTGGCACAGATCAAGATTCAAATGTCATTCACCTGTTAGAATACAGGTCTATTATTTTCAAATAATAGTAGTGATACTCAAGGTCTACTCAGATCTATGTATCCATCCTACGCTAAATGGTTTACACAAATTATCCCAGCTAGTCCTCGAAACAAGAAGGTATTATTTTGAGTCCCACTCTACAGATAAAGAAACCAAGGCACAGAGGAGTTAAATAATTATCCAGTGATCTTCTACATCCAGGATTTGAACTCAGGCAGTCAGATGCTGAAGATCCCCTTCTCTGGCATCTAGGGAGGAACTTTTGCGTGGCTATAAATCCAAGTTTCTTACAGACGAAACTTAAATCTTGGGAGCCCAACTCTAAATATTTTTAATACCTTCAGACCCATTGGGGAAGATCAGTTGCCACTAAGGAGCCCTGTCCTGCTGCCATCTGTCCCGTTTAAATGGATCTGTGGTCTTGTGGACATGAAAAGATCCAGTTCAGTAACATCAGATACCAAATTCCCCAGCTTCCCAGAAGAAGGAAGCCAAGTGTCACTCTAGGGTTGTGGCAGCTGATTGGCCTCACTGACCCGTCGCAACCCCAGAAGGCAGTGTCCACACCCCGGCCACTTTGGTGCTTGCTAAAGCTTCAGGTCTCCCCTCTCTGTGCCGCCGGATGTTGAAATAGCTCCAAGAAGTTGCTGAGGCAGAACGGGGGCCACTGCCTCAACACAACCCACTCCTCCCAGGGAAGCCAGGAGCGAGCGGCGCGCTCTTTTCATTCCCGTTCGGAAGTTCACCTTTCCAGCACGACACTCATCTTTTTGTCTCTCCCATGAAAAGCCCTTTTCAGCTGGGAAAATTGCAGCTGCTTTTGCAGCCACTGCACCAGTCCCATCTGGAGAAAAAGCCAAGTTCAGACAGCCACAGACGCCTTTGTGTCCCCTTTCCCCGGGCTGGCTGTGGCAGGAAGGCGGCGCTCAGAGTGCCTGGTGGGCGGGACGGCTCCAGCAAAGGGCTGTGCAGGGAGACAGGAGCAGCCCGTTGCGCTCTTGGCCGTGGCCTGTGCAGACAGCACCCAGGCCAGGAGGGGTGCCTGGGCACCAAGCTTCTGACGGGAGTGAAAAGCCCTTTTGACACGGCTTGAAAACCAAGCTGTTGGCTTCTTGAGAAGTTGAATAGGATAATCTTACCATATTACCCAGCAATTCCTCATCGATATCTGTCCAAGGGACATGAAAACATATGTCCACTAAAAGGCTTGCGTGCGGGTATTCATAGCAGCATTCGTCACAACATCCCCCAGTGGAAAGAGCCCAGTGTCCACTGATCAGTGATGGAGCAGACCATCCGTTATTCAGACTGGAACGTTATTCAGTGATTGAAGGGGAGTCGGGATACCTGGCACAACATGGATGACTCCCAACAAAGCCAGACACAAAAGACCGCCTGCTCTGTGGCTTCCTCTACCTAAAATATCCAGGAAAGGCCAGTCGGTGGAGGTAGAAAAAAGATTAGTGTTTTCCTGAGGCCAGGGCTAGGAACAGGGATTTAAGTGGGATAAAAAAATGTTCTAAAACTAGGTGGTAGTGATTGTTGCACGAGTTGGTAAAATTTACTAAAATCTAACTGCAGACTTCAAAGCTCTAAGGCTATGGGAAGAATACTTCCTATAGTTGGGGTTATTTTTAAAGTCATGAAATGTACATCTCTTTTGAACAATCAAGTGTTGTGTGTATCAGACACTTGGCAGGGTTACCACCCTTCCCTAAGCAGGAGGGGAGACTGAAGCAAGGGGCCGGGGTGAGTGCTGGGTGAGATGAGGACCGAGGCCAGAGTCGGGGCACCCCTGGGGGCTGAAAATGGAGTGAATGCGTCAGAATCGCACAACACCTTGTCACTCCCAAAGAGAAAGGGATGATGACGGTGACTTGGTTTCTCAGAATCTCGAAGTGCCTGTAAATCTCAGATGATTCTGGATCAAGACAGCCTGGTGCAAATGACCACCCAAATCATCATGTACCTGTCACAGGCCTGAAGCCTCATTTATCCTACTGAACGCGATCCTGCCCAGAACGGCACAGCTGATTCCCACTGAGTCTCTTCCAGCTCTGCGCTTGTCTGCAGCCTTGCTTCCTTCCCCTCAGCCCCTGCTCCTGCCACTCACCTGCTCATGGGGTCATTAGGGACAATGTAGCCTCAAGGCAATAAGCCACCTAAGGAACACAATCATTTCCCTTTGTACATAACTAGAAATATAAAATCAGAATCTCTGGAGGAAGATAAATCATGAAACTTAGTGACAACAACAGCTCACTGTTTATACGACCCTTTGCATCCATCATCTAAAGAAAATGGAATGTTCCTCTTCCCGGTCTTCCTAGCCAGAGAAGGCACAGATTGGTCCATCCAAGTCACACATCCACCTTTGAACTAATCCCTGTGACCAGGGTAATTCAGCACCTGATTGGCCAGGCCAGCCAGGGTCAGGTGATCTCCTTAGACCTAGGGATTAATGTCAACCTTATCTGAACAGCAACTGCTGAGAATAAAGAGGACCAGGTATCCAGAGGAAAATGAAACGTCCACCATACTTTTTTTTTAATTTATTTTTATTGTAAACAAATGGAATACATGTTGTTTCAGTTTGTACATGGAGTAACAGCATACCATTTGCATATTCATAAATTTACAGAGTAATGATGTTTGATTCATTCTGTTATTTTTTCCTCCCCCCCCACCCCTCCCACCTCTCTTTTCCCTCTATACAGTCCCTCTTTCCTCCATTCTTGTCCCACCCCCCATTAAGTGTCATCATCCACTTATCAGTGAGATCATTCCTCTTTTGGATTTTTGAGATTGGCTTATCCCACTTAACATGATATTCTCCAATTTCATCCATTTGCCTGCAAATGCCATAATTTTATTATTCTTTATAGCTGAGTAACATTCCATTGTATGTATATATATATATATATATATATATATCACAGTTTCTTTATCCATTCATTAATTGAAGGGCATCTAAGTTGGTTCCACAGTCTGGCTATTGTGAATTGAGCCGCTGTGAACATTGATATGGCTGTATCTCTGTAGTATGCTGATTTTAAGTCCTTTGGGTATAGGCTGAGGAGTGGGATAGCTGGGTCAAATGGTAGGTCCATTCCAAGTTTTCTAAGGAATCTCCACACTGCTTTCCAGAGTGGCTGCACTAATTTGCAGTCCCACCAGCAATGTATGAGTGTACCTTTTCCCCCACATCCTCTCCAACACCTATTGTTGCTTGTATTCTTGATAATCGCCATTCTAATTGGGGTGAGATGGAATCTTAGTGATTTGCATTTCTCTTATTACTAGAGATGGTGAACATTTTTTCATATGTTTGTTGATTGCTTGTACATCTTCTGTGAAGTGTCTGTTCATTACGTCCACCATACTTAACCACCCAGCCTGCATCACCTTAGAGACATCCTGGATCTGTGGTATAATCCTCTAATGAGGAAACTGAGGCTCGGAGAACTTTACATGAGTCTCCCAAAGCCACCCAGCAGAGTCTGACTTGGGAACTTAAACACACACCAAACTCACTGGGCCCAGAAGACGCAGAGATGAAAGGGCACAGTCTTTGAACAAGGGAGGCAGATGTGCGCTGCCCCCCCTCCGCCCCCGCACTTTGGATACCACGTGATGCCACACACAAACCTGAAGGTGGTCCAGCCTGGGGACAGCCAAGAGCTTGGGCTCTTGAGTCATCAAAACCTGTGATCTAATTCCAGATCCTCAGCTTACTAGCTGTGTGACCTTGAGCAAGTCATTTGATCTTTCTTGGGCTCAACTTCCTAATCTGCAAAAAAAGCAGCAGCGGGTGGGGCTTCTAGGATCAAGGCAGAGAGGCAGGAGGGAGCACAGCACACATGGAAGCAGAAATCAGGGCTCGTGGAAGAGTCAAGCTGGGGTAAGGTGCAGGTGTGGAGTGTGCCTATGGCAGAAGCCAGTCAGGATGACTCAAATGCCAATAAACCATCTGAGATAGCGCGGCGTGCTCAACTTCAGTTCAGAGTCTCCAGCCCCACAGCTCTGTACCCCAGCCAGGCTGAGCCCAGTTCTCCAGTCGGCCGAGAGCGGCGGGAACCCGTACGACGGAGTGTCTCAGCCCCTGGCAGCTCTCCTCAGCAGCTGAGCTTGATTCCTCCTGACAGCACGGCAATCGCCATGCCCAGGATGAAACTGGCTGCTTAGAAAGTTCAACTCCCTTTCTTCGCTCTATTTTCTCTCTCCCCAGACTTGCAGCCACCCTGCTGGCATGAGCCCAGCCCTCCCTCCTCCGGAGTCTCCCCACAACTAGTCTAATTGGGAGGCTGCGGGAAGCCCCGTGGGGACATCCAGCCCCTCCCCTCTCCTTCTGAGCCTCCCTACGAGGAGAAGTTTGCAAAAATAGAAAGCAGGAGCCCGGGAGCCCACGGAGAATGGGAGACCTATTGTGGAAAGCCAGGGGAGGAGCGGCTGTCCTGACCCACTTGGGACTGGATGCGGTGGGTCATCCTAGTAACGCAGCGAGTCCTCCAGGCTTAGACACCTTCCTGCAACCCATGTTCGAGACATTCACAGGCACTTTCCAAGAGAAGAGAAACCCAATTACTTCACTAGCTGTACACTCCCATGGTATATTTCAAAAACATTAATAATGCAAAGAATGTCTTAGCAGTAAGGAAAGACAACAATGATAGAAAACAACTCCTCTCCCCGCACAGTACATAAATGCTCATTTGTGATATGTTTTAATTTTTATTGTATTTCCTTGATGTTAAACTGTTCTCAAGCTTTCGTCCATTTGAATCTTTACAATCCTATATAAGCATCCATTTTTTGTGGGCAAAAAAACAGCCTGAATTCATTCAGGTGATCCATGATGACCTGGATGGTTTGCAATGGAGTAGAAGTCAAATTAAAGTCCATCAGAACCCCAAACCCATATATCCTTTTAAACAGCTTTACGGAGATATAATTTACATACCACAATATTCACTCATTGTAAGAATATAATTCTGTGATTTTAGTGATTTTAGAGCATTCCAATCATTGTCATCTTTCAATTTTAGAATACTTCCACTACTCCAAAATGCCCATTGGCCATTAATCCTCATCCCTAAATCCAGCTCCAGGCAACCACTAACCTTATACTTTGTACACAGTTGCTTTCTCCAGATAATTCAGAATAGAATCCTGCAGCATATTGTCTATACACCTGGCCCCTTTCACTTAGCGTACTATTTTTGAGGGCTACCTTTGATGCAGCAGATATTAGTATTTTAGATCCTTTTTCATTGCTGAATTATATTCTGCTATATGGATATACCACATTTCATTTATCCATTCGCTGGTTGATTGACATTTGGATTGTTTCTACTTTGAAGCTATTACGAATAATGTTTGTATGAATATTCATGGCTATGTCTTTGTGTGAACATATGTTTTCATTTCTCTTGGGTAGATTCCTAGGAGGGAAAGTGATGGGTTGTATAGTAAGCTTTTATTTAACATTTTAAGAAACTGCCAAACTGTTTCCAAAGCTGCTGCGCCATTTTTCATTCCTACCCAAACCCACTCTATTAAATATTACTACATCCTACCTTGAAGCCATGGTAGAATTCAAACATAGCTGAGGTTGTGGGGAGCTGGCAAGCTGTACCCCTGAGAAAATGCTTTTATGTGAATTGATTGCAAGAGGGCATAGTCTGGGAGGCATGAAGAAGAAAGCAAGAGGATTGGATTCCCCAAGAGAGAAAGTTGGGAAGCAAGAACCAGGTGCGTGGCTCCTGGGATGATTTAGAGAGGAGACGAACAGAGGAGATGAAGGCTGCGCTTTCCTGAGACACTCTAGTGCAAAGCCCAAGAAGAATAGCTTTGTAGCTGGATAGTTGATCCAGAGTATAGGAGGAATGACTTCTTCCCACTCCTCTGGGAATCTCTGGAGTTGTACCTTTGTGAACATCAGGAGACACAGCCTGAGCACGGTGATGTGTGGCGACCTCAAGAACTTCTCCAGCTGCAAACACTGACAATGAAGCCAAAGTCGAAGAAGAAACATGGTGAGCAATGCAATCCACCCAAAGCAAGGCTACAGTGAACCCACCACAACGCCAAAGTCGAAGAAGAAACATGGCGAACAATGCAATCCGCCCAAAGCAAGGCTACAGTGAACCCACCACAACGCCAAAGTCGAAGAAGAAACATGGCGAACAATGCAATCCGCCCAAAGCAAGGCTACAGTGAACCCACCACAGTTGTCCCCAGACATCACAGAGGGAGACCTCATGGGCAGGAGAAAGGCTTTAAAGAAGTCCTGTAGAAATAAGGCTCAGAGCTAGCAAATGGCCTTCTTGCTGCTATGACTCCATCTCACTCACAGCCCAGGAAACCTTGGGAGGTTCAGCACCACGTTCCAGAGCTGAGGGGCTACTCATCTGAGAGGCTTCCAGCTCTGCATTTTCTAGGGGCCTGAGCTTCCTTCCTGTTAGCCCCTGCCCCTGCCACTCACCTGCTCATGGGACATTGAAGACACTCTGTGACCTTGAATGTGCAATGATTCATCTTGGAAACATAACCATTTCCCTCTGTGCATAGCCAAAACTATAAATCAGACTGACTTGGGGAAGATTAAATCATCAGACTCATGCCAAAATCCCTCAAAGGGGGCTTCCAGCCTGTCCCAGGAGACAGACCAGCATGAATGGTAGGACCACAGAGTTCCAGCAGAGCATCTTCCTCAGTACACAGCGTGGGCTTCTGAGCCCAACACACCTGCACTGGAACCCAGCTCTTCCACCCACGGGTCACATGATAACCTCAGATAAGAGTTATTATCTCTTCACCTCAGTTTCCACATATTATAGATGAGCAAACCATCTCACAGGTTACTGGGAGGACTAAGGAGAATATATTCAAACTATTCAAACAGACTGGTACATTTTAAGCCTTCAATAATAGTAGAAATATGATTTTTTTCCCCCAAAGGACAAAATGGTACTGCTCTATGAATAGACTCGGGAATTATCACCGCCCTCTGCCAATCCATGAACTTGTTACCCTAAAGAATGAAAATCTAGAAGCTGAGTGAGCAACTTATGCTTTCAATTAAGATGACTTTGGTCCAGGCAGAATAATAATTATTTTTTCCCTGAACAGCATCTGCATTGGATGTCACATATTGATTGGGGATTAACAGGGACAAAACAAGTCATAGAGAGTGAATTCTCCCCAAGCATCAAGGGGAATCAGTGAAGCATCTCAGCGGCAGAGAAACAGGGAGAGAGAGGAGGGGGATGGAAGGGAGGACAAAAGGAAGGAAATCAATGATGACGGGGTGGATGAAATGTTTCCAGAGTCCCAGCTCTGACCTGCCTCCGCCACAGGACAGAGCTGCCCAGGAAGGCTACCTTTGGCATCAGATGGGACAGAGGGAAAATCTACCCTCTGCCTTGCCCCACAGTGTTTCAGAGGAGCAGCAGTGGCTTCCTCGGCCACCCTTACCAAAGAGGACTACCCAGACCACCAGATGAGGACAGCGGGACCTGGTGGAGGTGAAGAAATCCAACCTCTGGCACCCAGGAGCCAGGCAAAGTTTAACGAGCTAGCTGCCTTAGCCACTTGTCCTTCCTGCTGAAGTTGCTCTGCTCACGTCCCAGATATTGAGCTGGAACACCCCACTAGGTATTTAGGGGTGCAGCAATAAGGAGGGGAGTCACAGCTGGTCATCGGTCAGGGCACAGAGTCCTGAGTCCTGGGGAAGAGCATGGAAGTTCTAATAGACAGCACATAGAACCTGGTGGAACTTGCTCCCACCTGGAGTCCCAACGCCAAGAGACCCAAACTCAAAAGCCCCAAGGGAGGAGGAGGACAGGTGGGGGATATAAATGAGTAAAGTCAAGGGGTGGACCGGAGCCCGCACCTCACCCCAGTGTGCAGGCACCTCCCTCTGCAGCCCAGTCGCCGGTGCAGGAATTCAGGCCTGGGGAGCCAGACTCCCTGGACGTCTCGAAAGAAGCTCAAGTCTGGAATCTGCAGGGAAATCCTATCCTTTTGCCCCCACTTTTATTTATTTAATTATTTTTAATTGACAATCATTGTGCACATTTCCTTATGCCTATTAGCATGGCTATTGTCCGAAAGATAAATGCAGGTGTTGGTTAGGATGTGGAGGACAGGGAACCTGTGGATGTCTTTGGAGGGGATGTAAGTTAGTACAGCCATTTTGGAAATTAGCATGGAGCCTCCTTAAAAAACTGAAAACAACTCCCATGAAATCCAGCAATCCCACTTCTGGACTTTAAAAGTCCAGCAACTAGTTAAACCAGTTCATATGTACATATGTGTCTGTGTAAATACATACATACATACATATATATATATATATATGCATATGTATATATGATTTTTTAACATATATATAAATAACACTGTGTGACCCAAACAAAACATAATGACTCTCTGGAATGGTCTGAGGGCTTCAGCTTTGCAGCTTGGTACTAGCCAATATTTCTCTGTTGTTTTCATTTGTTTTGAGTAGTTTTTTTTTTTTTTTTTTTTTTTGTTTTTTTTTTTTTTTATGCTAGCCTTACAGAGATTTATTGACAAATAAAACTTTTACATATTCAAGGCATATGACTTAATGGGTTTTTTTTTTTTTTTTTTTTGGGTGCTGGGGATCGAACCCAGGGCCTTGTGCTTACAAGGCATGACTTAATGTTTTAACCCACATATAAATTGTAAAGCAATTACCACGACAAAGCTAATTGACATACCCAGCACCTTAAAGCTAATCGACATATCCAGTGCCTTAAAGCTAATCGATATATCCAGTGCCTTACACCGTTACCATTTCTCTTGACTCTCCATGGTGGGAACACTAAGGATTCACTGTCTGAGCATACTTCAGCTACCCAGCACCATGTGGCATTATTAACTACACGTGCATTACAGCACGCTAGAGTTCCAGAACTCATTCATCATGACTACAACTTTGTGCTTCTGGGCCTGCATGCATCTCCCCGTTTCCCTGTCCTCGAAGTCCTTGGCAACATGGGTGTACCTAGAGGACATTATGCCAGGTGAAATAAGACAACATGGAAAGACAAGGACTTGTATGAGGAATCAAAGATGGTCACACTCACAGCAGCAGAGAGCGGGGTCTGTCTTAAGGACACCTTATGCTACACTCTCTCCTAGTATACCACGTCTCTTGGACAGTCCTGAACAAACAGCCAGCCCCAAATAGGAGAGAGTCATTGTTGCTGTACAGGTCACACCTTCCAGGTCAGAGAGACCAAAAGGGACCTCAGACCCAAGCTAGGCCTCGCGTTACACACGCTCCAGTCCTGTGCGTGCGACCACAGGGTCCTCCTGTGTGTGTTGTGCTCACCTCTCAATTGACCTGAACAATACTAGAAATGATGGTCTTCTGATGCCAGGTCCTAACTCCGGCTCGCACAACACACACACACATACACACAAACACACATGCATAATAAATCCCAAATCCTTGGATTCAGGGGACTGGGAGTATGTTTGCTGAAAAGGTATTGAAGATTTGTTTCACATGCTATTTAAAAAAAAGTTGAGCCGGGCCTAGTGGCACATGCCTGTAATCCCAGTGACACTGGAGGCTGAGGCAGGAGGATCGAAAAGTTCAAAGCCAGCCTCAGCAACTTAGTGAGGCCCTGCCTCAAAAAATAAAATAAAAAGGGCTGGGGGTGTAACTCATGGGTAAAGTGCCTCTGGGTTCAATTCCCAGTACCAAAAATAATAATGATAAATAAAGAAGTTGAATTACTCATATAAAAGCTGGAAGATTTATATTAAAATCTGTGTCTCTGAATTCTCTCGAGGAGTCAGCTGCACTGAACCCACATTCCCTTCGCAATGATGGCTTTTGCTGAAAAGTTGCACCTTAAAGAGTGACGTGCTCTTCCTGCTCCCGTCCTGCGGCCAATATCTCAGTCTTATGACAGTCCAGCAGGGAGGTACATTTTAACTCCATTCCTACAGATGTGGAAAACCAGGTTCAGAGAGATTGTTACTCAGCTGAGGCCACAAAGCTCCTAAATGTCACAGTCAGCCGTTGAGTTCAAGTTTACATGACACTTCACATCAACATTAGCAGCATGTACTCTGAAGACAACCAATCCTGTTTCAAAACCTTGGACAGGTGACCTTTTCTTAATGTCTGTGGGTCTCATGTTCTTCTGTGAAATGGGGCGATAGTAATGGCACCAAATTCACAGATTGTGGAAAAACAGATCCTGCATGCAAAGCAGGATCTAGAGTTTAGAAACATGGTGACTTGCACATGGTAATCACTCCATTAATGCCAACTAGGATTCCCACTAGTACTGGGGCACAAGCTAGAGCTGCCACCATCACCAGGTCCTGTGCTCTGAGAATCATAAGCACCCGACCACTGTGGAATACTTTATCCCTCAATATATTCACCCCAAAGCAAAGTCTATGAGCCCCTTAGGAGACTGGTTCAGAAAAGTCCTTCACCAAGGAAAACAGTTCATCCCCGGCTTCGAGAGTAGAAATCTCATGTAATAGGGGAAACAGCATGTATGGGGTTGGCGATGAGATGAAATGGAATTCAAGTTGGCCTGCCCTCCAACCTCCAGAAAATATTCAATGTGTCGTTCTATTTTAGGCACAGTTACAACCAGGGCAGTCAAAGTGAATTAGTTTGGGGGAGATTTTTTTTTTTTTCATTTTTGCCTAGTCATCTGTAAACAAGATCTATTAAAATAATTAAATGCAAATTCGGTAATTTCCGCAACATTTAACTCCAAAATAGCAGATTTTATAAGAATGGGTATATTTAGCACTCAATTGGCTCTTAGCTTACTTAGGTCTAATGCCCTATTTTAAAGTCGTCTTTGGAGGATGGGTTGTTCAGGTGTGTGTCTTGCCAACTGTTTGGTGCGGTTCTGGGGGCAGTGGGGCATAGCATGTCCCCTCGCCTCAAATCAGAGCAGCAGTCTTGGGGTCTGTCGTATTTCACCTTCTCCCCTTCCTTGTGACAATGGTGATCTTTTCTTCCTCGGATTCCTTCTGCTGGCATAGTGGCAAAGGACAAAGAGAGAACCGAAAAGTACCGAGATGCCAGGACCCCAGCAGCCTCCTGAGGTGGAGACCAGTGAAGGAGCCAGTTCCTGTTCAGCGTCTCCCTCTCAGGTGTGGCCTGGAGCTGGGCAGCAGTGAGAAGGACCCGCAACCAAAGAACAGGCGGCCGGGAGGGTGAGCCGCACCTCTCTATGCCCTGCAGTGCCACCCTGTGCCCGAGGAGCAAGCTTCTGAGTCAGCCAGGTTCACCTGAGCTGGTCTGCCCAGCACTATTTATATGCCGCACGGTACCTGCTTGTCCTCAGAGCGGCCTTGCTGGGTAAAGGTTCAAAGGGATGTGAAGGCCGAGGTGGGGGAGGCCAAGACAGAAACACTGAGCTCCCGAGGAGATTCTCAAAGCATGCCTGAGAGCCTGAGGGGAAAAACTCCTAGGCTGCGGGGGGCAACAGCCACCCCCAAGGCAAACAGGCTTCTCCCCAGAGGCCTGGCTGCCTCTGCATCTCCGATGTATGAACTGCCTGCTCATCTCATCTCCCACACTGAAGGTGGCTTTAAAAAAAAAAAAAAAAAAAAGGAAAGTCTTCTTTTCCACACTATCCTGTGCTTTCATTATGGTCTCTTGTCCTTCTTTTATCTCCTGGGTCATTCTGCACACACTCAGAGTCTCTTCCAGATGGTTCTATCGTCTCCAGCTCTCGAGACACATGGCTGCTTACGGGGCCTCTGTGTGACACCCCTCTCCAGGAGGTCACTCATTTTTCATCATGAGTTTGTCTTCAGTGGAGGTTCTTTGATTCTGAAAGACTTCTATGAAGCAAGGGATGTAGAAATAATCCCACAAAGGAGTCCTGCTCTCTGGGTGTTTCCTGGGGTTAGTTTTTACCTTAATTTTTCACATTAAAATTTCTACCCCAGGTGGGCACGCCCACCCAGAACCCACACAGAACTCAGACTCGCTTTTCTCATTTTGGAGGTGTTCTCCTCTCGACCTTGAACCCTGACTGAGCGGACAGCCTTCCGCGGAGCTTCCTGGGTGGTGTGGGCAGTTCTTCCACCCTTTCTGGCCCCCGGGGGAGTCTCCGCGCTATCCTATACCCACTCGGCTCTAGGCCACTGGTGCCTCTGCACCGGACACCAGTCTTCATCAACGTGAGCCTTTATCTTCTGGAGTCTGTATCCATCTTGGAGTTCTTTGTTCTTTTAATTCTTTAATGATGATCCTCTTTCTTACGGTTGGAGATTAGTTAAAAAATTCTGTTTCAAAGAAGGGGAATGTCTGCGCCATATTGCCTGCGAGTCTACCATATTGGCAACTGTATTCTTCCCCCTATCACAACAATCAGAATTAAGCTTGTAAAACTACAAATCTTATCTTCTTACCCTACACACACACACTTCTCACACCCACTTCTGATTATCTTCATTTAATTAATCTTCATTTGGTTCTTAACTAAAGAACCAAATCCCCGTCCCCATCTCAATCCAACCCAGTCTCTCTGATCTCCAGCCACACAACCCTTTCACAAATGAACAGGTCTCACACAAGACCTTCCCACCTTAGAGATGATGCACAGGCTGATCCCTCCACCAGAATGTTCTTCTGGTCACTATTCCTCATTAACGTCCCCTCATCTTTAAATCTCGACTCTCTCAACAGCAACATCACACCCAGAGAAAAAAGTGTTCCAACCCCAGGCAAGGGGGTGTCCCTTAGTGATATCTGCACGCAACCGTCAGACCCTCTCCACACCGAGGAAGATGGTCACTTAAATTGCCTAATGCGTAGTCTTGTTTCTGCCTTTCCCACCGGACAGTAACCCACATGCTTTTGTTTGGTCTTGAACGGTCCCCGAGGCCCTAAAGGTACAGTTCTCCGCCCATGGTGCTAGTAGGAGGCGGTAAAGCAATAGTGCCAAGTGACCATGAGCAGAAACCAGGGGCCAAAATAAACCTTTCTTCCTTATAAGTTGATTTATTTCAGGCATTTGTTACAGCAATGGAAAGCGGACATTCCAGAAGGAGAAACCCATCTGGACCAGGCCTGCCGCACCCCCACTGTCTAGCACGATGAGTATTTGTTAAAGGATCTGAGAGCCGTGGCTCGGCCCTTTCTGTCGCTCGCGCTCACATGCACCTGAGCTCGCTATGTTGTCCCACAGGCTCTTCCGGTTCAGGAACAGCGTTGTCTGGGAGGCTTATTCACCACATGATGAAATATGCTTCCAAGGAGCATGGGGCCGTCCAGGTCATGGGAACATCGTTCCACAAAGCAACACAGCTTTCTTCATTGACTTTTCAAAACGCAGCAGCAGAGGGAGGCGCGCTGGCTGTAAAGAGGGGTCTGGTCTGTTCATTCCAGTTAGGCCTTGGGCTCACCCTACTCTCTCTGTCGATTTGGGCTACCTGGAGTTTTCTGAGCCTCTGTTTACTGGTTTTTAAAATAAAAGGGCTGGTCCAGATAATCTAGAAGGATACATCTCTGCTTTCTTTGAGAAAAGCATGATAATATGAAGAAATTTATTACAAGAAGCAGGAAGTCCACACTGCTCCTCCCCTGGTCCCCGCTGTGCCTGCCCCCTGGCAGGTGGCCTCAGGCAAGTTGCTTGGGTTCCCAACTATAGTTCCCACACCTACCGCAGAGTTACTCTCCAACCATGCTCCCTCCCCTTCTATCACCAGACCTACCCCTAATGGTGCAGTGGATGCCATGGGTGGCCTGCCCAGAGTCCCTTTACCAGCAGGTGTCCCCATCCCCCAGCTGTTGTGAAGAACCCTTGCTAATGGCTCACAGCCACCTTCTTCTATGGAAAATTGGCTCCAGCTGAATGGGAGCTCCTTCTCCAGTGAGAGTACTCCCCCAAATTCCCTGGAGCAGCCCGTAGTGGATGACTCATTAACATGGGAGTGGTCTCCTGCCTCCGTGTGGGACCAGCTCAGAGCTCCTCAGAGGATCAGGTGGAAGACCAGCTGACCACAGCCTGCTGGACTCCTTGCTTTCCTGCACGACCTTGCTTTCCTTACCACCCGGCTCTGGAAGGCAACCCTCAAAACGATCGCTGGCACAGGAATCTCCACCTCGGACTCTGCTTCTGCGGAAGCCAGGCTAGGATGCCAAGTGAGGCGCTCCTGCTCTGCACGCACCATCCCGTACCAAACTCACCGCAGTCAGGAGTGACCCATCGTGAGACCACTGTAGAGTTGAGGCACAAGACTAAAGGAAGTGAGCGATCCATCCAAGCCTGAGTCACACAATACCTCCGTGCAGCTGAAGTACCCACCCCACTCCAGTGAGTACCTGGAACCCCTTGGGGGTGAGGAGAGACAGAAAGGAGAACAGTGGGAGGAGCTCAGAGATGCAGCTGATGCTCAGGGCTCTGCGCAGATCAGCAGACCCCACCTCCTGCTCAATCTCGTTTTCCTCTCTACCCTTCTTTACAAAGCATCCCTCAAAAATTCACTTGCTTTCTTCCAGTTCCTCCTTTGCCAACCAATAGGGGCTACTCCTGTCAGCTGCCTGCCCCCAAATTTTGCAGGGCAGGAGAAGCTCTGGCTCATCTGGCACATCGGGTCTGAAACAGGTGGACACACATACTTGGTAGTGATGTCTAGGGCGGCAAAATTTCAAGTGAAGCTAGTGGATCAACCCAGGGGAGAAGCTGGCCCAAATCGACCCACATAAGAGGCAGAGGAGGGGAATGTAATCCCTTGGGAAGGAATCCATTGGTCATCTGGACACCAAGAAGTCGCCATCTTCTCCTTGTCCCTATTTAATTTCAGGAATAACTTTCAGGTAACAGAATTCAGCCCCCACCCATATGGGTAAAAACTAGCACTGCAGAAAATACTTTTATTGCCTCCCGGGCATCCATCCTCCATTCTCCTTCCAGTCACACCCTGCTTGCATATGGAGGATCCACCTCGACTCCAATGTTGTCCAAATGGTGTGGGCAGGACTGACCCTCCCCTCTGTTCTAAATACGGAGCCAGCGATTGGCTCAGAGAGGGGCATGTGACCCCTTTTGGGTCATTGAAAGAGAGGGAATCCCAGGACTTGAGCAGAAGGTACTTGAAGACAGAGGTTGAAAAGCACAGTGCAGTGAATGGAGCCAGAAAACCCACCCAGAGGTGCCTGATACAAATGGGGAAGGGAGAATATCAAGTTTTCAAACTGCCAGATCAAGCCCACCTTAGTGGAGAATCATGACTTGATTTTCCTGTTGCTTTGGCCAATAAATCGCACATTTTATTTCAGCCAGAGTGATTTGTGTTTTCTTTTTGTAAACAATGGGAACAATCTTAAATGGTACGTATCCACCCTGTGTGTTCTCAAGGGAGTCGAGACAACTAACAGCTCACATCTCCTTCCAAGAATTGGCCCCTGCTACCTTGGAGGTTGCCTAATGAGTTCCTGCTGATTCCTAGGTGTGGAACAATATTGAAAGGATATTTAGTGTAGTCTACCCCACTTGCCATCTCAATCTTGAATCTGGATTATGGGCAGCAAATGGTGACACCCCCCCCCACCCCGTCACCTCAAACACACTTGCTGATCAGTAGAAAGCCTGTCAAAATATTGGGAGAGCCAGTTCTGCCAAGGCGTTGACAGGTGCCCTGATACCTGGTGTATAATCACAGCATACAGTTGTTGCCTATGCACAGTTTGCTTTCTGTGGTTTCAGTTATCTGCAGTCAACAAGAAGGATAAGTACAGTGCAGTAAGAGAGAACAGGAGGGAGAGAGAGAGGGACTATGTAACTTTTAAGACAGTATATGATAATTCTTCTATTTTATTATTAGTTATCATTGTTAATCTCTACCATGCCTAATTTATAAATAAGTTTTATCATAGGTATGTGTGAATAGGAAAAATCACAGTTATGTATGGGAGTGTGAATAGGAAAAATCACAGTTATGTATGGGATTTGGTACCATCTAAGGTTCCAGGCATCTGCTGATGGTCCTGCTGTGGACAAGGGGAAACTGGACATCCAGATAAAGACCCGGGGAGCAGAGGAGGGGGGCCATACCTATTGACCAGTCAGAACCAAGCCATACCTTAAAGGTTTGCTACAATGTCTAACTTCCCTTGCAGCCAGAAATTCCTCCCTCATGTTCTGCCTAAATAATTCATAATGCAATTTCAGCCCAGCTTTGCTTAGCCTGTTCACGGTGGCTGCGAGGACTGGCCTGTCAGCCCCGCCTGACCCTTTTACATTCATGATAAAGAGTGCTATAAAGTTGTCTTCCCATCTCATCCTCTTCCCCATGCTAAATGGCCCCTTCCCGCAGCTTTGGGTCTCAATCTAGACCAGACACTCCCTCTCCATATAAAACGACTGCAGAGCCCAGATGGAAAGGAAGCTCTGCCTTTGGGGAATCACATTTTTTAAAATCCATTTGTGGTTACAGCAAGAACTCCCCACATTAAATAAAACGAAACTAAGAATGGGTTTGGAAACCCAATCCTCGAAAATTTAGTGCTATGGTCTGAATATTTATGCCCTGCCCCAGATTCATATGCAGAAGGCCAGTTCCCAGTGTGATGGTATTGGGAGGCGTTGCCTTTGGTAAGTGACTAGGTCCTGAGGGTGGAGCCCAGGTAAATAGGATGAAGAGCCAGGAGAGCAGCGATCACCCTCCTGGGCATCTAAGGAAACTGCCACAGTAGCTATCCACAAAGCAAGAAGAGAGCCCCTCAGGCGCCGAGTCCTCTGCTCCTTCATCTTGGACCCTCCAGCATCCAGAAGAGTGAAAAGTGAACATTGTTTAAACCAACCAGTCTATGATACTTTTGTCACAGAAGCTCAGAATCACTAAGACACCTTCTTCCATGGCAACGTCTGTTTTACATCTCCACTGACAGCCAGTCAATAGAAGCCCACTAAAGTCGGAGGTTAGTCACTACAAAGCATTCACTGGGCCTTCTGGTAAATGACAGCTAAAGGAAAGGAGTTCCTACACACCATACACTGTGCCTTCCTTCTTCTCATTTCTTCTCTTCTTTTAGAAATTTAGGAAATTCCCTCTCCCCACAGAATCTGTGGTCTTTATAAAACTGTAAATCACCACGTCTCACTCTCTTCCACTGTGTTAGTCAGCTTTCCATTGCTGTGAGAAAATATCTGAAATAAACAACTTAAAAGAAGGAAAGGTTTGTTTTGGCTAACAGCTTCAGAGGTTTCAGTTCATGGTTGTTTGGCCTCGACCCTGGTCTTCGGGTCAAGCGGGACATCATGGTGGGAGAACGTGGTAGATCAAAGATGCTCACCTCAAGCAAAGGGTGAGGGCGAAAACCCCAGTGTCCCCATATCTCTTCAAGGGCATGCCCCCCCATGACCCAGCTTCCCCCCATAAGGCCCCACCTCTTAAAGATTCCACCTCCTCCCAAGAGCACTGCAGACTGGGGACCAAACTGGAGGACCTCTGGGGAACACTTCCTACCAGAGTTTCAGAGCAGACACAGAATCCAAGCTAGACCAGTGAAGCACTTTCTGGGACTGGTTGAGAAGCAGGTTGGAGCCGACTGAGTGGTGTTCTCTGAACAAGACCGTCCAAGACCCCCGCTTTCCACGTGTCTGCAGTCTCCCTGTCTCCTGGCTGGCTCGCCTTCCCTTCTCTAAGGCAGCCAGTACGTTCCCATTGCCTCCACATTAGGCACTACTGGTTTCCGCTTCAACGAAAACTAATGGGTAGTATTAACACTCCAAGAAGGTGTTTTCTGGATTTTTAAAACCTTAATAATATATATATTTTAAATTAATCATTTCACATGTGTGCTGGCATTACATAAGAGTTTGGTCCCCAAAACCAATGGCAAAGATTCTACATGTATAAACCGAATAATGTCATGACAACAGAATTTTTGTCAAGGAACCAGAGCAATCTGAAATTGCTTTTGTGATGTTGATCTAATGTCTCATTAAAATTAAGCAAATCAAAGAGAATGGAAATGCCATCAAACCGAGCGAGCGCTGTCAGAAAATGTGCCTTCCAGGAGAAAGGCATTGTTTATGGGGTGTCGTGATTGGCACCACGGCCTCCTCTTGTTAAAGCACTTTTAGAAAAAAAAAAAAAACAGTGTAATTTGCTAATTGCACTGTGCAAATCACTTAACAGTGGAATGGGTTTCCTGTTGTCATTTTTAATGACCCACCTTTTTCTCGTGCCACTTTCACTCATCATCCTGGAATGCTTATAACAACAAAAACAGCAAAACGTAGTAAAGGTTTATAATGCCTGCGACTCTGTGCCAAGCACTGCAGAGGTGTTACCTGGATCCTTCCTCACAAGACCCGGTGAGATGATTAAAGAAAATGTGGTATATATACACAATGACATACTATTCAGCCATAAAAAGGGATGAAACTCTGTCCCTGGAAGTCAGGGTGAGTGAAAAATCAGGCACAGACAGACACATCCCACGTGATCACACACCCCCTGCTCTTAGCCACTCTGCCATGCCTCCTCTAGAGAAGGCAAGATGTGCCCTCCCCTCTAACCTTGCAATTACTTGTAAAGGCCTTTTTGAGGAGTTTAAGCACCCCCACCTCCAGTGCCTAGCACCAGCATTCACCCCCTGCAGGACCTTTGTCACTGAGTGGCTGCAGGATTAAATGAGTTGATACATAGTCCACTGAGGGCTTAGATCAGGGCCAGGCACACAGTAAATGCTATATACGTATTTGCTGTTTTTCTTTCTCATTATTATTGTCACCTAAGAGGCTCAAACCTTGTTTCCAAACATCTCATAAGCACCTGCTTTAATTACAACCATTCGTGTGTTCCTTTCAACCATTGTGGTTTTATTCAATAAAGCCAGTGTCCTGGATTTCCACTGCTTCGGCTTCTATTTACCCTCCTTGGCTTCCTTTTGTCATATTTCTTCTCTCTCCGTCTTCCTTTTTGAAACTTTGACTGACACATAATGACTGTACATATTTATGGGATACAACACGATAGTTCTGTCCTGTACACATTGCATAGTGATCAAATCAGGGCACTCGGCGTATCTATCACCTTACTCATTGATCACCTCTTTGTGCTGGGAACATTCTACACCCTCTGTTCTGGCTACTTACCTGTTACCTACGGTCACCCTGCTGTGCCCTGCAGCAGGGGAAGGCATTCCCCTGCCTGTCACCTTGGACCTGTTGGCCACCCTCTATGAGCCCCTATCCCCAGCCTCTCTAGCCTCTGGTAAGCACTCACCTATTCTCAAATTCAGACTGAGATCAGGTGGTATTTGTCTTTCTGTGCCTGACTTTTGGGTGTCCCCCAAAAGCTCATGTGGGAGACCACGTGAGGAGGTTCAGAGGTGGAACGATTAGATTTTGAGAGTTACAACCCAATTGGTGGATTAATCCACTGATATGGATTAACTGGGTGACAACAGTAGGCATGTAGGGTGTGGCTGGAGGAGGTGGGTCCCTGGGGGTGTGCCTTCAGGGTTTCTATTTTGTCCCTGGTGAGCAGAGCTCCCTCTGCTTCCTGGTTGCCATGTCCTGAGCGGCTTTCCTCAGCAGCACACTTCCGCCATGATGTTCTGCTCACTCAGGCCCAGAACTACGGAGTTGGCCAACCATGGAGTGAACCTGGGAAACCATGAGCCAAAACAAACTTCTTCTTTAAGTTGTTCTTGTCAGGTCTCTTGGTCACAGTGACCAAACAGCTGACTAAAACACTGGCTTATTTCATTGAACATGATGTCCACCAGTCTCATCCAGGTTGTCACAAATGGCAGGATTTCATCCTTTCATCTGGCTGAATGACATACATCCCACATGTTCATTAGCCATTCTTCTGTTGAAAGGCGTTTAGGTTGATGCCGTATCTTGGTTATTGTGAATAGTGCTAAAATAAATATGACTTACGTTTACCACATTTTTATCATCTTTGTTTAACTTGCTGTATGTACTTTAAAGTATCTAAAACAGAAAAATACGTGTGTGTGTGTGTAGATATGTGTGTGGGTATTGATATGTGTGTGTGTGTCTTTTCTTTCATGTAAATCAGACTTCTGTCCCCAGTTAATCCAGATTGCCTGCAGCTAGAAGGGGCACAGCAGGGCATCAGGGCCTCCTTCTCAGCCCTTCTGTCAAATGCCCATCTGAGGCTGGCACACCAGTTCCTTATATCAGCCTGGGAGGAGCTACCACTCTTCAACTGGGCAGGGAAAGTGCAGCAGAAGCCTTTGGGGTGTTTCTCTATCCTTAACCTTGCTAACGCTTGCTCCTCATACACAGAAATGGGCCCATGGTGCCATTTTTTGTATTAAAGAAGCCCTACTTCCTGGTTCTTACTGATTGAACCTAAGAAGAACCATCTGATCCAAGGGAAGGCCAATCAGATTGTTTCTCCTAGAAACTGGAAATTGGAGGTTAGAGATCGTGCGTGGTCTGGGGTTTGTGCTCGAATCATGAGTAAACACATGTCAGGAGATGAGGTTGCAATGTTGAGGTGGGCATCTTCTCCCATGTGAATTAGGAACATAGAGCTGGTCCGGACGTAGAGAGGGTCTGAAAAGTTTTTTAAAGGTGTTGGGGAGGGAGGCGAAGTAGGAAGATAACAGACTGAGAGAGACAGAGTAAATTGTTAAGCAAACCTGAGATCAGAAGTGTTCAGTCCAGAGTAAATGGCAGAGCAATAGCCTCAGTCCTGGCCCTGGCACCTCATGCACTGGGCTTTATTTCAGCCCTTGGCATCTGTGAGGTATGCCTGCATCCTCCCAATAAATAAGCCCTTGACTTTAGTGGGTTTGCCTACCTCAAAACCAGTTGTAATCAAGGCAAATGGTTGACAGTAAGAACTGATATTCTTGTGATTTAATTCATGAAAGTGACCTTTGAAGTGATTATTTCGTTAATTCAACAAATGCCTAATGAGGGCCCACTAAATACAGGCACCATGACAGTGTTAGGGGACACTATCAAACATACCAGAGACACCTACTAATCTATGGAGATGACAAGTTGGTTGTTAGAAAAGAAGGCAGAGAAATTAAGGAAAACAATTACTGAAAGATGCTATTGCTAATGCCATATAATGAGACTTTAAGAAGGTCACCCGGCTTCCTGCAGGTCTTGGAGTCACCTACATATGCAGGGGAGCAAATGGGGAAAGAGGAAGAAGATTGAATGAGAATCTGCGAAACCTGGCTTAAAATTTGAGCTGGTTGCCTTCTAGCCAGCCCTATGACCTCTAAAACGGCAGAAGGGTGTGGATGAAAGGGATAGAGATAAAGAGATACAAGTGGAGGTAGACATGGACGTGGAGGTGGAAAGGGAGAGGGAGAAGAGGGAGGAAGAGGTTACATCAAAAGTGAAGTGTTGATGTTAACAAGTTTTGCCACATGTAACTGCAGAAACTGGTGCCTCAAAGATGCTCAGCTCCGGGTGTTTGCTGAGGCAGAATCAGGTCTAAGGAAGAGCAAGGATCTGAAGTTAGACTCGTTCCCAATAGGAGGTGATTTTCCTCCCCATCCCAGTGGATGTTAGACAATGTGTGGAGACATTTTGGGCTGTTACAATGGGGCAGGGGTACTACTGGCACCTGATGCGTAGAAGCCATGGATGTTGCTATAGGGACTGCAGCGCACAGGACAATCTCCCACTACAAAGAACCATCTAGCCCCAAATATCAATAGTAACAAGGTTGGCAAACCCTGAATTAGATTGGTTCTGATTCTGTCTTACTAGTGTGACTTGTGGCAGGCTAGGTTTTCCTTGAGCCTTATTTCATCTTCTGCAAAATGAAAATCACTTTAATACCTTCAGTAGAGAGATTATATGAAGGTTAATAGTACGCGTGAAGTTTTGCACAGAGGAGACAACCAATGCTCTCCATAGGTATTAACTGAAGGGTCTACTTCTGCTCTGCATCTCCAGATACCTCCAGGCTGAGTTTGCAGGATCAGAGGATCCCTCGGTTGGTGGTTATGGGGCACTACCTTAGCTGGCATTGCCCCAGTTGGGTGTCTCTGCCTCTTCCCAGCTCTTGCAGGCAGCAGGTACAGCAGAGCAATGTGGATTCAAAAGACCCTTCCACAGGGTTGAGGCATGGGGACAGGCTCATGATCCCCTAACTTTAAGGGCTCAGTGGGCCGAGCAAGACTCTCTTTCCATCCAGACCCCCATCTCCAGAGGGTCCAACACCAGGTGCTAGAGACTGGAACATGGCAAACAGTGGAAACTTCCCTAGTGTGTAATTATGAAGCTTGTCGACTTCATTATGCCATCCAAGCAGATGATTGGGAAATTTCCACGGCCCTCCTTTGCTTCCGCAGTGGTCCTGCCTCCCACGTGTGGTCAGGGAGATGCGCCTCCTGTCTATCAGCTGTGCTGACCCCACAGCTGGGCCTATACACTTCCTGCAGGGTGCCAGGGTGCCCTGGTGAGAGGGGCAGGTACAAAGTCCTAGGTCCATAAGCCTCTACCATAGACCAGGTTCATTTTCTTCCCCTGCCAACTGCACAGAAGCAGAGAAAAACAGCACCAAGAATAACAGTATTCCTGCAAGCACAGGACATTTGGCTTGCTATGGCCAGATGGGGATGGAGAGAAAAAAGGTATCAACTCACAAAAGAACACCCCTGAAGGCTAAATGCTCTCGATTTTTAGTGTGCATGAATATCCTCATTAAAAACTTGTTTAAAAATGTCCATCCTTGAGCTGATTCTGATTAGGTGGGCAGGGCTGAGATATTGCACATTTGGAGACTTACTGCTCTGAACCATGTTCTCCAGCTTACCATGCATCAGAATCACCTAAGGGCTTTGGATTAGTTTCCTGAGGCTGCTGTAACAAATTTCCACAAACCAGGTGGTATAAACATCAGAAATTTATGCTCTCACTGTTCTAGAGGCCAGAAATGTAAAACCAAGGTGTCAGCAGGCTTGGTTGCTTCTGGGGGTTCTGAGGCCAAGTCTACTCCACGTCTCTCCTGCTTCCGACAGTGCTTGGTATTCACTGGCTTATAGCTGCATCATCTGATCTAAGCTTCTGCCTTCACAAGACCTCTCCTCTGTCTTTTCCCCCTTTCTTCTCTTATAAGGACACTTGTCATTGATTTTAGGGCTCACTCTAATCCATAATAATCTTGTGCCATGATCTGATCCCTACCTTACTAAACATCTTCAAAGATCCTTTTTCCAAAAAAGGACACAGTCATTCACAGGTGCTGGGTGGGCGTCTCTTTTCATGATCATTCAACCACCCAACACAGTATCACTGAGCCCCACACCCAGAGTTTTTGATTCAGTAAGTCTGGGGTGAGTCCTGAGCATCTGCACTGCTGAGGAATTCCCAAGTGAGGCTGATGCTACTGGTTCGGGACCACACCTGGAGGACCACTGACCTAGTGATTTCCTGTCCTGGTCTTAAGCCGGTGTCTGACATCTACATTGAACAGAACTATGAAAGATGACAGAAATTTTTTGCCCTCATCTTTCATCTGCAGCCACATAATAAATCCTGCCCTTCTCCCTAGTGACCCCAATTAATCCTCAAGAAGCGGTTCAGGCTTGTGGTATAGAAGAAGGAGGAGGAGGAGGAGGAAGAGGAGGAGAAAAGGAAAGAAGGGAAGAAGGAAGGAAGGAAGGTAGGAAGGAAGGAAGGAAGAAAGGGAGGAAGAAGGAAGGAAAAACAGGAGGGAGAGGTGGAACTGAGTCAGACCTTATTTTGCATTTGCCACCAATTTGAGTTTGGATGATCCATTCATTTTCTCTGAGCCTCAGTTTCCTCCTCTGTAAAATGGGCCTGAGAATTTCGACTGACCCAATTCTTATTTCTTAAAAGGATGGAAGGATTGAGGTGATACATCTAAGCGTAGCATCTGCCAGAGCTGAAAATCACAGAAGCCAGCAGCCCTGCTAAGTGACCTAGATGTGGATGCCTATTGTGCATGTGACAGCAGGAAGGACTCCAGCTCTAATTTGTCCATATGATGACTGAAAGTCTGCATGTCCTGCCCTATCGCTTCCTCTCCCAGTCCTGAGAGGCCCTGAAGTCCCTCAACTACTGCACCACCAAGCCCAGCCCCATCTCCAGAACCAACGACGGCAGTAATCCCACCAGATGTTCCCAGATGCCTCTGTGGTTTGTGCGGATGAGCCTCATCAGCTCTGATCTGGCAAGCTTACCTGCAGCAGGTACCAGGTTTATTTCCAGCTGGTACATCTCAACATCACCGAAGTGGCTTTGACACTTTGAGGACCTGGGGGAGATGGCCTGAGTTCATTGCCCACTGGGAAACTGATGGACCCTGAAACTTTCAGTAGGGACTGAGCTGGAACCAGGGACGAGGGCACGTCTACTCCACGGGCTCTCCCGTTAGCATCCCTTCTCTGTCAAAGAAATGCTGAGGCCCTTGGCAATGGGGGCAGAGGCTTCAGGGTGTCAGAGAAGCCTAGGTTCAAATCAGGGTTGTGGCACTGGCCAGTTGTGTCGCCTCCCGAGATCCTCCGCTTTCCGAGCCTCAGCTAATTCAGCTGTAAGGTGGAGGCAGTGAGAGAGACTGCCTCCTCAGTTACTGGAAAGACTCAGTGAAATAACCCACGTTCCTGTGCTTCTCAAGTGCTTGCCAGCGTTCAGAAAGAGCTCGGGAGTCCCTGCAAGCCCATTCTTATCCTTTACATGGGCAAAGCAAGGTGCACAGGTTCCCGAGACTCAACTGGCTGCACATATGACCCCGTGGATCTTTTAAAAATTGTCAGAAAATAGACAAAACATAAGCTGTACCATGGTGACTGTCTCTAAGCGTACGGGACGTTCACACGGTTGTGTAACCATTGCCACCACCCATCTCCAGCACCCTGTCTCTGCTGAAGGCTGAGTAAGCAGGGCTGGCACTTTCGTTCCCAGCAACTTCAGGACTCCCAACCTGGATGGCTGGTTGCTCAAGAGGAAGAAGATCAAGAGCAAGGATAAGAGTTAGGGTGCACAGGAAGGACCTTGGGAAGCCCCTCTCTATCCATCCTCTGACTGACCCTCATCTTCCACTGCCCTCTAGAGACCCCAGGTCAGGTGGCTGTGAAGACCTCCTCAGAGGGAGACACAGCGGGTAGAATTCCAGCTGTGCATTTGCCAGCTCAGGACTTAGCCACCTGATTTATTCTCTCTCAGGTTCCCTCTCCTAGTCTGTAAAATAGAGAGAAAAACAACACCAACTGCACAGGCTTGCGAATGAGCTAACGTACATAAAGAGCTTAGCGAATAGGGATGGATCTATAGGTGCCAACTGTGGCCATCTCTGCGCCCCACCCCACCCCTGCGCCTCCTGCCTTTTGGGAAATTGGTTGGTATGACCTCATTCTGCAACTTCCAGTCTTCTGGAGGACAGGAGAGCCCTGCCCTGCTGAGAAGACCTGCTCTCCACGGCACATTTAGGTTTCTTTCATATCCTGGAGAATGTCCCTCCCCCAGAAGGGACTGCAGACAAGAATCACCCAGAAAATCTGCCCGCCAACCCAGAGTCAGGCCCAGCCTGGCCAATCACATGTGCTCACCCTGTGGTGGTTTCCTTGGTAACCAGTACTCCTGTGCCAACCCAGAGAGACTGGGTGCTGGGCAAGGGGAGGCTGAGGGAAGAAAGAGCGACAGGGACAGAGTTATGGGGACCGGCGATGCAGGCAGACACAGGGGGAGAAACGGAAGGAGAAGAAAAGTGGGATCCACCTCTCCCTTTGCTGTTTTCACACACACTTACTGTAAGCATTTCCTTCCCTCCCTCCCTCCCTCCCTTCCTTCCTTCCTTCCTTCCTTCCTTCCTTTCTTTTTAGGAAAAAATGTCTAAAACCACAATATAAAAGTGGAAGGCCCCAGATGGTGGGATTTCTCAGTGACACCTCTCTCAGTTCATTTGGGCTGCTACACCGCAGTATCATAGACTGAATGGTTTATAAACAGCAGAAACTATTCACCATTCTGGAGGCCAGGAAGTCTGAGGTCAAGGCCCAGGGTCTGTCCAGGGCCCGCCTCATCAACAGCTCCTCCCCACTTATACCCCCAGGAGGCAGAAGGGCCAGAGCACCTTTCTTGGGGCCCCTTCCTATGAGGGCACAAATCCTATTGGTGGGGGCGGAGCCAGAGTGTCTTGATGGGCTCCTGGAGACCCCACCTCCTATCACCCTCCTGTTAGAGTCAGCAGCCAAAATATGGATGCAGGGGGCAAACAGGCCATTGCACCCTCAGTAGGGTGGACACACACACAGTCACATCTGCACACACATCCACACACAAACACACATGCACACCCCTAGGATCCCTTTTCCAATGCAAGTCACTGGGGAAGTCACTGGGGAAGTCACTGGGGAAGCTGGGTTTCTTAATGGCCCAGCCTCAGGATTTGTTGGCATTTGGGAAATCTATCCAAGCCATGCCTCAAAAGTCAAATTCATTTGTGGGGTTGCTAGAATGAGGTAGAAAGAAAACTTGGAAAGACAAGCAGCCGAAGGCCAGGGCCCTCCTTTGCTGGCCTACCTGCCCCGGGAGGCCCGGGACCCAGAGGAATATCCTAGCATCCTTGGTGATAGGGACAGTGGGAATGGACGAGCAGCATCTGCATGTGCACACAAGCCCTCTTGTGAACTGTTTTCATCAGGTCCACCAAACACCTACAGAGTGGCCAGAGCAGCCACTATCGGAAAGCATCCCCTGTGCCCGGCCTCAGTTTCACAAGCACTGTCTCATTTCATCCACACAAAGTGACCGCTGTGGGCTCATTTTATGGATGGAGAAACTGAGGCATGTGAAGATGAAGAGTGCTGACCGATGGCCTCCACCACAGATGGGTAAACTGAGGCATGGGAAGGTGGAGAAGAGCTTCCCAAGGCCACAAAACTTAGTCAAGAAGGCACAATTCCAGCCCAGCAGCCCTGATGTCAGCTCTTTGGCCCTCCCAGAAAAATGGTCCTATCCAGGCCAGCCTGGAATTGACGCTGTGTGAGCGAAGACAGACAATTAAAAAGACATCAATATGCACAGTTGGAGTTCATGCCAGTGACCGGGGGCTTGAGGAGGTGACATCCAAAGTGAGAGCTGAAGCTGAGGAAGAATCCGTGGGAGGACAAGAGAGGGGTGGGGACAGGAGCGTGGGGGCATGCGGAGCAGAAGAGAAGCGAGAGAAGGCCTAGCGCAAAGCCTGGGTGGAGGCAGCTGCAGCAGGAGCAGCAGGTGCAGGTGGAGTTGGGACGTGGAGAAGGCCCAGCTGGGATCCAGGGCTCAGGCTCCGCCCTGCAGGCGACGCCAAGCCCCGAAGTTTCCCGAGGGGAGGAATCATGTGAGCAGATGCGCCTCTTAGGATGAGCACACTGACCTCAGCCAAGAGAATAGGCAGAAGGAGGCAAGCCAGCTGGAGACCTGAATCTCAACTGATTCTCACAGGAATGGCAGATGAGGAAACTGAGGCACCAAGAGGAGAGGAGAGGTCATCTGCCCACTGTCAATCAGATAGAAAGCTGCAGAGCCAGATTCAAACCTCGTCCACCCAACACCAGAGTCTGCTCTTCAGCACTTCTATGTCCCCACCCAGCTGGGTGTGACTTCCAGACTCATCCAGCCCTTGGCCAAGGAGAATCTCACTTGGCCATTTCTGCTTCCTTGGGGCTGCATCCCACACCCAGCACTGAGATGGAAAATGCACAGCCAAGCAGGCACTGACTGTTTCTTCTGCGTGTGTCCACTTCAAAATTAATTCTCCCTACCGTGTCAATGCCTGTGTCCCTGGAAGCCTCATAGGCACCAGCTCTCATAGCTGCTCCCTGTAGAAATGCCCGTTTTAAGACTCAAAGCATTTAAAGCTCTGGGGAACCTCAATGGTGTCCAGCCCAGTGTAGGAGAGACACTTTCCCCACATTGCACACCCAGGCTGTAACGTAAGTGCAGACATTTAGAACGAGCTTTCCAAAGTCCCTGGATTCCAGTGCATGGAGGAATCTGCATGCCAAGGAACTCTTGACCAGTCTCGGGGACTCCAAAATGTAACCAACGACAAACACCTGTTTGTGACTCAGTGGACAGACAACCATTACAAAAACAGCACCTATGTAATGCACACCTACTATGTGCCCACCCTGGTGCCAGATACTTCACATTCATTTCTCCTTTAATTTGCTGAACATTCCTATGAGGCAGGTATGGTTAATATTTCATTTTACAGATGAAGAATGTGAGGTTCACAGAAGTTAAGTGACCTGCCCACGTTAATCAAGTTATTAATCAGTTCATTCAACACGTATATTAATGGGATGCCTACCACGTACAAGGCCTTTGTCAGTTGCTGGAGTTACACCGTGGCACATTGACCAAAAAGAAAATATGCATTTCTCATGCAATTTGTATTCTCGAGAGAAGAGACAAAATAAGGAAATATGTAAAATTTAAATGAACATGGTGATGGTGACAGGGTTGTGAAGGAAAAAGAAAGAAAGATATCATCAGGATGTGTCAGGTTGTGCTGCAGTGATAAACAGCCCCCAGTCTCCGTGGCTGGTCCATTTCTCACTTACACTACATGTCAGGGGTAGACAGAGGGATGTGTTCCCTGAAGTTACTCAGGGACCCAGGCTGATGGCGGCTTCATCCCAGGGCATGTTCCAGCTCGGGTTCCATCACCACAGAAAGGGAATGCAGACATGGGAGATCACTTGCTCGCTTCTGAAGCCTTCACCAAGAATGACATGTGTCTCGTCTGCTCGCATTTGATAGGTCAACTCAAGTCACATGCCCAACGCCTTACTTTCAAGTGGGTGAGAAGCGCCATCCTGTCCTGTCTCTGGGAAGCGGAGAAACAGGGAAGCCTTTGCTTCATGTTCAGGAGGGATGCAGAGGAACTGAGGGGCTGCTTTTAGTAGAGGGCAGAGAAGGCCCTTTTGATAGCGAAGTGAAGGACTTGGATTTGAACTCCAGTCTTTCGAAAGCCCACATCTTACTCAGGCTACAGGGACGAATTATCCATGATCCTGGTACAAAAGGCAGTTCAGACACCACAGGTAGGCAAGACCAAGATTTGCAAATGGAGCTGTGGAAATCCGCCCATTGTCCGGGTCTGCCTCAGGACCATGGGAGAGATTCAAGAAGCATCCCACGAGAGTCTCCACTTGCACTTTTCTCTGAAAACTCACAGGATCACAACTGGGTTCCATAAGGCATCTTCCTCCTCAGAAAAGCCACTGTGTGGAAAGGGCGGCGAGCCTGCTAACCCTTCCATAGCGACAGAATTTTTAAATTAGGCAATCAACATTAAAAGCAGAGGAGGAAATCTCACGGCACAGCTAGCAGCATGGGTGAAAGCCCACCTGGATGCCTGAAGTCGCCATTTTTATATCAAGCCACTGAACTCATGTGTCATTTTCATGGAAACAGAGGTAGTTTCAAACTATTATGCCTCCAACTGGCTTTGACCTTGAATTCCACCTCCTTCTCTAAGGGCTCGCTGGTCCATTACTTGCGGGTACGTCTAGTGACGACCCTAACGTTAAGCAGGTGTCCAGATGAGAAGCAAGGCACCGGTGATAAGGGGGATGAGTTTGAAAGAGAATTCTGGAGACAGAGGAGGTGGGGGAAAGGAGAGATGGAGAAGATGGGTGATAAAGCAAGGTCACTGTCGAGATCGCAGCTCAAGGGGCAAGAAGGTGAAAGGGTAGGAGGAAGAAGCAGAAGCACCCGACACCCTGGCTGGACGAGGACGCTGGCCTGGGAAACCAACGGGCAATGAATGCCAATGTCTCGGCCAAAGCAACTGAACACAACCAGCCAACAGCTACTGCCCGCCACGCTCCTGAGAGGTGGGGACCCTTCTCCCCGTGTCACAGATGAAGACACAAAGCTCAAAGGTGTGTGGTCCTTCAGGTCTGAGCTCATATGTCTCATATCAGTGAGGTCGGCCCTGGTCCAGGTCCCTCGCCCTGTCCCTGGGCTCTGGTTTACATCCCACTGCTTACCACTCTAGGGAGTTGGGATGCTTATGTATTGGTCCCCTTGTGTCTTGCTCACCTCCAAGAAGATGAGCTCCCTGAGAATGCAAACCTGTCGATCTACTGCCATACCCCAGCATCCACAGAAGTGCCCGGCACATAGTAAGTGCCCAGGGAGTGGCTCAGTGTGTTGGCTGAGTGGATGAGTGACAGAGACCTGCATTCACACCTGTCTGGATCTCAGCTCTCAGAAGCAGAAGTTGCTCCAAAAGTCAAAATCCAGGAAATAAGCGATGGAGGCAATGACACGGGTCCAAACACATGAGCCACAAGCCTCAGGAGCCCACTTCGGCCAGACGCATCAACCTTCCATTCTGGGAAGGACAGAGAAAAGGGTCAGAGCAGGGGCCCAGCCAGCCTGCCAGAATGGGTTGCAGTCACCCAGAGTGCACGCTGGAGAAACCCAGGCTGTTTCCCAGGGCAAGACAACCTAGGGTGCCGGGTGCAGTGGCGCATGCCTGTAATCTCACTGACTCAGGAGGCCGAGGCAGGAGGATCAGGAGTTCAAAGCCAGCCTCAGCAACTGAGTGAGGCCTGAGCAACTTAGTGAGACCCTGTCTCTAAATAAGTTATTAAAAAGGGCTGGGGATGTGGAGCTGTGTTTAAGCACCCCTGGGTTCAATCCCTGGTACCAGAAAAGAAAAAAGATAACCCAGGGCCAAATAGGGTCCGAGCTCCCACATCCAGTCTCCCAGAGGGCACCTTTCCATTTGCCTCTCTTCCTGAATCCAACATCTATCTCTATTGGAGCTTTGAGGGCATGCACCACCATTCTAGGACACCAGCACCCATTCTTGCTGTAAAGTGGGGGGTGGCAGGGTAGGTAAAAATGCACAAAAAATAAATACCCTTCTTTCCTGGTGTGGAGAAAGCAGGGGTGCTGAAGACAGGCACTTAGACATTCTGCCTACTTACCTCATTCATGCCCCACAGCAAGTCGTTGGGGTAGAAGTTCGTGTTGTCCCCACTTTCCAGATAAGGAGACTGAGGCTTGGAGACAACATGGTAATGGCTAATGCACTCTGAGCACCCTGTAAATGAGAGGCAGTAGCCTGGGCACTTCACATGGATTTCACTTCCATTCAAAAGCACAAATCACCTTCAGGAGGAATACTTTCATTAAGCCCATTTTACAGACAAAGAAACCCAGCCAGGGCCACTCAGCGAGAAAGCAAGGGGTCTGTGCACTTGCACCAGGCAAGCGCGTCTGACCCCCTGCTGTGGCCTGCCCAGGACTGGGACCGGGGCCAGGCTGGTGAGCTGCTCTCCTTGGGTGCAAAATGTAGGAGACCCCAAAAACTTAGTCATCAAGATAACTAATGTGTTAATGCAGTAGTTTTAAAAATCAAAAATAATGATCCCCCCAAATTCATGTTGAACAAAGTATCAAAACTTTAAATAAAGACAGAATCAGTAACTGTGCTATGCCAAGTCGAATTAGAGCCTCAGGCAAAAGGGAAAATCAGTGTTATTCTCCTCCCCCCACCCCAGGAAATTCCTCTGAGTAACCAGGGCTCAGGGGCTCACGTAGGCCGTGATAACTCACGCCCTCACATCAGAAAAACCCCAGCATTCTTGAGCACTTTAACAAATGCTCTGCAACTGAAGCCTCAGCAACATCTGTTGAGGTACTCAAGACCTAAATTAGAATCCCTGTTTCTCAGCTGTGGCAGCTAGAACACAGAGAGGTTAAGCAATCTGCTCTAGGTCACACAGCAGGGTCTGCGGTACCCAGATGAATCCTGCTCTACCCGGTAGGACTTGCAGATAGAAAATGAACCACCAACTTTGTGCTTAAGATTTACCTGAACGCCTCTGCTATCTTCCTGCTCTATATGGAGTTAGTTATCACTATAGCTAAGATTGAGCAAATAAAAATATAGGACTCCCAGTCAAATTTGAATTGCAGATAAACAATTTTTTTTTTTTTTTAAGTACAAGTCCCATGCAATATGTGGGACAGACTTAGACTAAAATCTTACCCTTTGTTTATCTGAGATTCAAATTTATCTGGGCATCCGGTGTTATATTTGGCAATTCTATCTGCAACAGACCTGGGATGACAAAAATAATGACAGTGAGCCCTTCCTGGGCATTTCCCTCTGAAACCTGCCCCCTCCTCCTGTCCCTTCCTCCAGTGCCGCAAGCTCTTCCCAGCCCAAGGGCTATGCCTGAGTTCTGTCCCCTTGGAGTGCTCCTCCCTCGTGCCAGGGACTCAGTTGTTTCCACCCTTCGAGTCTTGATTGACAGGCCACCTCCCCGGAGAAGCCCCGCCCACCACCTCCTTTCCCAACACTTTCATTCTCTCAGACTTTTTTCTTTTTTTTTTCCCCAGCAGAAATCACAACAGGCAATGGTTTTAGTACGCGGCTCGCTCCTTGGTGTGGGGCTGCTCTCTGTCAATCACTGCAGGTTCTAGAAGGCAGCAGCTGTGCCTGCGGGGCCTGGTCTGTATTCCCAGCACCCAAAGCAATGCCCCGCGTGTGCGAAGGCCCCGTCAGCATGCGGTGCCCCCTCCAGCAACACCTTGCCTGTTCCTAAAGCATTCCCCCAAATCGCCTTAAACCCAGACAGTGCAGAAGCCTGCCAAGTTCAAAGATTTTGCTGATGTCTACGAGTCCCAGACCTTCAAACTCACCAACCCTCAGATTACTTCCTTTAACAACAATAACAACCAGGGGGGAAAAAAGAGTATTATATAACTCTGGATGGGGGAATAGTCATCAAAAATATTTCCTTGCCTAACATCATCCTGTTATTATTTTGACATCTGTGTAGGCTGTGGAATGATTCTTCTAACGCTGTGTGTGAGGCATATTTATATCTCTGGCTGTAGCACGGAGCATATGCAAAGCCTTTGGAAGCCTATTCTCGTAGGTCTTGCTTGTAGCCACATCAGGCCCCGTGCGGAGGGCCTGGAGAAGCCTCGTGTTTACTATGTTTAATGGGATTCACTGCCAAGTGGCAGGGTGGTAACCAAGCCCTGCTGGTCTTACTGCCAGCTCCTTCAGTCCCGCTGGAGACAGGAGCACCTGGACCAGAGGGACCCTCTGCCCCCCACCGTGTGCCAGAACCTGGGGACAGCGTCTGACTACCAGCAACAGCTGCGGCTCCTTCGCCAGATGCCCGCTGGGTTCAGGCTTTGCTCCAGCCAACCTTCTCCTTCAGCCTCTGGTCAGTCCCAACCTCCCCCTTCTCAGAGAAGGAAACTGAGGCCCGGAGAGCTGTCAAGGAGGCAGCCTCATGTCCTCCAGCTAAGACGCAGAGGGGAGGACTCATCTCAGTAGGCTTGCGCCACGGGGACAGTGTGGTCCACGTCACCTCTCCTCCCCAGCAGCCCCTGTCGGAGGAATCGGGGGAGGGGAGGGGACAAAGCCCACATGGTTTTCATCCAGGCTGGCGATGTGGCCTGGTGGGGCCCAGCAAGGGGGCAGAGGAAACCAGAACTGGGGGGCCAGGCCCACCCAGGGTTCAGTGGTGCAGAATGAGCTGTGCTTAACTGCCACGTGACTCTGGTAAAGGCCACGACCTTCCTGAGTCCCAGGGACCTCGCCTGGGGTAATAAGAGGGACTGCTGCCTGCATTGGTTGCCAGGGCTGCTGTGACAACAGCAACAGACAGTTGTCTCAGGGGTCTGGAGGGTGGAAGCCCCCCAGGAAGGTGGCGACAGGGCGGGCTCCCTCTGAGGCCTCACTGGCTTGTGGCTGCCCTTCTCCCCACGTCCCCTCGGGGTTTCTCGTGGGCCAAATCTCCCCTTTCATAAGATGCCTGTCGTGTTGGCCTGGGGTCTGCCCTGATGATCTCGGGGTGGCTGATGTACCCCTGTGAAGACCCTGCTCTGGAGTATCACACCGAGGGTCTGGGAGGCACAGCTGCAGCGTGGGAGCCGGGGCAGGAGTACGTAGATCAGCCCTAAATATGGCCTGGGCCAGTGTTGTAATGACGCTGTGGGCTGGGTCCTGCCTGGCTCCCTCCCCTGGGGGACACCTTCCTCCCCAGCACACATGTGCCGGCCCGTGACCTGGCACCAGCGTGGAGAACAGACTGGCTTGCCCTTCCCGCCCTAGTATGAGGAATTCAGAGTCCGGCCATCTCCGTGAAGAACGCTCTCTGAAGAACATTCACTGAGCCAGCACTTCCTGGGCACGCGCTATGGGCCGGCCCTGGACTGTGCCCTGGGGAGTCCATGCTGAGTGCTCGCCACCTAGAACTCACAGCCTGCTGAGGAGGACAGATCTGCCACCCAGGAAGCACGTTTGCGTTCCCAGCATCAAGAAGACCATGTGTTTGGGCACCAGCAAGAGTCTGAAGGTCTCTGGCAGCTCCCCCAGGGCGCGTCTTAGCAAGGGCATGTTAACTGCTACCAAGGACAGTGGGTCATTCATGCGGCCGCTCTCCGCTGAGCGCAAGACCAGGCTTTAAGGAAGAAGAAAAAGGCTCGGAGCAACAAGGAACAGAGCGTCCACTTTGCTGCATCCACGGTATTTCCATGACTTCTCTGTTGCCCGAGAATGCATCCACATCTCCCTGGATGGCACCCGGTCTCAGAGTGCTGGATGGCATGGGCATGCTGGTGGGTGGGCATGGAGGGAGAATTCAGAATTCTGCTCAGCTCCCCAAAGGTGGCGTGAAATGCTGGTTCATTCTCCAAGAGATCCAGCGAAGTCACTTTAGGTTCTCATGAAGTTGGGGTCCAAGCCACAGAGCCGAGAGCTTTCCTCATGACCATCACCAGGATTGTAAGGAAACGGAGGCCTTGGGAAACAAGGGCAGGAGGGGGCCATCCGTTTAGCCCTGAGGACTTGCAGGGAGCCTACTGTGTGCATGTTCCTGTGTAGGAACTGGAGAGTGCACAGAGCCAACAGCCAACAGACCAGCACTGTGGTGACAAGCATAGGTTCCAGAACGAGGATGCCTGGATCCTCCTCCCTGTTCTGCATCCTTGAAGTGTGTTCTTGGATGAATCGCCTACCTCCTCTGTGAATCAGTTTCTCCCTGGCTAAGTCAGGAGGTTTCTGCAGAGATCATGCAAACCAGTACAACCACAGTGCTTAGTGTAGAAGATGTTTTCAAAGTGTGAGTTATCAATTATGTGATGATGTCCTGTGGGGGGAGGCTTGCTAAAGTAACAATGATGCACAGAAATGGAAACTTGGGACACTCTGAAAGTGTAGGATAGAGGGATTTGATCTGGAGATCTCAGTGAAGTTTCCCCTGAGTAATCAAATTTCTGGGTAGAAACTTGAAGAACAAGTGAAAGTTACCTAGGGTTAGGTTAGAAAGAAGAGTGAACCACAGGGAGCAACATGTGCAAAGGCCCTGGGGCAGGAGGAAGTGTGGACCTTTCCATGTACGTAAAGGAGAGCAGAATGGCTGGAAGGTAGAGAGCAAGGAGAATGGAGCTCAAAAGGGAGGCAGAGATGCAGACAGAGGCCAGAGAGAGGCTGCCCATGGTAACGATCTCTCCATTCTAAGCACCTGCCTCAAGGCGAGTCTAAACCTTCCCCGCACCAGGCAATTCATTATTTGCCTTTTTATTAGCCACCTCCAGAGGAATTTCACAAACCCCCTTAGCAAAATCCTACTGTGGCCCTGGAAATAAATCACGTTTGTCAGCTATTTTTAAAAGGAGGTTATGGTGGAAAGTTAAAGGCATTCTCCTTGATTCACCAACAGAATTTCCATGGCTGCCTGTGTAGCCAAATGACTTACAAGGCTCCTTGCTTCCCAGAAATATCGGGAAGTTTAAAATAGAAAAGTCATCATTTGCTGCTTAGGAAACTTCAGTGCCACACAAAAAGGCGGAAGGGAGAGGGGGAGAGAGATGTTCACAGAGGGCCAACGGTGCACCAAGCCAGCGGCCGCTTTGCTCACTCACACCTGAGCTCCCCGCCCCCCGGCAGGCAGGGAATCACAGCCCCAAGTCCCAGGTGACCGGCCTGAGGTTGTTGCAGCCAAATCCTAAACCTAGCAGCACTGGATCAGAGGCCAAGGTGAGGAAGACAGAAACAGTAATGCTAGAGGCCAGGTGTCGGGTCCCCTCCCAACAGGGTGGCCAGCCTGTGGGTCACCTGAGACTGTCACAGATAGTCCCACATCGCTGGAAATCCCTATCTGAAGCAAACCAGGATGGTTGCTTGACCCACCTCCTCTGCCAAAGCGCCCAGGAAAATCCCCGCAAGGAAGACTCCTGAGCGGATTTGGAAATGAACAATCCTATATGTTACTATAACAAAGAGTAAAATAAAATAAGTAAAGGATCCTGGGGCTCCTTGTTCAGTGGTAAGCCTGGGCACACCTTGCGACTCCCATGAACTGAAAATCCATAAAGACAGGTGAGAAGGAAGGGTTTTGAGACCCAGTGCTGAACAGAGTGACCGTGCTTTCTATTTCAACCCAGGAATGGAGTCGTTCATTTGGTCATTGAACCCACACAGACAGCACACGCCTGCTGTGTGCAGGGGAAGCCATGGCCCTCTGAGCCGGAAACTCACAGCTCTGGCTTCTGTCTCCACGGAAGTCGGGTTCCCATAGGGAAGACGCCAATCCCAGAAGGAGACGAAGAGGGGACTCAAAGGGGAGGCCTGCACACCCACGCTCAGTGCCGCCCCCTTCGCCATAGCTGGGACATGCGGTGTCCTGGGTGACGTCCACAAGGTCTAGGTATACAGTGTGGTTTTAATTCAGCCATGAAAAAGAATGAATTTAGATCATTTGCAGGATGGATGGACCTGGATCAAGGCGTTAAGCAAAGTTGGCCAGACTCAGAAAGGTAAGAGCTGCACGTCTCTGCTCACGTGTGGAGACTCCAAGGAAAAACAATGACCTGAAAATAGAAGAGGAACCTGGGCAAAGGGGACCTCGCCGCAGGGAGTGGGAGGCAGAGTCGGGGTGGTGGGGGGTGGGACGGAAGCCCAGTACATGCTTGTGTAGAAATGTCATGGCGAAACCATTGATTTGCACGATTAATGTGATTGAATAACTATGATAAAAGGGTTTATCTAAAAACTCTAGAATTTGTTGTGATTTCTTCTCTTATTCACATAGCACTTTCTTACCTAAAAAATAAATATTAAAAAAAAAATAAGCTCACCGACATGCAACAAAATAATTTCAGGAACTTGACATGGGCTTGAAAGAAACACAGCAGGCAAAGTGGACGAGAGGGCCCGGGTGAGGCCCTGAGCCTCCCACGCTGCCACCATGGTGGTGGCCCTCTGAGAGCGCGACGTGAGGCCTGTCCCACCTCCAGATACAGAGTGTCCAAGCAAAGGAAGGGGCACGTGGAAACGTGGGCTTGGTGGGCGAAAGAGGCATAAAGGGAAGTTGGGGAGTCTCAGCGCCACCCAGGGGAAGGGGCTGGGAGGTCAGACAGAGGTGACTGGGAGTCCAGGTGCTGTGCAGGCGGGTGGGAAACTGCAGGGTGGTTCACATGTTTAGAGGGACAGTTGGACCGCTGAATAGAGAAGGGACTGTCAGGGGTGAGATGGTGGCAGGGGACCTGTTAGAGGCTCTGGCTACAGTCCTGGTGACCAAAGATGGATACTTGGTGACTCAGGAGGTAGTGGAGGTGGAAAGAGGAGAGGGGTCATCTCCCTTCCAACAGTCCTGTCAGCTCCAGTAACCTAAATTCTCTGAGTCTCAGTCCCCCCAACCCCAGGCAACAGGAGGACCTGCACTTGCTGGGAGGACCACCTTGCTTCCGGCCCAGGAGCCTTTAATAAAATCTGTTTCTCCTCTTCATGTGTTTCAGGTTTGACAGCCACTGGAAAAGAATAGCATGTGGTCAAGGAGATGTTACCTAATCCAGGAACACAGAGGTGACTCCCCAGCAGCGGGGCGCGCTGTGTACCTCTGGGTCCAGTGAGCACATCTGAACGGGGTTTTGCACGGTGTTTCTCTGTTCTCGACGAGACGCGAGACTCGATGACCTCAGTGCATTTGGCAGCCCCGAGCCTCTGGGAGGCTGGTTGATTCATTACTCCTCGACTGGGGTGGGACAAGAGAGGGTTCTCCTGCTAATGACCGTTGGTAGCCCTCTCGGGAGGCAAGTCCTGACAAAAGGGTTCCTCGGCCTCACTTCTTCACTCCCCCACACATAATCTTTAATCATCTTTACAGCCAAACAGTTCAGATGACATGTTTACCAAGAGTTATTACAGAAAAACGATTTCATTTCTGCAGCCCAGAAGTATATTCAGAGAGGGCTAAAAAAAAAAAAAAAATCCCTAAATCACTAATGGAGGCATAAAGCTCTTCAGAGATTAGATTCTAACTTGGAGTTTGACACATATTGCTTGTTTCTTCTTCTCATGGATTTTTTTAATGACTGAGGGTTTCTGTCATTGATAGGTAAGCTGGATTTACTTGGTTCCCTTCAGGGATTTAAAGCTTGCAAGGAGAAGTATCAGAAATCTTTTAAATGCTTTTAAAAACACAAAAACTGTGTGGGGGCACGAGGAGGGCAGGGGAAGCTCTAATTAATTCAAGGTGGTCTTTGCCCTCTGGAAACTCGCTGGTCTCCCCACTCCCTTCCGTCTGCTCACGGGTTTGCTTCATGCATCCCACCCTAGCCTAAGGGCTGCTCAGGCCTTGAAAGGCCACCGACTAAAAGAGAAAAAGGAAAAAATTGAAGCAGTGCAGTTTGATTCCGGTCCATTTATTGACCCATCAATTTATTGATTTTGGAGTCTTGTTGAGGAAGTCTGTTCCTAAGCCAACGTGATGTAGATTTGGGCCAACTTTTTCTTGTTAGGTGCAGGGTCTCTGGTCTAATGCCTAGGTCTGGATCCACTTGGACTTGAGTTTTCTGCAGGACAAGAGATAGGGGTCTAATTTCGTTTTTCTACAGATGAATTTCCAGTTTTCTGAGTACCATTTATTGAAGAGGTTATCTTCTCTCCAGTGTGTGTTTATGGCACCTTTGTCTAGTATGAGATAACTGTACTTATGTGGGTTTGTCTCTGTGTTTTCTATTCTGTACATTGGTCTTCATGTCTGTCTTGTCTGTTTTGGTGCCAATATCATGCCTTATTTTAATTTGTTACTATAGCTCTGCAGTATAATTTAAGGTCTGGTATTGTGATGCCTCCTGCTTCACTTTTCTAAGGATTGCTTTGGCTATTCTGGGCCTCTTATTTTTCCAAATAAACTCCATGACTGCTTTTTCTATTTCTATGAAGAATGTCATTGGAATTTTGATGGAAATTGCATTGAATCTGTGCAGCGCTTTCGGTACCATGGCCATTTTGACAATTCTGCCTATCCAAGAAGATGGGGAGGTCTTTCCATCTCCTAAGGTCTTCTTCAATTGCTTTCTTTCATGTCCTATAGTTTCCATTGGAGAGGTGTTTCACCTCTTTTGTTAGATTGACTCCTAAGACTTTTTTGAAGCTGTTGTGAATGGAATCGTTTTCCTAATTTCTTTTCCCGCGGAGTCATCATTGGAGTACGGGACCCTGACTGATTTTGGGGTGTTGATTTTGTATACTGCTACTTTGCTGAATTCATTATGAGCTCTAGAAGGTGGATGAGAAGGTGGTGATCACATTTTCCAAACCCCAGGCTGAAGCCCGCAGGCCCCCAGTCAGAGCTCCCGTGCATTCAGTTCACACCTGTGAAGCGTTAGCCGAGGTGTCGCCCTGTGGAGCCACAGGCGGAGAAAGAGGTAGCAAGTATTGTCAGCCCCATTCTTCAGATGATAAAACTGAGGACCCATGTTACTTGCCCACAAAGTGGTAAAACAGAGCCCCAGGGAACACTGTCAGCTCTTTTACACACAGGGGCTTATCGATGGGAGCACAGGACAGAATATCCCAAACTTGGATTTTCCCGGTAAATCCTGCTTAATGAATCTTTGGAAGACAGGTTGCCTCCTGAAAACAGCTTGAGGGTAGGAGCAGAAAGACTGAGTTATAATCTGTCACCAGCTTGTTCAGGGACTAAAGACAGGTGGCTTCTTCATGCCCTGCTTTCCCCATTTAGGTTCCAAGGTAACAGTTATGGGTTTTTTTTTTTTTATTACAAGTGGAATATATATTTGATAAAACTATGGACAAGTAATAGAAGGAAAAGTCAATGTGTTCGTGATCTCCCTACCCAGAGCCTGATCTTGACGTTCGCTGCACAGCCATCTATCTGCACGTCCACGTCTGCATCAGCACTGCGGGTGGGATTGTGTCCTCCACGTGCAGCACTCTGCGACCCTGCTTCCCAGGAGCTCACCAGTGCCTCCTCGCCGCCTTTCCGTGTCCGTGGTTATTCTACATCATCATGATAGTGCACCATGGTATTTTCCTTATGTAACCTCCCCTGTGGGGGGCATTTCATTGGACACCTCGAAGATGATTTCCTAAGGGTAAATTCTTCAGGTTGATCCCCCTTCTGAGAAGATGTGGAACCTCCAGCTCCAAGGATTTCAAAGACAGCCAGAGGGCAAAGGAGACAGGAAATAGCAAAGGAAAAGCAGGAGGAATCCCAGGGAGAAGCAGGATCTGACCCGCGTCGTCCCCTCCCAGGCTGGAGCATTGGCACCAGGTGAGTTCCTCTGGCAGCAGAAGCCAGGTGGGGCCAGGAGGGTGAAGCCAGGACATTTTGACTGTACTGCCCTGGGAGGAAAAGCAGCAGGAAGAAAAGAGGGCTCATTATCCTTTCAGAATTTTCTCTTTGTCCAATTTTCTCCTTTTGACAGGGAAGATTTAAGCCACGGACAGAGAAGAAATCCACGCTGTCAAGAGCTGGTCTTGTTTTAGTTACGACATAGGCAGCCTTACTCCCTCATCACTATCAACAATTCCGTGGGGAAAACAACAGAGGGGACACATTTTCCTCCCCAGAGTGTGAAGAGCAAAGCCAAACTAGGTCATTTTTGGCTGGATCCTTATTTCAAACCCAGAGAGAAGGGAGAGAAGAAGTGATCAGCCACTGAGCACAGGGGGCTGGGCACTCAGTGAACAGGCCCGGGATGAGCCTGGGTCATCTGGTCGACCCCATCCCATACTAATGGGGAAGGTGGGACTCAGACTCACTGAAATGACACAGTGGCTCAGGAACGTGACTGTCCCAGGCCCCAGGTGTGCTCACTCCTAACCCAGAGAGGTCAGGAGACCTGTCATCAACAACTTCATGACTCCTGGACCGCTACCTGGGAAAATTCTAAAGAGCAAACCTGCAAATCCAATGCACTCCTAACCAAAAGTTAGAATGGCACCAAAGTCTTGGGACTTGCCTAGAATTACTGGCCAGGACCTACTGAGCCTAGAACAAGAAATACATTTCTATTGTGGTCACTTCTCACTTTGGAAAGTCCAACACCTCACACAGTAGACCAAAAGTGTTTGTTGAATGACTAAAGGGTTCAATGAGTCAAGGGACAGACTCCATCAGCAAATAATATAAGAAAGCAGACCTTAAACAGATGAGTGAACAGATCTAGCTGAATAATTAAATCACATTTGAATAGTCGATTCCATGAGACCCACACATTTTTGACCAATGGGATCTCATGACCTCTTCTCACCACGAAGTTCCCTTGAAGTTCAAAGCTTGTCTTAGAACAGAGCTTCCTAATGCTGCAAGTCATGAGCCAATTTCAAAGATTCAAAAGGCTCGCTAACAAATGCACACTCAAGAGATGCCTGGAGTTACTTTGGGATTCCTTATCAGTCTGATCAGAAGTTCTGGTGATCCTATCTGGTTTTGAGTTATCCAAAAGGAAAAATTCAAACCAATTGTTACATTGTTGGTGTACTTTGTTTGGGATATGCCATTTATCAAATGAGCAGAGTGAGTGGGAAATAAAGACAGAAATTAGTTCTTCAGTGAGAAGTACTGCCTCTAAGCCATGTCCTCTAAATGTACCCCAAGAAAGTCCTGGTGATGACGCCCTTCAGGAGCCTCTGCAGGTTCCATGCTGGGCTCTGTTAACCACTAAGCAGAAATGTTGGACATAATGCTACAGCTTGGGTCTAAAATGACCTCAAAGGCCCATGTGCTAAACGCTTGGCTTAGGAGGTGGGGAGAAATTGGTGGGTCACTGGGGGCATGCCCTTCAAGGAGATATAGGGACCTAGGCCCTCTTCCTCTCTCCTTGCTTGCTGGCCCTCATGAGGTTAACAGCCTGTACCTCCATATTCTCCTACCATGATGTACTGTGCCACCTCAGGCCCAAAGCAACGGTCCAAGCGTCTGTGGACTAAAATCTGAAATCATGAGCCAAAATAATCCTTTTCTTCACTAAGTTGACTGTCTCAGGCATTTTGTCACAGTAAAGGAAAGCTGACAAATACATTGAAACAAAGAGCCTTGGAGTCTACTGGACAGATTTGAATCCCTCTTCCACATGGTATAAATCTGTGCATGCTTCCCGGCTCTACCTTACAGGGATGTCGTGATACCAGGAGCTGAGGCATTTTAAGCACTGAAGGTCTGGGACAGGGCAAGGGCTCAGTCAACTTCAACCCTTTGCTTATTAACTATCACAAGTAGTACTAAGTCTACAGCATTGCATGGGCCTCAAATGAGACAAAAGATGTGAAGAACCTGGCACAGATTCTGACACTCAGGAGGCACTTGATAAATGTTTATTTTTTGTCACTTTTTCCAGATGGCCTTATTGGGACTTTTCTGTATTGATTGTTTTTCTGCAGGGCAAAACCATTATGCAGTAAATATCCAGGCACCCTACAGAAAGCCACCATCAACAGCTAATCCCCGGGTCAGGTCAGAACTCAGAGGCCTTTGGCTCAACACCAGGCAACCAGACAAACTGCAAACTCCTTTCTGTTGCCTAAGAAAGATCTATTGAATATAAAAACTGAAGATCTGCCACACTCTGAAGCTGGATATGTTACAGCATCGAAGTCACAGCTGGAGGCCCTGGCCCTGGCCCCAAAGGCTCTCAGAACTTTCCCTGATTTCCCCCAGAATGGATGAGACACCATGGACTGAGGATCTGATTGATAGGGGGACAGGCAGCCTGCTGGCCAGTGGCAGGGAGTGAGCTGGCTCATTCTTCCCGTGTGGGCAGAAGAGGCAGAGAAGGATTTCTTCAAGCTCTGAGGAAGCTGCCCGAGTGAGACTGAGGTACTGATCCCAGAGGCGTTAAATCAAGGCAAGTTGAGTCAGCTGGGGAGCTCCTCCTGGTTCTAGTCTCCCTCAACTTTTCTTTCTAGAACACGCCAACCCCAGCCCACTGGAGAGAGGGCTGCAAACCAGCCCCTCACCTTTGCCATTCATCAGGCATCGTGTTTGTGTCTGGCAGTGGGCAGAGCCGTATGCCAGGGAGCACAGGGTGAGGTGGGCACAGAGGGCAGGAGAGGAAAACCCAACCTACAGCCTCCAGGAAGCCATGATGCCCCTCCAGGAGGGGATGTCGGTGCAGCTGAAGCATGAGCGGACACGAGCCAGGCAAAGCAGAGGCAGAGTGGTTTAGGTGCAGAAGAAATGCCATCAAAGGCTTCCAGGTGAAGGACAGGTGAAAATGTCTAAGGAACTGAAAGTTCATATGGCTGGACTGGGAAGTGTGAGGGAGGAGAGAAATGAGAAGTCAAAGAATACTCCAGTACCACACCATACAGGGCTCTGTGGGCTATGGTAAGACATTTGCCTTTCTTTGTTAGAGCAATGGGGAGCCATGCAGGGTTCCAGACAGGAGGCAGTGCAATTAAGTTCCCTTTTATGAAGCTTGTCCTGATGACTTTGTATGAAATATCGGTTCTCTCAGTAACTCACTGTGCGGCTATAGGTTATTCACACCTTCTCTGAGCCCTGTTGTTTGGAAGATGAGAAAAGTGAACTGATGATATTGGAGCCACCGGCTCAAGAAGCCCTCTGTGTCTTACAGGCCCCAACCCGTCCAGCAACTCTGCTCTCTGGGAGCCTCTGTCCCACGTCCAGAATGCCTTTCATACTTAGAAGCAGGGTAAAAGCCTTTGTCTGCCTAGACAGGAGCTGCATTTTGGCTCAGAAAAACCGCCTGCTTCACTCAGGTCCCTCTGGCTCTAATGTCATTATGATTCTAGATTCATCACCCATATCCTGGCCTCAGCGCACAGTGTAATAAACACAGCCACAGAGGAAGCCCGCTTCTCCCCCGGAGGGGCGGAGGGGTTAGCTGAGATCTAAATCTTGCATCTGCATCACCCCAGACCACAGCCCCTCAGTGACACTCTATGAATAGGCCATGACATTCAGAGAAGATCAATGGGCCTTGATGGCCTACCTGGAGCCCACCTCCACGATTCCACTGCGCGAGTCGCCGATTCAAACACATATTGACATACAACGAATTCATGTTCTGCATACTCGTTGGAAGGGCTGACTTCATGGGCCTGACCTGTCTTGAAATTTGGACCGAATTTGTGTTGTGACGTGGCCTGGCTCATCGGGAGAGAAGCCGTTGCTGGGGAAGGACAAACCCTTCCTTCCCAGGCAACCGCGGCCTCCCCCACAGCGGCGGCACAAAGGCTCCCCAGTCGCTCTCTCTCCCATTATCAGGCTTTATTTTCTTCACAGGATTTATCTGGGTCTGAAATTACCTGGTTTGTGTCTTTGTTTACTGATTTATCACCTGTAGGCTGAAGCTCTGTGGGAGATTTACTGCTTGCCATTGTTACTCCAGCATTTCCAACAGAGCTGGGCACATAGTACATGCTCAATAAATCCTCCTTGAGCAGACAGGCGTTCATTAGTCATGTCTCCACCGTGGACCATCTATACTGTCTGAACCAGGGCAGCATGGTGGACTAGTGCCTGGAGAAGCTGGCATGGAATTCCATGTTTGACCATTTGCTGGGTGAGCCTGGGCAAACTACTTATCTGTCTGTACCTACTTCCTAATAAGCATTCAGTGGGATACTTAGAACAGCACCTTCTAAGTATTCAAACCAAGTTGCCCATTAATTTAACATTTGAAATTTTTTTTTCTTAAATAGTTGTAGATAGACACAATACCTCTATTTTTATGTGGTGCTGAGGATCAAGCCCAGTAACTCACACATGCTAAGCAAGCACTCTACCACTGAGCCACAGCCCCAGCCCAACTTAACATTTTAAATGTTTAATTGAACAAATATTTATTAAGCACCTACTTTGTGCCAGGCACTGTGTGCTTGGCGCCCTCATCACGTGCTGTTCCCACAGCACAAGCATCTGCTCAGAAAATAAAACAAACACACAAACAAAAAGGAATATTGTCCCAACCATACAGAGAGGATGGGGTATAGCGAATACAAGCGATTCCCATACCAGAAAATTCACCCAGAAACTTGCTTTCTTTCTCCAGATAAGTCACCACATCAACTTAATGTTTTTATACTGATCATTTTTGCTTAAATGCATTTTAAAAACTGAATTCCCACCAATAGTAAGGAACGCATTGAAGCTCTGTACCAAGCCTGTGAGGTGGGTCCTGCCATTGTCCCCATCTTATGGACCAGGAAACTGAGGCACTCGTCCTTCGTGTGAGGTCGCGGGTGGGGAAGTGGCAGAGCAGAGAATCAAACGCGGCTCCAGAATCGGTGCCTTTCACTGCTGCTTCCAGGTGCCCCGCGGAATATTCCTACCACTTTCCAAATCGAGAATAAAAGCATTGACATCAATTTTAGCTTTTATTGGACTTTTCATGATAGAAAGATTTAAACAGGTGGTAAGTAGAGGCAGCACCACATAGGAAGGTTGTAAGGGTTTTTTTGTGATCCTTCAGTCATCCAGGCTGGTTGTGGGAGCAGCCGCAGTGACCGTCACCACCCGCCAGGGAAACATCAGCAGTTCACCTGATCCTCCAGCAGCACCTCGGGGTCCGCTCGCTCAGGACTTCACGCAGACTATGGCAGCCTCTGCCTGGGATCTTGACCTGAGCTCCTTGGCTGCCGTTTCTGGCTTAGCCTTCATCTGAGCCCCTGAGCTTGGGACACCTCCTCTTACAGTCCTGTCTTCAAATCATGACCAAAGCCCTGACTTTCCAAACCACTGGGGCAGTGCCCACCAACCCCACAATCCAAGCCTATTTCACCCATTCCCACAGAGTCTACGCATAGTAGGCACTCAATGATCATTTATCCTGTTAATCATTTCATGAACGATAAAACCAAGGTTCAGAGAGGCTTAGTAACTTGGGCCCAAAGTCAGATCACCACTGAGCAGCAGGGTGGGGATTCAAACCAGTGTCTCTGTGGATCCAAGTTCTCTGTGCCACACAGGCACCTACAAGGGCCGCCTGGATTCCACATTCCCTCGTCTGAAACTGGAGAACTCAGTGAGACTTCCTCTATGACCCCTTCCCACAATCAGATTTTCCGCCTTGCAGAACAGATCGTGGACTGAGTGTATGAAATCCTATGAGCTGAATTCCAAGTAAATGCTAGCTAGTGCCCTCTCCTCTAATTCCGGGACCAAGCACACACTTTTCTTTGGCTGGCCTAAGTTCTAGAGCGAATTGCAAATAAAAATGAAATTTTCTTGCAGTCTGGGATGAGGCGAGCTGGGTAAGCAAGCAGGAGGCGGCCCAGTGAAGTCCAGCAGCGAAGCCAGCTTGTGGCCCAGGCACTGGTTCCTTGGGAGGGTACATCCTAGGGGGCATCCTGGAGAGAGCAATGTGATGCTGGACCTTGAAGTGCTGACCAGTAATACTTCAGTAAGTTTAAACTAATAATGCATCCTGGGCAGACCCAGCAGCACAGAGGACCAAGTGCACAGCTCCAGGAGCCCAAGCACCGAGTTCAAGGGGGATGTGGAGTCCAAGGACTCCAAGGATGCTGGGACAGTGAGTTCAGACTGTGGGGGACTAAGGAGTTTGGACTTCGTGCTGCAGGAAAGGAGACTTCAACTCCAGTTCCCTGCAAAAAGAAGAGCATTTTAAAATCCAAGGCAGGAGCAATCACAAGAAAGAGCAGGAGACGGGGTGGAGAAAAGGAAAAACCACCCATGATAGGGAGTGGCTAGCGGTTTCCCAAATAGGAGCCCACATGCCCAAGGATGATCACCGTCAGGTTGGCTGAATCAACAGGCTCCGCCTGGTCAGGAAGGAAGAGTGTGGGGAGGAAATCGCAGGAGTGGCGCCACTACCCTGTTCTAACAAAGTACCATCAGGAAAACAGTGCAGAGCTGTTGGAAGGAGATCGGGGTTTTGTGCAATGCTGCAATCCTGCCACCCGACCCAGGGTCTGCACAGAGCCCGCCCTCAGCGGCACAGGATCTTACTGAGTGACTGGATGGAGGGGTGGAGGGGGACCTTGCACCTGCTGCGGGGCCCCTCTAAAGCAAAGGTGCCTCCTAGGTTCAGGGCATCTGGGTAAGGCTCAAGAGTCAGTCCCTGCTCCTTACTTAGATGCTAGCAAGATTAGGCTGACCTTAGAAAAGGGTTCATAAAGCTCCTCAGGGCAATATAGGACAAAAAACATTTGCTTATGTCTCTAAAAACCATGTCTCATTCACTTGCACCATAATCTACCTCCACAAATCCTCAGACCTAGGTACGTAGGAAGAGAAGGAGAAGAAGCTTTTCTTTGCTGAGTGACTTTTCAGTGTCTTTTAATTCAAAAATTCTATCAGGACATTCTATGCATCAAGGCATAGCAAGGGAAAAAATAGGCAAGATTCCTGCTCTCTTGAAGTTTATATTCTAATGAAGGAGTCAAGCCATAATCATGAAAATGTGCAAACGAATGAGATCATTTGGAATGTGATCAATGCTATAAAAAAATTAAACAGAGAGATGCAAAAGAGAGAGACTGGCAGGGCAGGAAGCTTTTTAGAAAAGGAGAACATTTGTGGAAATGGCATTCAAGCTGAAATCCAAATGACAAGGAGGAGATGGTCATGCTAACATCTGAGAGGACAGAACAAGGCACGGTGGTTAAGAGTGGGTGCAAAATTCCTGGGGTGGGGACGAACATTGTGTGCTTGAGGAATAGGAGGCCGGTGTGATTGGAACTGAGTTGCAGAGGCAGAGGGTGGGGCAGATGAGCAGGCGAGAGGCGGTGGCCAGGTAAAGCACACCTAGTGGGCTCGGCAAGGAGACTGCAGGTGTGTGCGCCCCCATGGGGGGCAACATGGACTGATCCAAGTTTGAAGGACAGTTCTGGTTGTTGTGGAGAGTATTCTGTAGAGGGAGCAAGAAAGGAGTTGGAGAAACATGGTAGGAGACTCTGGCCCCAGGCAGGGAGATGACTGTGGCTTAGAACAACATGGGGCCAGAAGCGGAAAGTCAGGATCTACTATTTAGGGGAAGTTGACCGGACTGAGGAGGGAGGGGAATCAAGCCCCCAGCCACCTACAGGGATAGGGAGGAACGGCTCATCATTCCCATTTTTCAGATGAGGAAACTGAGGTCTAGGTCATGCAGATGGAAACCGCTGGAGCCAGGTTCTGAAGCCAGGTCTCCGTGTGGGCTTTTTATGGAGTTTCTGCTTTTGGCGGTCATTGCCGAAGAACAGGTGTGTGGGGTTTGTGCTTCCCTGCATGCCAACTGCTCCTTGTCTGGGGAGAAAAAATGAACCGCACACTGGTTAATGCCACACTGTTTATTGATTTAGGCAAATGCTTGGCAGCTCCAATTCATCTTCCGAAGGGTAATGTAATAAGGGCCTGCATTATACTGTATCTTTCTCTGCGCTCTGGATATGTTGCCGTCCTCAGTCTCACAATCTTGAGTTATGGAAATAAACAAACCCCTGGCACCGACACACTGGGCAGACATGTCTCTCTGCAAATAGCAAAGCTGAGGGTGGGAGTGTAGAAGAAGCTGAAGAGGGATTCTCGATCAGTCGTGTGATCCTGTGCAACTCACTCAGCCTCTCTGAGCCTTAACCTTCTCATGCAAAACAGGGGGTGACATCCTGGTCCTGCCAACCTTAGAAAGTTCAAGTAGGATCACATAAGACATTGCTTGTGAAATTACTCTGTGGACGGCAATATGTGACATGTTTAATACAGTAAGGGAATGAGGTAGAGATGGCCACCAACTCATTCAACAAATATTTATTGAGCCTCTACTATGTGCCAGACACTGGTAATTCAGTAATGGATAAAATAGACGTGGCATGTCATCTTCAGGAAATTTACAGTCCGGGGGACAAAGAACTCACCAATTATCATATCAGCAATATATAAATTTTCTCATTATTAGTATGTGTGTTTAAAGAATAATGCACTGTGACCTAAAAGGTCAGAGAAGGCTTACCTGGAACAATAGTGCAACTGAAATCTGAAGGATATGTAAATGATTATCTGAGAGGTGGGCAACCATGGGGGAGGATGGGAGCATTCCCGTCAGTGGGAAGAGCATGTGCAAAGGTCCAGAGGCAGAAAGGAATAAGGAGCACAATGGAGGACCTGAAAGAAAGCCAAAATAGTTGGCATAGAGTGAAGGAGAGTTGGGGGATTGTCACAAGACAGAGCTGGAGTGGGGGCAGGGGCAAGATGGTGCAGACTCTGATAGGTCACAGCCTCTCCCAGTTGTTCTGAAGGAAGCAGAGGAATGAGAGAGATGGAGAGAAGGTAGTAAACTACAGAACAATTAAATAGACTAGAGGCCAAGTTCAGAACCACATGTTACTTTCAGGGACAAGTCAGTAGTTCAGTCAGGTCAGGATCAAGGGTGGACAGAGCCAGGAAAGAGACGGAGGAGTGGTTGCGGCTCTGATGTTGGACCGACCTTTGGTGATCGAGAAGGGCGCTCAGTGAGGAAGTTCACTGAGGGAATGTCATTCATCCGAGAGGAGAGAGAAAATGAAGGAGACTTGCCAGTCCACCAAGCTGGGGTAAGGTACCGGGCAGAGAAAGACCAGCCATGGGGAGCTGATCCTGGAGTCCAGGAATGAACCCAGAGCAGGAGCCCTGCTGCTGGGCATGGCTGGGAGAGATCCTGGCTCCAGCTGTCAGCCTGGCCTCTGTCCAGTCCTGCACTGGAAGGGCTCGCCGCTGCCCATCCTCACCTAGCACCCTGCCCTGAACCTCAGTTTCCAGCTCTGCCAGAACTTGAGCTCTCCCCCGCCGCTACTCCCCTCTCCCACCTTGGTCAGGCGCTGTGCAGGGCCAGGCTGCTGATGTGTGTTATGTGACACTGCCATTCCTGTCCTGCGGGAGCCAAGAGGGGAGCAGTCTGCCTGACGAGCAACTGCAGGTGAGACCGCTCTGCAGAGGCTGGGGCACCTACCTGTGGCTCCTCCCCACGCTGGCATGTGCACCCGCTGGTCTGCTCACTACGTTGTTGCCTTGTTGCCTTGGGAGCATAATGCCTCACGAGAGGTGAGAATGTCCTCTCTCCTCTTAGAACCCGGTACCAACACTTGATAGTTCCCACACGCTGCTGTGTGTGTGTGCGCGTGCGCGCGCGCTTCCTTTTACTTATGAAATTACGTTGAGAACACCCGTCTTCTCAACTGCAAAACACGGATAATAATAGTCCTTAAATCACGAGTAGTTGGTGAGAATAAAATGAAGTAAGGCATAGAAATCGGGCCTTACATGACACTGGGCACACAGTAGGCATTCATTAAAGACTTTTGAGCTGCCTGGTAACAAGTGCTCCCTCTGTTGCAGTCTCTGAGCGGCTCCGCTTGGCAAGGCCTTGTTTCCCGAGCTGGGTGCTGACCATGGTCCTGAATCATCTCCTGCAGTTGGGAGCTTTGCTCCCAGCTCCAGGAAGCTGATGATGTCACCCATCCATCGTTCCCCAGTAATTTTTAGCCATCTGACTTTCAAAAGACATAACCTTAAGTCTCTTTAAAAAACCAACTTTATTTGTGTGTGATTTATGATCTACAAATGTGCTCATTTAGCTATACATTTTAATGACGTTTGTCAAATGTTTCTGCCAGGGTGACCATCACCACCCTCAAGACAGAGTGCCTCATCACCCCAAGGAGCCCCATTGGATCTCGTCTTAGTCAATGTCCCAGGCCCGGCCTCAGGCAAACACTGATTCCTGACACTAGACAGTGGTCATTTCTAGATTTTGTAGACATGGAATTGTATCTGCCTTCTTTCTCCAGCACAATGTTTTTGGAATACATCCATACTGTTGCACGTATCAACAGTTCATTGCTAAGTTGTATCCCACAAATAGTTTGTTCTTTCATTTCTTGATGGATTTTTTTGGATTGTTTCTAGTTCGGGGCTGTTGGGGATAAAGCTACCATGAGCATCTGGGTACAAGTCAGAGTGTGGTCCTGTGTTTTCATTTATCATGAGGAGACACCTAAGACTGGAATTCATTAGCCATATGATGAGTGTATGTTAAACTTCGTCTTTTTTTTTTAAACTGTGAAACTCTTTTCTGTTGTGCTATTTTAAACCAGCAATGTTTCGGAATTCTAGTTGCTCCACATTTTCACCATTACTGAGTGTTATTGATCTTTCTCATTTTAGTCATTCTAATGAGTGAATCTGATTGTGGTTTGATTTACACACCTCTGATGATTAATGATACTGAGTATCTCTTCATGGGCTTATTAACCATTTATGTATCTTCTTTGGTGAGTTGTCTATTCAAATTGCTTCAGTTTGATTTAAATCCTATCATGAATACAAGATCTTTATGGTGGAAATTATTAAAGCTGAGAGTTACAGGAAGATGCAATCAACCTCAGGATAATGTCCAGAAGAAAGTCCCCTTTACTCTGAGTCACTGAGCTTTTGGACTAACAGCTATTGCCAATGTGGAATTCTGGGTGTGGATATACCACAGACAGGTGGGCAGATTGAGACAGGTGGGTATAGTGAGAAAGATTCACCTTGTTATCTCAAACCAACCCCTCAGTAGCTGGTTGACCCCTTGTGAGTCATGTAATCTTTGCAAATGTCATTTTCATTATCTACAAAGAGAAAGTTACTGCAACCTACTTTAATGTGTTGTCAGGAGAACTTAAGCTGGATGTACTATGGTGGCTATCGCCTATTAGAGTCAAAATATCTACTATTCCTTATATCCCTCACACAGGTTATCTATAAAACCACTTCCTCAAACAGTGAAGCCTTTTGTAAAATAATAATAATAATAATAATAATAATAATAAGCATTTATTTAGCTCCTAAATCTGTCATCAGCTGGGCAGATCTTCCAGTCTCAGCTCAGCTCATCCTCATGCCTGGGACTAGTCGGATGGTGCTTAATCTAGGACGATCTTGGATGGGACAACTGAGTGACCTGCTCTGTCTCACATGCCTCTCATCCTTCAACAGACCAGTCTGGGAATGTCCTCCTGGAAATGGCACAAGGGCAAGACAGCAGAAATACTCATGAGCTCTTCAACTCTAGGCTCAGAACCAGCAGAGAGACACCTCTGCCATATTCTAGTGGTTAAAGCAAATCCCAAGACCAGACCAAATTCAAGAGTTGGGGAAACAGATTTCACCTCTTTAGGAATTGAATCTCCAAAGTCACAGAGAAAAGTGTGTATATAGGGAGACCTGAAGAATTTGGTCTATCATCTCAGCCTGCCACACAATACAGAACTCTCCAGGTAGCCAGAAAGATACAATTGAGTCATTTCCTGTTCTCACATCTCACAAATTCTGAACCAGAATCTGAATATCCAAGATTTGATTCTTCCTTGTCCCAGAAAGCAAAAACGACATCATACCAAAAACCTGACTTCTGTAAGATGTGTGAGCATCACTGCTCATTAGCAAGTCTAGCGAGTCCAAGAGGTGAGACAGCAGCTGAGAAGCTGGGTCATTTGTACAGAGGTGCTGATGGAGCTCACTGCCCCACCCACCGACTCTATGCCTTTGCATTTCTCTCTGTCCTGCTAAATGGGCAGGACTCCAAGGAGCCAGGCAGACTATTTCTCTGCTTGGGCAAGGTGAACACCTGGCCTACCAAGCTTCTCTCACTGTATTAACTGTGGACTAAGCCACCTTGGACTTGGATCCTCAAGGACAATACAAATAGCCTGGAGCAAGTCAAGTCCTGTCTAGGATGTCCAGGTCCTGGGTAGGTCAACCAGCTCACAGAGCAATTCCTGTTGGTTTCTCCAACCATACACCTAACCATGGGCTCCTGACAGACTCTATAAATCAGGGCACTGCCACTACCATACCCGAGTCTTTTGATTTGAATGCAAGTGGACCCCTGAGCCAAGGTGGGTCAGAACCATTCCTTTGATTTGAAATTGAGATATATACTCCCTTCTGGTAGCTGGCCCTGTGATTCAGAAGTTAGGGTTGGCAGCTACTCCCCATTATGAAACTCCTGTGGATTAGTGAAGCAGAGAAAAAATTCTTCACATAAAGAAAGTGAAGCACCAAGAGGGACATAGAATCTGAATGGCTTTCAAATCCCTGATCTGAGTAACTTTTGCTCATTCTTATTCAGGAACTAATGCTTTGCATTTTCCTTGGAGAACCACCTCCCTGACCTCCAAGTCCATCTGCAAAAGAACTGACCATGCCAACTTCTAAGGGAGACCTGGTCAAATCAGGGCATCATATTGCTCTGGCCACAAGTGTGACTTCAGGAATGAGAATCCGAACCAGTTACAGCCACTTAATCCCAAGATTTAGGCAGATGAGACTAGAGGGGGGAAAACTCTCTCTTTCCCACTGAATTTTAACCTGTATGGATGTGAGCCAAGAACTGCTCACCACCATCTGGCCACCACAAGGAGAAAGGCTGCCTGCAAATGGAGCCAACGCAGCAGAAGGCAGGGCCAAGAGAGGAGAGCCGAGTCCTGGGGACTTCGCATGACTTGAGTCCCTGGATCCCACACTAACTGAAGCAAGATCTTAGGGAGTTATTAGGTGCAAGCTGATAGCTTCTCTTTTGATCTTAGCAAGTATCAACTTGAGTTTTCTGTTTCTTACAATGAAGGGTCATTGCCATGACTTCCATAAAGCCAAGTAACGGCCATCCACGAGCGAGCCCTGTAGATTTCTAGTAAGTCCTTCTTTTCTGCATATAAAGCTTAAGTATTTCCTCCTACTAACAATCAAGATTCGAAAGTCTGGTCCCTTCTACTTCCTATGACATGAGGTTGACACGTGAAGGCCTGGGCACTCTGATGTTCTTCAGCACCAGGCACTGTCCTAGGTACTTAATTACACAGCCAAGCTGCCATGGAACCTACCCAATCCTGAAAACCACTTCCCCATGCAAAATCAGGCAACAAAAACTATAGGGCTTATGGGGAAATGACGTTAGGGGTACAACACTTGAAAACCACCATGAGTGGTACATTAAAAAAAAAAAAAAAAAAAAAAAAAAAAAACAGGACCAAATAAAAATGGCAGCACAACTTTACACACATTGCATAGTTCTAAAAACTGTATAAACATGTATAAACATGGTGCTTCACCTTGAAAAGCCCAAGGTTGGTTTGCGGAAGCCAACACGTAGGAAGAATTGTGGCTTAGGAAATATTTTTTATAAAACAATGAAAGTTGGACAGAGAGTTGCAGCCCTGGGTGTGCATGGGTGTAACTCCTAACTCGGGGACTTGGTAGGTGTCTGTGGTGTGACCAGGCATGTCTTCTGTTTATTCCTACATGGCTCAGTTCAACTGAGCAAGCTCTCTGCATTCACCTGTGGGTTCTCACTAATGGAAACATAAGCAAATGTGAAATCTGCATTAAGTTCAAATTGCTCCCTAATAGATCAGTCTCACTGGAACAAATTCCTGTTTTCAGAACAAGAGTAGCAGAACCGTCTCACAAGAGCCTGACTTTAACCTTATGACACAGGGGTCATCTTTCCTGTTTCTGAATTAAGGACACTGAGGCTCAGCATGTCCTAGAGGGGAAGAGCTAAGAGTCCAATCCACATCTGTCACACTAACTCTGACGTGCCGTCCCACCACCAAGCTCTGCCTCACCATGGTGTGTTCTCGATGCTGGTACACTTCACCTCTCCCTGGACTGTCTTATCATGTCTCATGGCACAAGAGTCTGTGCTGTAATAAAGAACTTGGCACAGCAAGTCTGACGTCCCACTCTACCTCAGTGATTCCATCTGTAAAATGGAGCAGTGTTCATTAGCTACCTACCTACCGCATAGAGAAGACGCAATGGCTGAGCATGCTATTGAGAAGACAATGTTGCCCATACGGCTCACAAAGCATGAGGACCGAGGGCCAGAGAGTGCAGGGGACTCACCAAGGTCGCACAGGAAGGCAGCGGCAGAAGAAGGATTCAAATCTGGAACTGTGGGTCCCCAGTGGAGTTATTTCCCAATGTGTCTGAGCAAGAGCCATTGTGACCACAGTGCCCTGGGGGATCTGGGTCAGCCATTGTTCCCTCAAGCTGGCCTCTCACCATCGACACGACAGAGCTCCAGGGATGGCCAGGAAATGTGTGCTCAGCTCTCCAGGCCATGCAATTCTGCAAAGTCACTGGCTGCACATAAGCCCACGGCTCGTTATCCTGACACTGAGTGATAGCCCTGTGCTAGGAGCCAAGCTAATCAATCACTCAGCCAATATTTACTGAGAACTCCCCTGTCAGTGACTCCCTCCCTTTTTGCCATGAAAGGATCTTCGGGGATTCATTTCCTCCATTGCCCTCCTCTCCCATAAATGTTTTTATAGAGTTTGCCCACTCAAAACCTGCATTTATTAAGGAATAATTAATTCTTTTCTACCATATTTTATTCATCAAAGCCTTTAAGAGCTGCCAGTCAGTGCCTCTGGACCACGAGAGATAACTGCGCTTCCCTGTGACATACACGATGTTGCTGTAATTCTAGCCAAGAGCAGAAAAGCGGGATGTTCCCACTCACTTCTGTGCTCTGGATCTGAGGTTGGGCACCCTCGGCCAGGTCCTGAAATACAGCGGCCTGCACGTAGTTTGTTTGGGAGGTCGTCTCGGTGGGGGAGTTAGGGAAGGGACACAAGCCAGCCTGGGAGCAGTGGGCATCGGCTGCAGTGGGCACCAGGGCTAGTCCCACGGGGAGAGGCAGCCTTGCCATCCCTAGCATGGGGTGACTCCCAGGGGTATCACCTCTCCAATTTCCCAAGCCACCTCTCCTGTGGGAGAGCCCGCCAAAAGCGCCTTCACTCGGGATGAGTGGGAGGTCTGTAGTAGACGCCATCGGCGTTTCTGGAAATGAAAATACAGAGGGAAGGAGGGCCGGCACCGACACAGCGAGCTAGGTGAATGCCCTCTTTCCTTTCCTTTTCCTTTTCCTTTTCCTTTCCTTTCCTTTCTTTTCTTTTCTTTTAACCAGGGACTGAACCCAGGACCTCACGTGTGCTAGGCAAGCATGCCACTCCAGGTGACAACTCCTTGGTTTTTAAAGTGATTCAAAAATACTAAAACCAGTATTGATGACCGAAAATGCTACTGTGTGCCAGGCCTGGGCTGGCCGCTTGCTGTGAATCATCCCACTTCGTCTCCACAGCAGCACAGCGACTCCTGCAATGATCCTGCCTTCACAGATGCGGAGACGGGTTCCTAACAGGGCGGAATAAGCTGCCTAGGGTCAGAGCGCAGGAAGAAGCAGAGCCCTGACTTGAACCTACCTGCCTTTGACCCCGACTCCTTCATCTTTCTACTACCTCACGAGAGCAGGGGTCACAAGAGTGATGAGACGGACGTGGGTCTATCTGATTTTGGAAGGTGCAAGGTCTAAAGGAGACACAGGCACCTAGCCAGGAAGGGTCTACCCAGGGAAGGTAGGAGACGCCCGTGTGTTTGCCTCCTTTCCTCCCTCTTCTAGGGACAGCTCCTCCACTTTCTTTGGGAATGGATGCCTTCTGCATTCGTGGCCTGACACCACCACCTGGCCCCACAGCACGACCTGACCTGGCCAATCCCAGAATCCCACCCCGTCCCAGACACAGTGATTGGCTCACGGCTCCATGTCCTGGGCTGTTCTAAAGACAGTCTGTGTTGAGAAAGAAGCTCCCTTTCCCTGGGGTAGAAGTAAAAACCAGGAGGCAGAGGCAGATTTATTCTAAATGAACATCCTTGAGGCCTGATTTACATTCCCTGAAATGCACCCACGTTAGTGTTCAGTTTGATCAATTTTAACACACGTGGTCAGTCATGACACCAAGACAAGCAAGAGACAGAACAGTCATTACCTGGGAAAGAACTTTCACACCTAGCTCTGGTCTGTCACCTCCACCCCAGCCCCAGGCAACCTCTGGTCCTCCATCTGCCAGCCTGGTTTGACCTTTCTAGAATCTCATGGGCATAGAATTGCACAGTATGCCCTCTGCATGCCTGGCTTCTTTCACTCAGTATAATCCTTGTGGGATTCGGCCACCCTTGGTGTATGTCGATACTCATTCTCTTTATTGCTGTGAATTGGTGTGTTGTGTAGATACACCATGGTTTGTTTATCCATTCTGTTGATAGGCATTTGAGCTGTCCGCAACTTTGGGATATTATGAAAAAAATGTCTATGAATATTAGTGTAGTGTATTTATATGACCATAACTGTCAATTCTCTTGGATAAATAGGGATGGCATCGCTGGGTTGCATGCTAAGTATATTTTGAATTGAATAAAAAGCAGCCTTTCAACAAACTTTGAGCACTGTACCTAACAGGCTTCCTGGACTTTTTGTCACATGACTGACATTAATTCTGAAGCAGGCTTGCAGTGAGTTGTACTATGATGTACAATTGGAAGATCATTGATGGGGTCCAATCTCCAGGGAGTAACATCCATAAGTGTTGGCCGGAAATCTCAAAACCAAAAGCAGGGCACTCTTAACCCAGCACTTGACGATGAATGGTAGAACTCAATATTGAGAACAGAAATCTCTGGGCTCCCTAAATATTTTGCAGTTCGATAGTTGGGGTGTGCCCCCAAAGACTCAGATACACTGGTGGCAAACAACCCTCCAGGTCTCCTTCAGACCACAAACTCCAGGCAGTTATGGTGCCTGGAAGGCCAACTTTAGGACTTTCAGCCTTAAACCTGGAAACACTGGCCTGGTCCTGGAGGGGCACTGATTTCTCCTTCCCTTAACCAAAGCCCCTGAACTTCACATCCTTCTCCAATAATACCTAAATAATACTAACTACCAGACTAATTGGAGGTCTTCTGCTGTGTCAAGTGATCTATCTGCGTTATCTAGGTACTCTGCAAAACGGTTCATGAGAAGATTCCCACACTGTCACCTTCACAGAGAGCAAAGCTAAGGCTTGAAGAGGTTAAGACCTGAAGGCAAACACAAAATGGTACACTATGACAAACAGTATGGAAGTTTCTCAAAAAATTAAAAATATGAGTGCAACAGACATTATTACCTCATGTACATGGATGACTGCGTGACTGATGTGGTCCTGCAATACACAGAATCAGAAAAATGAGAGATGACATCCTCCTTAGATATGATCTATCAAAATGTATAAATGCATCTACTGTCATGTACAACTAATTAGAATAAAATTTTTAAATTTTTTAAAAATCCAAAAGAGAGCTACCGTGTGATGTGGTGACCCGACTTCTGGGTATATAGCCAAAAATAGAGAAATCACAATTTCAAAAGGACAGCTGTGCCCCATGCTTGCTGCAGTATTGGTCACAGCAGCCAAGACATGGAAACGTCCACAGACCAATGGGCGAGGGAAGTGTGGTACGTCCATGCAATGGACCACTATTCAGCCTTAAAAAAGAAGATGAAAATTTCATCAGGCGACACAATGTGAATGAGACTTGAGGTCATTATGCCAAGTGAAATAAGTTAGTCACAGAAGGATAAATGTCAGTTGATTTCCCTTAGAGAGGTATTTAAAATAGTAAAGCTCATGGAAACAGAAAGTAGAAGGGCAGTCACCAAGAGCTGAGGAGGGGGCAAGAGGGAGTGGCTCATCCAGGGCATAAAGTCTTCATTCTGCAAGGTGCACATTTTCTGCGATCTTCTGTGAAGCATCTTCTCTGTAGCTAACCAGTCCTGAGTTGTGCACTTAGAAAATTTGTTAAGAGCTAGGGATGCACGCAGTGTAAAGCACCCTGAGTTTAATCCCTGGTACCAAAAAAGAAATTGTTAAGAGGGTAGATCTCATATTAAGTTCTTACCAACCTAGATGTCCTTCAACAGATGGATGTATAAAGAAACGTGGTGTGTGTGTGTATATATACATGAAGGAATATTATCAGCTTTAAAGAAGAATGAAATTCTGGCATTTGCTGATAAATGGATAGAGTTAGAGAATATCACATTAAGTGAAATAAGCCAAACCCCAAAAAACAAAGGCCAACTGTTTTCTCTGATATGTGGATGCTAATTCACAATAAGGGGGCAGGGACAGGGAAGAATAGAGTTACTTTATATTATGTAGAGGGGAGTGAAGGGAGGGGAAGGGGTATGGAGGTAGGAAGGATAGTAGAGTGAAACAGACATTATTACCTCACGTTCATGTACGACTGCATGATCGATGTGATCCTGTAATATGTATAATTAGAAAATGAGAGATGACACTCCATTTATGTATGATCTATCAAAATGCATAAATGCATTCTACTGTCATGTATGTATGCCTAATTAAAACAAAATTTTAAATTTAAAAAAAAAAAGAAAAAATTAAAGAACTAACCCACTGTTAGGAAGGTCAGGAGGTGACCTATGTCCACCCAATTGCCAAGCAGGCATATCTGTTTGTATGTTCTACTGACCAGCAAATGCCTATTGATGACCTATTGGAGTGAGGCTCTACGCTGGTGGTCCTCCCCCTGGCTGAACATTGGAACCTCTGGAGACTTAGAAGAATGGAGGAAGGAGGGACTGTATAGAGGGAAAAGAGGGGTGGGAAGGGAGGGGGGAGTAAAAAATAACAGAATGAGTCAAACACTATTACCCTATGTAAATGTATGATTACACAAATGGTATGCCTCTACTTCATGTACAGAGAAACAAGATGTATCCCATTTGTTTACAATAAAAATAAATTTAAAAAAAAGAAATATTCAGAAAAAAATTGCAAGAAGTCCCATCATCACATGCAACTATAATGCACCAATAAAAAATGTGGAGAGAAAGAAAAAATATTCAGGAAAAAAAAAAAAGAATTGTAATGCCCAGGCACAATTAAGTCATATTCTCCAGAGATGGGAGCAATTTTCTAAAGCTCCTCAGCACACAGCCCAGTGCACAAGGTCCCAGGACACAGCCAGAATGAGGACAGTGGCCTAGGACAGGGCTTTCAACCTGAGCTGCCATTGGAATCATGTGGAGGCCTCGTTAAATAAAACAATCTGCTATCCTCAGCCTAAAGCATCAGATTCAGGAGGTCTGGGGCATGTCCTGAGAATCTGTATTTCTAACAAGTTTCCAGGTGATGCTGAGGTTGCTGGTCTGGGCACCAACATTTGAAAACTACTGTTATAGGAATATGGTGAAAAAAAGAATAATTACCCCTTGCACTCAAATTTTGTCCCTGTCAAATAGAGAATCGCAACATAGTGTCACAAGTATTATGATAAATGAAGTACAGAGTATTCTAGAAACTTACTCACATATGCCTAGAGATTCAGAGAAAATCCCAAGAAGAGATGATGATTTGCTGAGTTTAAAGAGTCCTCTTGAACGTGTGTGTCAATGCCAAGGTGACTTTAAGCATAAATGAGATATGATAATAAAGCACTTGCAGAAAACGGGGCTCATGGTAGATAATCAATAAGAGCCCTTCCCTATCAAGTCACTCAGCGCCTCCCGTCCTCCACCCAGGCATCTCGTCTCCAGGATCAGTCCCTTTCATTAGCAGTGATATTCACGACATCTGCATTTGATAGAAGGTACTTGGCTGTGGGACCCCAGCTCCACAGCTGCTGCTTCCAGGTAAGCAGAGGTAGCTACTAACCAGATATGTGCAAGTACCTCCAGACTGAGCCAACGTGAGACAACGGGAGCCCACTGCATACAGCCATTGTTTAGAGGGCTTTATAAAAACGGATCTTATCACTTCTTAGTTTATAGCTGAGGTAGCTGAAGCCCAGAGAGGTACAATAACTTACTCACATAAGTGGCAAAGACGAGATTTGAACCCAGGTCCGTCTCATCTCACCCTCCTCTTTCTATCACACTAACTGCCTCACACAAAATCCTGCCTGGCTTGCACCAATCCCAGCAATGATGGGAATAGGGAATCCAAATCCTTTATTATTTATTTGGTTCCTCTTTGGTGCCAAGCAGCCAAGGGTGCCAAAAGGGTGTTGCAGCTGAACCAGCCAAAATCTGCCCCAACACCCCCTCCTCGGGAGGCTCTGGGCCAGCTGGGCTGTCCAGCACCTGTTCCAGCTGCCAAAGGCAAGCGGGTTCATGCTGGGCTGAGGGGGGCCCAGGAAGAGCCATGGTAGCTTCTCTGTTGCAAAAGAGACGTTCTGGGCTTGGTCTCTCCCTGCAGCTGCGTAAGAGGCTGTGCAAATGTTCCTTCAGCCCCAAAGAGCAGCACTCTGGAGCAGTAGTTCCGGGTTCTAGTCAATCTCTTTTCCTTTTTGCGGTGCTAGAGGACTGAACCCAGAGACCCAAGCATGCTGAGCAAGTGCTCTGCCGCTGGGCTGCACCCCTCAGCCCTTCTCATTTTATTTTGAGACAGAGTCTCCCTACATTGCTGAGGCTGGCCTTGAACTTGCAATCCTCCTGTCTCAGCCTCCCAGGTAGCTGGATTATAAGGGTGCATGACACTCTGTTCATTCCTTATGTACTTGAACCACTTCTTCACCTTCTCCATCTTTAGAATGGAGATAAACAACCTACTAGGTGTTAGTAAGTATTTGTGGATATGAGAAATGAAGGGACTTAGCCCAGTTCCTGGCAGAGAAGGCCTTCCATTACTGTTATTCTCTTCTTTTCCTCAGCTGCTCCTTTCTCTGAATTTTAGGTCGTAAATCAAGTTCACAGTGCATTTTTGTTCCCCTCCATCTTTACGATGCATTTCCTGCTGCAGTGTGTTGCACAGTGTCCCTCCAAAAGATATGTCCATACACTAGCCCTCAGAACCTGTGACTGTGACGTTATTTGGAAAAAAGGGTCTTTACAGATGTAACCAAGCTAAGAATGGCAAGATGAAGTCACCCTGGATTACCTGGGTGGCCCCTAAACCCAATGATGTGAGCTTCAAAAAGTAAGGGGAAGGAGATCTGAGACAAACCAACGCAGAGGGGAGAGGGACATGGGAAGACAGAGTCAGAGCTGGGATCACACCCGCGAGCCCAGGAAACCTAGACCCACCAGAACCCACAGAAGCAAGAGAGCACCCCCAGGATTTCAGGGAGACTGCGGCCCTGCCAACACCTCGATTTCAGACTCCCAGTCACCAAAATGATAAGAAAATTATTTTCTGTTGTTTTAAAGCCATTTGTTTTGGCAGCCCTGGGACACCAATGCACCATCTCTGCCCACACTACCACCTTAGCCCATACAGAAAAGAACAGTTCCTTAGGTCTGGGTCCAGCCCTCCTTCACCCCATGCAGTCACCCTGCCTCTCAAGGAAACAAGGCTGTCATCCGGTCATTGGCAGTCAGGTGCACTGACTAGCCACATCTTACCAGTGCGCATGAGGGCTGAGCCGGAAGTGTCAGAAGCCAAGCCCTCTCCCCTGCTCCGCTTCCTGCCCCACTGCAGGGAAGACTCTGGTGTCCACCTCTATGCGGCCTCGGGAGGCTTTTCAATCTCAGCACTCCCAACTGGACAGGAAGCTCTTCGCTGCATGTGTGTGTTGGGGGGAGGGGTGGGCCCTGTGCATTGCAGGATATGGGGCAGCAGCCTTGGCCTTCACCCACCTGGTGCCAGGAGTCACCATCCAGTCCCAGTGGTGACAATCAAAAGTGTCTCTGGACACCACCAAATACTCCTGGGGAGGCAGGTGTGGGGGCAGGCAAAACTGTCCCTGATTGACAGCGATGCTGAAGAGGAGAAGCTAGCATTCATGGCCTTGTCATGGAGATGTCAGGACAACGCCATCTTGCCCGGGAGGTTGAAGAAGCAAGTACAGCATCTTCTCAGCACACCCCACCCTCCCAGGCCCAGGAAGACAGGAGCAGAGACTGCTATTTAGGATTTGAGGCCTGAGCTTCTTGCCTTGGCACCCATCAGCAGAGCCCATGGCTGGGAAGATACAAGGTGTTCACAGGTAAGAATATAGTAGGATTTTGTGCCTGTGTGTATAATTCTCTCAAGGAGGGCTGATAGGAATCTGGGTATTCAGTTCACAGTCTGACAATTATAATCAAAAAGGTCTGAGAACGTAGCCCCCAAAATATCAGGAGTCTAGTTTCATTTGGTACATTGGGACCATATTATGCGAAGGGGAAGTAGTGGTGGAGACACAAAGGATATGCAGATAGCAGGTCCTAAGGGTCTTCAGTGCCATGTTGTTATGGACTGAATGTCTGTGTACCCTCTGAATTCATGTGGAAGCCCTAACTCCATAAATGTGTGGCTCATGTGGAGATGGGGCCTCTAAGGATGTGATTAAGGTTAAATGTTAAGATAAGGGTAGGGCTCTCATCCAATAGGATTAGTGCCCTTATGAAGAGGCACCAGTGCGCTAGCTAGGTCTCTTCCACACATCCACCAAAGAAAGATCATCTAAGGACCCTGCAAGCAGGTGGCCAACTACAAGCCAGGAAGACCAGAGACCAAATCAGCTGGAACCTTGACCTTGAACTTACAGCTTCTAGAAATGTAAAAAAATATATTCAGTTGCTTAAGTCACTAGTCTATGCCATTTTGTTATGCAACCTGAGCAGACTCATACACATACCAAGGGGTTTGTAATTTGCTTTACAGGTGAGAGCCCTCCAAAGTTCTGCTCTCAGATCATCTGCATCAGAACCATTCAGAGGCCCTTGCAAATACAGACAACCCATCTCTACAGAGTCCAGCTCTCTGAGAGTCGCTGCCTAGAAATCTGCATTTTCACAAACTTGCCAAGTGGTATTTACACATATTAATGTTATTTTTTGTGTTACCACTTATCTTTTTTTTAAAATCAGAGCTGTATAGTTATACATAGTAGTTAAGTTCATCCCAACAAGCTCATACACACGTGGAAATCAACTTCAGGTCATGATCTCCCCTTTTTTCTCCCCCTTTCCCTCCCCCCTCCTCCTCCCATCCTCCTCCTTCTGCTCTACTAGACTTCCTTTTGCTTATCTATGAATTTATATTCAATTAGTTCTTTATATCATGCTATCCTTCCCTTCCCCTTTCCTTTGTTTTACTCTAGATTCTGCATGTGAGAGAAACATCCAACCTTTGAGTTTCTGAGTTTGGCCTATTTCACTTAGTATGATGGTCTCCGGTTCCATCCATTTACTAGCAAATGCCATAATTTCATTCTTCTTTATTGATGAGTAGAACTTCATTGTATATACCACAATTTCTTAGTCCATTCATCTACTGATGGGAATCTGGGTTGATTCCATCATTCAGCTATTGTGGATTATGCTTCTACAAACAGTAGTATGTTTATCTCTGTAGTATGGCAATTCTAGATGATTTGGGGAAATTACCAAGAGAGAGGATAGCTGGGTCATATGGTGGTTCCATCCCTACTTTTTTGAGGAATCTCCATACGGCTTTCCAGAGTGGTTGCACCAATCTGCAGTCCCACCAACAATGTACAAGTGTACTTTCTCCCTATCACCTCACCAGCATTTACTATTGTTTTAATTCTTGATAACTGTCATTCTGACTGGAGTGAGATGAAATCTTAGTGCAGTTTTGATTTGCTTTTCCCTGATTGATAGAGATGTTGAACATGTTTTCATATATTTGCTGGCCATTTGTGCTTTTCCTTTTGAGAACTTTCTGTTCAGTTCCTTTGCCCATTTATTGATTGGGCTTTTGTTTTTTGAGTTCTTTGTATTTTCTGAATATTAGTCTCCTACTGGAGGAGTAGCTGGCCACGATTTCCTCCCATTCTGTAGGCTCTGTCTTCATCCTTTTACACATTTTCTTTGCTGGGCAGAAGTTTTTTAATTTGGCAGCATACCACTTATTGATTGTTGGCTTTATTTCTTGTGCTTTGGGGGTCTTGTCAAGGAAGTTGGTTCCAGGACCTGTATGAAGGAGTGCTGACCCTGTGTTTTCTTCTAGTAGTTGTAAGGTTCTGATCTATTTCCTAAGTCTTTGATCCATTTTGGTTTAAGTTTTGTGCAGGGTGAGAGATGGGGGTCTAGTTTGATTTTTCTGCATATAGCCATTCAGTTTTCCTAGCACAATTTGTTAAACAGGCTGTTGTAATGGTTAATTTGAATTGTCAACTTGATTGAATTAAGAGATGCCAATGATTAAGACACTTCCGGTTGTGTCAATGAGGGTGTGTCTAGGAATGACTGGCATGTGGAATAGTGAACTGAAGTGGAGACCCTCCCTGAGCGTGGGCAGTACCACCCAATAGGATGGAATAAAAGCTGGAAGAACAAGGAAGCAGATGCAGATGCAAGCTCGGTTCTCCTTCAACGGGATCTTGATTGTTGCTTTGATCGTCTGAGGACATCAAACTCTCACTTCTTCACTCTTCCAAAGAGGACCCTGCCAGTGCTTCTCCAAGTAGTTTCTAGAAGTCTTGGTCTGGGACTAGGGTAGCACTATTCATCTTTCTTGTTCTGGCGCTTCTACATCTTGAACCATGCAGCTTCTGGTTCTTCTAGCCCTCCAGCTGCAAACAGCCATTGTGGACTATCCAGTTTCTGGTCATGTAAGCCAATCTAATAAAAAATCATACTTCCTATTGATTCTGTTCCTCTAGAGAACCCTGACTAAAACAGCTGTCTTTTCTCCAAAATATAGTTTTGACACCTTTGTCAAACATCAGATGGCTAGCTGGGCAGTTGGGCACTGTGATACACACCTGTAATCCCAGTGGCTCAGGAGTTTGAGGCAGGAGGATGGAAAGTTCAAAGACAGTCTCAGCAACTTAGCAAGGCCCTAAGCAACTCAGAGAGACCCTATCTCAAAATAAAATATAGAAAAGGGCTGGGGATGTGGCTCAGTAGTTAAGCACCCCTGGGGTCACTCACTCCCTGGGTGTAAAAAAAAAAAAAAAAAAAACAAAAAAACACCAGATAGCTATCTAAGGAAAACCATCCCATTCACAATAACAAAAAAAAAAAAAAAAAACGGGAATTAATCTAACCCAGAAGGTAAAAGAGTTCACAATGAAAATTATAGAACACTAAAGAAAGAAACTGAAGGAGACCTTAGAAGATGGAAAGACATCCCATATTCTTGGATAAGCAGAATCAATATTGTCAAAATGAACATACTACCAAAAGCAATATATAGATTGAATGCAATTCCCATCAAAATACCAATGACATTCTTCCCAGAATTAGAAAAAAACAATTCCTAAGTCATTTGGAAAAGTAAGAGACCCAGAATAGCTAAAGCAAGACTAAGAAAGAAAAGCAAAGCAGGAGGCATCACAATACCTGATCTGAAATTAAACTACAGATCCGGAGGCTAAGACAGAAGGATCGCGAGTTCAAAACCAGTCTCAGTAACAGCAAAGTGTTAAGCAACTCAGTGAGACTCTGCCTCTAAATAAAATACAAAATAGGGCTGGGGATATGGCTCAGTGGTTGAAGGCTCCTGAGTTGAGTTCAATCCCTAGTAACCCCACCCCTCAAAAAAAAAAAAAAAAGAAAAACAATTAAACCACAGAACTGTAGTAACAAAAACAGTATGGTGTTGGCATCAAAATAGACATGAAGATCAAAGGAACAGAATAGAAGACACAGAGCCAAATCCACCTATTATCTTTAAAACCAAAGTCAATAGGTGACTGGGAATCAACAGAGGATTCTATGCAGATTTTTGTTTTGGAGACAGCCCAGCTGCAGTGCCTCTCCTGGCCTGGAAGTGACCAAGATGAAGGAAGGGCACTAAACACATGTCCTGCCTGGGGCTCTCCTCTGCAAATCACCTTTCTCCCCACCAGTTACTCTTCTTCCTCCATCTTGCTCAAAATGATAGCTTGTAAAGAGTGACCCATGTGGTGGAGGACCGGCTGCTGTGCAAAGGTGGAGGTGTGATAGACAGAAGAGAAAAGATCAGGCAGGACACAGGAAATGCCAAGCAACCAGCCTTGATCAACTGCTCCTGCCTTCCTCTGGAAGTGGGGCTGACTTCAGTGAGACGAAATTCAAATTGGAAACCAGATCCCGCTTTCCAGATTTGGGAGCAGAGCTTTGAGGGTAGGGAATGAATGATAAGGGGAAACCAGGCCAGCAGAGTCGTGCTGAATGAAAATGTTTCCAAAAGGGGGATAAAGAAGGGGAGGGAGCAAAGGCTGACCTGGTCAAGGCACCGGAAGAGGCTGCTTCTGTCCAGCCAAGGATGAGGCACTGAGCTAGTGCTCAGCAGAGGACAATGTAGGATTAGAGGAGAGAGAGTAGTCTTCTCTGATGATGGGCCAAGTCCAGAGCTTTCTATTTTAAGGAGTCAAGTCTCCTTTGAAAAGGAGAGATGACCATGAGGCAATTTCCTTAAGTTCCATTGCTCCTTGGTTGAATGAGGGGCTTGGGTCAGATGGTCACTAAGACAGAGATATTCAGGTTGAACCCATTAACTAGTATAACTGGAGGAGAGAAGTTGGCAGGGTCCATGGCCTTGGAGCACTGAAATCACATAACGGTGCATTCAAGCTGTCCTGGTGTTTGCAAGCTGAGGGACCTTGACTGTATTACTTACCTGCTCTGGATCTCAGTTTCTCTTACCAGTAAAATGGGGATAATGTATAGCCTACCTCAATAGGTTATCATGAGGATTCACTGAGATCATTCATGGGAAGTGCCTCGTGCAGTGCGTGATGTATAGTTGGCACTCGGTATTAGGTGACAATTATTACTGTTGTTGAGGACAATGATATCTTCTTGTCAAAGAATTAGGACTTTCCTTTGGACAGCTCTAAATGGGAATCCCAGTTTATCCAGTAACGGGGGAGACTTTCAACAAATTACTTAGCAATTTTGAGTTTCAGTTTGCAAGAATGGAGAGTGGTCTTCCAAGTGGATTCCAGCATGGAAGGATGAGCTGATGTGAGAGAAAGGGCCTGTCCAGCAGCCCAGAGCCCATATTTCCAGATGGACCACGGTCCCACGGTTCAGGAGCTCCCGACACACACAAAGCTTCCCCCTCATAATGCGCTTTCAAATTCCTAATACCGTGGAAGGCACACAAGGTCAAAATTATCGTTCTTGGGGGCCATGTTCTCAAGTATCTCTGAAATAAACCTAAAAACACCATGAAAACAGGTCCCTGGTTTCCCAGAGGTCTTCATTTCATGCCACCTCATTCTCTCTTTAAACATGAGTTAAATACTTTTGTAAATTTTTCCGTATAATCACAGGTCAGAGAAAAAAAAAAAATCAGTAACTGAAGTATGCAGAGTCAATTAGCCTTGTAGGTTTGCCCAATGTAAAATTAAGTAGCAAAGCCTCTACCAACAGCTGAGAGACCAGCTCAGAGGAATCCCTTTGCAGGGATGTGTGTGCTGTCTGCCCTCACCACCACCATGACACAACCAACCACTCTGATTTCTATCACTTGTCTTCTCCTCTGCTCAGAAAAGAAATCAAGATCTAGACATTTTCAGGGCCCGGAGCAGTGATGCACACCTTTAATTCCAGCGACTTGGGAGGTTGAAGCAGGAGGATCTGGAGTTTGAGACCAGCCTCAGCAACTTAGCAAGACCCTGTCTTAAAAAAAAAAAAAAAAAGACAGTTCTAGGAACCCACAGCACCAACAAAAATCAGGAGTGACAACCACTTTCCAGCTGGAAGCTCCAGAAGTGTTGAAACCATCTGAGACCAAGAAGCAAAAGAAATAAATTTGTCTTTGAAGCTGGCACCAGACTTCAAAGGTGTTGATGTATCAGTTGCTCCAAAAACCCTTGACCTCCAGAAGCAGGAGAGGGTCTGTGCACCCACACAGAAGGCACTGTCCCTCCTGGCTCCCAGCTACCCCCACACAGGCCTGCCTCCTGGGGTGATTTTAGGCAGTACCCCTCCAATAAGATCGATCCCAGATGATCAGAAAACTTGGTTCAAAATTAATGATCTCACCAGGCATGGGGGCGCACGCCTGTAACCCCAGTGACTTGGGAGGCTGAGGCAGGAGGATTGCAAGTTTAAAGTCAGCCTCAGCAATTTAGCCAGGCCCTGAGCAACTTAGCAAGACACCGTCTCTAATTAAAATATTAAAAAGTGTCTGGGGATGTGGCTCAGTGGTTGAGTGCCTGTGGGTTCAATCCAGGTTTAGAAAAAAAAAAAAAAAAACTATGTCTCTTCTCAAACCCATGCAGTTTAGAGGAGAGGGGAGACAGAGCGGGGTAAAAGAGCATTGGCCCTGGAGACCAGACCTGAGTTCAAACACTGGGTCTACCACTCATGGTTGGGCAAATGGTTTGGCATCTTTGAACCCTGATCTCATCTGCAAAATGAGAACACAGAAGAATTAAAAGATTGGGTAGGTGTGAGTTTATGGCAAGGGGTGAAAGAAACTAAATATTTCAAGATTCGGGGGCCACATAATCTCCATCCCAATTACTCGACCGTGATGCTGCAACACAAAAGTAGCCACAGACAGTGCCTTGATGAATGGGAGTGGCTGTGTTCCAATAAAACTTTATTTAAAAATTAAACAAGGGCAGCAGGCAAGTCTGGGCCTGCAGGCTGTAGTGCACCAAATGCTGAGGACAAGGCAGGACACCCCTAAGCTATGTGTGGAAGCCTGTCAGTAGACAGTGGTTCGGAGATGCTGCTGGTGAGGCTGACGAAAGATCACTGGCCAGGATTTGCCAAGTCCTCTCCCGTCCATCCTCCACTGGAGCTGGGGGAGAAGCGGCAGGCAGCGTGTGGCTGAGGCTCCCACCTTGCAGGCACCGTCACCAAAGAAGTGAATAAAGCCAGAAGGAGTCCAGCAATGCGAAACTCTCCCGAGGATGTCTTTGAAGTCCTGTGAGTTCACAGTGCTTTAAACACAAGGAGGATGTCGCCCCTGCAAGGCCCAAGTCATGGGAGTGTGTGTGGAGCGGGGAGCAGCCTCAACCTGCAGGATCCATCCCCGTTCTCCACCACAACAGGGACAGCACTGCAGCTCAGACTGGCGCCAAGCGGTCACCCAAGAAGGGTGTCTCCTGGGAAATGCCCCGGGGGGTGCTCACCCCTTTCTGGGGGCAGAGGCATGACCAGGGTTTGGACCTCCTACTGGAGCCATCGCCAACATGGAAACGAGCACAAGTGAGAGAGAGTGAATCAGATTAACGAAGGGCATCATCACTGGCTCTATTTAATTACCTCCTCGCAGCATTCCCCAACTGCTGTCAGAAGATGCTAACCAGTGCACCCAGACAAAAAGGGGGCGCGGAGGAGAGGTCAGATGACCCTGGAAACGCCCCTCCTGGGAGACGGAGCCACAGCTTACACTGACCTACCAGAGACTCAGCTGGCTCCTGAAGCCAGGAATCCCGTTTCAGTTTGTTACCTGGGAGGACAATGGTGGCGCCAGTTGACCTGGGCTTTCGTTCCAACTCTGATGGCAGCTGTGCTTCCTGGCAGGTTCCTCTAACCCTGTGAGCCTCAGTTACCTCATCTGAGAAGTGGGGATAATGGAAACCCCCACTTCACCCAGTCAATACGAGGGTCAAACGGATGATGCACCTGGACCACCGAGCATGGGCCGGCATGTGATTGGGACGAGAATGTCCAGATGGCTTCCCCGCCTTGTCGGTCATATGAATATCTAGAGCTACCAGACTTGAGCAAAGCAGGAGCCAAAGAGAGGGTGGTGCCTTGTGGGTTGAAGGAGGCCCATCGGAGCCAGAATATTCTCCCAGGGGAGCATTTGATGAGCGACTGCTGAGCGCCTAGCAAAGGCTAGGTACAGACAGGATGTGACCTGGAGTCACGTGGGCTTCCACTGAGTCTGCAGACCATGAACCAAGGCCACCGTCCAGACAGATGAGAGCTCAGTGTCCTTCCCGGGCTCTGCGTATCACAGGCGAGGCCTTGCAGACCAACACGGGCCCCAGGCTAAGAAGCAAAGGGCCGGGAGCGTCCCTGTCTCTGGGGCCACCAGCCCCTGCAGAAGCCAAACAGCCTGCAGGAGTCGTGTCCCTGGTCAAAGCCATGGGCTTCAGAGCTCATTAGCACCAGGCATTGGAAGCCTGCCAGCCCGAGGTCCCTGATGCTGTGCACAGGCCCACCGCCCGGCCGGCACGCTGCCTGTGATCAGCACGATGGTGGCAAGGTCCTGTCTCCTCGGCCTCTGACTGCTTCATCAATAACAGTCTCAGAGAGGGAGCAAGTAAGAAAGGCAGGTCCCGTCTCCCTGTCTCCCCCCGCCCCTCCCTCTGGGATGCTGAAAATAGCCTAATTAGATTGTCCCCCTGCCTGGGTGCCATGGAGATAGCAAGCACAGAGGCTGCCACGGCGCTCACACACCCTTCTGAAAGTTGTCTCTCCTCCCCGTTTGGCCCTGGCTGATGGAGACACAGGACTGGGCTCTGCAGGACCAGCAGGGGGTGCTGTCTCCGGCAGCTCTGACGGAGAGTGGCCTAAGTGTGAGCAGGACCCTTAGCAAAGCTCTGAGGAGCAGGGTGCGGTGGCACATGCCTGTGATCCTGGCAACCCAGGAGGCCGAGGCGGGAGGATCTTGAGTTCAAGGCCAACCTCAGCAACCTAGTGAGGCCCTAAGCAACTCAGAGAGACCCTGTCTCTAAATAAAATATAAAAAGGGCTGGGGATGGGGCTCAGTGGCAAAGGACCTCTGGGTTCACTCTTGGCACAAAAAAAAAAAGCACCGAGGAAAGTGAACCCGACCCCCTAGGATGTGGTGGCCAGTGGAGGCACCAAGCCCACCTCACTCTCTGTGACCTGGTCATCACATCCAGAAACACTCACTGGGCACTTGTGCACCACCAAGAGGGCTGGGGGTCACTCATGGGTAGGCCTAAAGCTTCTCATTATGTGTCTGAAAAGGAAAGAGGGTGTGCCCAGCAGTCTGACCCAGCTCTCCTTGCACTCACTGGGCAGGAGCCACACTGGCATTCTTCCTACACCTTGATGACGTGAGTTTGTCCCTACCTCAGGGCCTTTGCACTCGCTGTTTCCTCTGCCTGGAACTCTTTCCCCCTGATTTTCCCAGGACTGACTCATCCTCATCATTCTGATCTCCACTCCTCAGGGAGAGCCACCCTGAACACCTGTCTAAAGGGGCTCCATCCTTCCACACCACTGTCATTTACTGTTATGTGATTGTTTCATTTCTCCCTAGAAATGATCACCGGCTAAAATCATCTTATGTGGGCTTACTGTCTGCCCATCTGCACAAGAACGTAAGCTACATCAGGCTCTTTGTATCTCTGGTTCACTGCTGCCCATATTAGGTGCTCAATAAAAAGGCTCTGCAAAGAAATTTACTATAGCAGAGATGGGGATTTCACTCAAGCAGACCTTACTGGTATATTTGTTGAACTAGTACTCCTTAAAAACCAGACACTCGATGTAAGGGAAGTCTGATTCCGAGAGTGTGTGATTTTAAGATTTTAGGGGTTATGAGTAAAAGATTCAGACTCAAAAAAACCACAAAACTGATTGATTTTCTGCTTAAATGATTCCACATACCTGAGATCTCAGCTAAAACTCTATGTTAATTTGCCAAATATCCTAAGAAACAGTTTTAATTCAAAGAATCTGACACTAATGATTCTGGAGCTGAGATTCTCTAGGTCTATGATTCTGTTGGTTTGAGTAACAATATTCTGTTGTCTGGGCTGTGGAGCTTGGCAGTCAAATCTGACCCACTACTGTATTTTATTGGATCTCCTCAATGCCAGACAGCAAAGTGGTTTTTTTTTTTTTTTTTTTTTTAAATTAGTCACTTGAGTTTGCAACCTTGGATATGTGCTTTGGGAATCCTGTGATTTTGAATGTAAATTTCCATATGTGTTTAAGACTCTTAGCAACTCTGACCACAAATAAGTGCCACTATGGAAGAGAATCTGTGGCTGTAGTCATGGAGGCTGCGGTAGCAGCTACGGGACCCTCGACCTTACCCACATCCTCAAGGTCCTCGACCTAAGCTGGGGGTGGGGGACGGGAAAATGGAGGAGGAGATGAGATAGCTGTAGAAGGCAGGGTCTCCTGCAAATCCAGCTTCCTCCAAGGCCTGCGACCCGAGCAAGGCACCCGCACTGTCAGCCCTGCCTCTGCTCCCACTGACCCCTTGCCTGGGATGCCCTCATCCAGCCCAGCTCAGGACCCAGCTGGATCTCCCCACCCCCACGGCTGCACTGGTTCAGCACCAGCTGGAAGCTACGGCCCAGGCGGCTCCTGCACCACACCTGGGAGGTCCTGGGCTAACCCGAGTTCGGTCCCAGGTCTTCCTCGTGTGTAAAGCAGGATGCTATTAGTACCGACCATTAGTTGTTGAAACGTTTAAATGAGAACAATAATACACACTCATTCTCATATTTTCTCCCCTCCCCTCAGAATCCAGCCTGGAACATAGTCAATGTCCAGTGCATTTCCTTTCTTCTCTCCCCATCCACACCTTTTCCCCTGATTTACGAAGGCTTTATACTCTTCCCTCTTAGCATAAGCTGTACTGTGTTCTCAGTTACTATTTTACAGAGATTCTATAGTATTGTATTGCCTTCATTTAGTCGATCATCAAACATTACTTAAGGTACTATCTTTGCTAGGTTCCCCCAGAGGCAGACTTGGAGATAAACATTTGGATGCAATGGATTATTTGGAATATGATCCCAGGAAGCCCCAATACAGCAGAGGGGAAGAGTCCATTAACATCTCAGGTGCTTGCAGTAGGAAGTCTGTCTAACCCAAGGAGGAGGTGTTGAAGCTGGAGGAGAGGCTGACAGATTCGGCAGTGGGTGCCTCTGTCCCCACCAATGAGCTATCAACGTTTACGGGCAGATCCCGGTCTCTTCATCAGCACCTGATTCCATTCATTTCCTTATTGCTTCCCCACTTGGCCATGCGGCAAACATTTAACAAGCACCCATCCTGAGCCAGACGTTGTGCAAGGTACTGGCAGTAGGAAAGCTGGACAGATTTTTGAAGTCTGATGAATGTGTGAATGAATGAATGAATGAATGAGTGAATGAGCGAATGACTCAACTCTCCAAGTCACTAGCAAAGTCCTTGAGGAGAGACCTGGTCATGCTTCCCTGGTTTTCTCTTTGCTCTCAGCCGCAAATCAGACAGAGAAAGTGCTCGATAAATATTGACCGAGTGTCACGGGCTGACTGGTGTGTGCACAGGTAGCAGCAGAGAGACCCTTCTCCCCCCAGGTTCCGTGCCACTGCCAATGGCTCTTGGTTTGGTCCCTTCCACTGGGGGAAGAAAACCAGCCATGGGACGAGTGCTAAAATGTACCGCCCCTCCCCCGGGTTGCTGAAGTTCTAGCTCTTTCCTTTGGAGAGGAGGGGAAGAGACATGCAGGGATATTTTTCTTTCCTTCAAATCATGCAAATGCTCCAATGTGAGACTCTTCTTTTCACAGACGATGTGTTGGCTAATAAAAGCTTGTCTGAAATCGGTCTCTCGGAATGTGCGTGTGCATGTGCGTGCGTGAGTGCTTCACTGCCCAGCTGTAGCCTAAGCTGCAAGGAGACATATGCCTTTGTGGGTGACTCTGCAATTGAAAAGGACTCCAACACTCTGTGTTCAACTCTCTGAAATAAGAGCCTCCCACTGCTTCAGACCTTCCTCTGCTCCAGGCTGAGGTCACTCAGGAGCTGCTGTGTGGTGGCCATACCTTTCCAAACAGGCAGCGTCCCGCAGGGCTGGTGCCCGAGGGGCCGCCCGTCCACGCACAGGGACACGTGTGCTTTGTCCTCGCCAGCATCCACTCCTGCTTCTGCTGCTGAAAGCCCTCCACTCTCCAGTCATGCTGCTGGGCAGGGCTGACGCCAGCACCGGGCTGACGCCAGCACCGAGCTGCCAGGGTTGGCAGGTTGGCATGTGTCTTAGACCTGCCAATCGGAAGGGCCCACAGACCTGGTGATAGAGGCAGGACTGAGAAGGTACTGCTTTTCCCAAGGAAAAGTCAATCCCAGGACCCTCATGGCAACTGCTGAGCTGCAGGAGCTTGCTTTGTGGGAGCAGAAGAGGAGCCAAACTAGACTGAAATCCCACCTTTGTCACGCTGACTAGCTGTGTGACCTCGAGCAAGTGATTTCCTTCTCTGAGCCTCAACCTTCATTCATGAAATCGGTACCATCCATATGGTGCTTGCAAGATGCCATGGCACATAGTAGGTGCTTTATAAATGTGGGTTATTGTTCACTCACATACCAGGCTCTTCAATACTCCTTAGCCACTGATCTCATCCATCTCATAACCTTCTACAATTCCCAAATTTAAATCTCCAGCAATGATCTCTCTTCTGAACTCCAGACTCATATATCCAACAGCTGACTTGACATCTCTGTCTGGATGTCTCCCAAGCTTCCCAAATTTAACAGTGCCTCAAAATGAGTTACTAATCCACTCTTCCCTCCACCGACTCCACAGCCAGCTCCAGCATCTCAGAATGGTGGATCTTAAATACTCGCCCTCCGTGGTTCTGAACTCCCCAACTTAGAAATCCAGGCCGCGTCCCTGACACCCCTCCCTCCACCGTGCCCTGGTTCTGTTGCCTGTACCTCTGTGTTTCTTGACTCTCTTCTTTCAGCATCTGGTCTCTTCCACCCTGGCTCCATCACTACCATCTCCCATCCAAACCACAGCATCAGTCCACTCGAGACCAAGTCCTAGAGTACATCTGATAGAGTCACTTCCCCTGCTTAAAGCCTTTCAAGGACTCCCCAAGGTTCCTAGAATGAAATCAAATCTCACTGCCTTACTCAAACGGACGGGTCCCGCCTGCCCCTGAGGCCTCACCATTGACCACGCCTTTGATTCTGACTTTGGAGATAGTGAATGCACTGGCCTCACGCCCAAGTTCAGGCTTCTAGGTTCTGAACTTCCAGGGCCTTGCTGTGGAGCCAATTCCCTCTCCTGGATCTCTCTGGGACCCTTCAAGAGTCCCAGAAAAAGCTGAAATTTTTCTATAGCCCCTTTGGAGGCGAGCTTAAGAGAGAGATCCATTCTTCCCTCTATCACCCTCTTCTCAAATACCCTCTAAACATTTAAAAAGCAGCGTGCCCAGTGTCCCACTCCTACCTCCTCTCCTTGTCTGTTCCTTGCAGACCAATACATTGCTCCCCAGGACACCTCTGTAATGGAAATCATAAACAATGTGTGGCCAGCGCACGGCTTATCTGATGCTCATTAATTGATCCTGTGCACAGAATATTCTAGATGCTGTAACTTCTGATTGTCATGGTTGCTAGTGGCGGCTGCAGGTTTATTTTATGTTCCCTGCCCTACAACGAGCAGAATTGGTTCTGTCGGTTGAGCAGGTTGAGTTTTTATATACAACCCAAACAACTAATTCTTGGAGAGACACCAGTGTTGAAGTTCTGGATCTCACCAAGCTTATTAAAACAGGGCAGGAGAGAACAAAGTCGTTGAGGGCAGATGGATCCCAGGCTACATCTGGATTTGACTACTTCCTAACTTATGTAACCTGAAGCAAATTAAACCTTGTCCTTCCCCTGCTTGAAATTCCTCCACGGTCCCCTGTGAGTTGCGGCTGAAGTCCCGAGTCCCTCCCAAGGTGGACAAGACCCTGCATGATCTGTCTCCTGCCTGCCTGTGACCTTCTGCGTCAACCTGCCCAGCCCCTCCACCATCTTTCCCCTAAATCTTTCCCACAGAGAAGGTTTACTCTTGCGGTTCCTCCCAGGGAATGGGCTCCCCTTGCCAATGCCAGCCGTTCCTTGAGAACTCAACACGGAGTCTTCTTACAGGAGCTTTCTTTGATGGCCTCTCCACCTGGTGCTTTTCCTATATGCCTTCATGTCACCCTCAAATTCTGTTTCTGTCGAATACACCAGGATGGTAATCAGACACTTAGTTAACACCACATGGCTGAGCCCACCTTCCTCTTGGAGTGTGAACTCCATGAAGCCAGGAACCTGTCCTCTCACAGAGCATCACCAGCTCCCAGCACAGGGTCCCACACACAGCCTCTCCCACTGAAAGCACGACTGGTTAAGCGATTTGACCTCCTTGAACCTCTTATGGACATCAAGGATCATCACGACTAACTCCTAGAATGGTTGCAGGAAGAAGCTGGGAAATTCTGCAGGCTTATTACCATGCCTACCACATATTCAAGGATCAATAAAAGGTCACCATTTAGGGATATGGGGCATGGTGTTTACAAGCCAGGTCTGCCACTTAGCAGCCATGTGGCATTAAGCATGTGACACCTCTCTGATTCAGACATTCATGAGGACTAAATAAGATCTTTCACGTAACAGGCACTTCATAAAGCACAGGTGCCATTACTATAAGTCAGCAAATGGTTTCCAGTCACTGGGAGTCTGACAAAACACTGATATCCAGGTTCTATCTCCAGCCAATCAAATAAGCTCCCCCAGCACCTTTTCTTTTGAGGGAGGGTCCTAGGCACTGATACTTTTCAAGCATCCTATATGTGAACACTTATTACCTGCAACCTCATTTCTACACTTAACATTTTCCACTTTGGCCTTATCTATTGAGCCACCTATCCATCCCTCTACCCCTCCGTCAATCCACATTCGTTTTTATGCATTTTGAAGTAAATGACAGGCATCACTATATTTCCCCCTAAATACTTTAGAATGCTTACCATTTCATTAACTAGAATGCAATATCTGTTTACCTTTTTTCTTCTGAGATAAAATTTATCTAAAATGGCTGGCACAGATTTTAAGTGCACTGCGTTGTGAGTTGAGCATTTCCTACGCCCATGTAACCCCAATCTCTATGGAGATACAGAATGTGAGCTTACCCCAGAGGGCTCCCTCAACCACACCCCACTCCACAGAATCAATTGCTGTTTTGATTTTTCTTTCCTATCAGATTAGTTTGCAGCAGTTTAAATGCTCTAGAGGAGCGTCTGTGAAATTGAGATTTAGGAACCCAAAGCTAGGCAAATGCACTCCCCTAGTGGACCTCTGGAGAGGGGAGGAAGCCCAAGGAGTAGCTGAAAGAGTGCTCTGACCCTTATCGATGGGCCGTGGGATTGGCCAGGCAGAAGAGCAGAAGCAGGTCCCTGGACCCTGCCCAGTCCCAGTCAATGTGACCATCTGCAGTTTGTGGCCCGACCAGTAAGGGAGTCCCATCTCAAAGGAAGCAAGGCAAGATGAGGGCAGTGGTCTGACTCCCGGGGCTATTTTCACATCCCAGCTGTCCAGGGAGAAAGTCTCCATTTGGAATTCAGCCTTTTATTCTTATACAGCATGTGTCCAAGGTCTGAATTTAGACACCAAGGAGGTAAGCAGGAGTCAGGGCAGAAACAATGGCTACTACTCATTTTTAAAGGCTTGCTCTGCATCGGGAGCTCTGGGAAGCTGTACCAGGCACTGCTCCCCTTAATTCTCCTAGCAGACACTGCCAGTACCCCAACAGGCCCCCAGGGATTTCTCTGCCACCTGCCGAGGATGCTCACACCTGGGGCAGTCCTTGGGCCATTGGAGCCACCTTGCCCAGGGTTCCAGGGAGTTACTTCTCCAAATCTGCAGCAGCCCAGCACCAGGGACTGACTGATCTAAATACACAAGAGCTTTGTCCCTCACCTCAAAATGCAACAAACTCTGGGATGCCATTTGCACACCTGTGCCATGCATGAGATCAGACTGTGGCTCGTCTCCACTAAAACCACCCTTGTATAGAAACCCCTCCCTACTCAGGTTGCTCCCAAGGGAAACTTCCTATAAATTACTTGCATAAGAATCTCCACCTAAAAGCTTTGCCTCCAAGGAATCTGACCTAAGGTAGTCCCTTTCAGAAACGTGGAAATCAGGCCTAGAGAACTGAAGCAGCCTGCTACCAGCATCACGCTGGAACTGCAGGAACCAAAATTTGAACCCAGGTACATCTGACCCTACGCCTTTTATTTGAACAGCAGGTTGTAAGTCAGGGTCAAGAATCCATACCTCACAGGATGATCATGAGGATTACATAAATTTTATGTATAAGAGACTTAAGGTGCTAGAGAAAGATGAAGGAGTCAAAATATTATTCTCCATAGATGAGAAGTTCAAGGTCAATGTCAGGCTCTTTTGGCTGTTCACCAAAACCTAAGTCTCTTCTTGATGGGCACATATCTGGACTACATTTCCCAGGCTCCCTTGCACTATGTGTGGCCATGTGATTCATTATGGCCAATGGAATTTGAGAGGAAGTAATGTTGGACATTTGTGGGAAGAGAATTTTAAGGAGCAGAAATGCATCCTCAATACTCTTTCTGCAGGTTGTGTGAAGACAGTCTTAAGGCCCTAATATCACAGTTCCCAAACTAGATGCCAAGGCACCCTGTCCAAGGCCCACAGGAAACTTCCAAAGGTCATAGGATATTTTCCTTTTTCAAGTGTGTGGTGCTGGGGACGAAACCCCAGGCCTCACACATGCTAGCTAGGCAAGTGCTCCACCACCGAGCCATGCTGCAGCCCCTATCTTATATTTCTGAAGGACACAGCCTCATGCAGACTTTGAGGTCGGGGTAATTCAAGGTTTCGCATTAGTCACTGTGTCCTTCTTGATGATGTCATCCTATCTTTGCAAAGCTGGGTATTTGGCAGTTGCTGTGATTAAAAGCAAGAAGAGTAGATCCCCATTATTTACATATCCTGTATTTGTGAACTCACCTACTCGGTAAGTCATCTGTAACCCCAAGTCAGGACTCCAAATCACGTCATCCACGAGCACATGTAGAGAAGCAAAACTGAGTCACCCAGTGTGCCCTTCCCAGCTGAGGCCGAGCAAGGTGAAACTGCCTGTCTCATCCTCTCTCTGGCTGTAAACAGGGTCCTTTCCTGGTCTGTGTAGTACCACTTTTTTTTCTGCATTTTGTCCTTGCTCTCGATGATTTTCTTGCTTGGTGCTGAAGTGCTATCTAGAGTCACTAAGCACAAAAAGACTACAAAGCGCCTTCCAGTAAAAAGACGTGCTTATATAAAAACTTTATTCAGGTCTCAGTTATGAAGCACTGGCCCTGAGTTCAAGTTTCCTGAATTGACAAAATGTATTAAATAAGATGTCTTTAAACAGGTTACCTGCTGATTGGTTAATGGAAAGGAAGCTCACCTGGTGTTTCCCCTAGGAGCAGTGGTTCAGGATTCACTAATTCAGTGTTTGCAGTGACCCTGGAGAGTTCATCTCCCGTGGATGACGAGACTCATATGCAGCCTGGAGGCCCACATGGTGATGAGACATGAGCACTTATTAAAGCATTCGAACCTACTTCCTTAAAAATGAGTCATTCCTCAGCAGAGGGTGCTGGGAAAAATCACTCATTACGTGAAGGGTGCCCTCAACTTAAAGTGTGTGACCCTCTGCCCTAAGGAGCAACAAGGCCCACAGACCAAAAGTAGCCTGGGTCGTGAGGAATAGTCGCTCACCAACAAGAACCCTTGCCTGGAATGGAAGGTAAGCAGGAAATGAATGTCTGTTGTCTCTGAGACATTACACATCTCGATGCCTATGCTTCTACAGTGGGGTCAGCTCCACGGACTTGGGAAAGGCTCCTCGGGGCTTTAGAAAGGGAGCCTACCTCCTTAGGCTACTGTCAGAGAGAGCACAGAGCACAATTCACCAAGGAGGCGTGCTCAGCACTAAGACCACGTGACATCTGGGGTAGCAGGGTACATTAACTCCAAATTATGTATTGGACATTACTTTGTCCCATGCACATACAGTGGGGAGAAAATAATGACTAAAACACAGGCATAGTTCATGGTTTTCTCATCTGGTGGCATGGGAGAGATCCACAGCTCAGTGTGTATACGTGTGTACATGTATTCACATACATGTATGTATGTATGTGTCTGTATGTGCACATGGGTGCACAGATAACAATAGCTATCTGTGTGTGTGTGTGTGTGTGTGTACCTCAGTAACCTGGCAAGAAGGCACCATTTTTATGGCGGGCCTCCAATAAGACACTCAATGAGGGCTCACCAGGGAGAGCACTGGCAAAAGCCAGGTGCCAAGGCCAGGTGATGAGAGCCCAGTGACAGAAGGATTCAAACCTAGGCTAAGTCTAAAGTAGAAAAAAGCCAAATGTCATCAATAGAAGAACTGATCTTGAAATGTATGCTATCTGATGGAATACTACTCGGCAATGATAAAGGAATGAAAAGTGTACATGGTAGCATGGATGAACCTTAAAGGTGTCCTTCCAGCAACAGGAGCCAGACACAAAGCACTGTAGATGCTGTGACTCCGTTTATGGGATGTTCAGGAGCATGACAAACTACCTATGGTGAAAGAAATCAGAAAAGTGGTTACCACTGGGGCAGGGTGGGGCTGGCTGAGACAGGGCACACAGGAATTCCAGGTGGGGGTAGAAATGCTTTTCATCTTGACAGAGGAGTTGGCTGCATGGGTATGTGCATCTGTCAAGACTCATTGGATTGTACAGTTTAGATATGTGTATCTCACTGTATATAAATTATACTGATTAAAGCAAATTCTAGCTAAGATTTGGCAGTTAGAGGCTGCAGAAGCCAATTATATGCAAGATGAGTGGTTTTATCCCCAGAGGACTCAGTACTGGGTGCTTTATATAAAGCTAATTTCGGCAGCCATTTTTTTCGATTTTTGAAAGAAAACCCTTTTTTTTATTTGAAATCAAGTATTATTCAGTATTACAAAATAGCAGACCAAAAGGAAGCTGTTCTGTTTGAAGTAGAGATAAGTGATCAAAAGTCCCTTGAAGGTCCCACCCTCAGGGCCTCCTCTTGGACTCTACAAGGCTCTTAAGAAACATCCAAAGACCCTTAGGGCTCAAAGATCCCAGGATGAGAACCACTGATTCAAGGGAGCCAGCAGGCCTACTGAGTTCAGTTGTACAGTTGAGCACTGCACAATTCCAGACCAAGATATGAAACCCCTAAAGGTGTGCGATTCAGCAGCCCCGGGGGCCATGCTGGTAAGATAAGCAAGTCAAGCAACCCTGGAAAAGATGAGAAATGGCAACTGCACTCAGCCATATTGTCAAGCTCAGGAGGGTGGGGTGGGGCCTGTAGCAAACTGAAGAACACAGCCCTGTTTAAAAGAGACAACTGCTACTCAACTCCAGCTGATGGTTGCTATTTGAGAAAACAGGCTCAGCGCTGCCAGATCTTCAGATTTTTTTAAGAGAAGTCAAAAATCTGTATTTCATATGAATCCTCCCACTTTTTTAAATTCTGGAAAATAATTCAATTAAAAATACATTGTGTAGCCCAAGTCAAACCTATCTGCCAGACAGATCCACCCTTCTAGGCCACGGACTTGTGGCTTTCAGTTGTAGACTTTAATCAGAAAGCCTCCTGGCAACCGGGAAAGCGCGGCCCAGGCATGTCCCTCCCTGGGTCCCGGACACATCGGGAATCGGAGCCGTGCACTCGGTGAGTCGGGTGCCTTGCTCCTTCCAGTCAGGTTCCAAGGACGGTGCAGTAGGCATGACCAGGGGTGGCCCAAATGGCGGTTCTGAAGCACCGCGAGAAGTGGGCGCTGCCCCCGGTGTATCTGTGCCCGTGGGCAGCCGTGCGCCGAGAGATGGACAGGGAGATGGAGACCCCGGTCCACCGTGAGCAGCTCAGCCTCGGCGCCATCTGCACGGACGAACAGAGGGAGCCTAATCAAAATGCTTATTACATCACCTGGCAGCAGCCTTTTCCTTGTGTAAGTAAATAAATAAATAGAAGTGAAGGCAAGCGGGCTTTGAACCCACGTCTCCTAACGCCCTTTCTCCACACGACTGCTTTGAAAACCTCTGAGGCTTAGCAGCCGCTAAGATAGAGAGATGGAAGCCCAGCCCTGGGGACCAGGGAGAGAGGCAGGAACTCAACACATCCTTTCTGAAAGGATGTGGACATTCAAAGACACTCTTCTCTGGGGTTGAGACAGACATCCCTCCTTAGGCCAAAGTCCCTCAAAGTGCAGTCTAAAAGCCCTGCCACAGAAGCAAGATGCTTCTTAAAAAGTTAAATTCCTTGGCAGACAGAGTGGTGCACACCTATGATCCCAGAGACCCAGGAGGCTAAGGCAGGAGGCTCACATGTTCGAGGTCAACCTAGGCAACTTAGCAAGATCCTGTCTCAAAATAAAAAAAGTACGGGCTATGTAGCTCAGTAGTGAAGGATCCCTGGGTTCAATCCCCAAACCCCTCCCCAAAAGTTAAATTCTTGGACCCATCAGGTACCTAGTAAGTCAGGGGGCCTCAGAAGTAACTGAGGATGCACATTCTCCTCTCCCCTCAAACCCACCATGAAACAATGTCATCTCTTTCTGAGACAGAGCTATAAGTACACACACTAAATGTATTTCTGAGGGTTCCAAGATGGAAACAAGGAGCCGGTCACAAGGCAGTGTGTGCAAACAGGCCAAATGGACTCTGCAATTATTCTATACTATTCTATACCAAACAACTTCTCTATGCAATACTAAGTGAACTACACCATGCAAAATCAACTCTACAATACCCACTGTACTATACTATGCTATACTAAACAACTTCTCTATGCAATACTAACTGAACTATACCATGCAAAATCAACTCTACTATACAATACCCACTATACCGTACTATGCTATACTAAACAACTTCATTATGCAATACAAACTATACTATACCATGCAATATCTACTATACTATATAATATCCACTATACTATGCTACATAAACAACTTCACTATACAATACCAACTATACTATACAATATTAACTATATGTCTCCACTATACTATACTAACATCTTCACTATGCAATACTAACTACAATATACTATGCAATATCATCTATACTATACAATATACACTATCCTATACTATATAAACAACTGCACTACACAATACTAAGTATACTATACTATGCAATATCAACTATACTATGCTATACAATATCAACTATGCTAAACAACTTTGCTATACAATACTAACTATTCTATATTATACTACACAATGTGTACTATGCTCTACTATACTCTACTATACTATATTATACTAAACACCTTCACTATACAATGCTACCTATACTCTACAAACTATACTATATTACACTAATTATTCTACTGACTATATTATACTCTACTAACCACTATACTAACTCTACTAAACTATACCAACTAAACTATACTATATAATACTAACTACACCACATACTGTGTACTAACTATACTATACTACACCATATAACACTAACTATACCATGCAATACTAATCTTACTACCCTAAACCATATCACACTACACACTAACCACGCTGTACTCCATCTGCTAATTACACGGCTGTAGAATAGTGCAGTTTAGTTTTGCTGCACTAATGACACTACCTGACACTCCACTGCTCCGGACTAGCTACAGTGTGCCATACAATACTAACTACACTGTACTAGTTACACACACTGCAGAGTACTAACTAGCAACACCATGCTCGTCACACTACACCACAGTACTACCTGGGCCACACGATGCCAACTACACTCCATGACACTAAGTCTACTGGAAGCTCCAGGCCGTCGTGGGCCTCCATCCCTGGTCGTCCATGGGATGCTCACACCAGGACCAAGCTCAGAGGTGCGGGAATCAGACATAAGCATGAACAGCGCTGGGCTGCTGCCTGGGACCTGGCGGGCGTCCCACGAGTGTTCCCTGTCACTGGAAGTCCTGCCTTTGAAAAACGCAAGATGCTGCAGACGCTGCAGTCACACAGCAAAGGAGCAACACGCTCGCCAGAAGCCACCTCTGACATGGCTGAAAGAACACTGTCCCAGGACGGAAAAGCGGGGTCCAGCCCAGATCCCAGCTCTCGCAGGAGACCCGGGACAATCTCTCGCGCTCTGCGCGACCTCGTTCTCTACTGCGGAGCCGGAGATTCCTGAGGCTCCCCGACCAGGCACCGGCACTGCCAAACGCCACAGGCCTCCAAGCCAGAACTCGGGCAGCGATTTCTCTTTAGCATTTGTGAGCCAAACCCTCTCCCAGACACCAGGTGTCCTTCCAGATGCCCTGCTCCCACCCTGAGCAACGGTGTCCATGCCCTCGGGTTGGATAAGCCAACGTCCAACACAGCAAACACACAACTATTAAAGGAAAGGGGCCCTCGACGTCCACTGGTCCTCTCAGAGGCAACCAGTGGACACGCTGGCCTGGATAGCACCTGAGACCCCAGCAACGCTGGAGACCGCAGGGCTCCCGACTCCCCTGGAGGGAAGATTGACATGCTCGTCTTGCTCTCTTCCAACCCACTCTGACAGAGCAACCAAGGGAGTGACGGTAATTGAGTAATTATTCAGCAATTACAAGGACTTTTTTCCCTGAGCCTGAGACAAGGGCTCTGCCAGCTTGAGAACATGCTGGAACTTCCTGGTTCTCTGTTTTCAATTCACACTCCAAACTTCAGGCACTTTCATCGCCTTCTCCTCAGTAAAATGGGACGTTTGTTTACACCCGGTGAAGGTGTTTTCATCTTCAAAGAGTACTAGCAACTTTCAGTGACCTCTCTCTGCATCTGTCAGGGGAAAGGCTCAAAAAAAAGCAAAACAAAACCTACGATCACCCTTCCAGACAGCTCCTACCAAACAGCGTTTAGTAAGTTAGGCATAATGAGTCAAAAAATGTATGTTCTGAGTTGCCTTTGAAATACCAAAAAAAAAGCAAAAGGGGAGGGGGTGGGTGTTGAAAGGAAAAACTTTCCCACCAATCAATTAAAAAACCCTTAAAACTTCAGTAGAAATATAGGTTAAGGACATGAACTCATAATTCACAGGAGAAGAAATACAAACAGCTAATAAGCATATAAAAAGATACTCAGCTTCTTAATAATCAAAGAAAATGCTAATTAAAACAACAAGAGAGCCACGAGGGTTTTTTGTTTCAGATCAACAAAGGGTCACAACATCATGATTTTCACGCTGGCTGGATGGGGCAGAGCAGGTACTGGCGTTGGAAGAATGATCCGTTTCTGGAAAGTAGTCTGATATTGGGCTTCCGTTTCTTTCGGAGGTCGAAGATGCCAACTCCTTTTCTAGGAATCGGCCCTCAGAACACCGTTGCTCCACCGTCACCATGTCTGGTTTCACGCAGGAGGATGCTCATTGTGGAGGAAGCAGGTGGATCCACCATAGCACCGTTGACAAGTGGGGTCGGGTCATTGCTCCTTGGTTAAGGGGAGCTGTCCTGTGCATCCTAAGACCTTTAGCAGTGTCTCTGGTCTCTACCTTCTAGGTGCCAGTAGTAGACCCACCCACCCCCACTTATGGCAATCTTTTTTTTTTTTTTTTTTTTTTTTTTTTTTTGTGGTGCTGGGGACTGAATCCAGGCCTTGTGCATGGGAGACAAGAACAAGAACTCTACCAATCCCCGCCCTGGCAATCAAAATTGTCTTCGGACACGGCTACATCTCCTCGGGGGCAAAACCTGCAGTGAAAAGTCACTGGTCCAGGATTCAAAGCTTTCACACTGCAAAAATGCCCAAGTATAACAAAATGGTTAATTTATGATCTGTTGGTATGATAGAATATTAGGTCTTCCTTGAACATGTTGCTTTCAAGGAATGTTTAATAATGACACAGAAACCTAATCAGAATAAAAGGGTGATTTTTAAAAATCAAAGCACAAAATGACTTAAATGGCCATATATTCTTAGGAAAGCAGCTTGAAACAGAAAGCAAGGAAATGAATGCCCACTGTGATGTCCTCCAGGGAGTAAGATGAAAAATCAGGGTCCATCTCCTTTTTCAAACTATCCGAGGGTTAGAAGCTCAGAGAATGGGTTTCCAGTCTGAAAACTGCCTTAAGTTCCACAGTGCCACTTTCTAGCTGTTCCTCTGAACCTCCTCGTCCCTGTGACCTTGCCAACCAGGGATAACCGTGTGCCCAGCTCTAAGAGGGACGAAGGCAGGCGGGATAAGCATGCCTGTCGAGGTACCAGGCAAGTGGTGCGTGGCGGGTTGAAGGCTAGTTCTCATTAGCAGCTACTACTTTTTCAATGAATTTTTTTTTTTTTTTCTTCAAAAGAAACCACAAAGCCAGAAGGGGCTTGTGTGTTTTCTCTGGGGGGAGACGCCGTCTGAGAATGATGGTCGGGGTCTGGCGCTGAGCAGAACTCAGTCAGAGGCAGAAGGAAGACAGGGGTGGGGGGAATCTTCCTGGCAGAAAGCAGGGCACAGGTGGGCAGATGGTATTTGACTTGGGCGGGATGTGACAAGTTTCAGGTCAGGTCTATCGATGTGCCAACTGCCATGAGGATTTGAGTGCCTAAGAGTTTATACTACCAGTGACGGGCCTTTCGGAGAGGCATGGGAACTTGACCTGGAAGTGCTACTGTGCACTGAGTGGTCTGTTTGGACTGGAGCCTGGAGAGTCAGGAATCTAAGTTCATTGGAGGAGAACCTAAGAGGGCTATGGGTGCCTTGCTGTCCTGTCCTTCAAGTTTGCTTTCTTCCCTGGGTCTCTGACACGTGTTGAGAGAAGTTGAAGCTGTGTGTCTAAGAACAGGAACGCTGGAGATCAGCCCCCTGGAGGAAATCCCTGGCTCCACCACTACTAGCTATTGTGACCCAGGGCGAGTGACTAACCTCACGGATCAGAGCCTCCATTTCTGCATCTCCCAGTGGTGGACAATGGTACCTATGCTAAAATGTTTCCCATGGCACCTGGTAGCCTCTGGTGAGTCCTTGATAAAATGGCAGCTCTGATGGCTTTCTTAAAAAGTTCCGCCAAATACAGAATTAGAACCTTCCTCAGAGTGGAATGAGTCCTTCTGGAACTTTAAATGTGATACCAACTGCAACCCTCCAGTTGCGTAAGAATCCCAGGTGGCCCAAGGCTGGGTACAGTGCTTTTGACCATGATTCTGTCTTTCCTCCAGCACTGGTTCACCTGTGCCAGGTCCAGAGTGGGTGATGGGGAGAACAAGATGACCAAGAAACAGTCCCTCACCTTCAGTTGTTCAAAACCCAGTGAAGAAGACAAATACAGAAGAGACAACATTTCATTCTAGAGATGCCAGATCATGGAGGAGGGAGTGCTCTCCTCTCACGGGTAAGTTTCTGGGTTCGACTCCAGATCTTGCAAGCCAGTGACCCTGGGCAGGTTCCTCGTCTCTCTAAGCCTCAGTCCTCTGGCTGCAAACTGGAAGTGAGAATAGTAGTACTTCTTCCTCAGAGGGTCGTTGCTGGGACCAAATAAGGGAAATCCTGAGCACCGTGCTTTGCACACAGTGTTTAATAAGCATTAGCTCTTGCCCCTACTAAGATCGAGGCAATGGAAGGTACAGATCTTAGAAAGGCTGTCTAATTCTCTGAACTGGAAGAGGGATGGGACCCGCCCAGAGGGATTCGGCCTCCAACACCCCATTTGGATGGACCTGGGAGCTCACGACCTCACCCCACCCGAGTCCTGCTCAGCATCACCACGCAGATCCAGAGCAAACCCTCTTGGGAGCAAGATGAACATTTCCATTGTTTTAAGTACCTCCCTCGCAAATTGCAGAAGACTTGTGGCTGCGGAGAGTAATCTATTCATTTTCTAAAGGGAATGAGAACTCCAAATCACCTTCAAAAGCAATACTTTCCTCATCTGCCCAGAGAGGAAAAAATAACACACACACACACACACACACACACACACACACACACACGGGGACCCAAAGGAGAGGCCAGGATAGCAGGTGGACACTTAGGACTCCTGGATACTTTCCAATTGGAAATATTCGAACACCCACCACGGGCACACTTGTGACCCTGGCTTCTTAGACTGGGTTCCCCAGAAGTGGACCCTGAGATGAGGCGGTGCAGATGTATCTTATATTTGGATGTGAGCGAGGGCAGCAAAGAGAAAAAGAAGGGAGAGCGGAAGGAAGAAAAGGAGCAGGGGGAAAGAAGGAAGGAAGCCCTCCAGCAGGAGCAGGAAAGGAGGACGAGGAACAGCCTTGGGCAGACAGGGTCTCTGAGCGTCAGCAGGGTCTGGAACACCAGGCCGCACTGTCCCTGCCTCACATGGCAGAGCACACAGGTGACAGATGTCTTCTCTGCGGCTGCTGTGCCTGCACACCTGTTTGCCCAGAGGCTCCCTAGGGTCATTCTGGGTGACTGCCCCTTGCCTGCCCCGCAGCTGACTGACTCTCGGTCTCATGGTGGTTTCCAACAGAAGCCAATTCTTTCTTATCCCCAGCATGAGTCTAGGCATTTGGGCAGAACAAGGGAAGCATTGTGATATCTGGCAGAAATGCCACCATTAAATGATACATTTGGGTCACAGGCCTGCTGCTCTCAATTACACACACACACACACGCACGCACACGCACATGCACACGCACTTGTCTGTAATTCCATGTGTGGCTACTCAAAGCAGTGATAGACAAAATATTTAACAATCTAAATAATGCCGCTACCAACCAATCAGAATGGTCATGACCACAGCTTTGGAGAAGATTCTGGAAATCCTGTGTTATTACCTCTTTAGGTAATCGTGGGAAGGTTTAGGGGACCCACAGGAGGGGCCAGGGAGCAGGTGGGCACTTGGGATGACTGGCTATTTTCCAGGTGGAAGTATTTAATATTCTAACACCCACCATGGGCATACTTACACATCCTGGCTGTCTTAGACTGGGTTCCCTAGAAGTGGACCTGAAATGAGGACTTGAACATGAGGGCCTTATTAAAAAGCTGTTCCTCAGGGGAGAAAACCAGAAAGGAAGCAGGCAATAGCACACAGAAAAGAAGGAAGTCCAGCCAGGGCAGACTTAGAAGTTCCCACCTGACCACAGAAATGGGTTAAAGGACTCTAGGAAACCTGGGTGGAGGGCCAGCACCGTCCACAACACCAGCTGAGTGTCAGCCCAACCTTCCGTGGGGGAGAACGGCATGCAAATGGCACCTGGGGTCCCGAGTGTGGGGCGCCTGCTCTGGGATCACGTCTCTTAGTAGGTAGTCACTTCTGGGTGACCCCTCGCCTCGACTCTTGCCCACTTCAATGCCAAAGGGTAAGAGTCCCGATGTACAGAGTGTCCACAACGCACCAGGGACCATGCCTCCGACAGGTATGGTCCGACAGGACCTCACAACACCTTCTCAAGGTGATCAAAATCTTCCCGTTTCACAGATGCACCCATGGACGCTCCGCAAGTTTGAGAAACTTGGGGAAGAGTTCACAACACATAAATGGGAACAGAGAAATTTCTGCAAATCCCAGCTCTGCCAGATTCAGAGCTGTTTCCAACACTCTCCTCTATCCAACGCCATCACCTCTTTTCATTGATCCACTAGCTGATTTTTTTTAATCGACAAATGTTGAATATATTTTTGGTATACAACATTATGTTTTGATTTATATGCACACAACACTACCCCCTTCCGACGCAAACATGAATCGGAAGCAGATCCCGAGGTGGGGATTCCTGTGCGATTTGTGTAAGGGGCAGTGTATCAATGAGGAAGTCACCCAGGTCAGGGAGTCGGGGAGGGAAAGACAGGGCAGGGGACAAAGCTGAGGAAGGGACAATTTCAGGGTGAGGCTCAGCCTCACCCTGGTTTGGTGTGGAGCTCAGCAGGACACATCGTTCCAACTGGAAATAAGAAAACTGGGCTGTCAGTGGCCAGCACTGGTTAGGCACCGTGGGGCATGTTGACCCCAGGTAGGGTGGCTCCCGAAGCCCAAGCAAGTCACAGAAGCAGACAGTGGGAGGCAAAGCCCACAGAAGCCTGCCAACAGAATCAGAGAATGCCAAAGGAATTGGTGACAATCCAGCCAGCACCCAGGCAAGGCCCCCTGGGGCACCGGCCACCATCACCCAGGACCACTTTCTCAAACTCTAGGTTTGAAAGCTCAAGAAACAATTTTCCTCCTGTCTGAAGGAAAAAGGTAACCTTCCTGGATATTCTAAATATCATCTCTAGGATCATTTACGAGAGCTGATTATCTAAACACGACTGTAATCTAAGGAAAGTGCCCCATTTCCCACTGCGAGAGAGAGAGAAATGCAATTGCCTAACTTGTCCATGAAACTTCAGCTTTATTCATGCAGGCATCAGTAAATAAGAGCGAATTGGACTGTTCGCAGAACTCCAGCAAATTGAGCTCATATTTTGGGGCAAAATAAAAGGCAGCTGAGATTTAATGTGAAATCTCCTATCAGGAAGATGATTGAATACATTACAGGGGCTTCATCTTTACGGTGGCAGATACTGAATGAGCCTTTCATTTCTCTCTGCCACTCAGTACCTCTGCTCATTTCCTTGATGCTAGAGGCACCCATATTGAGGAAGCTTGCAGAGATGGGAATCAGTGTGTTAGCCAGGCAGCAACACGGGTAGGAAGGCAGGGACTCCAGGCGGAAGACCTGGGATGACACGATGGCTGGGTCCCTGATGAGGAGCTCAGATGGATGAGAACTCTGAAATCAATGTTCCTTATCAAGCATTGAAATCGTTTCCAAAGCCACCAACGGCCAAGTAGAATGGGGCTCAATATGGGAATCATGAACAAGAGCCGATTCCAAGAACCAACAGGCACGAGTTCATCTCCATAATGCACCGTCAGTTATTAAAAAAAACAAAAACAAAAAAAAAAAACCAAAAAACAGAAAGCATGCACCAGTTGGTTATTAAAACCTAGAAAAGGGGACTTTAATTAGAAGGAGCAGGGGTAGAAGATGGAGTTTTAAAGAGAGAATAGCTAGAGAGCTGAAATCTCCAACCATTCTCTCCTCTCTACACCACATGTAAAAGACGTCCCCTGAGAGCCCTACTGTGCGTCAGGCGCCATGATGAATTCTTTACCTGCATTATCTCACACACAGAAATTCTGAAATACAAACATCCCCATATTTCCAGACAGAAAGCAGGGACTCCAAAAGATTATAGGAACTCCCCAAGCTTATGCAGCTTGAAAGGCTCAGAATTCAGATTCAAAACCTGTCCTCCAAATACTGCCCCCTTCCATTGGCCATCCATGGTGAGCCCTGCCTCAGTTTCTGTCTCTGGGTCTGTTACTTTCTGAATGCTTCTCTGTGCAGACTGACTTTTTTCTGCCTCTGTAAACTTGCAGATAAGCAAAACAGTCACCCCAAATCTGGTTCTAAAGATCACCCAGGCAAAACACCAGAGTGGGAGACTTGAAGGTTCCCAGATCCATAATCACAATCAGTAGCACCAATGCTATCTGACCAGCGTCTGCGTCATTTGGTTCTTATTCCTAAAGAGCCTAATTGGCTTTCCTTCCCTGTGTGTGACAATGGGGATGGGGAAAGACCACCTTACAAAACCGGGGCGGTGAGTCCATGATGTGGGGGCAACTTCCCATGTGGAAGCGTGATGTTCAAGCATTAAACGTGTGTGCAGCTGCTGAACTTGGCAGGTCGGATCGATACACAAGAAGATGCTCTCTTTATATAAGATATAAAGAGAGTAACATGGAAGCAAGAGCAAAATCAAAAGTGATAGGTAAGAGAGAAGGAGAAGAAGATACGCTACCAGATGGGGAAACTCAATACCTGAAGTCATGCCGCTGCAGAGTTCAGGGGCAGCTTTCCAGGGTCCCGACTGGGACATCCCAGGCAGTCTCCCTCCATGGGTGAGACTCCAAAGTCTTACTCCCAGTGAGGCTCCTTAAATACAGTTAGAACAAAGAGAGCTCCCTTCTAGCAACCTGCGTCACCTAGCAATCCCCTCAAGGACACTTCATCCCCCAAGGACTGGCCAGATCCCCACAGGGAGGGAGTGATGGCCTTGAGATAGTGAAGACCCTGAGTCCTCCCGAGTGAGCCACCCACTGGAAGCAGCCTCCCTCACCCGCTCCTCAAGGGTGTGGGACGGTCACGGCAGGCACACAGGGAAGATCTTTAATGTTTTCTTTGGCTCACTCAGAAGCAATAGTACGGGCCTGATGGCCTCATCTGTTGACATCATTCTTCCTGAGTGAGGACCTGTACATCATTCTTCCCAGGTACCAGGGCTTCACAGATAAAAAGTGTACTTACCTGCCCTTTAGAACTCATAATGTCTGGGATGGAGACATAAGTCAACAACCGCCATTCAGCAGGACAAGTGCTATAGTCGAAAGAAACAAGGATCCCTGCCACCTTGCAGAAGGATGCCTGGTATGCCCCTGAAAGCCAGGGGAGAGACCCTGAAGACAGAAGCTGGAGAACTGAGTGCAAACGGAGGAGTGTGTAGGTGAGGGCCAGGCCCTGAGTGCCTTTCCATGCTCAGAAAAGAAATGCACTCATTTTCTGGAGAGGCAGTATAATCTAGTGCAGTACTGTCCAATAGAATTTTCTGTGGTGATGGAAATGTTCTAAATCTGCGCTGTCCAAAAAGGCGGCCACTAATTGCACACTTGGCATATGGCTGGTGTGACTGAGGAACTGAATTTTTAATTTTATCTAATTTTAATCAATTTAAATTTAAATGGCCACATGTGGTGAGGGGCCGCCATACTGGATGGCCAAACTGGCAGCTAAGCTGGGAGCCCCAGAGGCAGCCTTGATGCTGGCTCCAACTGCCACTGGCTCTGTGACTCAGGCCTTCCTTGACTTCTCTGTATCTTCATCTTCCTATCTGTGAAACAGTCTCTCAACAAGCTTCAGTAGAGCTCAGTGGTTGACCAGGAGCCTTGCGGGGCACTAAGCATGGGAGTGGTCTGCACAGGCCTCCCCTTGAGTGACAGCATTAGCTTATGCAGGCTGTAGTCACCAAGTACCACCGACTAGGTGGCTTGTATAATCATTTCCTCATGATTCCAGGATCTAGAAGTCCAAGTCCCAAATCACAGGGTTGGTTTCTTCTAAGACTCTCTTTTTGATTTGTGGATAGCCACCTTTTCTTTACATCTTCATGTGGTCTTTCCTGAGTGCTCTGATCTCTTCTCAGATAAGGACACTAAACATATTGCATAACTCCCCCTACCCAGAGGACCTCATTTTATTTTACCATCTCTTAAAGACCCTGTCTCCAACTATAGTTATTTTGTAAGGTAAAAGGGTTAGGAGTCCAACATGAATGTTTCGGAGGAGAGACACAGTTCAGCCTACAACAAAACCCAGCAGGTGGAAGACTAAGGTTGCCAGTTCTGTTTTCTGAGTGAGATACTGAGCTGGCTCAATGGCTGGCTTCCTCCACTATGACTGACCTTGGGAGAAGTGGTAGGAAAGCAGAGGCCCCATGGGAACTGCTGCAGTAACTGGGGGCTGATGTGGCCTAGGGTGCAAGGGATCTGAGACAGAAGCTGCCCAGCATGACTGTGAGAGGGGTACTGCAGGAAATCTGCCCTTGCTGCTCCCCTGCCAAGACCCTCAGGCAAACAGTGATGCCCCCCAGGCAAACTCAGACCTCTGGCCCGGATGCTAAAATCTGACCCCAGGATAAAATCAGGGCAGGGTAACACTCTGAGTTTCTGGTGTCTAGAGCTCTCCCTCCTGGGGCTTATTCACCCCCTGTCTCCTGAGCTCATTGGCACAGCCTTGGGAGCCAGGGGTGGGAGTCTGACCTTAGCCTACCCTCATTGCCCACAGGGTAGCCTGACTCCTGGTCAAAGTGAGCTCACAACCCAAAATGCATTTGAGAAATCTAACCACTTCAAAAGAAAAACAACATACTTGATTACAGAGTCCAACAAAAGCAAAAATGTTACAACAGATGGCCCTTCATTAAACACACTGAAGAGAGAAAACCATTAACAATATAAAACAAGAACAAGAAAATACTTAAAAGAATCGGGCTTAAATATCAGCCATGAAAAATGTAAACATTGAATTAAAGATCACAGTGGATGGGTAAATGGACACAGAATGGATACAGCTGAAGAATAAATTAATGAACTGGAAGACAATACTGATAAAATGTTCCAGAAGGAAAAAGAAATGACAAAAAAAAGTTAGAAAACCATCTTAAAAACTAAGTGATACAGAAGACAGAAGAGAATCACTGACATCAAAATACTAAGATTCCCAGAAAGAGAAATAAAAGTAGAAGGAGAAATAATTGATCCAAATTTCTCAAAATTAGAAAATTCCCCAAATAGTAGAGATGAGGAAGAGCCCACATCTAGACCCATTGTAGTAAAAGTTAAGACATTATCAAAACCAAAGAGGAAATTCCAAAAGCTTCCTAGGAGAAAGTACACATCAAATTTTTTAAAAGGAAAAATCAGATTGACATTAGAATTTTTCATCAGCAATAAATATTTTAAAAGAATTGAACAAAAACTAGATCTTTGGATTGTATAGAGGAAAATGAGGGGGGAGCAGGTGGGGGGAGGAAAGATGTGGACTGAGACAGACATCATTACCCTTTGTATGATTACACCAATGGTGTGAATCTACATCGTGTACAACCCTAGAAATAAAAGGTTGTATCCTATTCCTGTACAATTAAAAAATAATAACTTGAAAAAAATAGATCTTAAAATGTTACATACAATGAAGCTGTCAAATATGAAAGTATAATTTAAAAAATATCTTTAGACACAGAAGACCTCAAAGATTTGCCACAGAAAGCCTCGTGTTGAAAACACTCTTGGAAAAAAAAAGAATATGGCAAAAATATAAATAAAAATTATATTTATTTACTTAAAAAAACACTCTTGGGAGAGGAAGGTGAATAGGGAGAGGCAGAAGAAGAGGGAAGCAGAGGCATTGGGGACTGAAAGGGATCAAATTAAATTCCATGCATGTATGATCATGTCAAAATGAACCCAACTATTACATACAACTAGAATGCGCTGATAAAAATCATTGAAAAATAAATAAAAGTGTCCATATCCAATAAAACAACAACAATAACAAAACACTTTTGGATGAATTACCTAAATAAAAGACACATCCAGGAGATTGTACCAGATGTGTAGATATAGGTCATTAAATGCCTTAGTAAACTTTGATGCTATCTTTAAAGAATAGCTCAGGCCAAATAAAAAGAGAAATTATACCAATAAAATACAGAATTTAAAGTCTCCAGACCCTACTCAAAGACTGGTCCCTGGACCAGCAGCATCAACATCACTTGAACTTTTGAAGAAATGCACCCACAACCTACAGAAGCAGATTCTGCAGTGTATTAAGATCCCCAGGTGATTTGAATGCATATGAAAGTTCAAGGAGCACTAGCCTAACGTCAGCATAATAGATGAGGTAGTGGGAAGGGAAGAGATGGAAGGGCATGCCAAGTTCTTATCATATTGGAAGGGAGATAGAGACATCGGTTTTTGAAAGGAAGGCAAGGATTAAAGTCTAAAAAGTGACGGGCTGAAATGAATTAAGACAGATAAACAGCAGTCAAAATAATTGAACTACAGCTTATAACATTATGGATGAATCTCGGTAAGTGGGGGGAGGGAGGAAATTCCAAAAGATAACATAGAGCATGATACACATTTCACAAAACTAAAAGCAACCAAAATAAAGACATACACATTCACACACATAACAGAAGCAATAAGTATGTCAAAAGGAAAGCAAATAAATGATAAAGCAAGATAGATGGTGGAGAATCATAGGTTAGATGCACAGTATTGTCAATATTTTAGCTTTCCTTTGGGGCATGGGCTCAAAGGTGCTTATTACATTGTTAAAAATAATTAACCATAACTATTAAACATAATTAACAAGACAAAAGCATGCCCTGCCTGGAACAGCGGTGTGTGTCATATAATCAGGAATTGTGATCAATTCAGTTTCATATACCTAAGGTTCAAAAATAAATAAAGATCCAGCTCCCGTCATAGTATTTTACATAGATCAGACACTCAAAAGATGTTTTAGGAGTAAAGAGGGGACTATTTGAACAATGATGTGAAGGATGGCTCAGAGAGAGAAGCAAAGACCAACAAAGAGTGGGGCTGTAATGCAGACAAGACTCAGCAGAGGAGGGAGCTGGGGGAGTAGGCAAGAAGAGGGGTGTCTGAAGATCCAGAACAATGCAGGATCTACAGGAGTTGGTGACTGGTTCACTGTGGAGAGGAGTCAAAGTTGGTAGCCAGGTTCTTGTTTCCCAAAAACAGATCATGAACCATCCTGTGATTCAGAGACAAAGTGTCTCTTGTTGCTTCATCTCCCCAACATCTTATTACGAAAGCTCTCCAATATATAGACAATTTGAAAGAATTATATGGTGAACACACATACTCGCCACCTACCCTCTACAGTCAATGCCCAGGTATATTCCCCCTCATGTTGACCTGTCTGATCCTATCCATTCCTTCACTCACGCATCATTCCATTCTTTAAGGAAGAGTCTCTGTTCTATTGCAACGGGATTAGCTCAGTGGGAGAGCCCTTGCCTAGCATGTGCAAGGCCCTGGGTTCAATGCCCAGCACTGTAATCAATCAATCAATCGATCAATCAATTTAAAAGAGATGTCTCATTTCCTTAAACAGAGAAATCAAATGGTCTGCAGTGATCTCAAACTTTTTCCCTACACAAGGTGGCTGAAGGACAGAAACTCCTTCAGAGTTATTTATAACATCATTCACATTAGAAATTAAGGGGATTATTCTAGAAACAAATACGTTGTTCTTAATGGGCGTTTATGGGAGCTTTATGGAGGTGGTAATTCACATCATTGGCATTTGGTCTGGGGTTTGGAAGTACACTCATTGCCTAGTGTTTCAAATTATTTACCATCCACATGGAGCATAATTAAATTCTGAGTGCTTCAAATAATACACAGACGTCTGTGACAATCAAAATCCACTCCTTAAATTACGTAGTACTTTTCCTTCTCTACATAAATCGCAGTCATAATTTGATGAAATAGGTCTGCACTTATGAAAATTCTTCCCCAAGGGGAAATAGAAGTCACGCTCGTTTCTTCCAGAATAAACAGTAAGGAGTTCCAAGGATCCTAAACCAAGTCAGTGGTGCCATTTGGGTTAATAATGTGGGCGGGATTCAGGTTTCCATACTAATTTCTGGAGAACAGCATCCTGTCACTATGTCATCTGCCCATTTCTAAGCACATGCCCCCTCTCCGCCCCACCCCCACCCCCATCTCTCATCTGTCTTTGTGCCAGCTGGTCCCTCTGCGAACATCCACTACCTTTTCCACCCACATAACTATAACTCCCTCTCATTCTTCACTTGAGTAACAGTCCCCAAGAAACTTTACCTGATTCCAAGTTGAACTGTGTCCTCCACAGCACCAACATGTCCTTCTTTTATAAATTCCCTGAGACCAGGGGCCATTTCTTTCATTGGTATATCCCCCATGCCAGCTACAGGATCCTCCACCCAGGAGCCCAGGCCATCAGAACTTCCACTATCTGGAATGTTCTTCCCTCCAAGACAGAGGGAATAAAAAGCCATGAGTCATGCAGTGGCTCTTGAAGACTTCCACTCACGTGCCACTAGCAAAAGCAAGTCGTGGGGCTATGCCTAACTTCAGAGGGTTGGAAGAAAACCATCCGCTATTCCACCTGCTCACATGGTTCCCTCTCTTTTCTTATCTCTCAACCTCACAATTTCCTCTGCCAGAGAAACTATACAACTCTCAATGTCCTTTGGATTCATCTTAAGTGCCATCTCTCCCTAAAAGCCTCCCCTAGTTTATCTCCCAGCATCCTCTGAAGTCCCCGATGTATTTTCCCATTTCCATCAGGGTCTTTCAGTTCTGTGCTTTTGGTGATGATCCAGACAAAGTCACGCCTGCAATCAGGGCGATCTGACTCTCAACCTTGACATTTTACCCCTCCCACTATGACATTTACCTGTCTGAACCCTATCTGTTAGCCCCTGATGGGCACGCACGGAATGGGAAATTGTAACCACACCTTAGCACACCTGGAATGACTCAGGGAGATTCTGAGAATAGGGAAATATCTTTGGCACAAATATCTAGGACAATTGAATTTCAGAGGAACTGAGCATCTTTCCAAATCTCTGTGATTCAGTCAAGACGGTAGCAGAGCAAGAATTATTCAGCAAGGGATGCTCAGTCCCAAACCTTTCAAGTTAAAGATGACACACACGTGGCAATGGCCACAAGGAACAGAAGAAAATCTGAAGGGCCGCCCTCTTCGAAAATTAATGAGTTCTTTTTCTAGAGCAATCAGCGGAAGGCAACTCATGATTGGAAGACAACTCATGATTGGTCCCAACATGTTGCCAAGTGAAACTAATTGAGAATCACAGTAAAACTTTGATTAGTCAGGATGCTCCAGGTCATCGGATTTGCTGATGAATTAAAATTTAACTAGAATTTCTATGGGTTTAATGTTCATTGCCAAATATGCCATTCAAATAAATGAAGCTATTATCCTTCTTTATAACTCAGTCCACTGAGTAGGACTTTACATCCCTCGAGGGTGACCAAGAATCTTGCCAGGCATCTGGATTTGTCATGCATCTCTTGCTGTTCACCCCACCCACAATTTGTATCTTAAACTCACCAGTTCCCTATACACAATGGCAGTCCTTTGCCTCTGAGTTCACGCCCTTCCCTGGTCATTGCCACCTAAATATTTCTATCAATACTTATGCACTCCACTCTCATAAATTCAATATTCTGGCAAAGTTAATTGCTCTATTCTCTAAGTGCCCCTGCAACTTTTTTTTATGTAATTTAATATCTGTGTGTGAACTACCTCTCTTCCATTGGATCCCATTTTAATGGAATTTTCAATACAGATAAAAACCACAATTAACCAAAACCCCTCAAGAGGAAGGCATGTATTTTACATAATTTGTATTCAAAGCTACATGTAAGCACAGTACCTGGTGACATCAGGTACTCAATATTTGTTAGGTGAATGAATGAATGAATGAAAGCATTGTGTGTGTAGATTAACGCAATACAAATGTTGGAATCTCAGCTGACTCCAGAGCAACCTCAAAAGTTTATGTAAATATAAATAGATACAGATACTGATATAGATGATATAGATGTAGATGATAAAGATAGAGATAGCTCCAGGTTCAGAATAATTTTCACATCGAGTGACCTAAATCCCAGTGAATTGAAGATTCTGATTAATAGAGATCTAAATTAGAATTGGAAATAACTTTCTAGACATGTTTTATGGGTGCATAAGGGCTACATTCTTAATTTTCAGAAAGTACAGTGTGTTTTGAGATCTTGGTCACTTTTGCCTGCCTGGTTTTCCATGCCCCCTTCCTTAGGTAAGAGAATGTCAATTATTCTTCAGAGAACTCCTAGACAAGGAGTGGACAAAGCTTGTCCTATACACCCTTTCTTCCTGTAATTTGAAACACGAGCTCGTGAATACAAGGACCGAAACTACATGGGATTTTCATTGCTACTGTCTAGCTACCCTGGAACTCCCTGGCTCCTGTCCTTCTGAGGCCTCATTATTCAGCTGTTAAAGATGTGCAGAACTGGGTTTCTGTTGCTTGCCACCAAAGAATCCTGACTGTGCTGATGCTGAAGACCCCCCACTTAGGTCTTCATCCCTCCTGAATTTGCACTTCCAATAATACCCTGATGCCACTGCACAAGCCAAGAAAAACAAGTTGACTTTTATACCACGGGCATCAGAATCCAGAAGGGCACTTGAAGGATACTTTATTAATCTCCTCCAAATGATACCTGAACAAAAGAAGAAACTTGTCCGGTGCCACATGGCCAACTGGTGATAAAACTGAGGCTAGAACCCAGGTCTCTGAAGCCCCCAATCTAATTCTCTTTCCATTTGTACCCACACAATGACAACATCCCTACATACAGAGTTCTTCATAGGAATATTTACATCTCGAAATGTCTTATAATCAGTCATTAACAGGTAAAGTGGTTGTAAAAAACCAATGTGTTACGTATATGTTAAGTTGCTTTACACACAACTATTCTTAACATGTGCAGATTTTATTAGGTGCATTTTTACTGCAGGAGGAAAGGAGCATGATAGGGTGAATCAGTGCCTTCCTGCTTATTTGCTTGACAAGTCTATACCCTCAAACCAATGATCGCCTACACTGGAATAAACTAGCGTAGGCTGTGATCCACATCTTCATGGGAGTAAAGGACCACTTCCAAGCACCACCAGGATTGAAACTGCCTGATGAAACAATGTGTACATGCCTACTTCTATTTTCCTAAAGAATCATCTCAGTGCAGTGGGTCCTCCTGATTCTATATCATCCCAGGAAAGCTCATGGCGTTTGAGAAGGGAAAGAAGGATAAAAGGAACCTTACTTTGAATATTGGACTCAACTGTCAGGCTCTTCAGGGAGAGTGAATTGGACGGGGAGTCTCTTACATGGCCAGGCCCTTCTTTTCTTGTCAGCATAATCTATTCTCCAGAAACACTTTACCCAATCATATCAGCCACTTCTCCTCATTTTTTCCTGGGTTGCCTAGTTGCACTATTCAATATGGTACATAAAACTACTCCAATTTAATGTTAATTAAAATTAAGTAACACTAAGAATTCAGTTTCTCAGTTGCATTCACCACCTCTCAACTGCCCAACAATCCCAAATGGCTAGTGGCTGCCATATTGAATAAGACAGATAGAGAGCATTTACCTAACTGTGCAAGCAACTTAGAAGCAAGTTCAAACTCCTTACTGAAGCCAGTAAGACGCTGTGCAATTCCTTCCTTCCCACATCTCTTGCCTCATTATGTGTCACTCTCGTCCTTACTCATTTGGTTTCAACCACTCTAGCCTCTTATTTGGTTTTAGAACTTGCCATAACTTCTTCCCACCCCAGGACCTTTGCATCTGTGGTTCTCCTTGGCTGGAACACTTTTCTATATCTGCTCTTCTCGGCTTTCAAATCCTAATTCAAATATTGCCTTTCTAAAGAATCTTCCCTGACTGCCCTATATCACTTGAATATTAGTGATTAAATTGTTAGAAATGTTAGAAATATTCACATTTACTTATTTCACTTTTACTTCCACATTCCCCCTACATACATACACACACACACACACACACACACACACACAAAGAATATACATTCTAAAACAGCAAAGATTTTGCCTAATTTATTTACAACCATATCCCATGTCTAGAACAGTGATAGGCAGAGAAGAAGGGCTCAAGAGAATTTTTTTGTGTGGAATAAATAGACTAAATATAATACAAAGACAGGGCAGAATCCATGGGAGAATCCTCTGAAGAGAAAACTAATAGAAATAACCCCATGGGTACCACTAAATTGAGTTGAGCACTGAGCTGGAAAGGAGAGAGGAAAAATCTGCCAGATATCGGCTTTCTCCATTCTTTGCAGGGTTTTCTTCACTTTGTTGCTCTGATTAATTGCACTGAAGAGCCACCCTAACAACGATGGTGGCATTAATAATAGTGGCGATCATAAAAATAATGGGACATGGTGCCGGCCCCTGGTGCTCAGGGTCCTAAAGAGATGATCCATGCCACAGCGCAGGCTGAGTAAGGAGATTCATGAATTTTTTTAAACAACAGCATCCCCAGAGCTCTGGAAGGATGCCTGCCTCCCCAATTATGCACCAAATTAGGCCACAGTCTCCCCCAGCCCCACCCCAGGCTTCAGAGGCTGACTCATGCTTCATGGGAAGACCTTTCTCCCATTCAAGACCGGGCAGCCAGCCAAGAGACAAGCGGGTTTCTGCCCGCCTCTCCGACACAGCCGGGCACAGCCTCCATCTCTCCACAACCTCCTTCCCCATCTGTGATCACAAGTGAGCTCAGCTTCCTAGCTCCTGACAAAGGCTTTGGGATTACTAGACAGCCCCGCAGAGCAGGCCAGCTGAGGGTCCTCACCGCTCTCCTTGCACAGTCGGGAGCCAGAGGGCAAAGGAAGACAGCAAGCATCACCATTCACACATTACCCCAAGGTTTCGGTCTTACCATGGAAAACTAGCCCCTTTGAAGATGGTGCTAAAAGGAAACTGTATACAGAGCCCGTGTGGGGGTCTTCCCACAGTCCCTGCCTCCCCCTTCTCTCCAAATTCTGATGACACTGTCAAACCACATTCCTCAATTAGTCCTAACTTTCCATGTGATGAGTGTCCCATTCGTTCATTCAAAAATATGTGCAGGCCTGGTGTGTATCAGGTCCTGTTCTAGCCACGGGAGGTAAATAAATGCCTTAAGCAGCTTAAAATCCTTGCCTTCATGGGCTCATGTTCTTCTAAGCCCGCTTTAAAACAGACATCCCTGAAAAATAAAAGATATCACCTATTATTCTTTCTACTGTTATTATTGAACACTTCAACACATAAAAGGAAGTAAACAATAACACAATGAAGCCCTTTCATTCCCCACTGAGTTAAATACATTACAAAATTATGAACATACATCAAACCTCTTCTCTTCCCCCTCCCACCCCAAGACATCCACTATCCTAAATGAGGTTCCTCTGCATAATTTTTAAATTTTTAAATGTGTCCTAATTAATTAATTATATGTGACAGAAGAATGCATTTATGCACTTTGATAAATCATATATAAATGGAGTATAAGTTTCATTTTCCTGATTGTACATATTGTAGGATCACATCAGCGTAGGCTGAGGAGTCCATGGTAGCGTCACCACAGATTCCGCTGCAAATAGAACACAGATCAGCAAACCCAGTGCACCCATTTTTATAAATAAAGCTTTATTGGAACACAGCACACTCACTCATTTATATATTTCTAAGGTTGTCTTTGCACTTCGGTGGCAGAGTTGGGTAACCGATAACACAAGGCTCACAAGTCTGAAATATTTACTATCTGCTTCTTTACAGAAAGTGCCTATTTCCTTTTCACGTCAATGAAATCACAGCACATACACCTTTGTGTCTGGCTTCTTTTACTCAACACTGTGTTGTGAGATTCACACGTGTAATGGTAGTTGTTCATTCTCGTCGACAGGGGAAGTCCATTTTATGATTACAACTTGATTTATTTATTCATTCAAACTCTGATGGATGCTTGGGTTCTTTCCCACTTGAGACTCTTGTGAATAACACTGCTATAACACTAATGTATATGTCTTGTGCTGTAGTTCATTCGTTGTAATTATTGTAAAGTATCCGTTCTGTAAGTATACCATACTTATTATTCACCCACAGTCAGTGATCCCCAAGGCATTACCTGGGAACTTCCCGCCCAGAGACTGATTTACTTTCTATGGGACATATGTAACCTGAACTTTGGAATTTACTTGCTATGGGGCATACGTAAGCTGAGTTTGGGATTTTCAGGTGGTTCTAACACGCAGATAAAATAGGGAGCGACTGATGTGGGTTCTTTCCAGTTTTTTTCACTACTACCAACAGCACCTCAATACTGAGTTTTGGGTTTTGTTCTTGCACATCTCCCCATCGGCCAGATTCTTTGGGACATACACCTAGGAGAGGAATCGCAGGTCCAGAGCACACAAGCATCTTCAACAACAGGGTGGTATCTTCTTTGTTCCTGGACCCTAGAGCTCATCACAAGTCCCAGCCAACAGATGGCACTCAGAAAACTTCCACTGACCAACTGAAATCAGGTCAGAACTCTAGAGAAATCAGACAGGCACCTTCCTTCCAGGAAATTGGACAGTATGAAACCATCCAGGATAGATCTGAGTCTTTCCCAGGCTCAAGGCTCAGTAACCACACCTGGCAGCCTCCTCTAAGTCTTCTCCCTCCTCTCATTTATTCATTCAACAAATGTTTTTTCAGCACTTACTAGGTGCCAGAAAGGAGTGAGACAGGGGCTTCTCCTTCCTCAAGGAGACTAAGGTTTGTGAAGATCACTCGGGTGCAAAGGGGGAGGGAACTGGTGTGCTTAGCTTCCTAATCTGCAAACAGGGGTAATGACAGCTTCCTTGTGGGCTTCCTTGTGTTATAAGGACTGCAAGGCCACAGCCCTGGTACACAGATGGCACTCATCGTTGCTGGCATACAAGAGGAAGAGATAAGGTGCTACAGGGACTTAGGTATGAGGAAGATCTCTCAGCAAAGAAGACCCAGAAAGGAGGCGATGGTTTTGGAGGTTGGTCTTGGAGGCCAGCGTAGGACTGAGACCCTGGGGGGCTGGGGAAGTGGAAGTTCTAGAGAGCAAAGTCTTAGGTGTGGGAACACGTACGTATTCAGGTTACCTCAGCCACGCTCAGCCAGGAGCTCTTTTCATGCCAGGGGACACGTGGCAATGTCCAGAGGCAATTTTGGTTGTTGTAGCTTGGGAAATCCAGTGGACAGAACCCAGGGGTGCTGCTAAATATCCTGCTAAATAGGAGGTCCCCCACAAGAGAGTATCCAGCCCAAGATGGTGACAATGCCAAGGTGAGAGACCCCAATTTCAATGTGACAGAGCATGTGGTTGGTAAGAAAACTCCCCCCATTACTCCAGATAAGCACTCCCTCCCTCTGCTCTATTTTGCAGCATAAACTACCTTTTATCACTCATTTCAAGCACAATATGTCACCATGTATGCGCACTTACTATGTGAGAGCAGGGTCATCTACAGAGAGAACTGAGCCTCACAGATACCAAGGCCACAGGCTACAGTGGATTCCGGCACCTGCAGGCCCCACTCCAGTCTGACTCCCCCCAAACAAACTCCCAGGTGACCCTAGAGGCCAGCTGGGGCATACTTATTTTTTTTTTTTCCTGAGAAATTCAGGGTTGGTTCATCCAATTCCAAGTCAGTTGGTAGAAATGTCTCGCGAAGCATGTCTCCAGCACATGGTCAAGTGCCTCACATACAGTAGGTGCTCAACTAATGCAGAAGGAGACGAGTGGGAACCAGGGACTGCAAAGGGGTATCAATGGCCCTGAGTACAGGGTTTCTTTTTGAGGTGATGAAAATGTTCTGAAATTAGATCATGGTGATAGGTACACAACTTTGTAAATATACTAACGACCCTGAAATTTTATACTTAAAAAGCTGAAATTTGGGCTGGGAAGATAGTTCATTTAGTAAAGTACTTGACTTGCAAGCACAGGGCCCTGGGTTCCATCCCCAGCACCGCAAAAAAAAAAAAAAAAAGCTGAAATTTTATGTTAATTATGTTATACACACATACGTGTCTGAACAGTTTGAGCAGAGCAAGAGTACAAATACATCATCTCTTCGAATTCCCCGGGGCCTGAGCAAAATGATGACTTGGTGACATTGATGGATCAAACCTTGCAGGCAGGAGAAAGACACATGTCCATGGCAGCCATTCATAGGTTTTCATATATACATACAAATGAATAATAGATGAATTGGCCTAAGTACCTACTAGAAGACATCCCTGTTATCAGTGATCAGTTAATTAACTCCCATGATGACTCATTTTAATTGCTCATTTATGTAAAACTCTAATAGATACATTATCTCATCTGAGCCTGTGACAATCTCAAGAAGTAAACAGAGCAGAATTTACTCCTCATTCTCATTGGGGGAGGAAACAAGGCGCAGAAAGCTCAAGCAACTTTTCTGAAATGAACACAGAGAGAAATACATTATTCTTGAATTCTGTTGATCTGTTCCTCCATACTTCACAAAAACCTTCACAATCTGGTGAATTCTTTCCATCTCCAGCCAGATTGTGTGTCTGTAAAATATTACCTTGACCAAGGCACAACATCTGACTTCAAGCAGGGCTACAGTATAAATACATCCTGTCTTGAGTTTCCTAGAGGCTGAGCCTTCAAGACAAAACAAAGGTGTGGTGACACAGACATAACTAGATTGAACCTTTCCTGAAGACAACCACGTCTTTGACATTTTTGTTACACAACTAATAAATTCTCTTTATGACTTAAGTCAGTTTTATATTTGTGTTGCCAAAAAGCAGAAAACTCCAGTCTTGAATGATACACCATCACCCCTTCTGTTTACATTATATTTATGGTGTTCCATCAAATTAATCTGGAGCCCTCTTTACCTGATTGGGCAGTAAATATTTATGGAGTGCCTGCTGTGTCCTCAGGCCTTAGGTCTGAAGACAGTGGACATATTCTTGCATCCTTCAAGATCAACTGTCTGTATCTCGGATCTGAGTTCTTTTCAAATGCAGAATCTCTGGCGATCTCTGGCAAAGAACTGATTCTTAACGTATCCAGCACAGACCTGGGGCCAGCCAACTTCAGCAGCAATTTGTTCTAATGAAAACCATGATTTGTCAGTGTTATTAATCTGCAAGCAGCAGCCTTTGAAGATTCCTCCTTTCCAAGGAGGTTTTCATTTATAGTTAATTACGAGGCTATGACTTGAAGGGCTTCCCAAGCCCCCTCAGTCAGGGCTTGTAGGGAAGGGATTACGTGAATGATTTTTCTCTGGGCTCCCACATCCAGAACATGTGCAAAAGCTTGTTTTAATGCCTTCTGCCTGAGGTGAGTACAATCTACCTCTGGACCTTACTTCTCAGCCTACCTTTGACAACTCAGCTCGGAAGCCTCCCTGTCCCTCCCTGTCCCTGGGAGCCAGAAGGGGAGATTTCAATCCCAGGTGGGCAATTTCCTAGCCCTGAAACCATGAGCTGGTCATGTAACCTCACTGTGCCTCAGTCTCCCCCTCTGTAAAATGGGAGAAGTAAGAGAGGCTATCTCCTAGTATTATTAGGAAGATTTAATGATACAGAACATCTGCGAAGGCACTTGGCATGTAAGTGCTCAGTTCATGCTAAATATTATCATCAGTTAATAATTAATTATCAATTCTCACTATTATCATTAAGGAGTCGCTGAACAACCTCATCTCCCCTGAGTTCTTGGCCCCCAGGGTTGTGGCTGTAATGCCCTTATTACCTTCACCCTGACATGTGGGCTATTTATGCCTGAATCACATCTGCTCCTGCCGCACTGGGAGTCCCTGAAGGCCAAGACCGTGTTGCTTGCCCCTTTGACCTTGGGTGCCCAGCTGCTGTTGAAAGTGGGGGCTGGGAATGTTGCTTTGATGATCTCCCCTTGCCTCCAACTAACTGGATGGCCTGGGCAGTAACTGTAGGCAGGTGGGGCGTGGCTGGAGGAGGGGGGGGTCGCTGTGAGTGTGCCTTTGGGGTATACATGTTGTCCCTGGTGAGTGGAAACTCTCTCTTTGCTTCCTGATTGTCATGTCCTGAACTGCTTTCCTCCTCCACGCCCTTCCTCCATGATGTCCTGCCTCACCTTGGAACACAGCAAGGAAGGGGTCAGTCGCCTATGGACTGAGACCTCTGAAACCATGAGCCCCAAATAAATTTTTCCACTGCTAAAATTGTTCTTGTCAGGACTCTGGTCACAGAAGTAGAAAAAACTGACTAAAACATGGACCCAAGCAGAAAGGGACATGATTGAACAAACATCAGATAGCTTAGAGAACAGACCAGAAGGCTGAGAACCAGGCTTGGCCTTAGGACTGGGGTCAGGGAATAGGAACAGGCCCCCTACTTGTCTCCCTGAGCATCCTTGTGGATGTGCAGATCACTGAAGAGGCCAGGCTGTGGGAGAAGAATTCGGATGGGCTCATCCTGGTCAAAAGGCTGCCCTTCAGTCCCAACAACATGCACCTGGTGAGAGACATGATTCTCCCAAGGTCGCCATACAAAATTCAGGCGGGGGGCAGGGCTTAAGAAACAAATTCATGGGTCACATTAAGGAGGTCAGAAGACCAAGGGCAAGGCCAGAGCGTGTTTGGTTCCTGGTGAGGGCTCGGGCCCTCTTGCACCCTGCCACCTTCTCCTGTGTTCTCAGAGGGCAGAGAGAGAGAAGACCACTATCCGCCCGGGGGAGCTCCACCCTCCCGACCGTCCGCTCACCCAACTTCCCGCCCAAAGGGCCCCTTCCAAACATCAACACCCTTGAAAGTCAGGGCTTCGACACGTGAGTCTGGGGGACACAAACTTTCAGTCCATAACAGTGACCATGGCAAACATCGTCCCGCACCACTGGGGACTGAGAAAGAAAGCAAGGAAGCCGGGGGCTGACAGCAGCCCCCCAGACACGGCAGACCAACACTGGTTCCCACCTCCACGGGCAGGTCCCGAGCCTCCGTTTCCTCCTGGAGACCCCGTGTGTGCAGCGGACCACAGCACAGCACCAGCCATGATGACCAGGGGCCCAGGGTGCTGCTTCCGCCAGGCTGGAAGTGAGCCGGGCCAGTCCTCCGGAAGCAAGGCCAGCGTGGACGGAGGCCTCTGCTGGGAGCTCTGCTGCCCACAGAGCCGCAGGACAGGCAGCTGATCCCATTTTAATTATTCTTCCCAGGGCCCCAGGTTCTGGCCGCTGGGCTGTCAGTCTCAGCCAGGCTGGAAGAAGGATCTCCCAGGCAGAGAGGCCGTCGCGGCAGGTGTGTGTGATCAACCTGACAGTCACCCCCACCAGGGCTCTGCTGGAACCTGCGGGGAGGGAAGGTTCTAGTGTGAGGCATCCCTGCGCCTTCCGGGGCCAGCCTTTTGGAATAGATGCGGGGCCTTCCTCCCGTCCTCCTGCTTCCTGCTCTGCTCTGCACCTGGAGACCCCGGGGAGCCTTCAGGGCTTGGTTTCCAGGGGCTCCCTCCTTCTTCAGCCCCATGCTGGCTCCTTACACGCCTCAGACCTTTGCCCTGCAGTCCCTGTGACTCGGATAACCACGGCCACTCTTCCTTCAACCATCTGTCATCCCCACTGGCCTTGGCTCCAGGGCCGCCTCTTCCGAGAAGCTCTGCGGCTGCTCGGGTCTTCCTTGGATTAGCGCACTGACAAATCGCAGTAGTCTGCTTCTCTGCCGATTCACCCCAAACACCACCGCGCCCTTTTGACCACTGAGCCCCCAGCGTGGCAGGCTGGCACAGAGTGACTGCACAGTGAAGTAAGGAGAATCTCAGGAGGAGGAAGGCATGTCGTCAAGGCTGACGCAACACCTGACAGCAGAGAAGGAGGGCATCATGAAGTGAGTACTGCTGCTCAAGCCGGAGCCAAGCAGACCAGGGTCCTGGAGGAGCTGACCCCCGCCCTCCCTTCCCACTCCCTGCCCCCCACAGACCAGAGGGAACCTTTGGCCCCGCCCCTCCAGCCCTCCACGCTGCTTCCACGGCTGTGCTCTCCCCCTGGAATGCTCCTCACCCTCCCGCTGCCCTGTCACACACCGGACACACATATCGCAGGACCAGTTCGGCCATCTCTCTCCCAGGAAGCTGTCCGTGACTCTTTTCTCCTGTGCCTTCGAACTGCACTTGGGTCTCCCACCTTTCTGGTTTAAACTGCTCGTCACTGGCGGGCAGGAATGCCTGGAAGTGTCTGTCTGGCCCGTTAGAGGATGCTGCCTGAGAGCCAACGCCGCTCCCTCTCCTGGTTCATTCGTGTCTCCCGGCAATGAGGACAATGCCTGCCCAAAATAGGCACTCGGCAAAGGGCCAGCAACTAATAAGGAACTCATCCTGCCCTCCACGGGGTGACTACCCCACCGCCCCGGCCTCGGTTTCCTGGCGCATGATATGAGGGTGATGAGTTGCGCAGTACTGGAAGCCCTCCCTGGCGCCTGGCACACAGTACCTGCTCAATAAAGTGAGGTAAGCTCACTTTCCCATGCCTCTTGCCCTCCGCATTATTTAATGTTTGCATCATAACCCGTGTGTGGTTCAACAAATGATAAGACACACGGAAGTCTGGCTCCCGCTCCTGTGTGGTCTGTCTTGACCTCCGTGCAGTATACAACCATTTTAAGCCTTTCTTCTTTATCCTCCCATTGGTTCTTTTTATGCAATATACATAAATTCAAATACATCCTTGCGGTGATTTGACCGTGTTCACCCATAGTGCATGCACTGAAAAGGTAATTCCTCAACCGCAGGGACTGGGAGGTGCTAGTGGGAGGTGGTGGGTTGTGGGGGTGGAGCCCTCAGGCTCAGATCGATGACTTTCTTTCAGGAATGGATGAGCTATCACAGGAGCCCTTCCCCCTTCTCTTCTGCCTGCTTGTGCCCTCTCTGCTCCTCTGACTTCCACCATGTTATGAAGAAGGACAAGGCTTTTGCCATATGTGGCTGTCTGAGCTTGGACTTTCCAGCTTTCCGAACCATGAGCCAAGATGAACTCCTTTCCTTTATGAATTACCCAGTCTCAGGTATTTTGTTACAGTCACAGAAAATAGTCCAAGACTTGTCAGTCTTGTACCCTCTCCCCAACACTGTTCTGTCCTCAGTTTTGGCCATTTGACGTGATCTTCTGGGGACCTTTCCATATCAGGACACAGAGATGTCCTCTCTCCTCATTCCATCAGTGAAGCAGGCCATCGTGAGGATGCAGAGTTTATTTAACACGCACCCTATTGCCGATGGATGGTGCCGCCCACGCTTCAGGCTTGAGTGACCTTCCTGAAATAAAAGTGTGGCTGTGATTGTCCTGCTCAGACTCCTTCTGTGGGTTTCTACTGCTCTCGAGCGAAACGCCACTTCTTCTGCATGACCTCTGGGATTTGCAAGTGTGTGCTGACCTCACCCTGTCCCCTCCACTGGCCTCCTGTCCATGCCTGTGAACCCCAGGCCACTCCCCACCTCAGGGTCACATACAGTCCCCTCTGCCTGGACCACTGCTCTGCCCCTCCCTGCCTTGGCTAATCTTCCCCCTCGCCTCCCAGGGCAACCCCAAACATCAATTTCTCAGAAAGGCATCCCCTGAATGACCAAACGTCCCTGCTTTGTGTCCTCTGGCAGACATTCTTCCCTTGCTGCAGATAAAATTACACAATAGGTGCATGGCTTGCTGTGTCAGGTCTGGGCCCCCCACATAATCAGAGCACCATGAGAGCAGGAAGCATGTTCCCTTCGGTTCATCGCTGAATCCCCAATACCTACAAAGCACTTGGCACTTTATAGAAAAGGGAGAAAAGAGGGAGCGGGGAGGAAGAAGGGGAGGAGGAAGGGGCGGAGAGAAGAGGAGAAGAGAGAGAGGGAAAGAAGAAAGAGTTGGGGGGGCAGGTGAGGGAGGAGAGGGAAGGACAGACAATGAACTGGTCATTAGCAAACTCCCTGCACCTGGCACTATGCTAGAGGCGCAATAGAGGGAAAGAGACTGATAAAGAGAACAATTGCTGCTTGCAGTCCAGCTAGAGATAACGCATTTACATAAGAAAATGTAACTAGAGTTCAAGGCTACACAAGATCAGGGCCAGATGCCAAAAGAGAGCAAATGAACACAGGGAAAGTGAGGCCCACTCTGACCTATTTTTAATGCACTTCTTCAAAGGTTCCATAAATATGTGGTCCTAAGTACTATATAATTAGAAGAATTCCTACTCCTGAAGGAAACAGTTAATTTTAAATGTAAACTATCTCTATGTGGTTGGGTTTTAATCTTAGAAGAAACATTTTGATTCAAAATAAATGCCATTATTTTCTTACCCAAAACTTGTATTTTGAGTGTTGAAATTTTTTGCTTGATGGTGAACAGCAAAAAGGCCACAGGCATGGGGTAGTAAGAGGTCTGGGGTCCCCTGGGCTTGGACACCAATGGGCGGGGTCACCTGGAGCAGGTCAGTTCACCCCACAGGCCTCGGGTTTCTCCTCTACGCATGGAGCTGAAGGGAATGATGGGGTGCGGGTGTTCCGGCTCTGATAGAGGTTGTCTCCCTGCACCCTGGTTATTTAACTCCCACAGAGGGGGCCTTGCCTCTCAGGAGTCTGAGCCCCACTTATGCTCCAGCTTCCTGGAGGTGCTTCCTCCTCCTCAGAAAAGGACGGTGGAGGATCCATCCGAGGTCTCCAGAGAGTCTGCAAAGCCCCAGCCTTCCCCAGCCCTTGCTCTGCTGCTAGAGACACACCAGAGGAAGCACCTGGCAAATGCTTTCTCAATAAGCAAAATGAAAAAATGAATGAATGAACAAATTCATGAATCTTGCCTAGAAACACAGCCCTGCTCACGTGCACCTTGCACAGGAAGAAACTGCACCCAGGTCTTGCACTCCATTGCTTGCTTTGGAATGAGGTTTGTTATTAACCCAATAAAATGTTTATGGGATATCTATTATAAACCAAGCACAGGAAATCCACCATTAAACAAACAAATCCAAATAAGCTCTTAAGTAAATCAGACCATGTTCCTTCCCAACATAAAATCCTTCAATTGTTTCTCATTGCACTAAATAAATGATTCAAACCTCTCACCACGGCCTTCAAGGTCTCAATCAAGGATTCTTTCTGACATTATCGGCTGTCACAATGTCCATGACACACTGTACCCAGCCACATTGGCCCAGTTGAGAGAAGCCAAACCATGGCCAATCCTTAGGGCCAACTTTCAGAGAAGAAAGAAAATCGGTCATCCCTTTGTATCAACAGATTATAAATCATCAGACTCAACCAACTCCAATAAAAAATATTGGAAAAACTGTACTAGACTTTTTTCTCAACATTATTCCCTGAATAATACAATATAGCAATCATTTACATACCATTTATATTGTATTCAGTATCATGAGCAATCTAGAGACTAAAGTATATGGGAGAATGTGTGCAGGTTATATCCAAATACTACATCATTTTATATAAGGGACTTGACAATCCATGCATTTTGATATCCTTGAGGAGTCCTGTAACCAATCCCTCATGGATATCAAGGAAGAACTGTTCTGTTTGTTGGTGTAAGGTGCAGAGATGGGGATTTGTTATGCAGCATTATTGTCATAATAGCTGACTGACATGGGATACTGTCATTTACATGTTACATGATCCTAGGAAAGTCACTTAACCTCTTTGAACCTCAGTGTGCTCTACATTTTTCTGAAGATATACTCATCTCTTCTCACCGGATCTCAACAGGTACAAAGGGCTTTGAAAATGGTAAACGGTGAATGCGGGTACAAGATGTCATCATTGGCATCAGTTTTACCAGCCCAGACTTGGGGAAAGTCTGCTGCTGTTCTGATAACAGAGCAGGCGGCAGCAGGCTGACCCCAGGGCATCTTCTAGAAACACATATTGCTCCTGATGCACACAGACCTGAATCAAGGCCCACAGGTCATGCAAACTTCCTCTGGCTTCCAAACAAAAGTTCAGGCTTCAGGGCAATTCCCAAGCCAGGAATCAAACAGTGTTTTGACTTCTAAGATCTCACCTGAAGAAACCCATCATGAATGTACACAGGCTGGAAGTGCCACAAAGTCCATTGTAAATTTGTTTAGAATAAGTGAAAAAAAATGGAAAGAAATCTAGATGTCCAACAGTAGGGAACTAGACAATCCATGGTGCACATCCATGCAATGAAATGCCACACCACCATTTAAAATCATGTTAGGTGAGAAACATTTTGCACACAGTGCTCCTTGGAACCCTACAATCCACAGAGTTGATTTAGAAGCCCGTTTGGGCAAAAGGACCAAGCAACTAGACAGAATTTCAGTCCAACAATTTCTGGTTCAATCAAAGAGACTCAGCTTTTATGTGCATTATGGATGGAATGCTTGTACCCCACCCCACAAAATTCGTATGATGAAGTCTTAACCCCGTATATGATGATGCTTGGAGGTGGACTTTGGGGGTAACTAGGTTTAAGTGAGGTCACAAGAGTACAGACTGAATGATGGGCTTAGTGTCCTTGTGAGAAAAGGACAGAGATCAGAGCTCTCTCCCACTACTAGCTATTGTGACCCAGGGCGAGTGACTAACCTCACGGATCAGAGCCTCCATTTCTGCATCTCCCAGTGGTGGACAATGGTACCTATGCTAAAATGTTTCCCATGGCACCTGGTAGCCTCTGGTGAGTCCTTGATAAAATGGCAGCTCTGATGCTTTCTTAAAAAGTTCCGCCAAATACAGAATTAGAACCTTCCTCAGAGTGGAATGAGTCCTTCTGGAACTTTAAATGTGATACCAACTGCAACCCTCCAGTTGCGTAAGAATCCCAGGTGGCCCAAGGCTGGGTACAGTGCTTTTGACCATGATTCTGTCTTTCCTCCAGCACTGGTTCACCTGTGCCAGGTCCAGAGTGGGTGATGGGGAGAACAAGATGACCAAGAAACAGTCCCTCACCTTCAGTTGTTCAAAACCCAGTGAAGAAGACAAATACAGAAGAGACAACATTTCATTCTAGAGATGCCAGATCATGGAGGAGGGAGTGCTCTCCTCTCACGGGTAAGTTTCTGGGTTCGACTCCAGATCTTGCAAGCCAGTGACCCTGGGCAGGTTCCTCGTCTCTCTAAGCCTCAGTCCTCTGGCTGCAAACTGGAAGTGAGAATAGTAGTACTTCTTCCTCAGGGTCGTTGCTGGGACCAAATAAGGGAAATCCTGAGCACCGTGCTTTGCACACAGTGTTTAATAAGCATTAGCTCTTGCCCCTACTAAGATCGAGGCAATGGAAGGTACAGATCTTAGAAAGGCTGTCTAATTCTCTGAACTGGAAGAGGGATGGGACCCGCCCAGAGGGATTCGGCCTCCAACACCCCATTTGGATGGACCTGGGAGCTCACGACCTCACCCCACCCGAGTCCTGCTCAGCATCACCACGCAGATCCAGAGCAAACCCTCTTGGGAGCAAGATGAACATTTCCATTGTTTTAAGTACCTCCCTCGCAAATTGCAGAAGACTTGTGGCTGCGGAGAGTAATCTATTCATTTTCTAAAGGGAATGAGAACTCCAAATCACCTTCAAAAGCAATACTTTCCTCATCTGCCCAGAGAGGAAAAAAAAACACCACACACACACACACACACACACACACACACACACACACACGGGGACCCAAAGGAGAGGCCAGGATAGCAGGTGGACACTTAGGACTCCTGGATACTTTCCAATTGGAAATATTCGAACACCCACCACGGGCACACTTGTGACCCTGGCTTCTTAGACTGGGTTCCCCAGAAGTGGACCCTGAGATGAGGCGGTGCAGATGTATCTTATATTTGGATGTGAGCGAGGGCAGCAAAGAGAAAAAGAAGGGAGAGCGGAAGGAAGAAAAGGAGCAGGGGGAAAGAAGGAAGGAAGCCCTCCAGCAGGAGCAGGAAAGGAGGACGAGGAACAGCCTTGGGCAGACAGGGTCTCTGAGCGTCAGCAGGGTCTGGAACACCAGGCCGCACTGTCCCTGCCTCACATGGCAGAGCACACAGGTGACAGATGTCTTCTCTGCGGCTGCTGTGCCTGCACACCTGTTTGCCCAGAGGCTCCCTAGGGTCATTCTGGGTGACTGCCCCTGCCTGCCCCGCAGCTGACTGACTCTCGGTCTCATGGTGGTTTCCAACAGAAGCCAATCTTTCTCCCCAGCATGAGTCTAGGCATTTGGGCAGAACAAGGGAAGCATTGTGATATCTGGCAGAAATGCCACCATTAAATGATACATTTGGGTCACAGGCCTGCTGCTCTCAATTACACACACACACACACGCACGCACACGCACATGCACACGCACTTGTCTGTAATTCCATGTGTGGCTACTCAAAGCAGTGATAGACAAAATATTTAACAATCTAAATAATGCCGCTACCAACCAATCAGAATGGTCATGACCACAGCTTTGGAGAAGATTCTGGAAATCCTGTGTTATTACCTCTTTAGGTAATCGTGGGAAGGTTTAGGGGACCCACAGGAGGGGCCAGGGAGCAGGTGGGCACTTGGGATGACTGGCTATTTTCCAGGTGGAAGTATTTAATATTCTAACACCCACCATGGGCATACTTACACATCCTGGCTGTCTTAGACTGGGTTCCCTAGAAGTGGACCTGAAATGAGGACTTGAACATGAGGGCCTTATTAAAAAGCTGTTCCTCAGGGGAGAAAACCAGAAAGGAAGCAGGCAATAGCACACAGAAAAGAAGGAAGTCCAGCCAGGGCAGACTTAGAAGTTCCCACCTGACCACAGAAATGGGTTAAAGGACTCTAGGAAACCTGGGTGGAGGGCCAGCACCGTCCACAACACCAGCTGAGTGTCAGCCCAACCTTCCGTGGGGGAGAACGGCATGCAAATGGCACCTGGGGTCCCGAGTGTGGGGCGCCTGCTCTGGGATCACGTCTCTTAGTAGGTAGTCACTTCTGGGTGACCCCTCGCCTCGACTCTTGCCCACTTCAATGCCAAAGGGTAAGAGTCCCGATGTACAGAGTGTCCACAACGCACCAGGGACCATGCCTCCGACAGGTATGGTCCGACAGGACCTCACAACACCTTCTCAAGGTGATCAAAATCTTCCCGTTTCACAGATGCACCCATGGACGCTCCGCAAGTTTGAGAAACTTGGGGAAGAGTTCACAACACATAAATGGGAACAGAGAAATTTCTGCAAATCCCAGCTCTGCCAGATTCAGAGCTGTTTCCAACACTCTCCTCTATCCAACGCCATCACCTCTTTTCATTGATCCACTAGCTGATTTTTTTAATCGACAAATGTTGAATATATTTTTGGTATACAACATTATGTTTTGATTTATATGCACACAACACTACCCCCTTCCGACGCAAACATGAATCGGAAGCAGATCCCGAGGTGGGGATTCCTGTGCGATTTGTGTAAGGGGCAGTGTATCAATGAGGGAAGTCACCCAGGTCAGGGAGTCGGGGAGGGAAAGGACAGGGCAGGGGACAAAGCTGAGGAAGGGACAATTTCAGGGTGAGGCTCAGCCTCACCCTGGTTTGGTGTGGAGCTCAGCAGGACACATCGTTCCAACTGGAAATAAGAAAACTGGGCTGTCAGTGGCCAGCACTGGTTAGGCACCGTGGGGCATGTTGACCCCAGGTAGGGTGGCTCCCGAAGCCCAAGCAAGTCACAGAAGCAGACAGTGGGAGGCAAAGCCACAGAAGCCTGCCAACAGAATCAGAGAATGCCAAAGGAATTGGTGACAATCCAGCCAGCACCAGGCAAGGCCCCCTGGGCACCGGCCACCATCACCCAGGACCACTTTCTCAAACTCTAGGTTTGAAAGCTCAAGAAACAATTTTCCTCCTGTCTGAAGGAAAAAAGGTAACCTTCCTGGATATTCTAAATATCATCTCTAGGATCATTTACGAGAGCTGATTATCTAACACGACTGTAATCTAAGGAAAGTGCCCCATTTCCCACTGCGAGAGAGAGAGAAATGCAATTGCCTAACTTGTCCATGAAAACTTCAGCTTTATTCATGCAGGCAGCAGTAAATAAGAGCGAATTGGACTGTTCGCAGAACTCCAGCAAATTGAGCTCATATTTTGGGGCAAAATAAAAGGCAGCTGAGATTTAATGTGAAATCTCCTATCAGGAAGATGATTGAATACATTACAGGGGCTTCATCTTTACGGTGGCAGATACTGAATGAGCCTTTCATTTCTCTCTGCCACTCAGTACCTCTGCTCATTTCCTTGATGCTAGAGGCACCCATATTGAGGAAGCTTGCAGAGATGGGAATCAGTGTGTTAGCCAGGCAGCAACACGGGTAGGAAGGCAGGGACTCCAGGCGGAAGACCTGGGATGACACGATGGCTGGGTCCCTGATGAGGAGCTCAGATGGATGAGAACTCTGAAATCAATGTTCCTTATCAAGCATTGAAATCGTTTCCAAAGCCACCAACGGCCAAGTAGAATGGGGCTCAATATGGGAATCATGACAAGAGCCGATTCCAAGAACCAACAGGCACGAGTTCATCTCCATAATGCACCGTCAGTTATTAAAAAAACAAAAACAAAAAAAAAAAAACCAAAAAACAGAAAGCATGCACCAGTTGGGTTATTAAAACCTAGAAAAGGGGACTTTAATTAGAAGGAGCAGGGGTAGAAGATGGAGTTTAAAGAGAGAATAGCTAGAGAGCTGAAATCTCCAACCATTCTCTCCTCTCTACACCACATGTAAAAGACGTCCCCTGAGAGCCCTACTGTGCGTCAGGCGCCATGATGAATTCTTTACCTGCATTATCTCACACACAGAAATTCTGAAATACAACATCCCCATATTTCCAGACAGAAAGCAGGGACTCCAAAAGATTATAGGAACTCCCCAAGCTTATGCAGCTTGAAAGGCTCAGAATTCAGATTCAAAACCTGTCCTCCAAATACTGCCCCCTTCCATTGGCCATCCATGGTGAGCCCTGCCTCAGTTTCTGTCTCTGGGTCTGTTACTTTCTGAATGCTTCTCTGTGCAGACTGACTTTTTTCTGCCTCTGTAAACTTGCAGATAAGCAAAACAGTCACCCCAAATCTGGTTCTAAAGATCACCCAGGCAAAACACCAGAGTGGGAGACTTGAAGGTTCCCAGATCCATAATCACAATCAGTAGCACCAATGCTATCTGACCAGCGTCTGCGTCATTTGGTTCTTATTCCTAAAGAGCCTAATTGGCTTTCCTTCCCTGTGTGTGACAATGGGGATGGGGAAAGACCACCTTACAAAACCGGGGCGGTGAGTCCATGATGTGGGGGCAACTTCCCATGTGGAAGCGTGATGTTCAAGCATTAAACGTGTGTGCAGCTGCTGAACTTGGCAGGTCGGATCGATACACAAGAAGATGCTCTCTTTATATAAGATATAAAGAGAGTAACATGGAAGCAAGAGCAAAATCAAAAGTGATAGGTAAGAGAGAAGGAGAAGAAGATACGCTACCAGATGGGGAAACTCAATACCTGAAGTCATGCCGCTGCAGAGTTCAGGGGCAGCTTTCCAGGGTCCCGACTGGGACATCCCAGGCAGTCTCCCTCCATGGGTGAGACTCCAAAGTCTTACTCCCAGTGAGGCTCCTTAAATACAGTTAGAACAAAGAGAGCTCCCTTCTAGCAACCTGCGTCACCTAGCAATCCCCTCAAGGACACTTCATCCCCCAAGGACTGGCCAGATCCCCACAGGGAGGGAGTGATGGCCTTGAGATAGTGAAGACCCTGAGTCCTCCCGAGTGAGCCACCCACTGGAAGCAGCCTCCCTCACCCGCTCCTCAAGGGTGTGGGACGGTCACGGCAGGCACACAGGGAAGATCTTTAATGTTTTCTTTGGCTCACTCAGAAGCAATAGTACGGGCCTGATGGCCTCATCTGTGACATCATTCTTCCTGAGTGAGGACCTGTACATCATTCTTCCCAGGTACCAGGGCTTCACAGATAAAAAGTGTACTTACCTGCCCTTTAGAACTCATAATGTCTGGGATGGAGACATAAGTCAACAACCGCCATTCAGCAGGACAAGTGCTATAGTCGAAAGAAACAAGGATCCCTGCCACCTTGCAGAAGGATGCCTGGTATGCCCCTGAAAGCCAGGGGAGAGACCCTGAAGACAGAAGCTGGAGAAACTGAGTGCAAACGGAGGAGTGTGTAGGTGAGGGCCAGGCCCTGAGTGCCTTTCCATGCTCAGAAAAGAAATGCACTCATTTTCTGGAGAGGCAGTATAATCTAGTGCAGTACTGTCCAATAGAATTTCTGTGGTGATGGAAATGTTCTAAATCTGCGCTGTCCAAAAAGGCGGCCACTAATTGCACACTTGGCATATGGCTGGTGTGACTGAGGAACTGAATTTTTAATTTTTATCTAATTTTAATCAATTTAAATTTAAATGGCCACATGTGGTGAGGGGCCGCCATACTGGATGGCCAAACTGGCAGCTAAGCTGGGAGCCCAGAGGCAGCCTTGATGCTGGCTCCAACTGCCACTGGCTCTGTGACTCAGGCCTTCCTTGACTTCTCTGTATCTTCATCTTCCTATCTGTGAAACAGTCTCTCAACAAGCTTCAGTAGAGCTCGTGGTTGACCAGGAGCCTTGCGGGGCACTAAGCATGGGAGTGGTCTGCACAGGCCTCCCCTTGAGTGACAGCATTAGCTTATACAGGCTGTAGTCACCAAGTACCACCGACTAGGTGGCTTGTATAATCATTTCCTCATGATTCCAGGATCTAGAAGTCCAAGTCCCAAATCACAGGGTTGGTTTCTTCTAAGACTCTCTTTTTGATTTGTGGATAGCCACCTTTCTTACATCTTCATGTGGTCTTCCTGAGTGCTCTGATCGCTTCTCAGATAAGGACACTAAACATATTGCATAACTCCCCCTACCCAGAGGACCTCATTTTATTTTACCAATCTCTTAAAGACCCCGTCTCCAACTATAGTTATTTTGTAAGGTAAAAGGGTTAGGAGTCCAACATGAATGTTTCGGAGGAGAGACACAGTTCAGCCTACAACAAAACCCAGCAGGTGGAAGACTAAGGTTTGCCAGTTCTGTGTTCTGAGTGAGATACTGAGCTGGCTCATGGCTGGCTTCCCTCCACTATGACTGACCTTGGGAGAAGTGGTAGGAAAGCAGAGGCCCCATGGGAACTGCTGCAGTAACTGGGGGCTGATGTGGCCTAGGGTGCAAGGGATCTGAGACAGAAGCTGCCCAGCATGACTGTGAGAGGGGTACTGCAGGAAATCTGCCCTTGCTGCTCCCCTGCCAAGACCCTCAGGCAAACAGTGATGCCCCCCAGGCAAACTCAGACCTCTGGCCCGGATGCTAAAATCTGACCCCAGGATAAAATCAGGGCAGGGTAACACTCTGAGTTTCTGGTGTCTAGAGCTCTCCCTCCTGGGGCTTATTCACCCCCCTGTCTCCTGAGCTCATTGGCACAGCCTTGGGAGCCAGGGTGGGAGTCTGACCTTAGCCTACCCTCATTGCCCACAGTGTAGCCTGACTCCTGGTCAAAGTGAGCTCACAACCCAAAATGCATTTGAGAAATCTAACCACTTCAAAAGAAAAACAACATACTTGATTACAGAGTCCAACAAAAGCAAAATGTTACAACAGATGGCCCTTCATTAAACACACTGAAGAGAGAAAACCATTAACAATATAAACAAGAACAAGAAAATACTTAAAAGAATCGGGCTTAAATATCAGCCATGAAAAATGTAAAACATTGAATTAAAGATCACAGTGGATGGGTAAATGGACACAGAATGGATACAGCTGAAGAATAAATTAATGAACTGGAAGACAATACTGATTAAAATGTTCCAGAAGGAAAAAGAAATGACAAAAAAAAGTTAGAAAACCATCTTAAAAACTAAGTGATACAGAAGACAGAAGAGAACTCACTGACATCAAAATACTAAGATTCCCAGAAAGAGAAATAAAAGTAGAAGGAGAAATAATTGATCCAAATTTCTCAAAATTAGAAAATTCCCCAAATAGTAGAGATGAGGAAGAGCCCACATCTAGACCCATTGTAGTAAAAGTTAAGACATTATCAAAACCAAAGAGGAAATTCCAAAAGCTTCCTAGGAGAAAGTACACATCAAATTTTTTAAAAGGAAAAATCAGATTGACATTAGAATTTTTCATCAGCAATAAATATTTTAAAAGAATTGAACAAAAACTAGATCTTTGGATTGTATAGAGGAAAATGAGGGGGAGCAGGTGGGGGGAGGAAAGATGTGGACTGAGACAGACATCATTACCCTTGTATGATTACACCAATGGTGTGAATCTACATCGTGTACAACCCTAGAAATAAAAGGTTGTATCCTATTCCTGTACAATTAAAAAATAATAACTTGAAAAAAATAGATCTTAAAATGTTACATACAATGAAGCTGTCAAATATGAAAGTATAATTTAAAAATATCTTTAGACACAGAAGACCTCAAAGATTTGCCACAGAAAGCCTCGTGTTGAAAACACTCTTGGAAAAAAAAAGAATATGGCAAAAATATAAATAAAAATTATATTTATTTACTTAAAAAACACTCTTGGGAGAGGAAGGTGAATAGGGAGAGGCAGAAGAAGAGGGAAGCAGAGGCATTGGGGACTGAAAGGGATCAAATTAAATTCCATGCATGTATGATCATGTCAAAATGAACCCAACTATTACATACAACTAGAATGCGCTGATAAAAATCATTGAAAAATAAATAAAAGTGTCCATATCCAATAAAACAACAACAATAACAAACACTTTTGGATGAATTACCTAAATAAAAGACACATCCAGGAGATTGTACCAGATGTGTAGATATAGGTCATTAAATGCCTTAGTAACTTTGATGCTATCTTTAAAGAATAGCTCAGGCCAATAAAAAGAGAAATTATACCAATAAAATACAGAATTTAAAGTCTCCAGACCCTACTCAAAGACTGGTCCCTGGACCAGCAGCATCAACATCACTTGAACTTTTGAAGAAATGCACCCACAACCTACAGAAGCAGATTCTGCAGTGTATTAAGATCCCCAGGTGATTTGAATGCATATGAAAGTTCAAGGAGCACTAGCCTAACGTCAGCATAATAGATGAGGTAGTGGGAAGGGAAGAGATGGAAGGGCATGCCAAGTTCTTATCATATTGGAAGGGAGATAGAGACATCGGTTTTTGAAAGGAAGGCAAGGATTAAAGTCTAAAAAGTGACGGGCTGAAATGAATTAAGACAGATAAACAGCAGTCAAAATAATTGAACTACAGCTTATAACATTATGGATGAATCTCGGTAAGTGGGGGGAGGGAGGAAATTCCAAAAGATAACATAGAGCATGATACACATTTCACAAAACTAAAAGCAACCAAAATAAAGACATACACATTCACACACATAACAGAAGCAATAAGTATGTCAAAAGGAAGCAAATAAATGATAAGCAAGATAGATGGTGGAGAATCATAGGTTAGATGCACAGTATTGTCAATATTTTAGCTTTCCTTTGGGGCATGGGCTCAAAGGTGCTTATTACATTGTTAAAAATAATTAACCATAACTATTAAACATAATTAACAAGACAAAAGCATGCCCTGCCTGGAACAGCGGTGTGTGTCATATAATCAGGAATTGTGATCAATTCAGTTTCATATACCTAAGGTTCAAAAATAAATAAAGATCCAGCTCCCGTCATAGTATTTTACATAGATCAGACACTCAAAAGATGTTTTAGGAGTAAAGAGGGGACTATTTTGAACAATGATGTGAAGGATGGCTCAGAGAGAGAAGCAAAGACCAACAAAGAGTGGGGCTGTAATGCAGACAAGACTCAGCAGAGGAGGGAGCTGGGGGAGTAGGCAAGAAGAGGGGTGTCTGAAGATCCAGAACAATGCAGGATCTACAGGAGTTGGTGACTGGTTCACTGTGGAGAGGAGTCAAAGTTGGTAGCCAGGTTCTTGTTTCCCAAAAACAGATCATGAACCATCCTGTGATTCAGAGACAAAGTGTCTCTTGTTGCCTTCATCTCCCCAACATCTTATTACGAAAGCTCTCCAATATATAGACAATTTGAAAGAATTATATGGTGAACACACATACTCGCCACCTACCCTCTACAGTCAATGCCCAGGTATATTCCCCCTCATGTTGACCTGTCTGATCCTATCCATTCCTTCACTCACGCATCATTCCATTCTTTAAGGAAGAGTCTCTGTTCTATTGCAACGGGATTAGCTCAGTGGGAGAGCCCTTGCCTAGCATGTGCAAGGCCCTGGGTTCAATGCCCAGCACTGTAATCAATCAATCAATCGATCAATCAATTTAAAAGAGATGTCTCATTTCCTTAAACAGAGAAATCAAATGGTCTGCAGTGATCTCAAACTTTTTCCCTACCACAAGGTGGCTGAAGGACAGAAACTCCTTCAGAGTTATTTATAACATCATTCACATTAGAAATTAAGGGGATTATTCTAGAAACAAATACGTTGTTCTTAATGGGCGTTTATGGGAGCTTTATGGAGGTGGTAATTCACATCATTGGCATTTGGTCTGGGGTTTGGAAGTACACTCATTGCCTAGTGTTTCAAATTATTTACCATCCACATGGAGCATAATTAAATTCTGAGTGCTTCAAATAATACACAGACGTCTGTGACAATCAAAATCCACTCCTTAAATTACGTAGTACTTTTCCTTCTCTACATAAATCGCAGTCATAATTTGATGAAATAGGTCTGCACTTATGAAAATTCTTCCCCAAGGGGAAATAGAAGTCACGCTCGTTTCTTCCAGAATAAACAGTAAGGAGTTCCAAGGATCCTAAACCAAGTCAGTGGTGCCATTTGGGTTAATAATGTGGGCGGGATTCAGGTTTCCATACTAATTTCTGGAGAACAGCATCCTGTCACTATGTCATCTGCCCATTTCTAAGCACATGCCCCCTCTCCGCCCCACCCCCACCCCCATCTCTCATCTGTCTTTGTGCCAGCTGGTCCCTCTGCGAACATCCACTACCTTTTCCACCCCACATAACTATAACTCCCTCTCATTCTTCACTTGAGTAACAGTCCCCAAGAAACTTTACCTGATTCCAAGTTGAACTGTGTCCTCCACAGCACCAACATGTCCTTCTTTATAAATTCCCTGAGACCAGGGGCCATTTCTTTCATTGGTATATCCCCCATGCCAGCTACAGGATCCTCCACCCAGGAGCCCAGGCCATCAGAACTTCCACTATCTGGAATGTTCTTCCCTCCAAGACAGAGGGAATAAAAAGCCATGAGTCATGCAGTGGCTCTTGAAGACTTCCACTCACGTGCCACTAGCAAAAGCAAGTCGTGGGGCTATGCCTAACTTCAGAGGGTTGGAAGAAAACCATCCGCTATTCCACCTGCTCACATGGTTCCCTCTCTTTTCTTATCTCTCAACCTCACAATTTCCTCTGCCAGAGAAACTATACAACTCTCAATGTCCTTGGATTCATCTTAAGTGCCATCTCTCCCTAAAAGCCTCCCCTAGTTTATCTCCCAGCATCCTCTGAAGTCCCCGATGTATTTTCCCATTTCCATCAGGGTCTTTCAGTTTCTGTGCTTTTGGTGATGATCCAGACAAAGTCACGCCTGCAATCAGGGCGATCTGACTCTCAACCTTGACATTTTACCCCTCCCACTATGACATTTACCTGTCTGAACCCTATCTGTTAGCCCCTGATGGGCACGCACGGAATGGGAAATTGTAACCACACCTTAGCACACCTGGAATGACTCAGGGAGATTCTGAGAATAGGGAAAATATCTTTGGCACAAATATCTAGGACAATTGAATTTCAGAGGAACTGAGCATCTTTCCAAATCTCTGTGATTCAGTCAAGACGGTAGCAGAGCAAGAATTATTCAGCAAGGGATGCTCAGTCCCAAACCTTTCAAGTTAAAGATGACACACACGTGGCAATGGCCACAAAGGAACAGAAGAAAATCTGAAGGGCCGCCCTCTTCGAAAATTAATGAGTTTCTTTTTCTAGAGCAATCAGCGGAAGGCAACTCATGATTGGAAGACAACTCATGATTGGTCCCAACATGTTGCCAAGTGAAACTAATTGAGAATCACAGTAAAACTTTGATTAGTCAGGATGCTCCAGGTCATCGGATTTGCTGATGAATTAAAATTTAACTAGAAATTTCTATGGGTTTAATGTTCATTGCCAAATATGCCATTCAAATAAATGAAGCTATTATCCTTCTTTATAACTCAGTCCACTGAGTAGGACTTTACATCCCTCGAGGGTGACCAAGAATCTTGCCAGGCATCTGGATTGTCATGCATCTCTTGCTGTTCACCCCACCCACAATTTGTATCTTAAACTCACCAGTTCCCTATACACAATGGCAGTCCTTTGCCTCTGAGTTCACGCCCTTCCCTGGTCATTGCCACCTAAATATTTCTATCAATACTTATGCACTCCACTCTCATAAATTCAATATTCTGGCAAAGTTAATTGCTCTATTCTCTAAGTGCCCCTGCAACTTTTTTTTATGTAATTTAATATCTGTGTGTGAACTACCTCTCTTCCATTGGATCCCATTTTAATGGAATTTTCAATACAGATAAAAACCACAATTAACCAAAACCCCTCAAGAGGAAGGCATGTATTTTACATAATTTTGTATTCAAAGCTACATGTAAGCACAGTACCTGGTGACATCAGGTACTCAATATTTGTTAGGTGAATGAATGAATGAATGAAAGCATTGTGTGTGTAGATTAACGCAATACAAATGTTGGAATCTCAGCTGACTCCAGAGCAACCTCAAAAGTTTATGTAAATATAAATAGATACAGATACTGATATAGATGATATAGATGTAGATGATAAAGATAGAGATAGCTCCAGGTTCAGAATAATTTTCACATCGAGTGACCTAAAATCCCAGTGAATTGAAGATTCTGATTAATAGAGATCTAAATTAGAATTGGAAATAACTTTCTAGACATGTTTTATGGGTGCATAAGGGCTACATTCTTAATTTTCAGAAAGTACAGTGTGTTTTGAGATCTTGGTCACTTTTGCCTGCCTGGTTTCCATGCCCCCTTCCTTAGGTAAGAGAATGTCAATTATTCTTCAGAGAACTCCTAGACAAGGAGTGGACAAAGCTTGTCCTATACACCCTTTCTTCCTGTAATTTGAAACACGAGCTCGTGAATACAAGGACCGAAACTACATGGGATTTTCATTGCTACTGTCTAGCTACCCTGGAACTCCCTGGCTCCTGTCCTTCTGAGGCCTCATTATTCAGCTGTTAAAGATGTGCAGAACTGGGTTTCTGTTGCTTGCCACCAAAGAATCCTGACTGTGCTGATGCTGAAGACCCCCCACTTAGGTCTTCATCCCTCCCTGAATTGCACTTCCAATAATACCCTGATGCCACTGCACAAGCCAAGAAAAACAAGTTGACTTTTATACCACGGGCATCAGAATCCAGAAGGGCACTTGAAGGATACTTTATTAATCTCCTCCAAATGATACCTGAACAAAAGAAGAAACTTGTCCGGTGCCACATGGCCAACTGGTGATAAAACTGAGGCTAGAACCCAGGTCTCTGAAGCCCCAATCTAATTCTCTTTCCATTTGTACCCAACACAATGACAACATCCCTACATACAGAGTTCTTCATAGGAATATTTACATCTCGAAATGTCTTATAATCAGTCATTAACAGGTAAAGTGGTTGTAAAAAACCAATGTGTTACGTATATGTTAAGTTGCTTTACACACAACTATTCTTAACATGTGCAGATTTTATTAGGTGCATTTTTACTGCAGGAGGAAAGGAGCATGATAGGGTGAATCAGTGCCTTCCTGCTTATTTGCTTGACAAGTCTATACCCTAAAACCAATGATCGCCTACATGGAATAAACTAGCGTAGGCTGTGATCCACATCTTCATGGGAGTAAAGGACCACTTCCAAGCACCACCAGGATTGAACTGCCTGATGAAACAATGTGTACATGCCTACTTCTATTTTCCTAAAGAATCATCTCAGTGCAGTGGGTCCTCCTGATTCTATATCATCCCAGGAAAGCTCATGGCGTTTGAGAAGGGAAAGAAGGATAAAAGGAACCTTACTTTGAATATTGGACTCAACTGTCAGGCTCTTCAGGGAGAGTGAATTGGACGGGGAGTCTCTTACATGGCCAGGCCCTTCTTTTCTTGTCAGCATAATCTATTCTCCAGAAACACTTTACCCAATCATATCAGCCACTTCTCCTCATTTTTTCCTGGGTTGCCTAGTTGCACTATTCAATATGGTACATAAAACTACTCCAATTTAATGTTAATTAAAATTAAGTAACACTAAGAATTCAGTTTCTCAGTTGCATTCACCACCTCTCAACTGCCCAACAATCCCAAATGGCTAGTGGCTGCCATATTGAATAAGACAGATAGAGAGCATTTACCTAACTGTGCAAGCAACTTAGAAGCAAGTTCAAACTCCTTACTGAAGCCAGTAAGACGCTGTGCAATTCCTTCCTTCCCACATCTCTTGCCTCATTATGTGTCACTCTCGTCCTTACTCATTTGGTTTCAACCACTCTAGCCTCTTATTTGGTTTTAGAACTTGCCATAACTTCTTCCCACCCCAGGACCTTTGCATCTGTGGTTCTCCTTGGCTGGAACACTTTTCTATATCTGCTCTTCTCGGCTTTCAAATCCTAATTCAAATATTGCCTTTCTAAAGAATCTTCCCTGACTGCCCTATATCACTTGAATATTAGTGATTAAATTGTTAGAAATGTTAGAAATATTCACATTTACTTATTTCACTTTTACTTCCACATTCCCCCTACATACATACACACACACACACACACACACACACACACAAAGAATATACATTCTAAAACAGCAAAGATTTTGCCTAATTTATTTACAACCATATCCCATGTCTAGAACAGTGATAGGCAGAGAAGAAGGGCTCAAGAGAATTTTTTGTGTGGAATAAATAGACTAAATATAATACAAAGACAGGGCAGAATCCATGGGAGAATCCTCTGAAGAGAAAACTAATAGAAATAACCCCATGGGTACCACTAAATTGAGTTGAGCACTGAGCTGGAAAGGAGAGAGGAAAAATCTGCCAGATATCGGCTTTCTCCATTCTTTGCAGGGTTTTCTTCACTTTGTTGCTCTGATTAATTGCACTGAAGAGCCACCCTAACAACGATGGTGGCATTAATAATAGTGGCGATCATAAAAATAATGGGACATGGTGCCGGCCCCTGGTGCTCAGGGTCCTAAAGAGATGATCCATGCCACAGCGCAGGCTGAGTAAGGAGATTCATGAATTTTTTAAACAACAGCATCCCCAGAGCTCTGGAAGGATGCCTGCCTCCCCAATTATGCACCAAATTAGGCCACAGTCTCCCCCCAGCCCCACCCCAGGCTTCAGAGGCTGACTCATGCTTCATGGGAAGACCTTTCTCCCATTCAAGACCGGGCAGCCAGCCAAGAGACAAGCGGGTTTCTGCCCGCCTCTCCGACACAGCCGGGCACAGCCTCCATCTCTCCACAACCTCCTTCCCCATCTGTGATCACAAGTGAGCTCAGCTTCCTAGCTCCTGACAAAGGCTTTGGGATTTACTAGACAGCCCCGCAGAGCAGGCCAGCTGAGGGTCCTCACCGCTCTCCTTGCACAGTCGGGAGCCAGAGGGCAAAGGAAGACAGCAAGCATCACCATTCACACATTTACCCCAAGGTTTCGGTCTTACCATGGAAAACTAGCCCCTTTGAAGATGGTGCTAAAAGGAAACTGTATACAGAGCCCGTGTGGGGGTCTTCCCACAGTCCCTGCCTCCCCCTTCTCTCCAAATTCTGATGACACTGTCAAACCACATTCCTCAATTAGTCCTAACTTTCCATGTGATGAGTGTCCCATTCGTTCATTCAAAAAATATGTGCAGGCCTGGTGTGTATCAGGTCCTGTTCTAGCCACGGGAGGTAAATAAATGCCTTAAGCAGCTTAAAATCCTTGCCTTCATGGGCTCATGTTCTTCTAAGCCCGCTTTAAAACAGACATCCCTGAAAAATAAAAGATATCACCTATTATTCTTTCTACTGTTATTATTGAACACTTCAACACATAAAAGGAAGTAAACAATAACACAATGAAGCCCTTTCATTCCCCACTGAGTTAAATACATTACAAAATTATGAACATACATCAAACCTCTTCTCTTCCCCCTCCCACCCCAAGACATCCACTATCCTAAATGAGGTTCCTCTGCATAATTTTTAAATTTTTAAATGTGTCCTAATTAATTAATTATATGTGACAGAAGAATGCATTTATGCACTTTGATAAATCATATATAAATGGAGTATAAGTTTTCATTTTCCTGATTGTACATATTGTAGGATCACATCAGCGTAGGCTGAGGAGTCCATGGTAGCGTCACCACAGATTCCGCTGCAAATAGAACACAGATCAGCAAACCCAGTGCACCCCATTTTTATAAATAAAGCTTTATTGGAACACAGCCACACTCACTCATTTATATATTTCTAAGGTTGTCTTTGCACTTCGGTGGCAGAGTTGGGTAACCGATAACACAAGGCTCACAAGTCTGAAATATTTACTATCTGCTTCTTTACAGAAAAGTTGCCTATTTCCTTTTCACGTCAATGAAATCACAGCACATACACCTTTGTGTCTGGCTTCTTTTACTCAACACTGTGTTGTGAGATTCACACGTGTAATGGTAGTTGTTCATTCTCGTCGACAGGGGAAGTTCCATTTTATGATTACAACTTGATTTATTTATTCATTCAAACTCTGATGGATGCTTGGGTTCTTTCCCACTTGAGACTCTTGTGAATAACACTGCTATAAACACTAATGTATATGTCTTGTGCTGTAGTTCATTCGTTGTAATTATTGTAAAGTATCCGTTCTGTAAGTATACCATACTTATTATTCACCCACAGTCAGTGATCCCCAAGGCATTACCTGGGAACTTCCCGCCCAGAGACTGATTTACTTTCTATGGGACATATGTAACCTGAACTTTGGAATTTACTTGCTATGGGGCATACGTAAGCTGAGTTTTGGGATTTTCAGGTGGTTCTAACACGCAGATAAAATAGGGAGCGACTGATGTGGGTTCTTTCCAGTTTTTTCACTACTACCAACAGCACCTCAATACTGAGTTTTGGGTTTTGTTCTTGCACATCTCCCCATCGGCCAGATTCTTTGGGACATACACCTAGGAGAGGAATCGCAGGTCCAGAGCACACAAGCATCTTCAACAACAGGGTGGTATCTTCTTTGTTCCTGGACCCTAGAGCTCATCACAAGTCCCAGCCAACAGATGGCACTCAGAAAACTTCCACTGACCAACTGAAATCAGGTCAGAACTCTAGAGAAATCAGACAGGCACCTTCCTTCCAGGAAATTGGACAGTATGAAACCATCCAGGATAGATCTGAGTCTTTCCCAGGCTCAAGGCTCAGTAACCACACCTGGCAGCCTCCTCTAAGTCTTCTCCCTCCTCTCATTTATTCATTCAACAAATGTTTTTTCAGCACTTACTAGGTGCCAGAAAGGAGTGAGACAGGGGCTTCTCCTTCCTCAAGGAGACTAAGGTTTGTGAAGATCACTCGGGTGCAAAGGGGGAGGGAACTGGTGTGCTTAGCTTCCTAATCTGCAAACAGGGGTAATGACAGCTTCCTTGTGGGCTTCCTTGTGTTATAAGGACTGCAAGGCACAGCCCTGGTACACAGATGGCACTCATCGTTGCTGGCATACAAGAGGAAGAGATAAGGTGCTACAGGGACTTAGGTATGAGGAAGATCTCTCAGCAAAGAAGACCCAGAAAGGAGGCGATGGTTTTGGAGGTTGGTCTTGGAGGCCAGCGTAGGACTGAGACCCTGGGGGGCTGGGGAAGTGGAAGTTCTAGAGAGCAAAGTCTTAGGTGTGGGAACACGTACGTATTCAGGTTACCTCAGCCACGCTCAGCCAGGAGCTCTTTTCATGCCAGGGGACACGTGGCAATGTCCAGAGGCAATTTTGGTTGTTGTAGCTTGGGAAATCCAGTGGACAGAACCCAGGGGTGCTGCTAAATATCCTGCTAAATAGGAGGTCCCCCACAAGAGAGTTATCCAGCCCAAGATGGTGACAATGCCAAGGTTGAGAGACCCCAATTTCAATGTGACAGAGCATGTGGTTGGTAAGAAAACTCCCCCCATTACTCCAGATAAGCACTCCCTCCCTCTGCTCTATTTTGCAGCATAAACTACCTTTTATCACTCATTTCAAGCACAATATGTCACCATGTATTGCGCACTTACTATGTGAGAGCAGGGTCATCTACAGAGAGAACTGAGCCTCACAGATACCAAGGCCACAGGCTACAGTGGATTCCGGCACCTGCAGGCCCCACTCCAGTCTGACTCCCCCCAAACAAACTCCCAGGTGACCCTAGAGGCCAGCTGGGGCATACTTATTTTTTTTTTTTTCCTGAGAAATTCAGGGTTGGTTCATCCAATTCCAAGTCAGTTGGTAGAAATGTCTCGCGAGCATGTCTCCAGCACATGGTCAAGTGCCTCACATACAGTAGGTGCTCAACTAATGCAGAAAGGAGACGAGTGGGAACCAGGGACTGGCAAAGGGGTATCAATGGCCCCTGAGTACAGGGTTTCTTTTTGAGGTGATGAAAATGTTCTGAAATTAGATCATGGTGATAGGTACACAACTTTGTAAATATACTAACGACCCTGAAATTTTATACCTTAAAAAGCTGAAATTTGGGCTGGGAAGATAGTTCATTTAGTAAAGTACTTGACTTGCAAGCACAGGGCCCTGGGTTCCATCCCCAGCACCGCAAAAAAAAAAAAAAAGCTGAAATTTTATGTTAATTATGTTATACACACATACGTGTCTGAAACAGTTTGAGCAGAGCAAGAGTACAAATACATCATCTCTTCGAATTCCCCGGGGGCCTGAGCAAAATGATGACTTGGTGACATTGATGGATCAAACCTTGCAGGCAGGAGAAAGACACATGTCCATGGCAGCCATTCATAGGTTTTCATATATACATACAAATGAATAAATAGATGAATTGGCCTAAGTACCTACTAGAAGACATCCCTGTTATCAGTGATCAGTTAATTAACTCCCATGATGACTCATTTTAATTGCTCATTTATGTAAAACTCTAATAGATACATTATCTCATCTGAGCCTGTGACAATCTCAAGAAGTAAACAGAGCAGAATTTACTCCTCATTCTCATTGGGGGAGGAAACAAGGCGCAGAAAGCTCAAGCAACTTTTCTGAAATGAACACAGAGAGAAATACATTATTCTTGAATTCTGTTGATCTGTTCCTCCATACTTCACAAAAACCTTCACAATCTGGTGAATTCTTTCCATCTCCAGCCAGATTGTGTGTCTGTAAAATATTACCCTTGACCAAGGCACAACATCTGACTTCAAGCAGGGCTACAGTATAAATACATCCTGTCTTGAGTTTCCTAGAGGCTGAGCCTTCAAGACAAAACAAAGGTGTGGTGACACAGACATAACTAGATTGAACCTTTCCTGAAGACAACCACGTCTTTGACATTTTTGTTACACAACTAATAAATTCTCTTTATGACTTAAGTCAGTTTATATTTGTGTTGCCAAAAAGCAGAAAACTCCAGTCTTGAATGATACACCATCACCCCTTCTGTTTACATTATATTTATGGTGTTCCATCAAATTAATCTGGAGCCCTCTTTACCTGATTGGGCAGTAAATATTTATGGAGTGCCTGCTGTGTCCTCAGGCCTTAGGTCTGAAGACAGTGGACATATTCTTGCATCCTTCAAGATCAACTGTCTGTATCTCGGATCTGAGTTCTTTTCAAATGCAGAATCTCTGGCGATCTCTGGCAAAGAACTGATTCTTAACGTATCCAGCACAGACCTGGGGCCAGCCCAACTTCAGCAGCAATTTGTTCTAATGAAAACCATGATTTGTCAGTGTTATTAATCTGCAAGCAGCAGCCTTTGAAGATTCCTCCTTTCCAAGGAGGTTTTCATTTAGTTAATTACGAGGCTATGACTTGAAGGGCTTCCCAAGCCCCCTCAGTCAGGGCTTGTAGGGAAGGGATTACGTGAATGATTTTTCTCTGGGCTCCCACATCCAGAACATGTGCAAAAGCTTGTTTTAATGCCTTCTGCCTGAGGTGAGTACAATCTACCTCTGGACCTTACTTCTCAGCCTACCTTTGACAACTCAGCTCGGAAGCCTCCCTGTCCCTCCCTGTCCCTGGGAGCCAAGAAGGGGAGATTTCAATCCCAGGTGGGCAATTTCCTAGCCCTGAAACCATGAGCTGGTCATGTAACCTCACTGTGCCTCAGTCTCCCCATCTGTAAAATGGGAGAAGTAAGAGAGGCTATCTCCTAGTATTATTAGGAAGATTTAATGATACAGAACATCTGCGAAGGCACTTGGCATGTAAGTGCTCAGTTCATGCTAAATATTATCATCAGTTAATAATTAATTATCAATTCTCACTATTATCATTAAGAGTCGCTGAACAACCTCATCTCCCCTGAGTTCTTGGCCCCCAGGGTTGTGGCTGTAATGCCCTTATTACCTTCACCCTGACATGTGGGCTATTTATGCCTGAATCACATCTCTCCTGCCGCACTGGGAGTCCCTGAAGGCCAAGACCGTGTTGCTTGCCCCTTTGACCTTGGGTGCCCAGCTGCTGTTGAAAGTGGGGGCTGGGAATGTTGCTTTGATGATCTCCCCTTGCCTCCAACTAACTGGATGGCCTGGGCAGTAACTGTAGGCAGGTGGGGCGTGGCTGGAGGAGGGGGGGGGTCGCTGTGAGTGTGCCTTTGGGGTATACATGTTGTCCCTGGTGAGTGGAAACTCTCTCTTTGCTTCCTGATTGTCATGTCCTGAACTGCTTTCCTCCTCCACGCCCTTCCTCCATGATGTCCTGCCTCACCTTGGAACACAGCAAGGAAGGGGTCAGTCGCCTATGGACTGAGACCTCTGAAACCATGAGCCCCAAATAAATTTTTCCACTGCTAAAATTGTTCTTGTCAGGACTTCTGGTCACAGAAGTAGAAAAACTGACTAAAACATGGACCCAAGCAGAAAGGGACATGATTGAACAAACATCAGATAGCTTAGAGAACAGACCAGAAGGCTGAGAACCAGGCTTGGCCTTAGGACTGGGGTCAGGGAATAGGAACAGGCCCCCTACTTGTCTCCCTGAGCATCCTTGTGGATGTGCAGATCACTGAAGAGGCCAGGCTGTGGGAGAAGAATTCGGATGGGCTCATCCTGGTCAAAAGGCTGCCCTTCAGTCCCAACAACATGCACCTGGTGAGAGACATGATTCTCCCAAGGTCGCCATACAAAATTCAGGCGGGGGGCAGGGCTTAAGAAACAAATTCATGGGTCACATTTAAGGAGGTCAGAAGACCAAGGGCAAGGCCAGAGCGTGTTTGGTTCCTGGTGAGGGCTCGGCCCTCTTGCACCCTGCCACCTTCTCCTGTGTTCTCAGAGGGCAGAGAGAGAGAAGACACTATCCGCCCGGGGGAGCTCCACCCTCCCGACCTCCGCTCACCCAACTTCCCGCCCAAAGGCCCTTCCAAACATCAACACCTTGAAAGTCAGGGCTTCGACACGTGAGTCTGGGGGGACACAAACTTCAGTCCATAACAGTGACCATGGCAAACATCGTCCGCACCACTGGGTGACTGAGAAAGAAAGCAAGGAAGCCGGGGGCTGACAGCAGCCCCCAGACACGGCAGACCAACACTGGTTCCCACCTCCACGGGCAGGTCCCCGAGCCTCCGTTTCCTCCTGGAGACCCCGTGTGTGCAGCGACCACAGCACAGCACCAGCCATGATGACCAGGGGCCCAGGGTGCTGCTTCCCGCCAGGCTGAGTGAGCCGGGCCAGTCCTCCGGAAGCAAGGCCAGCGTGGACGGAGGCCTCTGCTGGGAGCTCTGCTGCCCACAGAGCCGCAGGACAGGCAGCTGATCCCATTTTAATTATTCTTCCCAGGCCCCAGGTTCTGGCCGCTGGGCTGTCAGTCTCAGCCAGGCTGGAAGAAGGATCTCCCAGGCAGAGAGGCCAGTCGCGGCAGGTGTGTGTGATCACACCTGACAGTCACCCCACCAGGGCTCTGCTGGAACCTGCGGGGAGGGAAGGTTCTAGTGTGAGGCATCCCTGCGCCTTCCGGGGCCAGCCTTTTGGAATAGATGCGGGGCCTTCCTCCCGTCCTCCTGCTTCCTGCTCTGCTCTGCACCTGGAGACCCCGGGGAGCCTTCAGGGCTTGGTTTCCAGGGCTCCCTCCTTCTTCAGCCCCATGCTGGCTCCTTACACGCCTCAGACCTTTGCCCTGCAGTCCCTGTGACTCGGATACCACGGCCACTCTTCCTTCAACCATCTGTCATCCCCACTGGCACTTGGCTCCAGGGCCGCCTCTTCCGAGAAGCTCTGCGGCTGCTCGGGTCTTCCTTGGATTAGCGCACTGACAAATCGCAGTGTCTGCTTCTCTGCCTGATTCACCCCAAACACCACCGCGCCCTTTTGACCACTGAGCCCCCAGCGTGCAGGCTGGCACAGAGTGACTGCACAGTGAAGTAAGGGATGAATCTCAGGAGGAAGGCATGTCGTCAAGGCTGACGAACACCTGACAGCAGAGGAAGGAGGGCATCAGAAGTAGACTGGCTTCAAGCCGGAGCCCAGCAGCCAGGGTCCTGGAGGAGCTGCCCCGCCCTCCCTCCATCCTGCCCCCCAGACAGAGGGACCTGTGGCCCGCCCCTCCAGCCTCCCCGCTGCTTCAGCTGTGCTCTCCCCCTGGAATGCTCTCCACCCTCCCGCTGCCTGTCACACCCGGACACATATCGCAGGACCAGTTCGGCCATCTCCTCTCCTCCCAGGAAGCTGTCCGTGACTCTTTTCTCCTGTGCCTTCGAACTGCACTTGGGTCTCCCACCTTTCTGGTTTAAACTGCTCGTCACTGGCGGGCAGGAATGCCTGGAAGTGTCTGTCTGGCCCGTTAGAGGATGCTGCCTGAGAGCCAACGCCGCTCCTCCCTCTCCTGGTTCATTCGTGTCTCCCGGCAATGAGGACAATGCCTGCCCAAAATAGGCACTCGGCAAAGGGCCAGCAACTAATAAGGAACTCATCCTGCCCTCCACGGGGTGACTACCCCACCGCCCCGGCCTCGGTTTCCTGGCGCATGATATGAGGGTGATGAGTTGCGCAGTACTGGAAGCCCTCCCTGGCGCCTGGCACACAGTACCTGCTCAATAAAGTGAGGTAAGCTCACTTTCCCATGCCTCTTGCCCTCCGCATTATTTAATGTTTGCATCATAACCCGTCTGTGTGGTTCAACAAATGATAAGACACACGGAAGTCTGGCTCCCGCTCCTGTGTGGTCTGTCTTGACCTCCGTGCAGTATACAACCATTTTAAGCCTTTCTTCTTTATCCTCCCATTGGTTCTTTTTATGCAATATACATAAATTCAAATACATCCTTGCGGTGATTTGACCGTGTTCACCCATAGTGCATGCACTGAAAAGGTAATTCCTCAACCGCAGGGACTGGGGAGGTGCTAGTGGGAGGTGTGTGGGTTGTGGGGGTGGAGCCCTCAGGCTCAGATCGATGACTTTCTTTCAGGAATGGATGAGCTATCACAGGAGCCCTTCCCCCTTCTCTTCTGCCTGCTTGTGCCCTCTCTGCTCCTCTGACTTCCACCATGTTATGAAGAAGGACAAGGCTTTTGCCATATGTGGCTGTCTGAGCTTGGACTTTCCAGCTTTCCGAACCATGAGCCAAGATGAACTCCTTTCCTTTATGAATTACCCAGTCTCAGGTATTTTGTTACAGTCACAGAAAATAGTCCAAGACTTGTCAGTCTTGTACCCTCTCCCCAACACTGTTCTGTCCTCAGTTTTGGCCATTTGACGTGATCTTCTGGGGACCTTTCCATATCAGGACACAGAGATGTCCTCTCTCCTCATTCCATCAGTGAAGCAGGCCATCGTGAGGATGCAGAGTTTATTTAACACGCACCCTATTGCCGATGGATGGTGCCGCCCACGCTTCAGGCTTGAGTGACCTTCCTGAAATAAAAGTGTGGCTGTGATTGTCCTGCTCAGACTCCTTCTGTGGGTTTCTACTGCTCTCGAGCGAAACGCCACTTCTTCTGCATGACCTCTGGGATTTGCAAGTGTGTGCTGACCTCACCCTGTCCCCTCCACTGGCCTCCTGTCCATGCCTGTGAACCCCAGGCCACTCCCCACCTCAGGGTCACATACAGTCCCCTCTGCCTGGACCACTGCTCTGCCCCTCCCTGCCTTGGCTAATCTTCCCCCCTCGCCTCCCAGGGCAACCCCAAACATCAATTTCTCAGAAAGGCATCCCCTGAATGACCAAACGTCCCTGCTTTGTGTCCTCTGGCAGACATTCTTCCCTTGCTGCAGATAAAATTACACAATAGGTGCATGGCTTGCTGTGTCAGGTCTGGGCCCCCCACATAATCAGAGCACCATGAGAGCAGGAAGCATGTTCCCTTCGGTTCATCGCTGAATCCCCAATACCTACAAAGCACTTGGCACTTTATAGAAAAGGGAGAAAAGAGGGAGCGGGGAGGAAGAAGGGGAGGAGGAAGGGGCGGGAGAGAAGAGGAGAAGAGAGAGAGGGAAAGAAGAAAGAGTTGGGGGGGGCAGGTGAGGGAGGAGAGGGAAGGACAGACAATGAACTGGTCATTAGCAAACTCCCTGCACCTGGCACTATGCTAGAGGCGCAATAGAGGGAAAGAGACTGATAAAGAGAACAATTGCTGCTTGCAGTCCAGCTAGAGATAACGCATTTACATAAGAAAATGTAACTAGAGTTCAAGGCTACACAAGATCAGGGCCAGATGCCAAAAGAGAGCAAATGAACACAGGGAAAGTGAGGCCCACTCTGACCTATTTTTAATGCACTTCTTCAAAGGTTCCATAAATATGTGGTCCTAAGTACTATATAATTAGAAGAATAATTCCTACTCCTGAAGGAAACAGTTAATTTTAAATGTAAACTATCTCTATGTGGTTGGGTTTTAATCTTAGAAGAAACATTTTGATTCAAAATAAATGCCATTATTTTCTTACCCAAAACTTGTATTTTGAGTGTTGAAATTTTTTGCTTGATGGTGAACAGCAAAAAGGCCACAGGCATGGGGTAGTAAGAGGTCTGGGGTCCCCTGGGCTTGGACACCAATGGGCGGGGTCACCTGGAGCAGGTCAGTTCACCCCACAGGCCTCGGGTTTCTCCTCTACGCATGGAGCTGAAGGGAATGATGGGGTGCGGGTGTTCCGGCTCTGATAGAGGTTGTCTCCCTGCACCCTGGTTATTTAACTCCCACAGAGGGGGCCTTGCCTCTCAGGAGTCTGAGCCCCACTTATGCTCCAGCTTCCTGGAGGTGCTTCCTCCTCCTCAGAAAAGGACGGTGGAGGATCCATCCGAGGTCTCCAGAGAGTCTGCAAAGCCCCAGCCTTCCCCAGCCCTTGCTCTGCTGCTAGAGACACACCAGAGGAAGCACCTGGCAAATGCTTTCTCAATAAGCAAAATGAAAAAATGAATGAATGAACAAATTCATGAATCTTGCCTAGAAACACAGCCCTGCTCACGTGCACCTTGCACAGGAAGAAACTGCACCCAGGTCTTGCACTCCATTGCTTGCTTTGGAATGAGGTTTGTTATTAACCCAATAAAATGTTTATGGGATATCTATTATAAACCAAGCACAGGAAATCCACCATTAAACAAACAAATCCAAATAAGCTCTTAAGTCATAAATCAGACCATGTTCCTTCCCAACATAAAATCCTTCAATTGTTTCTCATTGCACTAAATAAATGATTCAAACCTCTCACCACGGCCTTCAAGGTCTCAATCAAGGATTCTTTCTGACATTATCGGCTGTCACAATGTCCATGACACACTGTACCCAGCCACATTGGCCCAGTTGAGAGAAGCCAAACCATGGCCAATCCTTAGGGCCAACTTTCAGAGAAGAAAGAAAAATCGGTCATCCCTTTGTATCAACAGATTATAAATCATCAGACTCAACCAACTCCAATAAAAAATATTGGAAAAACTGTACTAGACTTTTTTCTCAACATTATTCCCTGAATAATACAATATAGCAATCATTTACATACCATTTATATTGTATTCAGTATCATGAGCAATCTAGAGACTAAAGTATATGGGAGAATGTGTGCAGGTTATATCCAAATACTACATCATTTTATATAAGGGACTTGACAATCCATGCATTTTGATATCCTTGAGGAGTCCTGTAACCAATCCCTCATGGATATCAAGGAAGAACTGTTCTGTTTGTTGGTGTAAGGTGCAGAGATGGGGATGTTTGTTATGCAGCATTATTGTCATAATAGCTGACTGACATGGGATACTGTCATTTACATGTTACATGATCCTAGGAAAGTCACTTAACCTCTTTGAACCTCAGTGTGCTCTACATTTTTCTGAAGATATACTCATCTCTTCTCACCGGATCTCAACAGGTACAAAGGGCTTTGAAAATGGTAAACGGTGAATGCGGGTACAAGATGTCATCATTGGCATCAGTTTTACCAGCCCAGACTTGGGGAAAGTCTGCTGCTGTTCTGATAACAGAGCAGGCGGCAGCAGGCTGACCCCAGGGCATCTTCTAGAAACACATATTGCTCCTGATGCACACAGACCTGAATCAAGGCCCACAGGTCATGCAAACTTCCTCTGGCTTCCAAACAAAAGTTCAGGCTTCAGGGCAATTCCCAAGCCAGGAATCAAACAGTGTTTTGACTTCTAAGATCTCACCTGAAGAAACCCATCATGAATGTACACAGGCTGGAAGTGCCACAAAGTCCATTGTAAATTTGTTTAGAATAAGTGAAAAAAAATGGAAAGAAATCTAGATGTCCAACAGTAGGGAACTAGACAATCCATGGTGCACATCCATGCAATGAAATGCCACACCACCATTTAAAATCATGTTAGGTGAGAAACATTTTGCACACAGTGCTCCTTGGAACCCTACACAATCCACAGAGTTGATTTAGAAGCCCGTTTGGGCAAAAGGACCAAGCAACTAGACAGAATTTCAGTCCAACAATTTCTGGTTCAATCAAAGAGACTCAGCTTTTATGTGCATTATGGATGGAATGCTTGTACCCCACCCCACAAAATTCGTATGATGAAGTCTTAACCCCGTATATGATGATGCTTGGAGGTGGACTTTGGGGGTAACTAGGTTTAAGTGAGGTCACAAGAGTACAGACTGAATGATGGGCTTAGTGTCCTTGTGAGAAAAGGGACAGAGATCAGAGCTCTCTCCCTGACTACAAGAAGACTCAGTAAGAAGGCACTGTCTGCAACTGGGAAGAAAGTCCTCACCAGGGAAATGAATCAGCTGAACCTTGACCTTGGACTTCCAGCCTCCAGAACTTTGAGAAACAGATGTCTGTTCTTTCCACCACTCAGTCTATGGTATTTTGTTCTAGCAGCCTGTTACCGACTAAAAGTTTGTCTCCCTAAATTTATATGTTGAAACCCTCTCCCTCCATGTGACAAATTTGGAGGTGGGGCCTTTTGGAGGTGATTGAGAATAGACAAGGTCATAAAGATGGAGTGGTTGTAAAGTCACAGAAGACCTTGCTTCCCACGTGAGAACACTGAGAAGTCAGCCATCTGCAACCCGGAAGAGGACCGTGGCCGGAACCCACCCACACTGGCAGCCAGATCTTAGTCTTCCAGCCTGCAGAACTGTCAGAAGTCATGTCCATTTTTCAGAAGACATCTAACCTACGGTATTTTGTGACAGTGGCCCAAGGAGACTGACACTGCCTGAGCAGACCGAGGAAATCTGCCATAAATTTGTTTCCAATAAATGTGGTTGTAGAAAGGTTTCAGGCCACTGCAAGAAGTTTGAAGCCATCGCTGGAGAAGCATGAGCTATAAATGACAAATAACAAAACAGCATTCTCGGTATGATTTTGTTTGTAATGAGAGAGAGAAAGAGAGAGAGAGAGAGAGAGGGATTAAACCTCTTCAGAATAACAGCATTTAATCCCTAAATGAGAAGATTAAAGGTTACTTTTGATTCCATCTCTTTGTTTATCTAAATGTCATATACATATATACGTGTGTGTGTGTGTGTGTGTGTTACATACATATAAAACTTTAGTAATAGGATACAATACACAAATACAATTGTTTGTCCTGTAATAAATAAGACAATGTGGACTCTGTGGAAAAGCAGATTGAGTCTTTGGGACCTGAGTTAGTTTCTGGGAATGCAGTCCTTCCCCTAGCTCAGCACCCCAAGGGAAACAGACATCCAGAGGTCACACCCGCCCAAAACCTGGATGAGTCGGTCTCTGAGGTATGATGTGCACCATGTGGTAAGAAGGTTGAGGTCAGTGGGGCCACTAGGCAAGGAAACCAGAAAGTAATGACCACAAATTGAACCAAACTGAGAAAGAGAAAAATATGTGTGCCTGAGCATCGGTGGCCCTCTGGCAATCCTGACAGGTCCATTGGCTGTGGCCCTTGTCAGGGAGAGTGGGGGCCGTCTCATAGGAAGTAGAAGTCATCGGTGGTGGAGAAGACTAAGCAGGTGCCTACAAAGCCCCCAGGAAGAAACCAGCGGATTCACCAGGCAGGATGAAAACAGCAACCCCACGTCCTGGCTTCAGTTTTCTCATCTGTTAAAAGGAGATGGCGCTGCACCGAGCCACTGCTAGGACAAAACACAGCGTGTACGGAGTCATCCGCCATATACCAGGTGCACTGTAGGTGCTCAATAATGCATTTACGCCGTTCCCACCCTCCAAGTGGGAACAGGACAGTGTACCTCAAAAGATGAGCCATAGAAGTGCAGTATTCAACCTTGTGGGCCCCAAGTCAGGGTCCCTGGGCTGTGTGTGATCACCAGGTACTGTCTGCAATTCAAGAGGCACTGTCTCTTCTCTACGACCCTCCGTTTTTCATCTGTAAAATGGAACTAATAGTGATATCTACTTCACAAAGTGTTTTCTTAGGATTAAATAAGATAAAAACAGGAAATATTCAGCAACGAATCTACTCCACTGATAATAGGTACCTAAGAAGAATTAGTTGCTATTATTACTCATTAAAATATATAAGAATAAAAAAGAAAGTTCTGTTTCTACTGGGCTGATGGGGAAGGTATCAGGAACTGAAGGGATAACCTGTTCCCCTCAGACCACTTCCTCCACCACACACACACACACACACACACACACACACACAGCTGCCCACATGATCCTCCAACACCACAAATCCACCCAGGTCACCCTCAGAATCATGCAATGGTGTCCAGGGCCCTCAGGATAAAATCCAACTTCTCCAAGCCCACTTCCTGTCTCAGACACTCGCTTTCCCAAGTGCACCTCAGGCCATCTTTAGATCCCTTCCCTGAGCATGCCACATCTCTGTGCCTCTGCACACGTCATTCCTGCTGCCTGGTGTGCCCTTCCTGGGCCCTCTTTGCCCACTTCGTGTGTGTGCACACGCACAGGACTGGGGATTGAACCAATGGCGCTCTACCGCTGAGCCATACTCCCCGCCCTATTTTATTTTTGAGATAGGGTCTAAGTTGCCGAGACTGGCCTCAAACTTGGAATCTTCCCGCCTTAGCCTCCTGACTCACGGGGATTCCAGGTATGCACCACCGCACCCAGCTTCCTTCCACTTTCTGTGTTCCAGTACAACTTTGTCCTCATCCATCCAGTCTGAAATCATCTGTTCACTGTGGCTTGGCCCTTCATGTCATTCCCCTGTTGTCCTTTATAACACTCCCCAGTCAACCTGGGCCCCAAAGCCATGTGTATCCTCGGGCAGTAAGACAGGACAAGGCCTCATTTAGGTCTGCCTGCCCCTTGTTAGGGGCTCTGGGAGTAGATGGATGAACTGAATTGTCAATAAATCAGTGTCCTTATACCTCCTGTTGGTCAGGATCCTTTGGAACCAGGGTTCAAATCTCATCCTGCCACTGATGAACAGATGTCCTTGGGCCACTAACTCTGTCTCCCTATGCCTCAGGTTCACACCTGCCATAGGGGTCCCTCGTGGTTCTGTCTCATTGCACTGACAAAACTGAAAATCAGTCCATGCCTGTCAAGCACTCCCCAGCGCCCTGCACAGAGGAGGCACCCTACAAATATGGACTGCTAGTAATCTTGATTTTTCAGACCTCCTCTCAGGATGTCTCTTCCAAAAAAGCCTCTCCTGTCCCCCTATAGGAAAGAAACACCCCACCCGCCATCACTCTCTGATCCTCAGTCCTTTATTTTCTCCCAGGGTTCACCACTCCCTGAAGTTGCATACTTTACTTACTAATTTGCATATTCATTATTCATCATTCCCACCAGCATCTAAGTCAAGGCTGTGTCTGACTTGTACATAGTGCCTAAAACAGGCTCGGTGCATAGTAGGTGTTCAGTAAGCATCTGTGAAAGGAAGAGAGGGCAGGAAGGAAGAAGATGTGCATTCTGACCTAAATGAACAGGAGGATGTTGATAAGAGGACCCTGAAGACAGAGGAAACCATCCCGACATATCAATGGGTAGAAGCTGGGGAAACTGACCACATCATTTCAAGGACCCTCTGGGAGTTTCTTGGCATTTACCAGGAGAAACAGAGCCACAAGGCTGCCTTAGGAGATGCTCAGACCCAGCAGAGAGATTTGAGTCCAGCCTAAGCAGGTCACAGACAGTTCTCTGGAGACCAAAGAATCATTATGATGGATCAATTCCATCTTGAGAAAACCTGAACTGCAGAGCTGCGGTTTCCCCTGGATTTTGTATTAATTATTTCCTGGCCTAAGGCATTCTATGTTAATTGCTCTCAATTGAAAAACTCCATGTTTATATTTGTGTTAGCAAAAGCTGGGGGGCAGGTGGAGAATATGTCATTTAAAACAATCACGTTAGTCCCCAAGCCTCTCCTCCACCTTGCAGGGTGGACCAGTTGCACAGACCTTCGGAATACCAAGTAGCATCCCAGATGCCATATTGACACACATATGTTTCTCCCCTCCAATTTTGAGAAGGAAGTAAATGTTTGGTTTTGTTTTCTTTCCTTCTGCATATTTCTCCATCTTTAGACTCTGGTGCAGGAGAGTCTCAAAGTCCAAGTTCCCTGAAGTGAAGATCCCCTCTACCCCAGAACTTCCCAAAGTATCTGGAGGTCATGGGTAAAGTGAGGAAATCATCAGAAAAAAAAAAAAAAAAAAAAAAAGGAATTCTTCCCTAAACAGAAGAGAAATTGGAATATTGAGGACAAATTATGAGTGCATCTCCCCAGTTTCACTGCCAGAGTGATTTGCTCCTCTACCATTGCCACCCTCGCCAACGTGAGCACTGGCTGACCACAATACACTGAATTATTTTCTAGAGCAGGAGTCACAAACTACAATCCATAGGTCAAGTCCAGCCCCGACTGTTTTTGTAAAGGAAGTTCTCCTGGAACACACCATGCCCATTCATTTATGTCTAATCTATGGCTGCTTCCCCTCCACAACTTCAGAGCTGAGTAAGTACAGCAGCATCTACATTTACTCCCTGGCCTTTTATAGAAAAAGTTTGTCACTTCTTCTACAGCACTGTTGTCCAACAGAAATACTGTGACCACCACATATTTCAAATTTTCAAGCAAACACATTAAAAAGAATTTTAAAAACAAGTGAGGGTTGTTCATATTATGTTTTATTTAAACCAGTATATTCAAGATATTTATTATTACAACATGTTATCAATTTTTTAAAATTATGAATGATGCTTACCCTGATTGTTTCATACTAAGTCTTCAAAACTGGATATGTATTTTGTATTTTCAATCATCTTCATTGAGACTTTCCACATGTCTACTGCTTAATAGTGGTGTGTGGGCATGGGCTACCATATTGAAAAGGACCATTCTGGAATGTCTTCTTTGGCTGAATGTAAGATGCCTCATCCAAAGATTTTACAGCCCTCTCCACCGGTGAAACCCACCAGGCAATGGAAATCTAAGAGGCCAATCCCATGGCCTCATACAAGAACTACCTCTGTGGCATGATTCATGTTCCCGAGTCCCTGGGTTCAGGCTGCGGCTGGCTCCAGTGGAGATCACAGGCTTGCCTCACTTGCTATTTGCCTGCCCCTGCTACTGTTGCTCCCTTCTGGATCTCTCCTGTGAGTACTCCTGGGAGAAATGCTTTGCACAAGAATCCCCATCTGAACTCTGTTCTGGGGAGCTTGTCTTAACACAGGGATTCAAGGGACAAATATGTATTTATCATCCATTAGACACTTAGCAATTGCTATCTTACTACAAAGCCAGAAGTAGGAAATATTATCTACATTTTAAGGATAAAAAAATCATAACGAGTATATACAGTCATATGATAACATAGTATGGAGTTACTAAAAATTATGCTTACACAAGCACGTGCAACAACTCAGTGCTGATGATGTATGTTCATTGGGGAAAATAAGACAAAACTCTACCATAAATATAAGTCCTTTCAAATATGAATGTTGGGAGAAAAAAGTTCTGAAAGGCTATTGCTAAGGTCACAATGGTTGTGTCCTCCCAAAATTCATGTTGGAATCCTAGCCTTCACAGTGATGGTATGAAGAGGCAGGACTTTGGGGAGGCGACTAGAGGAAGCAGGTAGCGCCCTTGTGAACAGGATTAGGGCCCCCAATAGAATAGGCCCGAGGAAGTTTGTTCACCCCTTCCACCACGGGAGGACACAGTGAGAAGGCACCATGTATGAGAAAACCAGTCCTCCCCAGACACCAAATCTGCTGATACCTTGATCTTGGACTTCTGAGCCTCCAGAATTGTGAAAAATATATTTCTGTTGTTTACAAGTCACCATGTTATGTTGGGTTATAATAACCCAAATAGACTAAGGCAGAAATACAACATACCACAAATTATCAATAATTTGGGACAATTGAAATGGATGGGGGTTTCTTTCTACTTCTTACCATTCTATATTTCTGTTTCTCTAAGAAACTATTCTATATTTCTATCTTCTTACTATTCTATATTTCTGCTTTACTAAAGAAATTTGACTCCTTGTGAATATTCTGTCATATGTTAAAGAGCTTGCTTTGGTTTGGAAGCAGTCAAACAGGGCTTCCAAACCCAGCTCCACCACCTTCAAGTGTTAAGACCCTGAGCCAATGCGTTAACATCTCTAGACATCCGTTTCCGCATCTGTAAAAGGAACAATGTCATCTTGTAGAGTTTTGAGAGGATTAAGAGAGAATTTGTGTTTCAAGTGCTTAGTACATTGCCTGATACACAACAGGTTTTAAATAGAAGAATCTATTGGTAGATCAGTGAGGACAGGCCACCTGACCCCAAAGATGACAGTCATGACCCTACCCCTTCCTTCCTGCAGTGCAGCCTGCAGATTCCCATCCTCCTGCTCCAAACCCTCGCCATCCAGGTTGCCCCAGGTTCAGCGGCAGAACTCACGATAGGCAATTTTCAAAGAACAGTCCCTACTCCAGGGGATCACTCTTGCTCCCATCTCTGCATAATTATACCACTGAGTTCCATTTCTCGGGGGAACCAGGCCTCCATTTCACAGCTCCACACTAATAGCTTCCAGGGGGCAGGGAGTTCTTTCCTTCATGTGATTAATGAGACTTAAATTGGCCCAGTGATAGATGAGTTATCCTAAAGGCATCGAATATTTAAAACTGAATTCTCCTTTGACAAAAATAGTCCATGGATTTCAAGAGCTGCCACCCGGATGTCCCTGTGAGCCAGCATGTGATATCTGCCCATGCTGAATGAACTCTAGCTCAGCGCTCCCCAACACTGAGCACCGAGAGAGCCTTTTCTCTTTCCGCTGCTGCTAGGAGGGCAGAATGTGTGCTTTACATCTTTATCTTAAGTGACCAGACTTGTTTAGAGCTGCTCCAAATACTTACGTTTGAATGCACTTGTGTTTAGCACACCCTGGACCACGCACTCCTCTGATTAAGGGTTTGTAAATGGAATTCTTCCCTGGAAGTGAGCCTGACATGGACTTCTTCACTTGAACAGCACTGTCCCAGACACCCACATGGTCCTTGGAGAGAAGTTTCTGGGCCGTGCCCTGCTCCCTCCTGCAGTCTCACATCTCCCCGGGGGGTGCTTGCTGTCCCTTGCCTGCACTCACTCACGAGTCCCTGCAAGTCTTCCAGCTTCTTCTCCTCTAACCCAGTCCTCACCATTCCTTCAAGCCCCGGAGAGCAAGTCACCTCTACTGTGAAACCACCCTGGATTCCACTGAGCCCCTCCCTAGAGCAGGTGCTGGGAAACTGTTTCATCAAAGGCCAGAGAGTAAACATTTTAGGTTTTGAAGGCCACGCAGTCTCTTCACAATGATTCCACTCTGCTCTGCTGTTGTAGCCCAAACAGGCACAGGCAACATGAGCACCAGTGAGAATGCATGCGGTCTAATAAAACTTTATTTACAAAAGCACGGCAAGCAGGAATTGGCCATGGGCTCTAGTTTGCTGGGCTCTGCCCCATGGACCTATTGTGGCCACTATGACTGCCCTGCTCAGATCCTTTCCCAACTCCTGAGAATGTTGGCAGTTAATGGTTCACAGCTGCTCCCTCCACCTAGGCTGTTGGGAACATGCCTTAAAAGTTATTTTGCCCCTATTCCCTGCCATGGGGGACAGCCAGAGCCAGTGACTGACCAACACAAAGGTACAAGGTCAGCCACTCACCTCAAGTCAGGACCAACTTGATGGTACAATTCATCCTCTAGAGTTCCCCTGTTATTAAGCTGAAGTTACCTCAGCATCCTCACAGCACATATTAGTCCATTCAGGTCGCTATAACAAAAATACCATAGTCTGGGTAGCTTATAAGCAACAGAACTTATCCCTAATAGTTTTAGAACCTGGGAGTCCAAGACCAAATTTGCCAGCAGATTGAGCATCTCAGGAGGACCCTCGTTCTGATTCACAGACAGCCAACTTTGCTGTAACTTCACTTGGTGGAAGGAACTGGGGAGCTCTGTGGGGTCTTTTATAAGAGCACTAATCCCATTTATAGGGCCTCACCCTTATGTCCTCATCTGACCTCAGGCACCTCCCAGAGGCCCTATCGTTAATACCATCACACTGAGGTTTCTGATTCAACATTCGAATTTGGAAAGGGCACACTCAGCCTACAGCACAGGGCCACAATTAGGGAGTTCCCGTTATTGTCCCATTTGTAAGTTAGGACACCTAGAATCAGAGAATGTCCCAGTCACCTGTTTTACAAATGTGAGCAGCAGTGGCTCACATTTGGAGGTTGCTTGGATAGTTAATGGACACCTGTTGACTTGCCAGGAGAGTGTGGACACCAGTCTCCAAGATGCCCCCACTGAGTCTCACCTCCTGGAATTCCTACCATCACTAAGAATGAGACCTTGCAAGTGTATTCTCCAGCTCCAAACCGCTAAAAGATGGTAGCCGCAACCTACATCCTGGCTGTAATCTCGTAGAAATTCTGAGCCGGAGCTACCCAGCTAAGTCACTCCCCAACTCTTGATCCATAGAGACCATGCAAGTGAATAAACTATTGTTGTGTTAAGCCATTAAGTGGGTACTATGGTTTGAAGGTGTCCCCCAAATTCACCTTAGGTCTTCTTACTAGCCATATGTTGGTGGTATTTAGAGGCAGGGCCTCTGGAAAGTAAGGTTAGATGAGAGTAAGAGCCCATGTGATGGATTGGTAGCTTTATCAGAAGAGGCAAAGACCCAGACCCACATGCGCTCTTGCTCTCACCACGTGTATACCAGCTCTCATCTCCTGACAATGCCACAAGGAGGTCCTCGGCAGAGCCAGCACCTTGACCCTGGGGCCCTCACCAGAGCCTTGTTACTGAGCTCCCAACTCAACTGTGAGAAAATATGTCTTTCCTTTATAAATTACCCAGTCTTTGATTTTCTGTTATAGCAGCAGAAGAGAGGCTAAGACAGTGGGCTTAATTTGATATACAGCATTATATATAGTAGCACTCAATTGAAGATCAGGCACCAGTTTAAAAGAATGTGTACAAAAAAGTTTAACACAACAGGGCAGGTAAATATATAATTCTAAATAACAACCACAAAAGAATAGAGTTTACATTAAAAGGATATTATAATTTTAATTCCAAGGGCAGATTAATATTATCCACATTTTTCAAAAGAGATGAATTTGTATATACCATATTTGATTAGTCCTTACTCTAAATCAGGCAATCTGTGTGTAGTATTTTGTTTAATTCTCAAAAACAAAACCCTATAGATATTATTATTCCCATTTTAGGAAACTAAGACCCAAAGAGGTTATCTAACTTATTCGAACCATACAGCTAGTAAGTGGTAGAGTTTAGATTTGATCCCAAGACCGACTTTTCAATCTTGCTTTTGAAACCATTATTCCTACTGCCTCGGGACAAAATTAAAAGGAAATGCACCAACGTGTGTGCACTTCAGGGTTTTTTCTTCTTGTACTTTTCATAGTTTCTACAAGGGGCACCTATTATATCTGTGGTCAGGAAAAAATAAATTACTGTTTTTAATGGATACAAATAAAACAAAGGAAAAGTTCCCTCTTCCAAAGGAGACAGGAAATAGCAATTCCCACCCACTGCGATTCTCAAAGGGACGCCTGCTGGCCCTCAGGATGGGATCTTCTCACTGTGCGCTGTAGGATGAGGAGCACCAGCAGCCCCGTCCAATGTCCCGCAGCAGCCTCTGCCAGTGACCTGTCAATATCCCTTCAGCACAACCTCTGTGCCCAAGGCCGCTGGCTGCAGACGCAGGGGACTCTGTGCCTGGTAACCTTTCCCTCTGGCTAAAATCACACTTGGTCTCTGCACAAGGCAAACAGGAGCCAGAGAGTTAGTGCCCTTAGAAGCAGCCCATGGCCAACGTCGAGCTGGGGTTTGATAGGTAAAGCTCCCAGCTTCCTTAGTCCTCGGTTGCCACAGCTCTGCGGCATGTTCCAGAGTTCCCCAGGACTGAGTCTGGTGATCCGCAGGTGTCACTCACCTGATAACACACACTTCGTCTTGTCCTCTCTCTCTTGCTTCAAGCTACCAAATAGCACCTCCTGGGCTTGCCTCCCAAATAAAGCATTTGTACTCAAATCCTTGCTGTGGGCTTCATTTCCAGGGGAATCAAACCAAGGCAGCTCTGCAGGCATGTACATGGACACTGAAAAATTTCTTACATGTTTCCAAACAGCCATACCGAGGTGTGGAGGGTGCATGAGAAAACACTGCAGTTCCAAACCGCCATTCTAGTTAGAGACTCTGGGCTCTAAGAAAAGCCCATGCCCCGGGCATTTCACAGAACTCTACCCTCCCAAATTCTTTCAAACCTCTGTGCCTGTTGCGGACACCCCATTCTCTGGCTATTTCAGTCCAGGCCCTCCCTTGCAGCTCAAGATACAGCAGAGATTTTTCGTTCAAACTTGCAAGTTTACCGAGGAATACAAAATAACTCAAGGCCAGCTGGGATGTAGCTCAGGGGTAGAATGCTCACCTAGCGCATGTGACACTCTGGTTACGTACCTGGCATCGCAGAAACATTTTTTTTTTTTTTTTAAGTAACTCAACACTTTGGGCTCAGCAATATTCCAGGGAGAAAGCAATCATATTAATAGTAATGCCAAAAGCTAGCATTTTAATTCTTGTCGTATACCTGAGAGAGGAAGGCATTATGCAATATTTTTAAAATTTTTCAGTTCTACTAAGAAGAAATATAGCTGCTGAGAGGTCAAGACAGTCTAGAAATAGGAGTTCAAAGGGGACCAGTTCATTTAGTCAACAAAAATTTACTGAGCCTCTCCAAAGTGCCTACACAGTCAGATTGATCAGAGGCTGCCTCTCCAAAGTGCCTACGCAGTCAGATTGATCAGAGGCTGTGTCACAGGAAATAACACCTCTCAGAAACCACACTGGAACAGAACGGTGGTTTTCAACCAGGACAACCTTACACCCTTTAGGGATGTTTGACAATGACTGGAGACATCTGGAGTTGTTGCACTAGCGGGCGATGCTACCAGCCTCTGGTAAGTAGAGGCCGGGGGGCTGCCAACCCCCTGCAGTGCACAGGAGGGCCACCCTCAACAAAGAATTATCTGGCCCAAGAGAGCAACAGTGCTGAATTTGAAAACCTGCTAACAGAATGACGACCAACAAGTACATCAAGAATTTCAAGATGTGACCCCTGAGCGAGTCAGTGTTCATTATGAATCTAAAAAAATTGAGCTCTACCTTGCACAGGCCCCTGCCCATACCTACAGCAGAGGCATGTGTTTTTCAGTGGGTGTGCCCACAATGGAGCGGAGGTCCTGGCTGTAACCTGGGCCATGAGACACTAATCGCCTACCTCCTGCACATCTCCAAGCTCAGTGTGATGCTCAGTTTGCTGCCTATTATCTCTAACCAGCCCCACCCTCCTTCTGTAAGGAGGGATGCATTGATTTGTTGATTTAGTCAGTTTACACATCTTATCATTTATTTATTCCACCTCATTTCACTAAGAATTTGAGGCAGCCTGGAAAAGATAAACAAACAATCATATACCCAAAATAGGGAAAATATCAATTAGTACAGAGGTGTATAGGGTTTTTCTCCTTGTTGTTGTGTTTAGAATCTCTTCCCTGAAGGTCTCCCCTTTAAATTTTATTCACACACGTCTGTCTTCCTGTGTACACGCCTCCCTGTGTGTGACGATCCTGTCCCATCTGTGACATTTGAGTGGCGTTCACTCCACTCACATACAACAGTGAATACCTGACCCCCAACTGACTGACCAGAGCACCCCTTACCTGGTCAGAGTGATTGGTCCAGGGTCAGGCCTGTGACTTATCATAGACCAATCACAGACCTCAGCAAGCTTTTCTCCAAAGTTGTCGGGTAATGTGCTCACTCCTTCTTTGGGGTTGAGCATTAATAATAATCCTGGGCTAGGATTATCAGTTGCCACCATGCTGGCACATAAAAAGACTGGGGCCCCAAGATCTAGAGATGGAGAGACAAGACAGAGCCTTGAAAACAACTGTTGAGTTCTGGTTGTGCCTATGAGTCTGACATGACCCATTAAATTCCTCCTTTTGTCCTCATTAGGTTTCTGTCACTGGAACCTAAGAGATCCTGACATTGGACAGGGCATATGCCATGATGAGAGAAAAATGGAAAACAGGGAGCAGGAGATGAGGTTCCCTGCTCTTGGCGGTAGACAAAGTGGAAGAGAAAGTCAGTCAATTACATTATTCTCATTATGCCTGAATTGAGAAAGTTCACGCTCCTTAGGAGAAGCTTTTCCCCAGCATGCGCTTCTCAAAGCACAATAGGCTTTGTAGAGGGAACTACTGAGCGAGTCTGAGGATGGGATCCTCACTGATTGACATTCTTTGGTGAATTCAGTAATGGGATTTGTAGGGCTGCTGTTTACAGACTCTGCTATGGATGCTGAGACACTGGTCCTGAGGGACTGGACCAACTTGATACTGATGGATTTAGAGAGAGGCAAAATGGTCTGAATACGCTTGTTTCCGAGGTTCTCCCCACATTCAACCATTCCAGGAACTGCTATAATCCCCAGCCCTTTCCTGCCCTTTCCTTCTCACATGTAAGTTCAACTTCTGCATGATCCATTCTCCCCTAGCAAGGAGGGAGATTCAAGAGACTTGGGACATTCTTCCTTCAGAATGAAAGGCTGCAGAGAAGAAAAGTCTGGAGATTAAACAAGAGAGGCCCCAAAATCTAGAGGTGGTAGAGCCTTGGGGAAACTTGAGATCTGGTTGTGCCTACGAGTCTGACATGACCCACTAAACTCCTCCTTCTGTCTTCCTTAGGTCTCTGTCAATGAGACCTCAAAGATCCTGACTAGTACCTGCAGACCTGGGGCTGTCCTCGAGAGCGCCCCCTTCTTCACCTCCCGTCTCCATGATTAATTCAAACTGTTTGGATCTCACGCTACCATCAGGCTGTGGCTGCACTGAAGCTCTCAAATGGCTCCAGCCCAAATAACAGATTGTTCCCAGCAACCTGTCCTGACAAAAAAAATATCGCCACTCTGCCCCTGAACGTGCCTTGGAGCGTTCCAACCACGTGACTCGCTCGGGTGCCACCGACAAGGGCAGGTTTGAAGCAAAATATTATCACTGAAGCACCAGGGAAGACAGGCCTCGTTCTGTTTGTTTGTTTGAGTGACCCCAGGCACTCTGCCAAGGGTTCCACAGGCTTTATTTCATTTCATTTGTACAGTGATCTAAGACACTGGATGGTAACATCAATTCCCAAGGGAGGAAGGAAAGGTCACGTACCTTTCTGAAGGTCACACCAAGGGACCAAACCCACAGATGAGGATCCATGTGAGATGGACGCCAGGGCCCACACACTGGCCTCTGCCTCGAACCCTGGACAATGGGCATGATGGAACCAAACCCAGTCAAAGAACTTCTCGCTCCTGCAGTTCTTCCAACCAAACATTCCTTCCTTTTCCACAGGGTCACATGGGAATCAAACCATTGGAATATGTATTTGGGAAGGGCCAACCCTTAGTTATCTGCCACTTACCCCAGAGTAAGAATTAGTTAGCTGGATAGTTAGGCCCCTCAAGGCAATAACTCTCAAACGGTGGTTCAGGACTATCTACAGCAGAATCGCCTGGAAGAAGGACAGGCTGCGACGTTCCCGGAGCACAGCCCTAGTCCCAGACTGGCTTTCTCAGCCCCACTGCCCTCAGACAGGGAGGGTCAGCTGAGGCAACTTCAATCAACAAGCACCCTTCTGTGCAGGGTGGATTCCAGGTGGCTTCTATCCATCAGTGTGCTGTGATCTTCACTGAACAGCACACAGTGAGGACAGGGGGATACAGGAGATGGAGGAGGAAGGCTGAGAAAAGCTGATGGACTTGAGAAATCACCAACCAGGCAGATTTAGGAGTTCAAATCCCAACACCACTTGGACCAGTATAAACTCCTGAGTATGTTTTCCCTGGGGTTGACTTGAATAGTAAATCGGAGCTATAGTACATGCTCAAGAAATGATAGTTCTTATTCAACTGCAGGATCCCATTCCTAGTAGAGTTGGCCCTCCAGGCCCACGAGGTCTTCATATACAGGTTCAATCAAATGCAGACTCAAATATTTGGGGGAAAAATTGTGCCAGTGCTGAAAATGTCCAGATTTTCCTGGTCATTATCCCCTAAGGGATGTAGTGTAAGAGCTACTTACATAGCATTTGCAGTGTATTAGGTACTAAAGGTAATCTACAGGTGATTTAAAGTCTGCAGGAGGATTGCATAGGTTCTATGGAAATATAATGACATTGTATAGAAGGACTTGAGCATTCATGGGTCGTGGTATCTGCAAGGGGTCCTGGATTCCATCCCCAAGGATACTAAGGGACAACTGTATAACGTGGCCAGTGCATACCAGCCACCAACAACAAACCCTGCAGAGGAAAACTGATGGTGTAACCAGGGATATATCCAAAAAACCACTTCCTTGGATTTTTTTCCCTTTAATCTTCCCCCAAACAGCATCTGAGTGTGTGACCTCAGTGACTAGCCATCTCCATGCTTACCAGGAGCAGAAAGCATCCTAGAAACGGCACGGGACAAGTAGAAGTGACTGCCGCCCTCGAGAAGCTTACATTCTAGTTAGAGGGAAAAGTGGACAGTCCTGTGAAGACTGAAATACAGCACAAAACTCAAAACCAAAGATGACCAATCAGGCAAAATCAAAAGGCAGAATGGGAACTGGCCACTGGGAGTGGATAACCATAGGCTGACTTGAGCAGAAATAAGGCGACACTGAGGAGCCACGGGAGCTGAGGAAAAGGACAGGCTGATGACAGGAGGCTGAGCTGAGCTGTGCCCTGAGCCTCGGGGGCAAGGATTTATGTAGCAGGAGAGGAGAGTGCACTTCAGGGGAGACTTGAAGAGGACACTGACTGCCCACTGTGGTCTCAGTGTCCCCAGGGTGCTGAGCTTCTAGAACACCAAGAACTGACCAAGACGGGAGCAAGGCTGGCTTCCTTCTTCCCCTTCCTGGCTGGTAGGGGCCTCCTCCTCCTCCTAACTGGGAGCCCCTCTCTCACTCTGGAAGGGAGCCGCTAGTTCTTGAGGATCACACTTCCCACTTTAAGTATGGCATTAGCTCCCCCAGGAGAGAGTGGTGCCCACCGCCAAGGCCTCTGTGTGCTCCTCAAGGCTGTCAAGGGTTAGGACCCACCTCTCTGGATCCTATATCCCTCGCCTTCTAACGTCACATCTGGTACCGTCATCCGGGATCACTCCACAGACCATAGGACGGGCAAAAGATGCATCTCTGTCTAAACATAGGGATCGGGAATAATCTCCAGCATCTGAAAATGCACCCCCCCCCAAAAAAAAATCTGTGCATTGAATTCCAAGTCCCTGATGTGGCTGTATTCAGGAAGGGGACCTGAAAGGAGGTGATAAGAGTTAAATAAAGACACAAGGGTGGGGCCTGAAGCCAGTAGGGCTGGTAAGACGAGGAAGAAAGCTCTCTTCCCACTGTGTGGACACCCAAGAAGCCAAGGAGAGAGGCCCCACTAGACACCAACCTTGCCAACACCTTGATCTAGGGTTTCTAGTCTCCAGAATTGTGAGAAAATTAATTTCTGTTAAGTCACCCAGTTTGTGCTACTTTGTTATGATAACCAGCCCAAGCACCCTAAAGTATCCACCACCACATGAAATCAGCAAGGTGTAGAAATATCCCCACGTGGGGGCTGGGTGTGGCTCAGTTGTCAAGCACTTGCCTAGCATGTGTGAGGCCCTGGGTTCCATCCCCAGCAACATCGTAAAAAAGGTTCATAGATGTTAACAATTGCATAGACTATTATTGGGAGAACAGACAGTAAACTTATTCCCATGTTTGACTCCAAAGAGTAGGACAGGGAGTCAGAGGAGAGCGGTGCTTGCTCACACCTTTTACAGTGCCTTTTCTTCCTCCATGTACAGACTGACCTCTTCAGATACATAGACATTAATTTTTAAAGATGTGTTGTATGTAAATGGACAGACTGCCAAGGCCTAAGTAAGCTGTCCTGGGAAATTCCAAGCTCCACAAACCACCCAAAACTCACTTTGTAAAACTCCAGAATATATGAGCGTGGAGCAGTGCTAGGTTTAATCGCACAGGGGTCAAGCTGTAACAGGTCATGGGGAATCATTATCTGAAGGGGTATTTTCTGCCCCCGGATACAGTAGTAACCTCAAGAGACAGCACAGGGGTAGGGACAGTACTCTTGCCCCAGTGCCCTCACCCAGCCTGTGCTGTGCCAAGGGACGGACAAGGCTGTAAACAGGCGGGAGCCCTAGGGCAACATCATGGGCACCAAGGAGGGATCTCACAGAGCAGGAGAGCTCATGGAGTCTTGTCTTGTGCACAGATCTGAGGCCAGAGGGAGCAGCTACAGTCATGTTCAGCCAAGATTACCCGGTGGCTGTTTCTCTGGTTGAGCACCAGATGATGTAACTGGGTTGTGTTTAGGGGCCAAGTTATATGAAAAATGCATATCTTTAAATGCTAGAATCACACTCGGGAGAAGCTCGTGGGAAGAGAATCTGTCTGAGGCAAAAGCAGACTCATGTCTCCCATCTCACTTTCAGCATATGCTCATTGTATGGAAGGGGGGACAGAAATACTCACATTATTTATGTTACGCGCTCGCACTCAGCTCCCCGCCCCCAAGCCCTGTTCTGAGATCACAGAGTTGAATTCGCAGAACTCCAAGGCACGAGTGCCTCACCGCATTCCATAGTAAGGTAGGAGAACACGGCACTGCACCAACCCGCTTCCTCCTCCAGCCATGGAAATGATCGGCAGCAGAGCCCAACTGCTCAGCATCCCCCGTTTCCTAGCAACCCTCGAAAGGCTTTGGTGAAGGGCTGGAACAAAGACCTCATGGGCAAGGTAGTGGCAACCTTGTTTGAAATTGCAGGAGTGCCCCACAAATTGTCTTAAAAGTCTTCTCATACACCCTCCCAAGAACCTGACCCAACACCTGTTGCAGAAGCAGTAGCAGACGGCACAACGCCAGAGCTCCCAGAGGCCGGCTCTGAACTCCTCCGCCTGCTCTTCCAGGCGGTCGGCCTCAGCGCCCCTGGCTCCTGATGCAGCCCCTCCGGTCAAGCAAGGCTAGCTCTTTCCACCTGCCACAGCAGCCTATTGCAAGCACACTTCTCTATGGTCCGTGCGTCTGCTCCCACCTCCCTCCCTCAATACATGATCCATCTCATACTTCCCTGCTAATTACCTGATTTTCCCTCCCCATGATCACGAATGCCAATTTCTGCTGGAAATCGTCTATAGATTTCATTATTATGCCTAACTAGAGACACAAGGCAAACACACCCCCGCAGTTAAAGAGCACCGCGGGAGCTAAGCCACCGGGCAAGACAACAATGCAGAGAGCATCCCGATGTTGGTAGAATTAAACAGTATGGAAATGACTTGGACAGATATCAAGGCATATGCAATCCCAGAGGAGAAGAGGCCAGGACGGAGAGAGGATCTGTTTGGCTCTTTGGAGATTTGAGTGTTTTCCTTTCTAAATACCCAGAACCCTCTCCCGACTCTTTCTCCCCAGCATCTTAGTCTCATTGTGGAGATTTCTTTTCTCTCATTATGTGTGGCAGACTTGGTGGGGCTGCCAATCAAAGCGCCTGTTTGCCCTCACTAGCCGGTGGTTGAACATGTGACCCAAAGCGGACCAATCAGACTCTCCCTAGGATGTTAAACTTGAGTGAGCACAAAGAAAAAAGTTGGAAGGATTCTTATTAGCAGGGAGTACTGACAGAACCCTGGTTAGAGCTGTCTGGGTCCCTACCATCCCAGGCTGGGACATTCAGATGTTCCTTAGGTTCTGGGAACAAAACCATATTCTTCAAGAGTTCCCTTTTTGCTTACATTTGACAGAATTGATTTCTATTGCTTGTAACCAAAACATCCTGATACGGACTATTAACCCTGAGCTTTGAAGGATGTGAGAGACTAAAGTGCAGAGAGGAGAAGAAAGAAATTATTAATGACTTTGACTTTTGCTTCCTTTGGCAGGCTCTTTTAAGCAGTTTGGCTGATAACATTGGGACAAACATAAGCAAACTCCCTGTCGATGGAGTCTGCCTGAAAACAGAATGAATTGCCTTGGGACATAATAAGTTTACCACTAGAAAATGTGATTAAGCAGGGCCAGGTAAGCATTAATCCAGAAGCATTCTTCAAAGTCTGCTTTCCAGAATATTACTTCCCCTCTACATCAATAATCGTTACACAAGATGTTTAATAGATATATCAATTTGGAAAACACTGACATAAACACACATAAATGGTTTTATTAAATTCATTCTAAGAGTCTTTAATTTATTTGTCCAAGGAACCCTAATTTTGCAGAACATTTCAAAGGACCAGTGTTCAGTGTAACACCTGCTGGAAAGCAATACTGGATGGTCAGATCAAGCACTAGACTCAAGAAAATCTATCTAAGCATCTAACATAGTGCCTAGCAAATCAAAAATCATAGCTACAGTTTAGAACTAGCATCTTGCTTTGTTCTTGCTTTGAACAGCATTCCTTCACATTTATTTATATGACCTCTTCCCCTCCCTCACCAGGCTCCAGCTCCACTGGACTCCCTTATTTCCCCAGCATAATGAAATACTTCTCTACCTCAGGACCTTTACACATTCTGTTTTTTCTGCCTAAAATTAAGTTTCCTCCTCTCTTCCCTTGATCAGTTCCTTCTCATTCATCCTTGGGCCTCACCTTGTCAATTAATTGAAATAAGCCTTCTTATTCTTTGTCCCTTCACATCACTTATTTCCTCCTGGCTTTATCTCAAGTAATATCTCTTAAATGTTTTCTCTGTTGGCTGCTTGAATGGTTTTCCCCCACCGAAATGGACACTGTAGAAGTCAAAGACATACTTAACCTAAGTACTGGTTATCTATTAACCCAGTGCCTAAATAGATACTACAATAAATAAGATTTATTGAATAAGTGTGTTGTACAGAAGTCATTCCCTATATAAAGGATATGGAACAACATGAAATCACCATTTTTAATAGCACACAAGAACACAAATGCATTCTTCACGTCCCCTTTGGTATACCAAGCATAATTTAAAAATAAATAAGTCAAGGATGCACCCTTAAAATCCAGTTCTGGATTAGCATTCCCATAGGAAATTAAAGGAATTCAGTCTGATCTGATGTAGGGAAATGGCTTAGAATAAGAAATTATCATATGCTTTAAACTAGTCACATTTTTGCTTATTCATTAAACAAAAGATATGCTATAGATCCAAACACCATGTTAGGCACTACACACTTGAGGCCTTCTCAATCTATCAGTTTGATTTAGATTCCCTTATTTTATCTCTTATGCACCCCCTCTCATTAATAAAATAGTAAGTCCTTTGAGGGACTTCTATTATATTTGTGGTAGAAATAGAATAAATGGTCAGCCACAGCACCATTGCTCCTGCACTCTCACAGCAGACAGGACTAATCAATCACAGCACTCAAGTCCTCTGAGCTTTAATATGGCCTCACAATCCTTTCCAACCCGCCACTGCAGGCAGTCATGACCACTAATCACTGACAGCACCCACAATGAAGCCTGTGTGTCTACTTCAGAGGGAAGAAAGAGCCCAGGCTTTGAAGTCAGACCAACTGGTATCTGAATCCTGATTGGCTACATGGTAGACATTCTCGAAGACACAGGTGCCCCATACTTGTATGATCATGTCAAAATGAGCCCCAGCATCACGTAAAACTATGACGCGCTGATTAAACAGTTAAAAAGATGCAAGCAATCCATCCTATCCACTCTGCAGTGTGCAAGGAAACAGTGGCTATCTAGCGCATGCTGTTAGTATCACTCCCTTTACCCTGAGGATGCTCCATGTCGTCTCACATACTGCTTAAAAAAATGAGCAACTACAAGGGGACCAAAAGATCGAAGGTCAAAAACCAGGACAGGGAAGCAAGAACGACGTCCTCTCTCCACCCCTCTACCCACAACCATGCACCCCATCTTCCTCCCATACTTTCACTAAAGAGTATCACAGGGGCTGGGGATGCTCAGAGAATTCCCCACAGCAAACCTGGAGACTGCATCTTTTGTTCTAAGTGCTTTTCTTAGCTTGACCTGATTTTGCTCCAGGGTGAGGATTATGAGATTGGGTGGCAAATTTGGGACATTTTAGGATAGATCGTCAAAGGGCGGGTGAAGACTTGATCTTAACCACAGGTAAATGGGGCTGAGCACTGCCATTGGATGACTGCCCAATTATAGGATATGAAATCGTTTTGTGGAGATGTCTGGGGCTTTTTCCTTGTATTCAGCATCCCGCCCTTTGGGTTTTAAGATGTCCTTTTAAATATAATAATTAAACATGAAACACAGCTGTTGGAGGTTTAATAGTCTGCTGGGTGATACACTCAAATCAATAGTGTGATCCTAAGCAGGGGATTATTAAGGTTACTCTGCCTCTCCAGAGTTAAGTTTTTTTTTTTTTTTATTATCCATATCAACACAACATAGTCATTTCATAAATATTAAACACACCCAATTCCCTCTTTAGTTTGCTTTCATGCTAATGCAATTGAGAGTCAGCACAGAGAGGGGGCATGAAGAGGCAAGCTATGACACAGAGAAGAAGTGGCAATAAATGAAATGCAGAGAAATACTATTGAAAAAATCGATCATGATTGAATTGGTGGACTGAACTTTGAAAACATTGCCTTTGTGTGGCATTTCGTAATTGCCAGGTAATTCCGGAATGTGTATTCATGAGCTCTTAAAGGTATACAACTTCCTCTTAGTATATTATCTAACACTGGCTCAACTCTGATACAGCACTGAAGGGTTAGTCCACAAAAATAAAGCTCCAATAAATTGATGAAGAAAAATAATAGCAGCAACTACTTGATAAAATTTGCCCAGTACTGTATTTCAACAGCATTCATTCATCCAACACATTTTTATAAAGCACCTACTATGTGCTGATCACAACATGTGGCAGGGAACTAGTCAGGCAAGGTCCTCACCTCTGCCATGTTAACAGGAAAGATACAAGAAACAAAGGAACAAGACGATTTTAGGTTGTGGTATGAGCTTTGATGCAGCCACATCAATGTTCATAGCTGCTTAATTCACAATAGCCAGATTGTGGAACCAACCTAGATGCCCTTCAGTTGATGAATGGATAAAGAAACTGTGGTATATATATATACAATGGAATATTACTCAGTCATAAAGAAGAATAAAATTATGGCATTTGCAGGCAAATGGATGAAATTGGAGAGTATCATGCTAAGTGAGATAAGCCAATCTCAAAAAACCAAAGGACGAATGATCTCATTGATAAGTGGATGATGATACATAATGGGGGGTGGGAGGGAGGCAAGATTGGAGGAAGGAGGAACTGTATAGAGGGAAAAGAGGGGTGGGATGGGTGAGGGGAAGGAAAAAATAACAGAATGAGCTAAACACCATTACCCTAGGTAAATGTATGATTCCACAAATGGTATGCCTCTACTTCATGTACAAACAGAGGAACAAGATGTATCCCATTTGTTTACAATAAAAATAAATTTTAAAAAAATGAAATGAAAGGACAAATTAACAGAGAGGGATAGTGCTGGGATTCTGAACATAGGGTGGATTGCCTTGTACAGAGAAGGCTTCCCAAACAGAGAACAGTTCAGCTGAGGCCTGGATGATGAGAAGGAGCCTGCCCTGCAGAGATCTGGAGGAAGGATGTCTCTGGCAAAGTGGAGAGCCCTCGAGGGGGAAGCAATTCTGGCACATTTCAAACATGTTTTAAAATAACAGTACCAGATCTGAACCTAGCCACCCCTGAGATGATTAGCAGAACAAAAATGTTCATAAGGAATGATTTTTTAAAACATGCTTATGCAACTTCTTTGTCAGCTATTATCCAAGAATTGTTTGATTGATGACCTTCTTTGACTTTGAATATATGCATTAATTTTTTTTAAATAATGGCTCTGAAGAATGAGGTGTTTCCTGCATTCCCAGTTACCACTCAATAAAAGAAAGTAAATACCACACACTGCCCCTGCACAACTTCCAATTCGTGGACTCTTGGTAATTCAACATTTTGTTAAAATGTCATGAATATCTGAATATTTCAAAGGGCTTCCTTTGGATGATAGGTGAGGCATCAAACTAAAGTCATGCTGTACTGCAGGCTACAAAATCTACCCCTTCCTGTCAGATCCTGAAGTCTATTTTGGAGAGCTGCCAAATAAACATGAATTTCTGACCAGTAATTTTGTCCTAAATATTTGATGATAATATTTAGAACAATGTTAATTGGACATGACCTTAAGAAATCCATGCATCTTCCTTGGCCTCAGTTTTGTTATTTGCAACAAATCATTTTCAATTGACTGGGGGTCAAAAGAAAGAGAGAGAATGAAACCAGTGAGATGAGTTTTTATGGTGTTAATTGATTTGGACATTGTCTTTTATTCTGAGAGCTATTTCTTTCCTAAACATTCGGTGTTAAAATGCCTATATCTTTTATGACATGATTGCAATAATATTTAGTAGTTGCTTTTAAACTTAATTTTTTTTAGCAAATTGGAAAAGTTAGTATACTATATTGATCCCCAGTCCTTCTATTTTTTTAGTTTCAAACATCTTTGGAATCAGAAATGCAGTTATAACAAAGGCAGGTTGGTACACAAAGTTTCCTCCATCTCCCAAATCCTAGGGGACATACTTTTCTGGCTGGATGATTTGAACTGAGTAACTCGGAAGACAGAGTGGTCAGCACCATGGACAGATCTATGCGGGCCCAGCCCGTGTTCCCTTGGGTGACCAAGGGTTAGATTTCAATGGATAAAACACAGGCTCTTCTCTGAGATTGGCAATCTTAGTGTGAGCACACAGGACCAGGCCTAATACCGAAATTAATGAGTTTAAGTCTCCATTTAATGAAATATTCAGATTATGATTACACTTAGTTTCATTAACTGCATTCTCAGACTAATGTAATGAGATTTCCTTTTCAACTTGTAATTAACTTTATTGAGAATGCTTATTGGGATTTTTTAAGGCTGTTTCCTAAAACCTAACTATAAATTATTTTAACATATGTATTATGATATTAACTATATTACTTAATTTTATGTTTGGTGTTAATTTTTAAAGAGGAAAATTTTCACCACTAATATATTCCCAAGAGGAATGGCCAGCTAGGGGAATGGACGGACCTCTGAAAAGAAACTGTCTTCACCTCCATTGGCTTCTCCCAAAACTTAGGCCTTCCCACGCCAAATTTGATATTCTTATTTTCTTACCAAAATCAGTATGACCCTAACCAAGCAAATTCTCTTGCCCCTTCATACAGTTTATATAAAATCATCAGCTCTGCAAGAAAAAAAAAAAAAAAAAAAAAAACTATTCTCAGAACAATAGTTCTCCTATCTCCTATGGGCAAAATGAAAATGTCCTGCTTTCCTTCCCACTGTTTCTTGGAAAGATGTTGGGAGTGTTTTTCTTTCTGAACAAAATAGTATAAGTTTCCCAGGAAAAGCTCTCCTGATCTTGCTTCTTCCCCTGCAGCTCTGAAGCTCTGTGGAGGCCTCTCCTTGCTCCCGGGGCACCCTGGACTGACTCATATCATGCTACTTGCCAATTACTGGTTATTTTACCATCTCTCCCACTGCATGGTGAGCTTTATCCTAGTACCTTTGATTCCTAGCACGTCGACTGACATGTAGCAGGATTTTAGTAAATGTCAGTTGAATGCTGACTGCATAAAAAATATTAATTATAGGAAAGCAAATACATGGCTAAAATCTGAGTCCTCCCGAACAGGAATAGTGACTTTATCTCAAACAAGGGGGAAAAAGGGAAAAATGAAGTGTGATCTTTGTCTGTCATCCAGTGTGGGTCCCCAGGAAAGGCACAAGAAACACCAAGGGAGTTTGGGATGTCATGCCAGGTGGACCCAAGTCTCAACACCTTATCAACACCTCTGTGACCATGGTAGGTTACTTAACCTCTCTGAGCCTGTGTCTTTCTCTGTAATATGTATAATACGCATTTTGATCGTTCCAGTTGTTGCACGGAGTACCATGCATGCATGTGGTAGCTGCAGAACAAATGCTATTGTTTTACTTTGGCTTCTTTTTAGTCACACCATCAATCACTAGTGTGTCGTGTCATGTCATTCGTTCCAGATAAAAGAAAAGAAATGTTCTCCCAAAAGAAATGTGTCCCAGGGTAGGCTTTCCCTGGTATGCAAGGAACAGAACTTGGCATCTCTTAAACTAAACCAGACACTGTGTTGAGCACTTAAGCTTTCTTTACAAATAGTCATACAGCTGGTTGGGAAAGCAATACAAATCTAATTAGGCAGTGCCATGTGGCCAGCATTAGCAGCAATTTTTGAAAAGAGCCCAGGAGATGACTTACAGATAGTAATTTTTTTTCCTTGAGGGACTCTGTTTCTCTGTTTCTCTGTTGCTTACACACACACACGCACACGCACATGCACACTCACACACAGTCACAGTGGAATATGACATATTTGGGTTCCTACAGATTCTTCCTGGCCCGGTCTGCCAGTATGAATAAAATATTAAGATCAATATTCCTAACAGAACAAAAGCCCATGTGTTTTAAAAGGGGATGGAAGAGAAACATAAAACAGCGACACATGTCTGAGAATGGGACAGCTGCTCCATCCAGCTATTTCCTTAGGAAGGAATTGACAGTTTTCTCAGTTCTCATTTGCATCAAAAAACAGTAGTAACAAGAGCACACATGCACACGCGAACTGTGTTATTAACTGGCGCAGAGTGAAAACACTTTCACGGTGAGAACGGCTGCTGTGAGTTCAGCCCGATCTGCGACGTTGCCCTCTTGTGATCAGACCACTGGAGCAACAGTGGCATGCCTTGCACAGATGACAGCAGAAGCCACCAGTATCCGTACCGCAGGTGCTGTGCCAAGTTCTGCACATGTGCTGGCTCACTTAATCCTCACACAGTCTTGTAAGGCAGGTATGACTTGGCTCCTTTTATAGAATGGGAAGCCAGGGTTCAGAGAATTCAGTTAACTTTTCCGAGACTGCGCAGTGAATCAGTGATGGGCAACCACCCAACCCAGTCTGTCTGCCTTCCAAGCCCAGCTCCTCTACTTCTGCCGGCACTGCCTCAAGCACAGGTTAGACCTGTTTGAGGAACACCTTTCGAGTCCCAGGGCTCATCCATAACACTGAGGGCCCCAAGAGAAAAAACAGAGTTCTGGATTTAAACCACTCAAACTCACGTAAGCTAATGGCACTGAACCTACAATTAATTTTTAGCTGATCCAACATAGATTGACCCTGAAGTTTATTAACAACATGGTTTACTAAATCATGTGCTAAAACCATTAGAATCCTAGGTCTTCAGACAGAACAAATAGTCTGCTCAGCTGCCCAGGAACAAATTGGTCATTAAACCCTCTCATGAGTTGAAATTAACCAAGTTCCCTTGAAACTCGAAATCCAAAGGGTCCTGCTGATGGGTTCTGCTAGGATTCTTATTGAGCCTGTGCTAGAAATTCACTCGTGCATGTATGCACTCATCCATTCGACAAATATCCGTGAGCACCATGCTTTTCTAGGCACTACAGTTCAGGGCAAATTAAATGACCACCTCCCTGGCCCAGCCAGAGAAGAGGAAAATGGTACTCTTCTCCCTCCCCTCCCCAGGCACACCTTTCTTGAAGAACATGTCCCAGTAGAGTCCTGAGAAAGAACCCTAAAATGCCTAAAATGCCCACCAAGTTGGTTGATCCAGGGGAAGCCAGGCCATTGACTGGTCAGAAACCAATCCTATTCATACCCTTCCATTCATGCCCCCACCCTCAAAAGACACAGTGATCAAGGGCACAAGAGACAGTGAAGCCTTACTCACTCTTCCTGTTGAGGTCCTTTGGCTGGTTGGTCCAGATGCCCACCTTCCTGATACCTGAATATTCAACATGAGACAACCCGTGTATAACCAGTGAAGTCCATCTGCAGAGCAGACAGCCCTGGGCTTGAATCCTGAGTCCTCTACTTGATATCATATGATCTCATGGCAACTTCTCATAATCTTTAACTTTCTATTTTATGTGTGTGTGTGTGTGTGTGTGTGTGTGTGTTCAAATATGCTCGAATGTCAGGAGTAAAGAATAATGAACTTCCATGCATTTGGTCACCCAGCTGCAATAACTCTCAGAATTTTTCCAATTTTGTTTCATCTATCATCTCTCATGATTCTATATTTTTCCAGAGTATTTTTAAAGCAAGCCTCTGTCATCATGTTAGAGAAGTTCTTTAATTTCCATGCAGCTCAGCTTTCTCATTCATAAAATGAGAATAATGATACCTCTTCCATGGGCTGTTTCACTCGTTGGACAAACATTTAAGGAGCTGCTGCGATCAGTCAGCTCTGTTCCTGGTGTGGGGTTACAGCAGTGACAATACAAAGCATTTTCTCCTGTGGAGTTTGCATTGTAGTGAGAGAGGCAAGAATAAAATAGCGAGTGAGGCAATTTCAGAGAGAACAAAGTGTTATAAAGAAAATCATGGGGAAACGGGGAATGGCGAGTGACCTGGGGCTCAGGGATGGGCAAGGAAGACCTCTCAGGAGATAGCAATAGGGGTGAGATGTGCAAGGGAAGGGAAGAGGCCAGACACACAGGCCTGCAGCAGTGTGCTGTGAGCACAGAGCACAAGTGCAAAGACCCAGAAGTGGAAACAGACTCGGCCTTGAGTAATAAATGAGCAGATACTTAGCACATGCCTGGCACACGGTAGCAGGTGCTCTATAAACATCAGTCCGCCTAAGGGAGGGCTCATTGCAAGATGGTAAATTGGATGCACTTTGTGGAAACAGCTCTCTTCCTACAGTGTCAGGGACTCCTTCAGTTCACCTAGCATCTTCTTCAACAATGCCTGCTACCTGGGAAAGACTTGGATGTTCTGCAAACAGCAGCACCGCAGAGGAGAGAGCGGAGTGCAATGGTCAGTATCATAGATCATGGGCCTGACTCGCTCCGCTTAAATCCCAGTCCGTCCGATTTGCAGCTATGAACATCATGCAGGCCACGAACCCTCTCTAGGCCTCAGTTTTCCCATATGTATCATGGTAGAAAGTATAGGTTTTGAGGATTTGATGTGTCTGGGATTGCTATCTAGAGAAATCACTCTTAATATTACTCTTACACATTTTTTTACTCTTATATATCCCCAATATCTATATTTACCTTTTAACCTGCCCCAATTTTTAGAACTATTTGAGAATATCCCTGCTGGCATTTCCAAAAGTGAAACATGGAACATCCCAGGCACCCTGGTGAACATGGGACAAAGGAAGGAACCTTGATCTGAGATACACGACCTCTTCAGAAACAAGTCAAGAGTCTGCTTTTGGTTCCTTGTCAATCTAGTTGGGAATCATCCTAGGAGAGTAGGAGGTGGTGGGTCAGGAATATAGGAGCTGCTCTTTCTAAGGGATTCTCTGTCCTAAAACATCAAATCACTGTTTGTCCTCAGTTTGGGGTGAGATCCCACTTGCTCAGATTGTGCCGTAAAATAAGTAGTGTCGCTGTGACCAAATGTCCAAGTAGGTTTGTGGTGTGTGTGTGGAACATGAGAGTATCTTGTCCCATGAACATGCCAGAGCACTGTCCAGGCAGCAACTGGTTCCATGCCATCGTTGGCCAGGTGGATACTTTTATGTGTCTCCCATGGGCCCTGGAGACCTCGCCTGCTGTGGCAACAACCTGTTTCATGATGCTTTCCATCTTTATCCCATCATGATACGATACTGTGCAGCCAGCATCCTACAATCAAAGGGAGCTGTGCTAAAGGCAACGTGGAATTCCACATTGGCTCCTGGACCAGAAGAGGGAATTTATGAAGGAACTAGCAAAAATCCGAACGACATCCACAGTTCAGCTAAAAGGAATGGCCTGGTGTTGACGTCTCAGTTCTGACGAATGTTCGGCAATGACCGAAGAGAATAATGTCAGGGGAGCGGGTGAGGGGCATACGGCACAGGAGGAGGCATCTGAGCACCCATTCGGTAAATAAGAGTTTTCCAAACAGAAGCTTCTTTTCAAAACATGTGCCATAGACACAAATGAGCTAGGAAGCGTCAATTCAGGTTTCACCCATGGCGCTGGCCTCGCACCTGGCATCTGCCATTGAGATGAACGGAGTGACATCCACCCTCCAGTCCCAGAGGGGTGGAGAGGTGTCACTGGCAGACAGGGAGGTCGGGGTGAGGGAAGCAGAGCATGTTTCTAGAACTTGAGGACAAAGTGTGCCTTCAAAGGCAAACTATAATTATACAGACACTGAGGAGTCTTTGCAGAAAATCACTCTCTCGTCAGAATCTACATCCTGTTAATCAAACAGGTCGAGGCCCTTTGATTATCAGACTAAATATTTTTAGGCAATATCACTGAATGCCTGGAAAGAACACGAACAGCATCGGCTGAAGAAATATCCATCTTTAGATAAAAAGCCCAATCCTGCATATCACAGGAAAAATCAGCCCCAAGAAATTTATTAAGAAAGACTGGAAAAATGTCCCATGCTGCAGCTCCCTCCTCTTTGCCTGCTTCACCATATCCTTCCACATGACTCCCCCACACACACCCAGGTGTACACCAGATGTTAGATCTCTTAGCATTTGACCCAAACCTAAAGGAGAGATCAGAAATGGACTGATCATTAGCCTTAAGAAGACTAGGAGAGAGAAAGAGAATGAGATGATTATTCTCTTAAAGCAAGGTCATTCAATAGACATGAAAATGACATTTAAGCTCAGTCAGATTCAACAGCTTGGATGTTTAGTAAAGAACAACCTAAAAATGGAATAATGTACTCTGCTCAGTATATGGTGAGCAAATGCATCTTTCTTTCCATGTTTTGGTAAATCATTGAAGTTCCCATAATGACCAGAAAGGAGTTTTATATTTAGTAGGTGCATTCTAATCCAGACATGAATGACTGGTCTAATTTTCAAGCTATCAGACTGGATTCCTTCCCTCTTTCTTCTCTATCAGTCAAAATTGTCTCTGGTGATTGGTTGACTTTTTAAACTCCTAACAACTAATTATATCAATCATCTAGTCCTATCTTCTCAATGAGCCCCCCCAAAACATTCCTTCTTCTAAACATACATTTTTCTGTATCTATAATATATAAATAGTTCCTGTAAATCAATGAAAAGATAAGTCATTACAAAGTAATCTGTTAGTACTGTAAACTACAGAATTTATGTGTTATATAAATTAAACTTACTAATGTTAATCTGGCAAAGTCTACATTCTTCTTATTTTTCTTATACAGATATTCCTAAGAATGTTAGGGTAAAAAAGGATTCGTTCAACCTGGTTAAATGAAATTAACTTCTGTGGCATTTCTTGTAAAAACATGATGTGTGTGACATTATTCCTGGAATTCTTCCCTGGAGTGTACCAGGAATGTTCTAGTGTAGTTCTACCCAATAGACTTATTACAAGGCACTTTCTCCTCTGGATAAGATCACCAAATTCTTGAGGCACAAATATAGATCAAAAGCAAGAATCATAAATAAACAAGGTAGCGGGTCACAAGAGGTGTCTAAATTACTCAGTACCTGGATGACCATCTTTGAGCAGTAATTTATTTTCAGTACAACTTAAAACAAAAGTCCCTTATTTACATAACATTCTTAATGTTTTCTTCCCTTTTGCCTGATAGAATGATGAAACCCAGTGACTTCAATGAGTTTGTCTTTCCATTTGTGTGTAATCCGAAATCATCCGGAGATTGAAACTTCAAATGAAACACCTGTCAACAGTCACACTCTACAGCAAGGGATTCGGCTCTGCTTCAGTTTCTTTGCTACGGGATCACATTCACTTGTTTATGAGATTTGGGACCCACACGCACCTAGGCTCAACGTAGTCTTCTCAGCGCCATCTGGAAGACAACATATTCACAACCACCAAAACCAGAATCAGACAGAGCAGTCGCCATGTCAGAGTTGGGATCATGTAGCCTATCTTTTGGGGCTGTGGGATTTGATCATAAAATTTCCAATTGCTGATGTATTTTGCTCTAAAAGGTGACTGTTCCTAATACCATTTCATAATCTAGTTCATAAACAAATAATGTCAAGTTATTTAGTATAATGAAACCTAAATCATTCCATTTGGTGGCTCATTTCTCAACCCATGTAAACACTGACTTTGCTAACACAACTGTTAGCAAACTGTTTCCAAAACCATGAAAAACTGCCACCAAGCAGGATACGCTCATCCATGTCACTGATGTCCCATTCCACAGACTTCTCCCCTACCCATTGAGCGGGAAAACGAGCAACCCAACAGCTCGTCGCCACCATCCAGCACGTAAAACACCCATGCACCTCCTAGTGCTGCTCCTGCCAAGGACACGCAGGCCGTGAAGGCATACAACACCAAAACCTTTTCTGCCTCGAACCTCAAGCCACAGCTGAGGGCACCCTTGGAATTACGGGGCTTTTGTTATTTCAAGTGGAGCCTCCACGTTCCACTAACGTGGGGGTCACTCGAAAACACGATTGCCGGCAGTAACCCTGGTGGTGTGCTGCTGTCAAGAACTAACCCGTCTTGGTTTTCCCCCATGTTCCTTTTCCATGGATGCTGTATGCACAGACCTTTGAAAGGAAAGGAAATCTTCAGTATTCCAAGATCCCCAGGTATGATTGATCCGCTGAAGAACACCTAGTGACATGCAATAGCAAATGCAGCTTTTTCTTTCCTTCCTGGCAGAACAGTGGAAATTTGCCACTGCTGAATCACGTACACACCCCACTCCAACGTGACCACAACTCAACACCTGCCCACACCCCCACAGGGAGTGTTTTGTGGATTACTTTTATAAAACTCTGGCTTCATTTTTAGAAAAGACACAATTCTTCTGAACTAGTATTTGTTAATTAAAAACAGCATGAAATCTCAAAGTAACAACTGGTCTACCTCAGGAGGTGGACTCTGGGCCAGCAGATGACCCAGGCAAGACACAGCCACAAAATGAACTGTTGGCAAACAGGTTAATGACTACGACGAGCCCACAAATAACCCACCAGTTAACTAAGTCCCAGCCATGACAAACTAACCCAGAGGGCGTCAGTGAACAGATCCACCAAGATGAACCAACCAAGTTGTCCACTCATTGATAGAAGATCAACCGTATGAAACCAACCAAGTGGACCATGCATGACAAGAGAGCAACCTGATGGTTCCTAACTAGGTTCATCCGGACAAGAGAAAATAAAGCTTCAGACTCGCCAACAAAGGGAAGCTCTTGACGAACCCAGACTCCGACGATGTGACCACAGCTGGGGTCACCTTGCGGGACTGGAAACCGTTGTGCGGCTGTACTTACGGAGATTATTTATGGGGGCTCTGGTGTCCGTGTTCTCATAGTGCTGGACGTGGACCACAATGTTAAGGTCTCTCTCCATGTGGTCAGGGTTGCAGTGGCCCTGTGGCCTCATGACATCCGCAAGGGCCCTGGAAGAAGAATTGAAATCTGCTCATTCCAAACACAATGACTGGCACCTGCCCAGCACTGTCCTCCTGAACAAAAGAGACACCGTTCCATGTGGGGGTGGGGCAGAGGAGAACAGCAACCACTGGCATCTCTGCAATCAGAGGCCACGTGGGGACTTCACCAGACTCACTCCAACGGCCAGGGGACGGCAGGATTGTCTACCCCACGGAGCCGCAGACAGAACTGACTGAGGCACACGTGTTGTGTGTCTCCACCCCATGGACTCAGGTCTTTTTAGCTAACTCAGATGCCAACGCTTCATGTGTAGTGATGGCCCCATATTAGTGACCACAGCTAACATCTGTTGAGGACTTGCCATAAGGTAGTCACGATGCTAAGCACATTGCACACAAAGCAGCACAGAGCCCCTCATCAGGATCATTACTACTTTGTAGAGGAACCAACAAAGGCTCAGAGAGGTGAAATAACCTGCTCAAGGTCACACAGCCAGTAAGTTGTGGTGTAGGGATGGGAACCACTCCGTGCTCTCTCTCTCTCTCTCTCTCTCTCTCTCTCTCTCTCTTTCATTCCTTTTTTCCTTTTTCTTTAGAGAGAATGAGAACGCAATTCAACACACATCAGTGACCTTCACAGTTAGATATAAGCTCAGGAGAGAAGCTCAGTGTGTGCACATAGGACAGAGCAGAGACAACTGTCACACAGCTACCACACCCTGAAGTCAAAATGGCCAACACGTTTTTCCTCCTTATTAACCCTCCATTACGTGTTTATTTTGACATGCAAATATCCCCAAAAGACATGTAATAAAATAAGTATCATCATTTGTCTGCATATCTTTTCCATAAAATGTGTTTCACCATAAACTCATTCTGGTCGGGCGCCTGTAATCCCAGGGACTTGGGAGGCTGAAACAGAAGGATCATTAAGTTCAAAGCCAGCCTCAGGAACTTAGTGAGGCCCTAAGCAACTCAGTGAGACCCTGTCCCTAAATAAAGTATAAAATAGGGCCGGGGATGTGGCTCAGTGGTTGAGTGCCCCTGAGTTCAATCCCCAGCACCCCCCCCCCAAAAAAAAAAAAAAACCAAAAAACCCTCATTCTGGTTCTCCCTTGTGTGTGCTGGCCGTGTTGCTCGTGTGAATTTCCTTCATCCCCCGCAACCCCTGCGCAGCTCTGCGACCCTCGTGCTCACTTACCTGCAGGGACCATGGCCTCCATACGCCGGAACTACCACCGCGGAGGAACCCCCCGCATCAGAACGGATGCTGGCTACAAAGAGCCAGTGGTTCCATCACAAGCCAGCAGACTACCATTTCTGCTTCTCATTTCCATGACTATGGACATCTAGCTGGTCCCCGACTCTCCGGCCCCAGTGAACAGCTCTGCGATCGACACCTGCAGACAGGCCTCCTCTTGAACCAGCGGCAGCTTGCCCCGGCCACTTACCCACAAGTGGTACTGCCGGGTTCCAGGGTAGACCCGGCTGTTCTAACTGACCAGAACCCTCTCAATCCACACGAAAGGAGTCAGAGAAGGAAGAGGAACGATTCGGGGGAGGCACCCACAGACCACCTATGAACTTCGCAGACCCACCTGTCCCCTGAAGCCGACCCCACTACAGCAGTGATTCTCGAATAGTGGTTTGGCAACCAGGAACATCAGTGTCGCCTGGGAACTTGGTGGAAATTTTGGGATCCGTCCAGCCCTACTGGGTCAGATGCAGGGTTGGGCGATGCGGGGTGTTTGCCGGCCCCGGCTGCTTCTGGTGCACGCTCAAGCGCTCAAGCTTGAGACTGCGACGGTGCTAGAGGCCCCGGGCTGGAGGGAAGGTTGGCCGTGGTGCAGGGACATCGTGGGGTGAGAACCACACTAGCTGGGGGAAGTCTCAAGCATGAGAGAGCCTCGGATCAGCACCACCAGAGTCCTACCGCAGTTAGGGGAGAGGCCTGAGTCCCCCGAGAGACAGGAGAATAACAACAGCTCTCATTCACGTGTTCATTCAACCAAGGTTTATTGTCTACTATGAGCCATGCAGTACAGCAGTGCACAGGGGAGCGTGGCCTCTGACTTCCTGGAGCTTACATTCTATGGAAGAGAATAAAAGATAAACATGTTAAATAAATCAACGAGCGCTGGAAGTAAATAAAGAGCACAGCAGCAGGGAGAGACTGGTACATAGCAGCATTTTTCACAATAGCCAAAACATGGAGACGATCCAAATGTCCATCAGCTGGTGACCACATCCCAAAATGTGCAGTACGAAATGGAATAGTATTAAGCCATCAAAACGAAGGAAGCCCTGACACCAGCCACAAAATGAATGAAACTGGAACACATTATGCCCAGTGAAAGAAGCCAGACACGAAGTCCCACAGATCATGTGATTTCATTTATAGCAACGTCCAGAAGAGGCGATTCCGCAAAGAGAGAAAGTGGAGTTGTAGCTGCCAGCGGCTGAGGGTGGGAGAGGGAAGAGGGAGTGGCTGCCACGTGACAGTGGGTTTTTGGGGGGGTTTGTTTGCTTTTTTGCTGGGGGTGATGAATCGTCACTGGAATTAGTGGATCGGAAGCCAATGGTGATGTGGTTGTGCAATGTCATGACCACAATACAGATCACTGAACTGCATGCCTTTTTAAAAATTCTAAAGAGAAAGAGAGAGGTGTGATCAGAAAAGACTTCATGAAGAGGTGGCCTTTGAGTGAGAGGGAACTACTCACAGGATGCTACGGCTGGGATCTGAGTGTCCCCCAAGGCCATGTGCTCAAGGCTTGGTCCCCAGTTGGGAGCTACTGGGAGGAGGTAGAAACCTTAAGAGGTGGGGCCTAGCGGGAGGTCTTCAGGTCATTTGGGGGCGTGTCCTCAAAGGGGACCATGAGACCTGTACCTTCCTCTTTCTCTCTTTTTGCTTCACTGGCCATGAAGTAAGCAGTTTTGCTCTACCACATGCTTCTGCCCAGATGTGCTGCCTCACCACAGTCTCAAATGCAAGAGACAAACCGATCATGGAGAGAAACTCCCAAAACCATGAGCTAAAATAAACCTTTTCTCTTTATAAATTGATCATCTCCGGTGTTTGTTATAGTAACATAAAGCTGACTAACAGTGAAGATGATGGAAAGAGCATTTCAGACAGAGCAAACAAAGTGCAAAGGCCCTGAGGCAGGAAAGAGGTCAGATTTTGAAGCATACACAAGAAAGCCAATAAAACTTTGAAATAGGGGTGGATTATCACAATCCATTTTATAGAGGGGAAAATGACCCAACTTAACCCAGGTGATAATCAATGGAAGAACTGAGTGGGAATGCAATCCTAAATGTCTTTGAAATCAAAGTCCAGGCTCCTTCCTACCTCTGTGCAATAAGCCAGGTCTGAAACTCAAAGGGGTTGCAGGGCAGGGAGGTTTCAAGACACAGAACAGAGGCCTCCCCATCCTAACTTGCCTTTCTCACTTCTAAACGGGTTCTTCATCCTGAGCTTCGAGGGATCGCTGAAGTCCTCTGTAATTGAAGGAAAATTTGTTTGTGCATTGTTCTTGAGTAAGAAGCCATAGCTTTCATCAGATTCCCCAAAGGGTCTCCCTAAACTTCCAGAACAGTCGAGCTCTCAAGAGGATAGGGAAGCAAGGGATCAGGATGGCTACCACGGACTCATTTGGCACTGCCATCTGCAGAGATCCTCTGGGTCTCTCCTGAGTGCTGAAAACTGTGAAATTTCAGCTCTGATCCCCAACGACACATCCTTCCCTGGGTTGCCAGTCCCAGAACATGCAGTGGAGACAAGAATCCTTAGAAACCTCCACTTCCTGGTCAAGGAGTTTCCAAAGCAGGATTCACTCACTCCTGTTCTGCATAAAATGACATGGCACGGGCAAAGGAAAGGTCGGAACAGCTGTATACAGCCCTCAGTCAATGCAGATGAGAGATCGATCCAACTGCATGGGCAGGGCTGATGCCTGCACTGGGAACTGTCATGTCAGAGGGCAGGCGTGGAGGGTGATGGCCAGCAGCACCCTCACAGGGCACAACACCTGCACTGCAGGTCTGGCAGCCCCAAAGGGAAGCACAGGTTAAATTCTCTACTTTTGGCTCTGCCAATCGTTCAAAGCAGACACATGCCTTAAGAAAATAGCCCCCTTAACAAAACCACAGGCCGAAGACCCGGCTGGCCATGCTGACGCGCGTTCATTTGCCCCTCCTCTTCAGCATCTTCTCACAAGGTAAAAACAGCCAAGGTCTGTTCAGACCCTAACAAAGTCATCCAAAAAACAAACAAACAAAACAAAATGGGGAATATTCAAGGTGGATTTGTTTACTAATGAGGAATGCCATCTTCCACATGCATTTCACTTTAGACTTCAGCTAATGAGAGTGAAAAGTCATTGCAACTAGCAACAGATTTTAAAGTCATGTTTATTTCACCTTCAGCTCAGTTTAAAAATTTCTTCTTATGTACGCTTGATTACATACTTAGTAACTGTCCACAGGTCTGTGCATTATTAAAGCAAATGTATGTATATTGGGGTGCATACTGAAAACTTCTTTGTGAGGAATGTGTTAAAATGTTTTAATGACTCAGGCAGTGGAAAGAATCAACTATGTGCCTCAGGATTTGGCATTTGCTTGTGGCATATAGTTTGGGTGCTTCTTAGACTTTAATGAACATTTGGATTATCTGGGGATCTTTTTAAAATGCAGATTCTGATTCCATAATCTGAGGTGGGCCTGACATTCCACTCTGGCTCCTGGGTGTGAAGATCTTACTGGCCTACAAGGCACTCTGCATATCAAGAGCCTAAGACTTCCATGAGGGTTCATGTTACATGGCAATTTTACTGACCAGGCTGTGTCCAGATATTTAATCAAGTATTATTCAGGGTGTTTCTGGGAGAGTGTCCTTAGATGAGATTAACATTCAATTGGTAAACTGAGTAAAGAAGATCGCCTGCCCTAATGAGGGTGGGCCCCAGTAAATCATCTGAAGGGCTGATTGGAGCACAAGGCTGACTCTTCCTTAAACAGGAGAGGATTCTCCGGGCCCGACAGCCTCTGACTTGGGACACCGCTCTTCCTAGTTCTGCAGCAGCCTGCCTGCCAGCCTTCACACTTGAACTGAGACATTACACTGCAGATTTTGGACTTGCCGACTCCTTATAATAAATCTTTTGATATATTGGTTCTGTGTCACTGAAGAACCCTGCCTAATACAGGATTGGAGAAGCCACGCTGTGATCCCTTGATATCCCTTAACCCAATTGAGAACAATGATGGTGACATGTTACCATTTTTGAAGTTGAAAATGATTGAATATTGGCAACTTCATAAGGGTCAACTCAGTATCGACTCACTTGTACATTTCCTTGTGTGCTACCTGTCTCTCAATATTTAATCATTGGCTCTTCAAGGGTGGGGATCACATCTGCAGCAATTTTCTCAAAGATTTCAGCACAGTGCTGGGTATAAGGTAGGTGTTCAGCAAACACCTATTGCACGTGTGAATGAACAAATGAGTGAATGAATGAATGAATGAAGAGGTTTTTTTTTTTTTTTATGTCATGCAAACAGGGTGTTGGAATCCAGAACTCTCTCTGTACTAGGCACTCTGCTTCCAACTCTGGAGTGGAAAAGACAATGACTGTCCCTGTATTCCTAACCTTGAGGGATAATGGAAGGAAATATAATAAACTAGTCGACCAATAAATTAGTAACTTAATTTTAGACCCTAATGCAAAATAAAGTGAACAGGACTGAAGGAGAGGCCAGACTGTGTGTGGAGGATGGGGAAGGATAACGGAGCCTGGGTGGTCAGGGGCCAGCTTCCTCGAGAAGGTGACACTGGAGCCAGGACATAGATGATGAGGACAGGCAGTCACTTAAGTCTGAAAGACGAGAACTGAAGCCAATGCCACCCCTCCGTGCTGTGGACGAGCTTGGCCTACCTGAGGCACCGAAAGAAAAAGTCGGATTGCTCTTCTTTCCAATACAGTGTGCGCATATAAGACCCCAGTGTTTCCAAACAGAGTTCCAAGCCCAGCACGTGGCTTCACAGCCTTCCGGGGGGCCCAATGCTCCAACAGTGTTCTGACTCACATACATGAATAGGATTCTTCAGCACTGCCTCTTGTGCAAGAAGCATCACTTAATTTTTGAGAAAGCAAGGGCAAAGGGCAAGAGCTAGCTTCCTAGCTTAGTGGCTACAGAGGTGCAGACGTTGGTCAAAGCTCGAACTGCATGCTCGAGATGTGTGCATTTTACTGTGTAAATTATACCTCAGTAAAGTTGATATTTAAAATGCAGGGACTCAGTCCCCAAGGAGAAGTAGACATATCCTATAAGAGAAATAACTGAGAGGTTTTCTGTGCCAACCATGTATGCGTGCATTCCTGAGCTTCTGCAGCTCAGGGAGCTGATCAAAGGCAAAGCCATGGGAGGTTGGGAAAACGGGGAGGTGGGAGAGGAATGGGAGAGGTGGGAGACAAGAGAAAAGGCCAGGGAAAGGGAGGCAATTTGTCACTGGATGCCATTTCTTTGCAAGGGTTTCCAGCTCTTCTGAAGCATGTTTAAAAAACACACAAGACACCGTGCTTTGAAATTTGCCATTTGGATTTTGGATTCTGTTTGAAGGTGGGCAAAATGATGACATGTGTTCCCCACTGGCTTCAAGTGTGGAGAGCTTCAAACACATGTCTCTGCCCTCAAGGTCATTTCTCACCACGGCCTCCACCAAGAAGCCTGGCCTTGCCAGGGGCAGATGCAGAAAGCATCCCTAGACCTGATCTTACCGTGGCTCCTGGCACAGCCCCGCTGCATATACTGCTGTTTGCATGGTATGCAAGCACCCTGATCTGCAGAGACTGGAGGGCCTGTGGGTTTGCACTTGAAGGTAGTGCAGACTAGTAGTCACAGACCTCTGCCCCTCTCCGGCTGCCTGGATTTGAAGTCTGACTCCTCCACTCACCAGGAGCTTGCTCATCCTCCTGGAAAGCAATCTCTGCTTCTGTAAATGGCACACTGTCACCAAGCCTACCTCATGGGGGAGGGGTGTGAGATTAAATAGGAATTTACACATAAGCTTATGGCAAAATTGCAGATCCAGCAAGGGTTCTTCGACATCACGTAGACAACACTCGATGCAATGCATTTAATCTGGTCGCACATAAACCTTCCTTCCTACTCGGAACCTGCTGGCCCCTCCCGCTCAGGTCAAAATGCAAGTCCAGAAAGGTGAAGTTCACTGTGGTGTATTCATATGTGTACACAGAAAATTCTGCTCAGATTTATTCCCTATTCTTCCCTTTCCCCACCCTCCTCTCTTCCCTTCAGCCCCCTTCATCTACTCCACTGAGCTCTCTTCCAGTTTCATGGGATCCACCCTCCTTTTTCTTTTTCTTTCCTTCTTTCTTCTTTTTTCAATTTTTATTTATTTATTTTTCTCTAACTTCCACCTATGCGAGAAAACATCCAACCCTTGACTTTCTGAGTCTAGTTTATTTCACTTAGTGAAATGTTCTCCAGTTCAGTAAAATTATGTCAAAACAAACCCCAATATTAGGTATAATGAACTAATAAAAAAAAAAAAATTCAAAACCATGCAAGTCCAGAGAGGTTAGACTTGGCCAGTGTCACAGAGCAAGGGCTGGACACCAAGATCCAGACTACAATGTCACTCTGTTCAGTAGACGAGAGGGACAAAAATCCCAATAATAAAATGGTGAGAAGGGGTCATGAATGGTTTCTGAGCAGGGACCATGTGTCACATTCTGTGGGGGTCGTTTCCAAACCTGGTCCTCAGTAATTTCTCGACCTACAGAAAGGAACATGAGTCTCAGAGGTGAAGCAACCCCCCCAAGGTCACCTGACTATTAAGTGACTGAACTGACTGACAGTTCCAGGTCTGCAGGTGACATAACTGGGGGTGGGGGCACAAAAGGGAACCCAAGAGTCACCTAAAGGGGGCAGTCACCACTCAGCTGCAACCCATAGTCTCTGTGTAAAAATGCAGGTCCAATGTTACCCAGACCTACTGAATTCTCAAATTGGGAATTTGGATTTCTTGTGTGATTGCCCAGTTTTGAAACATTGGCCACTGATTGGAAGTTGACTTTAAAACACCATGCATATTAGAGACCAGAGAGATTCCACAGGCAAATACAATGCACCCTAACTTGGAAAACCAAGCTCCTTAAGACATTTTTGGTATCACTGGATTGCTAGGATTGGGTATTTGATGACAGTGCTGAGTTCTTGTTCTCCCTGAGTATGATAATGGGATAGTGACGTATGGGAGAATATTCTCATTAAGAGATCCTGAAGCAGTTAGGGACTAAGGCATCATATCTGCAACTTATTTTCAACTGTTTCAGACAAAAAAATAAATAAGAAAGTCAAGGAAAAGGTAATGGAGGGAAAGATGGGAGGAAATAAGAAGAGAGAGAAAGGAAGGAAGGGCAGGCAGGTGGACACACAGAGAGGATATGAGAGCAATAAAGCAAACATGAGAAAAATGCTAATTGTTCAATTGAGATCAGTTGCTCTGAACTCGGGCAATTTTGCCCCTCCATGGTAATATCTGGGGACTTTTTTATTATTATTGTGATGGGGTATGGGGAATGTGCTACTGGCATCCAGTGGGATACAGGTCAGGGATGCTTCCAAATAACCTGCAACATGCAGGACAGTCCCCTACAACAAAGCCCCCAGTGTCAATAGTGCTGAGGCTGAGAACCCTCATCTAAATGAAGGCTATCCTAGAGTTCATTTTATTATTCTTGTAAGATGCTCATTTAAAATTTTTCATAATAAAAAATATGGAAAGCTTTAAAATAAAAATAAGTAGAAATACCTTACAGACCAATAAAACATATCTACCTAGCCAGCTACCATTTATAGTCACTTCTCCCAGTAAATAATTTTCACTACTGGTTGCTGCCACCGCTGCTAAGTGATCATTTGCACAGTTCTTACACAGATTGCATGCACTCCCTGCCCCCTTCCTGAATGACTGGCTTTCTCCTTGTCTCATCCCTAATCAATCCAGGAGGAAGCAAGCCTTATGCCAGGGACTCTTAGCCTGCACCCTGACATGCTGGAAGACTCTGCTGGAGAATACAAGTTTACTGGTCACCCGGGGCAAAGTGTGCAATGAGGGCACAGCCACATGCTCCATGTCCTTGAAGAGAAGGAGCTTTCAGGCAAGAAGATAATACACCCCATCTCAGTGTTCCTGGCAGCTCTAGACAAAAATTAAAAGGCTGTGGCTGGCAGGTTAATTTTACCTGGAAGCTGCCTTGTTTCATAGCAGCCTCTCTGCTGCCAGACTTGGTGAGCTGGCCCCCACCGGAGGATCCCTTAGCACCATCAGGCAAAAGTTAATGAGCCAACTGCCATACTGGGACTCCAAATGATTAACTGTATAAGTGGCACAGGAGGCTCTTGGAGGGTACCTGAGGCAGACCAAGTAGCACAGAAAGATTATCTACATGGAGAAAACAAGCAATGGAATGCAAATAAGAGAATCACACTGGCTCCTCTCCCTTCTCTTGGATTAATGTATCCATCTCCCAACTCTGTAAAATATTCCCAAGTCCAAAAGTAGTGTTTCCCCCAAGTATGGACCACGTATCTCAGAGCCATTCGGGGGAGGTGGTTAAAAGCAGATTTCTGGGGCCTGCTCCAAATCTATTGATTCAGACTTTCTGGGGATGGAACTTGTGAATCTGCTACATAGGAAGCTACTCCACAATCTGAGGTTGGATCTGAAAACATCTGCCCCAGACACAAGTTGAAATCAAGAGACTAGAGACTGCACAATTTTCTAATTATGACTTTGGGCAAGCTACCTTACCTGCGCCATGATTTTCTCATATATAAATGGTAATTATAAGAGCACCTGTCTCCTAGGGTAGCTGTGAGAACTAAATGAGAGAGCTTTTACACACACACACACACACACACACACACACACACACACACACACACACACAACTGATACAGTGCCTGGCACCCAGCACTGGGCTCAGCAGGTGTTAATTCTTTTTTCTTAGCAGTGATTGTCTGAGCCTTAGAATTGCCTGGGGAGCTTTTCAAAAGTACTGACACCCTAAACTCTGATTTAAAAAGTCAAAGGTGGAGGAGCCCCTGGCAACAGGATTATTGGGGTTTTTGTTTTGTTTTGGAAGCATTACAGGTGATCTCAAACAGCAGCAGGGTTGAAAATCATACCTTAGAAGCTGCCAGTAAAAATCAACAATTCTCTCTTTTCAGGAGTGTGTATTTCCACTCCATTCTCGAGTTTCCAAGACTCATACAGGGAGAGCCTCTAGCCAAGGTGCTGCTACCAGAGGACTTGTACCCACAGACAGTGCCTCCAGCTGAACCTTCCTGGGTACCTGTGGAAGAATGCGACTGCAGCCAGCTTAACTGGAGTCATCTCCCCACAACAGAGCTGCTAGGGCCAGGGACAGGAATGTGAGTCCCTGCTGGACCCGGAGGTATTGGTGGAGAGCTGTTATATCAGGACACCCAGACCACAGAGGGCTTGAAGTGAGCATCCGTTTCTCCCACAAATGGCAAAGGTTCCCACCGTCCCACCTCCTGCCCCCAATTCCCAGGGGTGGCTCCTTGAAGAAATGGTTTACCAGGAAAGGGTTTGGTGGAGATTTCAGGAGCTAGCCCGAATCTACAAAGCAGCCTACCTGTCTCTTAGTAATCCTTCCCCACAAGGCGACACCCGCTGCCGCAGTTCTGCATCCGCCTGCCCGCCTCACCTTAACACATACCCTGAGAATCAATAGGGACTGGATTGACTGTAGGGAATTAAAATGACCCAGGGCACCTTGGGTTTGCAGGAGGTGGGCGGGGCCAGCGCGTTACTCGCTTAATGGGTCAGGGTTCTCCAATCCCTTGGAGCTTGCTTCAGAGACCACCCACACCTCCCAGCCGACCCGAACCCACAAGAACTTCTCACTTCTTCCCCCTACCCCAAAATCCCTCCCCTCTGGGTAAAAAAAATTCATCGGATACTCTGCATATAAATAGAAAATAATTACTAGTGAGGTGGTGATGTTCCTTCGCCTATTTTTGGTGGGTCTCTTTGTTCAGATTTTTTAGGCATGCACATGGAGCGCGTGCACACACGCGCACACACGGGCTCCGGCGGAGGTGGGGGGGGGGGGAGGAGAAACAGAGACTTTATTGCCCTGACTTGGAAAAGGACAGTTAAGGCTTATGCCCCAGTCACCCAGCTGTTCGCTGGTCCCTCCTAGCTCCTGTTTACCCGCCCGGACCTCACACTAACCCCTCGCCTCTCCCCTGGCCTGGGGCTGCGTGCTCTGGGCTGCATCCTCCGCCTCCAAAGTTACTGAGTTGTGAGAATCAATTTAAACACTTTTAAAAAAAGCAAAAGGCAAATAGCTCCATTAATCCCCAAATGCCTTTCCCCATCTGCTGCGACTTGCCGGTGCTGGGACTTGCATAATGAATAAGGCAAACGGGAAAGTTGACGAATCAGGGTGCTTGGATGGTGAAGGCGCTCGTGGAGGGGGCTCGGGCCCCAGGAGTCCGCGCCAGCCAGAGCAAGGGGCACGGACGCGCAGTGATGGCCGCTGCCATGGGCAGGGAGAGGTAGCGGCGGGAGAAAGAGACGAGAGGAACAGAGAGGTAGGGGAAGATGTGGTCCCAATTTCAGGGACCTAGAAGATCTGGGAAAGCAAACCGGCCGCTCCAGCACGGCTTTTGTTCTCACCCTCCGCTCACTCTCCCCCGCCTTCGCCTCATTTTCGCTAGTCGTACGAGTTGCAGGCTGCACTCACTCCTCCCCTCCTTCCTCTCACACACGCGCACGCGGGCTTACACACGCCCCCCTTCCCTTTCGGGCTCGCCTGCCTCTGTTTACCTAGAGGTTAGCATCTGGAATCGGAGGAATGCCAGAGTCCCCTCCACAAAAATCCAAGACTTCGGGAATAGGGGTTCCCACGCTGTACGCCTCAA